>NC_140584.1:1154000156-1154705156 GCF_964204655.1 Triturus cristatus
CGTGGAAGACAAATCCTACTGCGATCACAGATCATGTTCATTGTCTGCTTCTACCTTACAGAAAGAAACTGGGGGGACTCCAGCTCGGCTCTTGCTGCGCACCGTTGCTAGCTTCAACTGAGTCAAGCGAAAAGAAGAAAGCCACAATATATTACCTTCTGAAGTGAGGGTGGCTGGAAGCGCTCCCCAAAGCATCAGTCCTACCTGCTTCTGAAGCTCCTGAATCTGCTTGAAGTATTTGCTGCAGTCGGGGCCTCCTGCGCTGCATTCGGCGTTGTTCTTGTACCACTCTTTGATTTTATACTCCAGGTCGGCGTTGGCCTCCTCCAGGGACTTCACTTTGCCCAGGTAGGAGGACAGGCGGTTGTTGAGGTTCTGCATGGTCTCCTTCTCTCCACCAGAGAGAAGAGCATCCCCTCCGCCACCCCAACCTCTGCCACTGCTTGTTGCACCACCACCATAGCTACTCCAACTCTCTCTACTGATGCCACCACCAGCACTGCCAAAGCTACCAACACCCACAGAGATACCACCATCGTGCCTTTGCAGGCCTTTCAATGGGATAGTTTGTTGCCCACTTGAGTAGCCACCAGGGAGACCTCCATGATGGAGCCCCGACCCGGATTGCCAAGCGGCCATTATCAACTTAGAACCGCCACCACACTTAAATCTACCAACTGGTGGAAATTCCCCAAATACACTTCTTTGATGATGTACTCTCCCAGGTGCACCCCAAAAAAATCTTCAGTGACTCTGCTCGCCTGCAACAACTAAGACACCGCAGTCATGAGGCAAGCACCAATCGCCTACAAGGAAAGTGGTAGAGTTCGAATGAGAGCTAATCCATCCTTTTATAGAGAGGACCATGGGTGTTCCAGGTCTCAGGCCTGGCCTATCCTGAGGGCAAACCCTACCCCCTACAGCAATTACCATTAGTTAGGAGTGGTCCCTTTCTCCTGAAGCCCCATTTTGATTGTGCTGTGGACGCCGCGTGGCTGTTTACCATCCAGCAATGACAGGCAGTTGAGAAAAGGGTGGAGTGGGAGACGCCAACCGTGATGTGATTTACTTTCATCTTTACAGCATAATTAGGTCATTATTTCTCCTTGGTTTAACCAATTTGTTCTTCCTGGTTTCTCTGCACGTGTTCTCCTCCCTTCTGCTGTTACCTGGTTGCTCTCAGCACAGACACAACACTTGGAAGTCATGCTAGCGTGCCGGGGAGGGGGCATTCTCTGCTGCTGAGTCAGGCCTCTGACCCAGTATCAGGGGAGGGGGCATTCTCTGCTGCTGAGTCGGGCCTCTGACCCAGTATCAGGGGAGGGGACATTCTCTGCTGCTGAGTCAGGCCTCTGACCCAGTATCAGGGGAGGGGGCATTCTCTGCAGCTGAGTCAGGTCTCTGACCCAGTATCAGGGGAGGGGGCATTCTCTGCAGCTGAGTCAGGCCTCTGACCCAGTATCAGGGGAGGGGGCATTCTCTGCTGCTGAGTCAGGCCTCTGACCCAGTATCAGGGGAGGGGGCATTCTCTGCTGCTGAGTCAGGCCTCTGACCCAGTATCTGGGGAGCGGGCATTCTCTGCAACTGAGTCGGGTCTCTGACCCAGTATCAGGGGAGGGGGCATTCTCTGCTGCTGAGTCAGGCCTCTGACCCAGTATCAGGGGAGGGGGCATTCTCTGCAGCTGAGTCAGGCCTCTGACCCAGTATCAGGGGAGGGGGCATTCTCTGCTGCTGAGTCAGGCCTCTAACCCAGTATCAGGGGAGGGGGCATTCTCTGCTGCTGAGTCAGGACTCTGACCCAGTATCAGGGGAAGGGGCATTCTCTGCAGCTGAGTCAGGCCTCCGACCCAGTATCAGGGGAGGGGGCATTCTCTGCTGTTGAGTCAGGCCTCTGACCCAGTATCAGGGGAGGGGGCATTCTCTGCAGCTGAGTCAGGCCTCTGGACCAGTATCAGGGGAGGGGGCATTCTCTGCAGCTGAGTCAGGCCACTGACCCAGTATCAGGGGAGGGGGCATTCTCTGCTGCTGAGTCAGGCCTCTGACCCAGTATCAGGGGAGGGGGCATTCTCTGCTGCTGAGTCAGGCCTCTGGACAAGTATCATGGGAGGGGGCATTCTCTGCTGCTGAGTCAGGCCTCTGGACCAGTATCATGGGAGGGGGCATTCTCTGCAGCTGAGTCAGGCCTCTTGACCCAGTATCAGGGGAGGGGGCATTCTCTGTAGCTGAGTCAGGCCTCTAACCCAGTATCAGGGGAGGGGGCATTCTCTGCTGCTGGGTCGGGCCTCTGACCCAGTATCAGGGGAGGGGGCATTCTCTGGAGCCGAGACAGCCCTCTGACCCAGTATCAGGGGAGGGGGCATTCTCTGCAGCTGAGTCAGGCCTCTGGACCAGTATCATGGGAGGGGGCATTCTCTGCAGCTGAGTCAGGCCTCTGACCCAGTATCAGGGGAGGGGGCATTCAGGGAGGGGACATTCCCTGCAGCTGAGTTAGCCCTCTGACCCAGTATCAGGGGAGGGGGCATTCTCTGCAGCTGAGTCAGGCCTCTTGACCCAGTATCAGGGGAGGGGGCATTCTCTGCAGCTGAGTCAGGCCTCTGACCCAGTATCAGGGAAAGGGGACATTCTCTGCAGCTGAGTCAGTCCTCTGACCCAGTATCAGGGAAAGGGGACATTCTCTGCAGCTGAGTCAGGCCTCTGACCCAGTATCAGGGGAGGGGGCATTCTCTGCAGCTGAGTCAGGCCTCTGACCCAGTATCAGGGAAAGGGGACATTCTCTGCAGCTGAGTCAGGCCTCTGACCCAGTATCAGGTGAGGGGGCATTTTCTGCAGCTGAGTCAGGCCTCTGACCCAGTATCAGGGAAAGGGGACATTCTCTGCAGCTGAGTCAGGCCTCTGACCCAGTATCAGGGAAGGGGGCATTCTCTGCAGCTGAGTCAGGCCTCTGACCCAGTATCAGGGAAAGGGGACATTCTCTGCAGCTGAGTCATGCCTCTGACCAAGTATCAGGGAAGGGGGCATTCTCTGCAGCTGAGTCAGCCCTCTGACCCAGTATCAGGGGAAGGGGCATTCTCTAGCCCTCAGACACAACAACTTTATGGTGCTTGGTGACTTAAATATTCACTTTGATAATAAGCAAGACAAGGAAATAAATCTGCTGTGTAAGGACCTGCTGATACTTAATCTGGCTCAAAAGGTCATAACACATACACACCAAAAGGGTCATATATTAGACCCAATCTTCACTAATTGCGAAGAATTAACGGTCGGTCCTCCATGTCCCATTCCTTGGTCAGACCATTACCTAGTTCCTTTTTCTATACCCGTACACAGGAGAATCCTGTAACAGCCCAATCAGAAAATAACTACAAGGATCTGGAGTAAATTTAATTCCACTTCCTCTTCTCAGGCATTAATAGAAAAAGAACCCAGATTGGACAAGGACACAAATCGTGCAAATGACCAACTGGATTCATGGATCTCCGAGACACTTAATGAAATAGCACCATGGAGCACAAGGACCCCGAAAAGGATGGGTGCTACCGCACCATGGTTTAATATAGATTTGGCTGAAGCCAAAAAGAAATGCAAAAAGCTTGAACGACCATGGAGGATTAACTATTGCAATAAGGCTAGAGAAGACTACAAGTACGAGCTTAAACAATATCACTCGCAAATTAAGAAAATCAGGGGCACATACTGTTGGATGGCGGACCCCGAGGAGTCGGCGAGACCACCAAGGGGGGCCCTCACACTGTACGAAGTAGCCGAGCGCTGCCGAGAAGTCTCCTGAGAGATCCTTCTCCTATCACGTACTAGCACAGTAACACCACCACACAGGACTTCAAGGAGGTTGTCTCAAGACAAGCAATTCTTTATCAGCAATAAAAAGGTTATGAGGTCAATATTTACACGAAGGGATCGAGGGATCCACCAAAAGTCTCAGTGTCTCTTTGGAAGGGTAGGGGTAGCGGGACAGTCCTCGGCAGGAGGGCGGTACGAGGGTACCTGGGGCCCAGTTCTTATCCTCAAGCTGGAGGACCTCCGGATCTCGGAGGGGTCGAGCCGTGACGGCGTCAGCAGGGCTCTGGCGGACAGTTCGTGGAGAGCCGCGATCCAATCAGCAGGGCTCTCAAGATGGTTTCTGCTCAGCTCGAGCCGCGACGTCGTCAGCAGGGCTCCGAGGGAGGTTTCAGCGAGGTTGGGCCGCGACAGCGTCAGCAGGGCTCCGATGTTCCAGGTGGCTTCAAAGTGTTCACAAGAAGGAGCCGCGACGCAGTCAGCAGGGCTCGTGATGGTTCCGACAAGAGTTCTTCTCCGTAGGGTCAGCCGCGATTCAATCAGCAGGGCTCTCGACAACTGCCGATCTGTGGCGGGGTCGCCCCAGATATAGGTCTGGAGCCCTTTGATGTCGGGACCCAGGCGCCCGGTGGGGGCGGAGAGGCCGGGTGGAGGTGGCCAGACGCCCAGCAGGAGCAGCGCCAGGCCCAAGGGAGTTGCAGGGCGATCACACCTCGAGAGGGGAGGACAGTTGGGGGTCCCATCGATACTGTCCTCCGCCGGGGGCGATGAATGGTTCCTGCGGCACCCCCTGGCCAGTTCGTGGTGCCTCGATGTCGGGGCTTCGCTGGGGTCGAGGCCGGGTTGAGCGGGGTCGCGCTGGCTGGTGCACAGAGTCACGTGGGTGCCAACAAGATGGCGGAGCCACGAGGGGTATGCGACCTCGTGCCGCTCAGGAGGAAGGGCCTCGGTGCAGTTCAGAAGGGTGGCCCGTGAAGGCCGGGGCGGGGAACGGGCACAATCCACGGGGGTAAGGACCATGCCACGAGGCCGGGTCCAACAGGCGTCCCCCCCAGCCGAAGGCATGGAGAGTCACCCATCTCCTTGGGGATTCTCCTCGTCAAGGCGGAAGAAGCGGGACAGGCCGTCGGCGTTGGCGTGGTCATTGCCGGGCCGGTGTTCAACGTCAAAGTCCATCCCTTGTAGCGAGATGGGCCACCGCAGCAGCTTGGGGTTCTCGCCCCGCATTTGCATTAACCACCGCAGGGGCCGGTGGTCGGTCTGGACCCGGAAGTGGGTACCGAAGAGGTAGGGCCGGAGTTTCTTAAGGGCCCACACCACAGCGAAGGCCTCGCGCTCGATGGTGCTCCATCGTTGCTCCCGGGGCAGTAGCCGTCGGCTGATGAAGGCCACTGGTCGGTCGAGCCCCTTTTCATCGGCCTGGGACAGGACGGCCCCGATCCCATACTCGGAGGCGTCCGTCTGCACCACGAACTCCTTATTGTAGTCAGGGGCCTGTAGCACCGGGGCAGTACACATTGCGGTCTTTAGGGTGTCGAAGGCTGCTTGGCAGCGGGGTGTCCAGTGCACCTTCTTGGGCTGCTTTTTGGACGTTAGCTCTGTGAGGGGGCCAACAATGCTCCCATAGTCCCGGATAAACCGCCGGTAGTATCCGGTGAGACCCAGGAAGGCCCGGACAGCGGTCTGGGTAGTGGGGGGTTCCCAGGCCTGGATGGCATCTATTTTCGGTTGGAGAGGGGCCACCTGCCCGCTCCCCACTTGATGGCCCAGATAGGTCACGGATCCGTGGCCGATCTGGCATTTGCTGGCCTTGATTGTGAGCCCGGCCCGCTGGAGGGCGGCCAGGACGGCTTTAATGTGAAGGAGGTGCTCTGCCCAGTGGTTGCTGTACACGGCAATGTCATCTAGGTAGGCCGCGCTGAAGGCCTCAAGCCCGGCCAAAACCTTGTTCACCAGTCTTTGAAAAGTGGCCGGGGCGTTCTTCATTCCGAAGGGCATCACCCGAAAGTGGTAATGCCCATCTGGGGTCGAAAAGGCGGATCTTTCTTGGGCGCCGGGGGTGAGCTGGATCTGCCAGTACCCGGCGGTGAGGTCCAGCGTGCTCAAGTAGC
Source organism: Triturus cristatus (assembly GCF_964204655.1). Taxonomy (NCBI): domain Eukaryota; kingdom Metazoa; phylum Chordata; class Amphibia; order Caudata; family Salamandridae; genus Triturus; species Triturus cristatus. The sequence continues at coordinate 1,154,006,066 of NC_140584.1, forward strand.
GAGCGGCCCCTAAGCGGTCAATGAGTTCGTCGGCCCTGGGTATAGGGTGGGCGTCCGTCTTGGTCACTGCATTCAGGGCTTGGTAGTCCACGCAGAATCGCAACTCCGGGGGGTGGCCGGGAGCTGCGGCCTTTGGCACCAGGACGACAGGACTGGCCCACGGGCTGTCGGAGGGTTCGATGACCCCCAGGGCCAGCATCTTCGTTACTTCGGCCTGGATGCATGCCCGCACTCGGTCGGGTACCCGGTAGGCTCTGTGTCGCACGGGGGGGCTCTCCCCGGTGTCGACGTCGTGGACGCACCAGTGGGTCACCCCCGGGGTGAGGGAGAAGAGGGCTGCGTAGTCCTGCAGCAGTTGCTGGCAGTCGTTGCGCTGTTCCGGAGTCAGGGAAGAGGCGAGTTGGACACCCTCGATTGTTCCATCATGGACGTTGGACTGCAAGAGGTCGGGCAGGGGCTCGGAGTCGTCCTCGCCCCCCTCGTCGGTCGCCAGTAGCAGGCTCAGTTCGGTCCGGGCAAAGTGGGGTTTTAGCCTGTTAGCATGTAGGACCCGGAGGGGGTTCCGGGGGGACTCCAGGTCGACCAGGTAGGTGATGGGACTTTTCTTCTCCACTACCTTGAAGGGCCCGGTCCACTTGTCCTGGAGGGCGCCGGGTTCAACCGGGGCCATGACCCATACCTTCTGACCTGGCTCGAATTCTATGGTAGAGGAGTTCCGATCGTACCACCGCTTCATGTCCTCCTGGCTGGCCTCGAGGTTGGCTTCGGCCAGGGCTCGGAACTTGCGGGTCTGGTTTCGGAGGGTCAGGAGGTATCGGTAGACGTCAGGAGGGGTGCCTTGGGGCTTCGTCTCCCAGCTCTCTTTGACCAGGCTGAGCGGTCCGCGGACCGGGTGTCCGTACAATAGTTCAAACGGGCTGAACCCCAGGGACTTCTGCGGGACCTCCCGATAGGCAAACAGGAGGCACGGCAGCAGGACATCCCATCTCCGCCTGAGGGGCTCTTCTAGGCCCTGGATCATTCCCTTTAATGTTCTGTTGAACCGCTCAACCAGTCCGTTCCCCTGAGGGTGATAGGGGGTCGTGAACTTGTATGTGACCCCGCACTGCTGCCACAGGGACCGCATGTATCTGGAAATAAAGTTCGTGCCTCTGTCGCTCACCACTTCGCGGGGAAATCCCACTCGGGAGAAGATCCCCATTAGGGCCCGGCCTACCACGGGGGCCGTTACAGTTCTTAGCGGGACCGCCTCCGGGTACCTGGCGGCGTGGTCCACGAGGACCAGGATGAAGCGGTGGCCCAGGGCGGTCTGGGGGTCCAGGGGCCCCACGATATCGATTCCGACCCGTTCGAACGGGGTGCTGACGGCTGGAAAGGGTTGGAGGGGGGCCTTGACCCGACCCCCCGTCTTCCCGCTGGCTTGGCAGGTCTGGCAGGACCGGCAGTGGTTGTCCACGTCTCTCCGCATCCGAGGCCAGTAGAAGTGGGTCACCAAACGGCTGTACGTTTTGTCTTGCCCCAAGTGTCCGGCGAGGGGCACATCATGTGCCAGGTTGAGCAGGAACTCCCGGAAGCGGAGGGGGACCACCAACACTCGGCTGGCCCCGAGTTCTGCCACTTTCTGCTCACTGTATAGCAGGCCCTCGGCCCAGTAGACCCAGTGGGTGCCGGTCTGGTCCCCGTTGGTTTGGGCGGACGCTTGTTGGCGGACCCCTTCGAGAGTGGGGCAGGACTGCTGCTCTTGTTGGAACTGCTCCAGGGTGGGGCCCCCTTCGTGTCGCCATTGTGTCAGCTCTGGTAGGGCGCACGGGGAAGCCATCTCTTCGGGGGAGGATTCACTAGGTCCAGGGTCGGTGTCCGCCTCCCCGTCGCTGCTGGCGGGAGGTGGTGCGAGCCCCTCGGCTGGGCGGCCCCGGAGGCCGATGATGAGCGGGGGGCCCGGGCGGTCATGGACCGGGTGATGGCACAGGCCCAGTCAGATAGTCCCAGCATTCGGAGGTGCTCTCGTCGCTCTACTTGAGCCCAGGGGGAACTCTCCAAGTCGTTCCCCAGGAGGCAGTCGACGGGGGTGTCGTCGCGTACCGTCACCTTCAGCAGGCCCGTCACCCCTCCCCACTCGAAGGGGACCAGGGCCATCTGGCACAGGCTTTCGCTGTTGTCGGCCGTCGGGACGGGACACAGCACATTCGGTAGGATCTGTTCGGGGGTCACCAGGTGGCAGCGGACAGCGGTGACACTGGCGCCGGTGTCACGAAGGGCTTCGGCCCGTTGTCCATTGACCGTGACCTGCTGCCGGTACTTCTGGGTGTTGCTTGGGATGGGGGTGCAGGGTACCATTTCTCGGCTACCCAGGCAGACCAGGGACATGGCTGCCGGCTCCCATTCAGTGGTCCCTCGGTCGAGGGTCTCCTCTTCCTCTTCTCCTTCTCCCAGGGCGGCAGCCGCCAGCTGTCGGGGCAGGGGCCCGCCGGCCCCGTTTCTTCGGTTCAGGGGGCAGACCGGATCGCTGGCATAGTGTCCGGTTTGTTGGCAGCCGTAGCACGTTACTGGTGGCCGTGGTCCGGATCTGACCGGGGGCGCCCCCCTTCGGGCTAGGCTCGGGGAGAGTTGTTGCTGCGGTGGCCCTCGAGGGGGACTCCTGGGGGCCCCGGCGGGAGGGTCTCGGTTCCTGTTCGGCCCTCCCCCTCCACCGCGTTGGCGGGTGGGTCCGGTGGGGTTCCTCTGGTACTCCCCCATTGAGTTCCGGGGGACCCGGGAGTTGACCCATCGATCGGCCTCGACGGCGAGTTTTCGCTGGTCGGTCATTTTGCTGTCGAGGAGGTGCTGTCTCAGTTCCACGAAGCAATTGTTGGAGAGATGTTCCCACACGATGAGGTCGACCAGCTGCCCGTAGGTGGTTACTTTGCTACCTCTGATCCACCCTTCTAGGGCCCGACTGAAAAAGTCTACATATTCCACCCAGGTGGTGCCCGGGATTTTCTTGCAGTCTCTGAACCGCTGGCGGTACATTTCTGCGGTTAGCCCGTAGCGGGTGAGCAGAGCCTCCTTCATGTGATCATAGGAGGTCATCACCTCCTCCGGCAGCTGGAGCAGTGTGTCTCGACCCTCACTCAGGAACCGCCCCCACAGGCCCGCGCCCCAGTCTTTTCGGGGCACCCGATGAGAGGTCATGGCTACCTCGTAGGCCTTGAACCATTGTTGGATGTCGTCATTCTTGTAGTACTCCTTGACGACCTCTTTCGGGATATGTACCTTGGTCTCGGCAGGCGGTAGAGTGTCTCTAGTACTGGGGGCGTTGGTCCCTCCGTTCTTGGCCTTGATTTCGAGCTCCTTTTCCTCCAACTCCCGGTGTCGCCTCTTCTCCTCTATCTCCTCTGTTGTAAATTGAAACAGAATGTGATTAAGCATTTACTAAAGACATTAATGCTTTCCCTTTAGATCATGTTTTCTTCGTTATGTTGACCGAAGTCCGGACTCCATTTTGTATTATCATGCTGCCACGTGTTCGCCACGAGGCGAGTCCGACCTCTGTGTTAGTTGCTCTGTAATCTGCCTAGTAACAGTTTATAAATAGCTCTCTCTTGTCCATCTGGCGCATGCCCAGACTTGACCACATCTGTTATAATTAGCCTTGCTTGACCATGTGTTTTCGCGGGCTCAAGGAGTGTGTTGGCTCCGCCCATGTATTGATTCAGTATTGAGAATGACCATAAATGGTAATGTTCTTCGGCCTCATGTTGTATCCACCCACTTATGAGCCCCTCTGTTGTGTATAAAAGGGGACTGTATACGAATGTTCTGGGTGCTACTCCATGCAATACTGAAGAGTGTTGTGTGGATTGTAGGACCACCCTTAAGGGTTAATAAACGCTGTTTTTGTACTTTGCAGTTTCCGTGCCAACTTCCTTATAGATTCCGTCACAGGAGAGCGAACCCTTGTGTCTTGCGGGCCTAGCTGGGGCCTGTATTCATCAATTGGCGCCCGTCACGTGGGGCTCATCGGCGACTCGGATGCTCGAAGGACTGGTCGCGACGAAGGTGAGGAGTTTGGCCGGGGACGTGATCACTGCCAGCGGCGTCTTAGCCCTGGCATCCCGAGGTTTTTCTTCCTTCCCTTCCGAGCTGACCGTCTGGGTGGCGCCGGTCATCGACTGAGACCTCTTCTGTCGGTCCTGCCGTGAGAGCCGTTTGGGCGATTGTGGAGCTTGGCAGTTGGAACCTGGACTCTTGATTGGTAAGAACCGGTGTACGGTACTTGCTCCGAGTTTTAGAAGCCTGGTTTGGCTATTTGAGTTTGATTGATGATGACTAGTCATATTTTGAATTTGTCTTTGTGAAAATATATGCGTTGCAACACATATAGGCAGGTAATGTGGAGAGATTTCTCCGGAGCTGTGTAAACTTTGAACGGCGCAACGATTAAGTGCCATTTTTCCTTATAATATTGCATATTTTGCATTATTTCTAGCATGCCTGCTTTTAGCGCACTCCGTAAGTGGTGCTGTTGTTTTGGTAACCGGTTGAACCTCGAGGAATCTGCTCCAGCTCCCCCAGAGGGGACTCCTAATAGGGATATGTATGTGAAGCATGGTCTTTCTTCCATAATGTACAGCACGCTATGGAGGAAATACACGAAGAAGGATCCTGAGTTGCGATGGCCTTTGTATGGATCGTTTGATATACGTAAGATTGAGTATGTGGAACAGTGTATGTGTAAGCGACGTGCTCGGCAGGATATGTTTGAGTGTGTGCGATTATGGGTGAAGGAAGTGCGTGAGCGAGAGAAACGTGAGAAAGCGCTGTTTGATAAAGAGCAACGGAAGAATGATCATGTGCGAGCGCAGGAAGCGAAGCGTCGGGAGGACAAAGAGCAAACGGACAGACAAGAGAAAGAGCGTAGGCTACAGGTCTCGGGTCAATATGTTGTTCGTCAGCCACTTTATCCTGTCCTTAATAATCCTGATGATGATTTTTATTTACTAGATCGCTCTCCGCCCCCTTATGTTGGCGCATCCGCTCCGCGGCCGCAAGATTCTGGCCCGGCTTCGGGTAAGGTAGACACACGGTCCATGTTATCGGCCGAGCATATGGCTGAGCTTCGGAAACTTTCCCTCCGTGCACTTAAGGGCAAGATGTCTAAGGAGGAGTTGTTCCATACTTGGGGGTCGTGGCAAGATAGAGAGAGGGTGTATTTTCTGTCTCATTTCGCGGATGAAGTAATTGCTGCTTTCCGAAAATATTCTAGTGTCCTTGAGCCTGACGAAGTGTCTTCGGATGCCGGAGCATTACGTAATGGTGTTTTTTCTCCCCCTAAGGCTCCTGAGGCGGCTCGGCGGCTGTTCGCTTTGCGGGACGAGGTGCTGGCCCTTAGAGAGAAAGCACGCCAACAAACGGAGGAGGAGAAGCAGTCGGATTCGTCTGCAGCAGGGGGCCACTCATCCACCTCCCAGTCAGATAAGGATGACGTAGTGCATGCTAAACCAATGCGAGAGGCGGCGCCTTTGTATGTTCCTCCTAAGGGAGCGGGGACTAGCTCGGACATTAACTCCGCCGATGCAAGGGGATATTTTGTGTATAATTGGGTTTACACTCCATGGCATAGGGCCGATGTTATGGCATTAAAGAATGCGTTGCCTGACCCCCGCAAGAATCCAGCGGCCTTCTATGAAGAAGTCGAGGGGGCCTTGAATTCTTGCATTATGACCTTAGCGGATATAGACCTGTTCTTTGGCCTTATCCTACCGCCGGATACGTGGCGCTCTGTCCGAAAGGTAGATGATGCGGTTGCCTTCAAGGCCCGGTGGTCTGACCTTGAGGATGAGGATAGGGAACGGAAGCCCGCACAGAAACCACCCCAGAATATTTTAGATCTCCCTGCGGCTATTGTGGCTAAGTTGAAGACGATTATCCCCCCTAAAAAGATTGACTGGAATATGTTAGCTGCATGTAAACAGAAAGTTGACGAGTCAGTTGCGGACTTCTTTACGTGCTTTGAGGAGACGTTTCATGATTTTAGTGGCCAGTCGCTTACTGACGACACGGGCCGCCACCTTTTCGCGGACAAATATGTGGCTAATCTGCTACCAGCAGTTGCGGCCCGGTTAAAAGCGAGCGAGAGTTCCTGGTCCTCCGCGACGCCGACGGCCCTTCTGACTATCGCTCAGTATTATGAGCGTCAGGAGCACGAGGCGAAGGGCCAGGAAGAGAAGAAATCGAAAGACCTCAAGACTAAGGTGATGTTAGCACAAGTATATGGCCCGCCCCGACGGGGTAATAATAGAGGACGGGGCGGATCCTATGGTCCCCCTTCGGGCCGATCTGATTTGAATAGGAACCAGTGTGCGTATTGTAAGCAATTGGGCCATTGGGCCAGGGATTGCCCAGTGTTGCGTGCTTCCCGTCAGGGGCATACTCCGGGTGGCCCGAGAGGTAGAGGGGGTTCCTCGAACTTTAGAGGAAATTCTAATGATAATGCCCGTTTCGATACTGCTGGGCAGCACCGAGATAGCTCAAATGTTTTCGATCGCCAGCACCAGTATCATGTGTCGGACATCGATCGATCGGGATATCACGATTCGCAGCATGCATAGGAATGCGTTGGATGGGGGTCTGAATCAGTTGAGGTGCCGGTCGATCAGACGGGTCCTTATGTATCGGCTGAGGTTTTAGGTTCTACTGATCAGTTCCTAGTAGATACAGGAGCGACCCGTAGTGCATTGTCTAGGTACTTGGTTCCGGGGGCTCCCCCATCCGGCTCAATGGTTACATCGGTAGGGTTTGACGGTACCCTCTCCCGAAGCCCTCTTTCACAGCCCCTTACATTTAAGGTTGATTCTTTTTCTGCGCCCTGTCCGTTTCTGCTTGCTCCGTATACACCGGATAATATTATGGGCCTTGATATGTTAAAGCACTTTAGGGCTACGATCCGCTGCTCCCCTGAGGGTGTGAGGGTGATCTTAAACGACAACTACCCCCGGTCTGGGCGGATGTGTACGATATCAGAAGATGCGTTGTTGGCTACCCTCCCCCGAGCTTTATGGGCGACTTCGGACACAGATGTGGGACAAATGGTGATTCCTCCGGTCCACATTAGTGTCCAGGAGGGGGCGGTGTTACCACGCCTCCCGCAGTATCGTATTTCCCAGGAGGGCGAGGAGGCTCTCATACAGATTGTGCAAGACTTGATCGCAGTAGGGGTAGTGGAAGAAGTTCCCTATAATATCTGTAACAGTCCGATTCTCCCTATTCTGAAAAAGGACACGGATGCAAAGGTCTATCGGTTCATAATTGATTTGAGGGAGGTGAACAAGATCGTGATACCTCAGTACCCGGTGGTTTCCGATATCACGACGTTGCTTACCTTGGTCCCGCCTACGGCGACCATGTTTTCAGTGATTGATTTGAAGAATGCCTTCTTTTCCATTCCCATTCACCCTGATAGCCGATTTCTTTTTGGGTTCACATTAAGCAATAGATCTTATCGTTTTTGTAGAATTCCCCAAGGCTACACAGAAAGCCCTAGTATTTACAGTCAGGCTTTGAAACGACAGTTGGATTCCTTTGTTTTACTCGAGGGGGTCGCCCTCATTCAATATGTCGATGACATCTTGTTGGCGGCTGACACCCTGGAGTTGTGTGAGAAGAGCACGTTATCCCTACTTTCCTTTTTAGCATCCCACAATCATAAGGTATCTAGGAAGAAATTGCAATTCTGTAGACCAAAGGTGACTTATTTAGGTCACCTTTTGTCTAAGGAGGGGCGTGCACTCACACCAGATCGTATCCAAGTAATTTTGGACACACCGAGACCATCCACGCAGAAGGATGTGCGTGCATTTTTGGGCCTTGTTTCTTTTTGTAGACAGTGGATATTGGGGTTTTCACACATAGCTAAGCCATTGCTAGCTCTCTTGACAAAAGACACGCCTATCCCAATCCCTTGGTCAGATGAGTGTGATGCTGCTTTTCAGCAACTACGACAGGCCCTTTGTTCAGCACCAGTGTTAGGGACCCCTGATTATGCAAAACCCTTTTCGTTGTATGTGCATGAGAAAGATGGATGTGCATTGTCAGTTTTAGTGCAGATGCACGGCGACAAGCAGCGCCCTTGTGCATACTTTTCGGCTGTGCTTGATCCTGTCGCCCGAGCATTACCAGGGTGTTTTCGCTCGGTTGCGGCGACAGCTGTGTCAATACGCCAAAGTGAAGGAATTGTGTTGTCCCATAAGCTGTTGGTGTTAGTCCCCCATGCTGTCGATGCCCTGCTTAATCAAACAAAGACGCAGCATTTGACCAGTGCCCGTTTAACGGGATATGAGCTGACGCTTTTGGCTCCTCATATTACGTTGAAAAGGTGCGTGACATTAAATCCGGCCACATTGTTGCCATACCCCGAGACCCAGCCTGAGGCGCAGAAAGCGCATGATTGTATTCTTGTGACTGAGGAACAAACAAAGGGTCGTATTGATCTCCAGGATACGCCCTTTTCAGATGTAGATGGAGAGTTGTGGGTAGACGGATCATGCCTGAAGCTACCAGATGGTACGACTTCAGCAGCGTATGCAATTACCACATTACACACGATAGTGGAGACAGCACGCATACCACAGAAATCAGCTCAAGCAGCGGAACTGATAGCATTAACACGAGCATGTGAGCTCAGTACAGGATTATGTGTGAATGTTTATACAGATAGCCGCTATGCCTTCGGAGTAGCGCATGACTTCGGCCTACTCTGGAAGGAGAGAGGGTTTTTAACGTCACATGGAGTACAGATAATGCATGGAGAGTTAGTTCATAATCTTTTAACTGCATTGACATACCCAAAGAAAATTGCTATTGTTAAGTGTAGCGCCCATAGGAAAGTGGTTGATAAAGTTGGGGAAGGGAATGCGTTAGCGGATCGAGTAGCACGGGAGACTGCGATGCAGCCCGGTACTACTGCCATGTATGTAGTGAAATCACAGGTGGAGAGATGGCGTGATGCGAAGGAGGAAGTGCGAGAAATGCAAAGGACCGCTTCTGATAAAGAGCGGGAGAAATGGGCTAGCGAGGGAGAGTTGGATGATGAGGGTTGTTGGAGAAATAAACAGATGGATAGATGGAAGTTACCCACGGCTTTCGTACAACCTATGGTTCAGATGGCACATGGGCTAGCACATGTTGGAGCTTCCGCAATTGTGAAATTGCTTACCCAAGTCTGGGAGCATCCAGAGATTGCTAGCACGGCAAAGAGGGTGGTGCAGACTTGTATGATCTGTCTGAAGTATAACCCAGGAAAGGGTACTCGAACTCCAGCAGGAGGATTTGCGACACCCACTGCACCCTTTGAGGTTCTGCAGATGGATTACATCCAGCTTGAGCGCTGTAACAATTTGAAGTATGTTCTAGTAGTGGTTTGCGCTTTCAGTAAATGGGTTGAGGCGTACCCTACGAAAGACAATACTGCAATGACCACGGCGAAGCTACTGCTAAAAGAGTTTTTCCCTCGATACGGCGTCTGTAGACTTCTGTGGAGTGATAATGGCCCTCACTTTGTAGCGGATGTTATAAAGTATGTCTTGAAGGGCCTAGGCATCACCCAGAAGTTCCACGCCGTGTTTCACCCCCAGTCTGCAGGACTAGTCGAGAAGTATAATGGTACACTGAAGCTTAAGATCGCCAAAATCCAAGCTTCAACGTCTTTGACTTGGCCAGACGCCCTGCCACTGGCGTTATTGTCAATTAGGTCAGTGCCACACTCTCGAACCGGCCTTACGCCGTACGAAATAGTATTCGGACGCCCAATGAACATTTGGGGTCCACCAAGGCCTAAGGCTGTGTATGATGTACCTTGTGTAATGATGAGCGATTATCTGGCACAGTTAACGGATAACTTGGTTTCTATTCATCAACAGGTCCGAGAGGCGCTCCCTGATCGGTCTACCGGCGAAGGACATGGTCTCCGGCCTGGAGATCATGTTATGGTGAAAGTCTTCGACAGAACGAACAGTTTGGAGCCGAGATGGGTAGGACCTGAGCAAGTCCTCCTTGCAACGAGGACGGCTGTGCGAGTCTCGAATAGGAAGAATTGGATCCATTCCTTGCACTGTCGAAAGGTACCGCCCGGATTGGTGGAGTCTGCCGTGCTGACCGATCAACGAGAAATCCTAGCAGCAGAGACAGGCCGTGCTGCGAAGCCGAATGACACTGAGGAGCTCTTTCCGGACCACACGACTTCTGGAGGAAGGCGATATCATCTTCGACCAAGGAAGTAAGGTTTCCAGTACCGGGACATACTGTCAGAACGGCCCTTGGGTTAGTGAAACGGAGAGCCGATGAGGCAAGGGGGGGGGATCAGCCCTGCATTAGTGTAGCGACACCCGTCTTGGCCCGCTGGTGAAGAAATCAACCGCTGCCCAAGGGGAAGAGTTCTGACAGACCTTTTTAGTTTCAGGAAGATATCAGGGTATTGTTTCTTTTGACATGGAGAAGAAGAAAATCCTTTGTGCGTTGGGGTTCATGCTAACAGTAGCTATTGTTGGAATAACAACATGGTTTGTAGAGGAGGTAACTCCTGCTCGGAAAATACTTGTGTTGACAACTCCGGTGCCTGAGGAGCACTACTTTTATACATTACCGTATCAAGAGTTGAAGCATCGACAATCTTACTTGAACAACACTTTCATCCAGATGCTGCATCATACCCACGTTGCTACGAATGCTACGAACTGTTGGATATGTGGGATGATGCCAGCCCATCAGAAGAAAGGAGGAACGCCATTTATACCACTTCCTTTCTCTCATAATGGCTCTTGTAGAGCATGGTATACTTTGCTTTTTGCCACTCGGAAACCGACAGTGGGACGATTGCTTTTCAGACTTAATAGAGAATGCCATCAAGACAAGAATGGGTATCCACAAGCGAATGGGACAATTTGGGAATGGGAAGAGTACCGACCGGACAATGAATCCATTCCCTATATCTTCACGAACACCAGAGACACTGTGGGGAAGGACAAATTCGTGATCCAAGTGGCACAAGCTCAAGCGGACCTGTGTGTCCAGAGTGTGGGTTTTATCCCTGTTGGTGTCAGTGATTGCATAACTGTACTGAATATTGACGGGTTGAACAACAGTACCTTCCTAGCGTCCCATAATACTTACTTTGTATGTGGAAATAAAGGTTATTACCGTTTGCCGGCTGGGTGGTCTGGGGTATGCTATGTATCATTCCTATTACCTCCTGTATTTCTAGCACCCGCGTCATATCATAAGGATTTGAAATTGTTGAATAATGTGACTGTAAATAGGTATAAACGTACTCTATCAATTGATGATGTGGATCAAACAGATACCAGCTTGCAACAGTATATTGATTTTAACTTAGGACTGTTTTTCTTTGTTGGAGCCGCCTTGAATAGTAGGAAGATCCGAAGATTAACAAGAGTGGTAGAAGCTGTGACAAATCAGACTGCTGCTGCTCTTGGGAATCTTACGGAAGAGTTACAAATAACTAGGATTGTTGCATTGCAGAATCGTATGGTATTAGATGTAATGCTAGCTGATCGAGGTGGAGCTTGTAAAATTATTGGAAGTAGCTGCTGTGTGTTCATCCCTGATCATACGCCATCCGTTTATAACGCCATTAACAAGCTGCATAAAATAGCAGCTGAAATCCACACAGAAAACGGCACCTGGTCCTTTTCTGGATGGTTTTGGGCGTTGGTTACTGCCTGGGGATGGAAGGTCTTAACTGGTCTCTGTATTATTATAGCAATTCTGTTCTTTTTCTGTATGTGTGTTCAATGTGGACCATTGTGCTGTTCTGTATGCATTTCATTCTGCATTCCAGATAAGAAAACTATTGCCGATGTTGCTCACCAGAAGGGTCTAGCTAAAGAGGTTAAAGGAATGATGATAATTGACATATATGATGATTATTCTTGGAAACCGGATGTCTTCAGTAAATGCTGAAAGGGTCGTCTGTTGTAAATTGAAACAGAATGTGATTAAGCATTTACTAAAGACATTAATGCTTTCCCTTTAGATCATGTTTTCTTCGTTATGTTGACCGAAGTCCGGACTCCATTTTGTATTATCATGCTGCCACGTGTTCGCCACGAGGCGAGTCCGACCTCTGTGTTAGTTGCTCTGTAATCTGCCTAGTAACAGTTTATAAATAGCTCTCTCTTGTCCATCTGGCGCATGCCCAGACTTGACCACATCTGTTATAATTAGCCTTGCTTGACCATGTGTTTTCGCGGGCTCAAGGAGTGTGTTGGCTCCGCCCATGTATTGATTCAGTATTGAGAATGACCATAAATGGTAATGTTCTTCGGCCTCATGTTGTATCCACCCACTTATGAGCCCCTCTGTTGTGTATAAAAGGGGACTGTATACGAATGTTCTGGGTGCTACTCCATGCAATACTGAAGAGTGTTGTGTGGATTGTAGGACCACCCTTAAGGGTTAATAAACGCTGTTTTTGTACTTTGCAGTTTCCGTGCCAACTTCCTTATAGATTCCGTCACAGGAGAGCGAACCCTTGTGTCTTGCGGGCCTAGCTGGGGCCTGTATTCATCACCTCTTGAAGCCGTAGCTGTTCTAGGGCCAGTTTCTTTTCCGCCAGCTGGAGTTCGCCGTCCAGCCGCAGTCGTGCGAGCTCTAGATCGTGGTTCCGGACCTTCTCCCGCTCTCGTATTTCTTCTTCGGAGAGGCCGGTTTCTAGGCTCTTTCTTCCTCCGGTTGCCGGAGTCCGTGCGGTTGATGAGGTCTCAGTCAGGGGTAAGGGACCTTCTTCCTGGGAGGGGCCTGCCCCGGCCTCCAGCCATGTCCTCAGAGCTTTCTGCATGTCCTCTTTGGTACTTAGGCCGGTGGTTGCAATGCCTTTGTCTTTGCAGAACTGTTTTAACTCTTTGTGCGTATATTCTTCCAGCCGTTCGGGCTGGAACTCCATTGTCGCGTTGTTTTCCTGGCTGCTCATGATTACTGTACGTTTGGATGGGTAGCTAGTGGGTACTGGCTGGTACGTACTGCGTTCGGCTCGGATCCCGTCGCTGGCCACCAAATGTTGGAAGGCGGACCCCGAGGAGTCGGCGAGACCACCAAGGGGGGGCCCTCACACTGTACGAAGTAGCCGAGCGCTGCCGAGAAGTCTCCTGAGAGATCCTTCTCCTATCACGTACTAGCACAGTAACACCACCGCACAGGACTTCAAGGAGGTTGTCTCAAGACAAGCAATTCTATATCAGCGATAAAAAGGTTACGAGGTCAATATTTACACAAAGGGATCGAGGGATCCACCAAAAGTCTCAGTGTCTCTTTGGAAGGGTAGGGGTAGCGGGACAGTCCTCGGCAGGAGGGCGGTACGAGGGTACCTGGGGCCCAGTTCTTATCCTCAAGCTGGAGGACCTCCGGATCTCGGAGGGGTCGAGCCGCGACGGCGTCAGCAGGGCTCTGGCGGACAGTTCGTGGAGAGCCGCGATCCAATCAGCAGGGCTCTCAAGATGGTTTCTGCTCAGCTCGAGCCGCGACGTCGTCAGCAGGGCTCCGAGGGAGGTTTCAGCGAGGTTGGGCCGCGACAGCGTCAGCAGGGCTCCGATGTTCCAGGTGGCTTCAAAGTGTTCACAAGAAGGAGCCGCGACGCAGTCAGCAGGGCTCGTGATGGTTCCGACAAGAGTTCTTCTCCGTAGGGTCAGCCGCGATTCAATCAGCAGGGCTCTCGACTCCGGGATGCAACTGCCGATCTGTGGCGGGGTCGCCCCAGATATAGGTCTGGAGCCCTTTGATGTCCGGACCCAGGCGCCCGGTGGGGGCGGAGAGGCCGGGTGGAGGTGGCCAGACGCCCAGCAGGAGCGGCGCCAGGCCCAAGGGAGTTGCAGGGCGATCACACCTCGAGAGGGGAGGACAGTTGGGGGTCCCATCGATACTGTCCTCCGCCGGGGGCGATGAATGGTTCCTGCGGCACCCCCTGGCCAGTTCGTGGTGCCTCGATGTCGGGGCTTCGCTGGGGTCGAGGCCGGGTTGAGCGGGGTCGCGCTGGCTGGTGCACAGAGTCACGTGGGTGCCAACAAGATGGCGGAGCCACGAGGGGTATGCGACCTCGTGCCGCTCAGGAGGAAGGGCCTCGGTGCAGTTCAGAAGGGTGGCCCGTGAAGGCCGGGGCGGGGAACGGGCACAATCCACGGGGGTAAGGACCATGCCACGAGGCCGGGTCCAACACATACTATACAGAAAAAATTAATAGAGCCAAGAATGCCCCTAAAGAACTATTCACCATATTGAAATCGCTGAAAACACATAAGGAGCTGGATGATTATCCTACCTCCAGGGAGAATTGTGATAACATTGCAGAGTTCTTTGCCACCAAGGTCAAGAACATCTACGACTCTTTCCCTATAGAGGCCAGATTAGGAACCAGCACCACTGACTCTAATAAGAAATCTTACGCAGAAGGAACGCTGGACAAATTTACTATACACAGTCTAGAGACACTCACTGTTATAGCTAGAGGAATAAAATCCGGGTCCCCCCTTGATGCTGCAAGACCGGATATAATCATGGAAGGAGCTAACCCTATCATGCCGCATATCTTAGACATCATGTCTCGCTCGTTCCAAGAAGGTCTAGTCCCCGTGAAATGGAAACAAGCCATTGTTAAACCTTTGAAAAAGAACCCTCGAATTAAACATACTGTACTTGAAAATTTACGCCCAATCTCCCTACTGCCTTTTGTAGCTAAGATTGCGGAGAAAATCACTAATAAACAACTAACTGATCATATAAATAAATACAATTTACTACATCTTTCTCAATCAGGCTTCAGAAGCGCTCACTCAACTGAGTCGGCATTACTCTATGCCACAGAAGCACTGAGGAAACATGCCGATGAAGGGGATACTGCTGCACTGATCCTTCTTGATCTCAGTGCAGCGTTTGACAACGTATCGCATCAGCTGCTCCTACAAAGACTGGAAGCATGCGGCATCAGGAATAAGGCCCTGCACTGGCTGAGGTCTTTTCTCTCTGAACGCAGTTTTAGAGTGGCTCAGAAACCTTACATATCAAAGAACATGTCTCTTGAGCAGGGGGTCCCACAGGGCTCGATACTGAGTCCCACCCTCTTTATTCTATATGTAAGCCCCCTGGCTGAGCATGTAGAACAACATGATGTGTCAATTGTCTCATATGCTGACGATACTCAGCTAATCGTTGTACTGTCACAAAAGGAGGAGCAAGCAGCCACTCGTTTCTCCAATTGTCTATCAGAGGTGGCGAAGTGGATGTCTAACCACTGCCTCAAACTAAATGGGAGCAAAACGGAGGTAATGATTGTGGGTAGATCACCAACCATTTGGTCATCGGCTTGGTGGCCAGTCTCTTTAGGCCAACTGCCCAACCCTAAAACTGAAGTAAAAAATCTAGGAATTTACTTTGACTCTGAGTTGAACTTTATCAACCAGATACATAGGGTTGCAGGCAAATGCTATGGAGCTATCAAGATCCTGAGAAAGATTCTCAATCTCCTGCCTTCCAGTGCCAGAAAAACCATTGTCCATGCTACAATAACGTCACAACTGGACTATGGCAACGTTCTATATCTTGGAACCACGAAGGGAGGAATAGCTAAACTACAGAGGGTACAAAATGCCGCTGCCCGAATAGTACTCGGCCTACCCAGAAGAGCAAACTCAGAGAAGGCCCTGGAAAAACTTCACTGGTTGCCAGTGGGAAAGAGGGTCTTTTTTAAGGCTTTGTGCTACGGCCATCGCATCCTTATGAAGTCCGGCCCCAAATACCTGCATTCTCTTCTAATGGAATACAAACCTGGGAGGACTCTGCGATCCTCGGGTATGGCCTTGGTTAAAATACCTAGAATATATAAAGCCAGACTAGGAGCCTGCTACTTCAGATATCTAGCTGCAAAAACCTGGAATACCCTGCCAATAACCCTGAGACCAGAGACTTCCGAAAGTCACTTCCGCAAACAGCTTAAAACATGGCTATACAACAAGGCAGATTTCTCATAGACTCATAGCCAACTCTCCTCTCTTTTGCAATTTTCTCTCTCGTATGTCATAGCGCGGGGACACACCGATGTGGTGTAACCAAGCGCTTTATAAATGTATTAAACTAAACTAAACTCTGCAGCTGAGCCAGGCCTCCGACCCAGTATCAGGGGAGGGGGCATTCTCTGCAGCCGATTAAGCCCTCTTGACCCAGTATCAGGGGAGGGGGCATTCTCTGCAGCTCAGTCAGGCCTCTGACCCAGTATCAGGGGAGGGGGCATTCTCTGCAGCTGAGTCAGGCCTCTTGGCCCAGTATCAGGGGAGGCCTTGCCTCGTCGCCCTTGTTGTGCCTCAGCCGGCAGACATCACGTCATGTTTTGGCCTCTGCTTCTCATTACAAATTGCAGCTTGTTTATGCTTTTCCTAACCTCAATTATGGCGCCCTATAACTACCTTTCTAAATCCTGTCACGTTGTTCCTGCTACGCCAGACGTGGCATCGCCCACATGACTACACATTACATTGCAAAGACATGAAAAAAATATAGCACCGGCTGTCACTTTTCACGACTTAAAGGTCCAAACATTTCATTCGATGCTGGAAATGAAAATTACACAATATAACTTAAAATAACGCTTTTAGTACAAACATCGGCTACTATGTTGCACAAATTTTTCATGTAAGAACAGATATTTTTTTTACAAGAATCACTTTCCTGTTGGTAAAAGTTATGTGTACTTGTTAATTCAAAACTTTGAGAAATTGAACGAAATTCAGGAATTTCGCCAATGAAATTACAATTTCTCCCAGGCCCATATCGGAACAAGCCTGGTGTTTTAATTGGTAACAATGCGATTTTTGATGGGAGGGGCAGCATTTATACAGCATCGGTAAAGGAGAAGGAGCTGAGAACAAAATTGTTACATGTTGAGAGAGGTAGCAATGTGAACTGTGGTGAAAGGTGGTTGTAGGAAATTCACTTTTCCCTTTTTATTGTGGCTGAGCTTGCTGGTTTCTTGACTCTTAGGAGTGTGAGAGTGCCACTGAATCTCACTGAGTGTGTTCTCTAACAACTAACCCAGTGCAAATTTGGCTAAAAGACTTATTTAATTGTAAACAATAAACCAACAAAGGTGTCTTGCATACGTTTATGGATATTAAAATCATAAAAGTGGGAACGCTCAATATGAAGAATATTGTGCCCTTCTAGTTAGTAGCTACAAAGTACTGTTTTCAGAGGGTTGAGACTGTGACTAAAATAAATGGGAATGGAAACCAAGGAGATTGTATCAGATATGACCATGCTGAGGCCTGGGGTTGTGACCTCTTTATGCCATACAAGGACTTGGCATGAGCGAAGCTTTTGAACTGGGATGCGTTCTTTACTTCTTGTCTATGCTTCAAGTTGATGGAAAACTGTTTCCAGGACCAGCGAGGGAGAGCTTTGAAGATGTGGTAACAATGTAGGCGGTCACTGAGTGGGGTCTGGTATTTTCAGCAAAGGCTCGTGTTATAGATTGCAGTAACGTATACGAGAACTGCAGCAAAATCTAGGAAAGCTGGGCTGTGGGAATTCTGCCAAGTTTGGTTCCACTCAGTAGCTTCTGTATAGGAAAAAACTCTCCCCACAGCCTGCTCATCAGCAGTCAAGTGAACTGTGGGGGAGATTTTAAGAACCAGGTCATGACGTCTGCTTGTTCTTTGCTTTCTGCCCAGAAAGACGGAAGCCTGAACATACTCTTGAAGAACTATGTAAGCAGTTAAGAGTGAACTGCAGGGGACCTTTGAAGGGACCTGCCTCGAGTCAGTGATTAAGCTATCATCTCTCTGTTGATCAATGTTATGGACACTAGAAGCCTATCCCAGCTGTTTGAGAGCCTTGAGAATGATGATGAAGATTTTTTCCAGCCCCTCTAGAAATTTCAGACCCACGGGGGGACGCAACTTAGGCAAGGTACCAAAGTTCCTGTTGGACCTGGCTCCCTCTGCAGTGGCACCCCCAAACCTTTTGCCTTCACCCTTCCTATTTTTGCTGCATTTGTTTTTGTTGGGCTTAGGACTCTCTACACTTACTGTAGGGGTGGGCGGCAAATTCCATGCCGCTCGCGGAACTTGCGAAATTTCAGCATTTCCGCGTGGAACGCAAAAATGTCTAAACATCAGCGATCCGCGGAGGAACGGAATTCGGGGGGCATGATGTATTTTTTAACCTCACCAGAAGCACTTGCAGGAGCCCGAGTAGAAGCTCAAATTCAGTAACACATTAATCAGCCCCAAAAAATCGTGAGCTCGGTCGAGGCTGGGAAGTTGTGCTTTCTCCACATATCTACCACATTTTATTACCAGCTTACTTTCATTTCTTCAGAGCTCCAGTAGCAAGTACAGTGCACCCAGGACCCTGAGAAAACGCAGTGACACGCGTGGATGTCTCATTTGTTGGAACAGCTCCAGAGAGGACAATTTAAAGTTATCAGAATGTCTTTAAACATACCCTGTAAGCCCACAGTAAGTAGGCTTTAACTGTCTTTACACTGTCCTTGAGTGAACTACTGATTTGCACTTATCCTTTTAGAATTAAACCACATGAATTTAAAACCTGCATTTTTTTCAACTGTAGAATTGCTTAAAGCGCGCAGGTCATGTACTGACAAAGGTAATTCCTTGCATTGTGTACATTTTTTTTACTCAGTTTGCCAGTGAAGCGCTGTTTTCCCCCGGTGGGGAAGTGCGCCAAACCTGGAGGTACTGCGATACCTGGTTGATGGGTGGGTGGATTGGAAAACAAAATGTGTACGGCAGCTTTGTGTTCACGAATGTGGTCTTTTTAAACCATACTGCTTACGTTTTGTAAGCATATAAGCAGTGGACATTGAAATGGGTCCTTTCTTGGCCCTGTAGTTTTCAGGCAGAAGCACTCACTGATTTCTGAATAGTGAGTGTAAAAGCGTTAAGTTCACCATGTTGTTCCTGCTTACATTTCACAAGCATTATTTAATCTTTCATTCCCAATGAGTGTTTGCTTTTTCCAGGATGTTGTTACTTTTTCCTTTAGTCGCATCCAGTTGTTTATAGCAGGTCAAATTGGATTGTAGTTGAAGGCAATGTGAATTTCTCTCAGTGGGGCAGTATGGTGTTCAGTGAGGGAGCGGATGTAGCACTGGGGGCAGAGCTGCCGAATTTAGAACTGAGGAACCAGGTTCAGCCTTCATGAGCAGTCCCCCAGACCACTCTCCTGAGGGAGCATATTCCCACGCTAGACCTTAGAAGACCCTGCCAATCCGGAAAAGCCCTGGTGTCTTAACACCAGCAGGTGGACCCTAGCAGTGGCGTGTGGGTTCACCTTGAAGGCTTGCCCACCACAATCCATACTGAAGTTCACCTCCAGTCTTGCTGGCAGGCCTAAGAAGTAGCAGACCCTAGAGCAACAGTGAGGTCACAGGACCCCTGAGAAGAGCTGGCACTAGGGTGATGCGACCGGTGTGACCGCAACGGGTGCTGACTTTGAGTGGGGGCATTGTATATTATGGTTTTAAAAGCACTTGCTGCCTCCTTCCTGGCCTACAGCAATTTTCGGCAATAATAAAAATGTCATGATAACTCCGGTGAATAAACGTCTTACTAGAGCGAGATCGGAGTTTTGTCTAGTGGAAGTTTTGACTCATGGAAAGATAGCACAGAGGGTTAATGTGCCTGCTGCTAAGAACATGTACCATGCCCATCACAAAGTGCACATATTGTAAATAGGTTAGTGGGTTACTGCTTTTGACAGTAAGATCCTTTTGCTACTTGCAGTTTATAAGTTAAAATCCTAACAAAGAACAGTGAGCTATTAGCTTTCATCTTAGAGCTGTATACAAACTGCAAGGTATAAACTAGAGCTTAATGTTTTTTTTCCCTAAGCCTTTGATTGTCCTAATGTTGCAAAAAGTGTTCATTTGGATAGAAATCTATAATGATTATTAAAGAGAACCTCCAATCATGGTATTAAGTTTTAAATTCTGAGTTTGTGTTTCTCCAGATCAATCGATATTAAACTATACTGCCTACTAATATGGTTGTCATGTGACTCCTACACCTGGTAGTCCTTTGTCTGATGTAACATTTCCCATATAGTGATTTACACACGTAAAATTGATTGTCTCTGTGTATATTGCTGACAACATCAAACTGATGTGCCAGTGATGTTGTCTCTTCCTCTGTTTCTTTTTCTTTAGCTTGGTGTACCTCTTTTCTCTGTTCAATGTTTGGGCTTGTGCATCAGTCATTGATGGTGTGTTTCTCAATGTGGTTGTTTGATGTAACTGACAGTTGGGCTCTCTTTGTGTGGTCTTTCATGGAATCTGCCTTTGGTGTTAGTAAATATCGTCTTTCAGTGTTTTTTATGTGTTATTTGTACAGCACAAATATAGCCGATCAGGAAGGTAGTGGAGCCCTATATAAGATCAAGGGGTAAATTTCAGTCGAAAAGTGATTGCAGGGGCACTTGTGTTCTGAGAGCAGAATTGGTCTTGTCAGCCCCGATGGTTACGGGTATGCTGTTTCAGATTCTTGCTGCATGGACAGAGCAGGCTTGTTGTCTTGGTTTTTCCATTTCTTCATTTCCCATCTGGTTGGTGGTTTGTAGAGAGTCAACAGACCTAGTGAGCTTTTCAGCCAGGTAGGCAGGTGTGGTGGTTGTGTGGTGAATTTTAGGTTTCAAAATCTTCTCTCAAGGCCAGTGTGTCACTGATTTTGGTTTTTAATTTCTTGCACGGGTGAGAGAGGTGCCATTTCTTCTCTCATATGTCACTGAAACCACTATGTGAGTTAAGCTGCCCTTCCCTTTGGATGGGATCATTGTGTATTACATCATCCGTTTTTGCTAGGGTCTCTTTGTTGTCAATAATGCTGTCTCCTGGTGTTTGCCCCAGAGTTCACTGATAGTATTTCTAACGGATGCTTCTTCTGCATGTTTCTTGTATATAGAAATAATCTCAGGTGTCAAATTGGATCAATAAACTTTTAAGCCCTGCTTTCCTGGGACCAGATTTGCTACTACAGATGCACCACATTGGCACTGCCCACAACTCTGATGACATTCCCTTTTTATATCTGTCCCAGAAGCTCAGTGGTTAGGAAGTATAGTTGAATATACTGCCTTGTGTTACCCCCGCCCCCTCTGTACTTCTACAGTAGCAGCGCTAACAGTTCTGTGGTATGGGCTAAAACCACGTTTGAGTTGCATGCAACAAATGGCAGTATCCGTCTTAGCTACAGCTTTGCAGTAATATTGCAGCTTCTGAAACCCTTTCCCGATCAAGTGTGCTTTCCTACTGTTGCTACACTGCTTCATCTGAAGTCCAGACTAATGTAAGCAATTTGCACTTGCGGGCTAGTTCTTATGCAGGTTATAGGTGTATGTACCAATGGTAAGCCAAAAGCCATTCTTAAGGTGTGCCACTTTCAAAAAATATAGTTCCTAACACTCTAAAGCATATCAAGCATTCTTTGCAAGAACGGAGCTGGGCAGTATCAGATGTTCAAAGGGGTCACGGATTAGAGAGAGTCTGTGGAGTCTACCTGATTGGAGTATTGTTTCTTATGGCCGGCTCTTGTTCCAACACAAAAGGAAAGTTGCAGGTGGCTACAGGGCATGTGAATTTGAGAGTGTGCAGTGCAAGTAATTCCACTTAGGGCTAAGCTATCGGGGACAAATCTAGAAAACAAGATGTCCAGCCTGATTGTCATATAGGATCAGTTCTTTTTTTCTTGCAGAGGTTTGTCCTGGTAAGAAGTAAATATGGATCTCTCCAGCCCTATGTCAAAGACTGGACGCAGTGAATGTCTGTCCAGTCTCTCTCTTAATTTCTTGAGGATAAGGCGACTCCTCGCAGTATCCACAATATATGCTCTCCTTAAAGGGTCCCAGTTAAGATGAAAAAACACAAAGGTCAATAAAGAGGCAATTTGATAATCCTTGAGTGAAGATGGAGATATTGTTGTAGTAGATAAGTCAGGAACTAAACTTTCCGAAGCACATGGAACAGAGAAGAGCCAGGCCAAAGAATCTAATGGAATTCAACTGCATGAAGCAAAAATAAAGAAAACATTGTACTATGAACAGGACGAAAAATAGGGAAAAAATGTGTTTCAACTCATCTTCCTCTTGTGAATGCTTCACAGGAAAGATTTCTGCTTTATCTTGGAATAGGAACCTCTATTCGAGTTCTCTGGACGAACCACACCCTTGGAAAGGGTAGTTTATAAGCATGGCCTTGCCTCCTTCCTCAGAATTATGACCTTGACTAAACACTCAAATAAGACCAAGTTAGAAATCCTTTGCCGGTTGCTCCACTGCCGCCTGCGCAGACTAAAGCTTTTACCTCCCACAGTACATACACATTTCTGGCTGAACGCGATCACTGAGGCCCCTGGCTCTCATGGGTGACGTGGAACCGTTCCCCCTGGACACCAAGATCTTTTGCAGCTCCATAATCTTCCTGGTCTTCCTCAATGTTGTGCTTTGGGCTCCGAGTAGCCCCAGCCTTGAGCACATCCTGCACCGAAGATTGCTGGCCTCCACTCCACGAGTGACCCGTGGGCCAGTTTCAAGTGCGAACGCTTGAGGCTCCTTCGCGTTCGCTAGCCCGTTGGCTAGTAGGTGCCCACGAAGGCCACTCCTCTTCTGCTTGGGCTTTCCTGGTTGCCCTTGACATGCCCTGACTTACCCTTGCTGGGTGAGTCCCCCAGACCGTGCTGGTCTGCACCGCCGTCCTTTCTCTGATTCCAAGTGACTTGCCGTTGCCAAGGCTTGTTGGGTCCAATCTGGTCACCGACACCGCAGCACTTGACATACTTTGTGGGACAGCTCGAATCCAGCTCCTGGTAGTCATCAGCGCCTCCTGGAACTCCTGGAACTGTTAACTCACCTGAAGCACCCGACATCTGTGGGCATTGGTCAATCGTGCCCTTGGTCACTGGTAAGTTGAACCAGACTCTGTCCCCTCTGCTTTCAGGTTCCTTCGGACACTTCTCCTCTCCACGGGAGCAGCACTTCTTCGCCAGCTTCCATTGAAATCGACGACGCGACCCGACACCAAAAGACACCTATGCACCCTGCTTCCCTGGGTGAGGTAACACAAGTACTCCGGTGCTCCTGTGGGTGCTAGCACTAGAACTTCCTAAGTCCAAAAGGGTTTGGTCCTGACTCATTTCTAAGTGTCCCTAATTTTTAAATTTCCAACTGCAACATTGCCCATAGAAGCTAACGGGAACCCGCTGCTGTGTTCACACACTGCACACGGCCCCCGTGGGTCCCCTGGGGTCCCAGCGATTCTACAGGCTCTAGGCCTTGTGTCTAGTTCAGTCGTGGTTCTTATACCACTTTATTGGTATATGGTTTGGTACGCCTCTAGGGCCCAAACGTGTATTTGTGCTATTACTGTTGATTGCTAACTTGTAACTTAAGTACTTCGAACTCCAGTCTCATAAAGAGACTAGAAGGGTGTGTTTTATCTTAAATACATATATTTTAAATATATACCTGGTGTGGTTGTCCTTTCATTTGGTCATTCAAGAGATTATAGACTGGTAAAACAAGCTGCTTTACATTCCTTCAAGACTTAGCCTGAAGGCTGCTCTCCATAGCTACCACTAGGATAGCTTTCAATAAAGGTTGTCTTTAACCTATCACCATAAGGGGTTGTTTGGACTGATACAGGGTGCCCACTATAACTAATGGACAGCATATATCAGACCAACATCTTACAGGTGGGACCACAGCGGTCGTGCCAAGCATATTATGAGGTTCTACTCCGCCGCATTGTTCTTGGCGATTCCTCCTCCATGTAAACCATGGCAAAGAGGAAACAAAGGGCCCCCTCAAGGCCTGGAGATGCATGTAGGGGGGCACATGGTATAATTATGGTGTAATCATAATCTGGCAGGCGGTTCACACACAGGTTTGTTGGTGCTGCAGAGAGGCAGTCGCGCACCACCAAACTCGTAATCTGGCCCTAAGTCATAAGTGACCTCTGCTCCATCACTCCTAGGTCCTGGTTAACCACACTACTGATTTGTATTTTCTTGATACTTTTTAGACTTAAACCTTTAAAAATTCACATCTTTAGGTGATATAATTTCATTTTGATCATTTTTGTGTCATTTTGCTCATTCAATTATTTCATGTTTTTCCAGACCGATTTGGAAGATGTTATTATGCTATTTCTTGACTTTAAAATTGCACAGGGCTGCTTGATCCTTTTGCATATTTCAGCCCAGCAGCAAACTGACTGCAGAAACCTTCTCAGCCAGTTCAGACATATGTTTTCTCTGACTCCAAGTCAGACCAGCTGGCGCACTCATGAAGTGGACACTGGGGACAGTCTGCCTGTGAAGAATAAGATCTACAGGCAACCTGACCATGTCATGTATAAGGACAGAAGTCCAAAAGATGTTGGATTTGGGAATTATTGAACCCTCAGTTAGCCCTTGGGCTAGCCCAGTAGTCCTGGTACCTACACCTCACACCACAGATGGCAAGAGAGAAATGAGGTTTTGTGTAGACTACAGGGGTCTCAATGCAGTCACTAGGACTGATGCCCATCCCATCCCCAGGGCAGATGAGCTAATAGATACTTTGGCCTCAGCCAAGTTTCTAAGCACATTTGACCTGACAGCTGGCTACTGGCAGATCGGACTAGCTGATGATGCAAAGCCAAAGACCGCATTTTCTTCCCCTAGTGGGCACTATTAGTTTGTGGTAATGCCCTTTGGTTTGAAGAATGCACCTGCCACTTTCCAAAGGTTGGTGAATCAAGTCCTTACAGGCCTGGAAGACTATAGTGCAGCATAGCTAGATAATATTGCTGTCTTTAGCTCCACCTGGGAGGATCACCTGGTCCACCTAAGGAATGTTTTGGAGGCCCTGCAAAAAGCAGGCCTAACTATCAAGGCTACTAAGTGCCAGATGGGGCAGAGTCAGGTTGTGTACCTGGGCCACCTTGTAGGTGGAGGCCAGGTTCAACCACTACAGAGCAAAATCCAGATCATCATGGACTGAGTTGCTCCAACTACCCAGACTCAGGTGAGAGCCTTCTTAGGCCTGACTGGGTATCATAGGAGATTTGTCAAGGGGTATGGATCAATAGTGACACCTCTGAATGACTTAATTTCTAAAAAGATGCCCAAAAAGGTTCAGTGGACAGCTAGCTGTCAAAAGGCATTTGATGACCTGAAGCAGGCCATGTGCACTGCTACCATTCTGCAGAGTCCTGACTACTCCAAGAAGTTCATTGTCCAAACAGATGCATCTGAATTGGGGGTAGGGGCTGTACTGTCACAATTGAATGATGAAGGTCAGGATCAGCCAGTAGCTTTCATAAGCAGAAGGCTGACCCCTAAAGTGAAACGTTGGTCAGCCATTGAGAGGGAGGCCTTTTCTGTGGTTTGAAGAAGTTGAGGCCATAATTGTTTGGTACTCACTTCCTTGTTCAGACAGACCAAAAGCCCCTCTTATGGCTAAAACAAATAAAGGGTGAAAACCCCAAACTGCTTAGGTAGTCCATTTCCCTACAGGGGATGGACTTTACAGTGGAACATAGACCTGGGAGTAAACATGCCTATGCAGATGGACTCTCTAGGTATTTCCACTTAGAACATGAAGACTCAACTGGTCAAGGTTAGTTTAATGTCCCTGCGTTTGGGGGGGGGGGGGGTGTTGTGTAGAAGAGTAGGATCTGCTTCACATGGGTCCTCCCACTTTTTGCTGGTGTTTCACTGTTTTTCGACCTTAGTATGGCTGTGGCCCTGCTAATTAGGACCCCAGCCTAGCTGCTTCCTCTCTAAAATGGTTTCCATGTACATTAGGTACATTTCTAATTGGATTCTGGAGTGCCTTATAAGCCTTTAGTATATGGTATACTATGTACCTAGGGCATAGATACCTCAGAGGCCTACCAGGGGCTGACGCATGTATTATGCCACCCATGGGAAGCACTCCAAAATGACACCACAGTTCTGCTACTGCAGCCTGGGTAAGGTGTTGCTTACACCTCTTACAGTGGTATAGGCTACCTATATCACTACCATTGCACACACATATAAAACCTATAAGTCACTCCTATGGCAGGCCTTAACAATCCTGAAGGCAGAGTGCTTGGTTTTTATGTGAGAGGGTGCCCCTGCATGAGCAGATCCCCTCTGCAGCGTTCGGAGTACCTCCTCTGATGCTGTTTGCGGTGCAGCCTGACCATATACTCTTAAGTGCATTATAACCTCGCGCTAAATGCTAACTTTGGGATGGCTGCATGGAAACATGTCGTGTTTGGTGTCAAACGCTTTGGAATACTACCCCCCCCCCCCCTTCCCCACTGCCAGTTCTAGAGGCGGGGGTAGCATTCCACCCTTCTAGAGGGAGAGACATGTTCTGACTGGTCTAACCCGGTAGGACTTTCTACAGCCCTGGCATCACAAAATGGATGCCTCTGCCACAGACACGGGTCTGGCCTCCTGCTGCTGACCGAAACTCCGGCAGGAGAGGCCTGGACAATAGGTTTCCTGTCCCAGGGAGGTATAACCACCTCCCCAGACAGGCAGATGTGTATTGGGGCTGGGCGGGAACACTCTCTAGTGCTTTGAAGTCCTGCACTGGGGGCACACTTGGTGTCCCTGTGCACAGCCCAGTTCAAACCAGTTGCAGGGGCTACCTGCCCCTGCTCTGGCGCGAAACTGGACAAAGGAAATGGGTGTAACCACCCCTGTTTTCAAACCCTCCCATAGGTGGGTCCCTAGAGTATGTCCAAACCCCCAGACTTAGTATAACTATGGGAACACAGTCCTTGCGACTTTAGGAATTTCGCCAATGAAATTACAATTTCTCCGAGGCCCATATCGGAACAAGCCTGGTGTTTTGATTGGTAACAATGCGATTTTTGATGGGTGAGGCAGCATTTATGCAGCATCAGTAAAGGAGTAAGAGCTGAAAACAAAATTGTTACATGTTGAGAGAGGTAGCAATGTGAACTGTGGTGAAAGGTGGTTGTAGGAAATTCACTTTTCCCTTTTTATTTTGGCTGAGCTTGCTGGTTTCTTGACTCTTAGGAGTGTGAGAGTACCACTGATTCTCACTGAGCGTGGTCTCTAACAACTAACCAAGTGCAAAATTGGCTAAACCCAAAAGACTCATTTAATTGTAAACAATAAACCAACAAGGGTGTCTTGCAGCCTACATTTATGGATATTAAAATCATAAAAGTGGGAAAGCTAAATATGAAGATTATTATGCACTTCTAGTTAGTAGCTACAAAGTATTGTTTTCAGAGGGTTGGCACTGTGACTAAAATAAATGGGAATGGAAACCGAAGAGATTGTATCACACATGGCCAAGCTGAGGCCTGGGGTTTTGACCTCTTTATGCCATACAAGGACTTGGCATGGGCGAAGCTTTTGAACTGGGATGCGTTCTTTACTTCTTGTCTATGCTTCAAGTTGATGGAAAACTTTTTCCAGGACCAGCGAGGGATAGCTTTGAAGATGTGGTAACAATTTAGGCAGTCACTGAGTGGGGTCTGGTATTTTCAGCAAAGGCTCGTGTGATAGGTTGCAGTAACGTATACGAGAACTGCATCAAAATCTAGGAAAGCTGGGCTGTGGGAATTCTGCCGAGTTTGGTTCCACTCAGTAGCTTCAGTATAGGAAAAAACTCTCCCCACAGCCTGCTCATCAGCAGTCAAATGGACTGTGGGTGAGATTTTAAGAACCAGGTCATGACGTCTGCTTGTTATTTGCTTTCTGCCCAGAAAGACTTAAGCCTGAACATAATCTTGAAGAACTATGTAAGCAGTTAAGAGTTAACTGCAGGGGACCTTTGAAGGGACCTGCCTAGAGTCAGTGATTAAGCCATCATCTCTCTGTTGATCAATGTTATGGACACTAGATGCCTACCCCAGCTGTTTGAGAACCTTGAGAATGATGATGAAGACTTTTTCAGGCCCCTCTAGAAATTTCAGACCCATGGAGGGACGCACCTTGGGCAAGGTACCAAAGTTCCTGTTGGTCCTGGCTCCCTCTGAAGGGTCATCCCGAAACCTTTTGCCTTCACCCTTTCTATTTTTGCTAAATTCGTTTTTGTTGGATTTAGGACTCTGTGCACTTTACTGCAGCTAACCAGTACTAAAGTGCTTGTGCTCACTCTCTTAAACATGGTAAAAGTGGCTTACACCTGATTGGCATATTACATTTTTTCATAAGTCCCTAGTAAAGTGGTATACCATATACCCATGCCTGGTAAATTAAATGCCCGTATATTTTAAAATCTAAAACATGAAACTTAGAAAAAGTTTAGCTAGAAAGTGGTCTGAGAACCCAGAAAAGACCAGGGACCAACCTGCTCGCCAACCCGCCCATGGTGCATTGCTGGTTGGCTTGACTATTTGGATCTCCCACTGCGGTCTTTTCTGCAGCAGCCAATCCTGTTCAGTGGCTCCTCACAGAAAGGGTATTCGGCCTCGTGGAGCCATCGTTGACTTCCAAAAATCTAAATACAGACAAAGTATTCTACAATGCGACTTCAAACAGCAGCTCACTGACGACAGCGCCTCCTCCTCGGGCACCACCAGCTGTCTTGGCCCGCTAAACTTTATGTTCTCAGACATTTTTCCTTGAAATTTCTTCTAAGTCTGAAGGTACGTGGAGACCAGACCCAAACCGCTTTTTGTATACAAACCATGCTCCATCATGGTTGGCCATCATTTTCGACTTTTACCTGGTCTTGCGCGTTTAGTAAATTTATAACTCCGGTTCTACTGATTGGATTTTTGATGTTTTTGTGTCAAATAATATATTAAAACTAAATCATTTGTTATAAATTTGTTTGGGATTTTTCTTGTGTTATGATTTCACTTTATTACTGTTTGTGTGCTGCATAAAATACTTTACACACTGCCTCTAAATTAAGCCTGACGGCTTTTAAGCCAAGGTACCAGAGGGTTAGGCACAGATTAATTTATTGACTTTAGTGGTTCAACCTGATGGGGATTGTGGCTGTTGCTTGAAAAGGGTTCACCCCCTCCCCCTCAACCAACAGCCAAAGTGTTTACAGTTCCCAAAAACACTTGGCCTCACTGGCCAAAATTTGCTGGTTTGTATTGTGAGAAGCTTTGGCATGCTAAGTTTGAGTCTCTTGCGAGACCACCAAGGAGAAGTATGCAAGTCCTAATAGCCCTAGTCAGCTACAGTGTCCTGCCTTTATAAGTTCAGAGTAAAAACATGATCTAGACAAGCCACTGAGGGGCTTATTACGCGTCTGGCGGCCCACGGACTACCAGACTCGCGGGGAGCGGCGGTGGGAGTCTTCCGACCACCCTATTATGACTCGGGTGGTCGGACCGTTCTGAGACTGCTGCAACTGCCATGGATCAGCAATTCCTGGCGATAGTGCAGTGGTCTTGAGGCCGCAATATGCTTGGTGGGACCACAGCGGTCGTGCCAAGCATATTATCGGGTTCTACTCCGCCGCATTGTTCTTGGCGATTCCTCCTCCATGTAAACCGTGGCAAAAGGAAACAAAGGGCCCCCTCAAAGCCTGGAAATGCATGTAGGGGGGCACATGGGATAATTATGGTGTAATCGTAATCTGGCGGGTGGTTCACACACAGGTTTGTTGGTGCTGCAGAGAGGCAGTTCCGCACCACCAAACTCGTAATCTGACCCTAAGTCATATGTGACCTCTTCTCCATCACTCCTGGTCCTGGTTAACCACTCTACTGATTTGTATTTTCTTGATACTTTTTAGACTAAAACCTTTAAAAATTCACATCTTTAAGTGATATAATTTAATTTTGATCATTTTTGTGTCATTTTGATCATTCAATTATTTCATGATTTTCCAGACAGATTTGGAAGATGTTATTCTGTTATTTCCTGACTTTAATTTTGCACAGGGCTGCTTGATCCTTTTGCATATTTCACAGTGGAAAAGCCTGCTGTTTAGGTCATGATTGCCAAGGTTTTCTTTTATTGAAGTGAGTGTAAAACTTGCACAAATATATTGGATTATTTGGGTCACCATATTGAATAGCATGACATCAAACTCAAAGAGACCCTAATAAGGGCAATTAAAGAGGCACCTAACCCTACAAACAAGGAGAAACTCTGATATTTTTGGGATTAGCAGAGTATTACATTAATTTGTCTATAGAATACTAAGGCTGTTTGACCAAAATATTGAATCCAAAAATATCATGGGTCACAAATATCATGGCCAGAACATTGTCATCTCAAGAATATCATGAGATTTACTATCGAAGGTAAGATTATCGCTTGTAGGTATTTAATATTGGGTTTTTTAAATAACGTATATAATTTTTTTATAGACTTGTTTATACTATTGTTTTTCAATTTGTTTGAATCTTTTCCATTATGTTAGTATTATAAGGTATTAGCATTGTAATAATATTTATGTTTAATTTGTTTTAGTATATTTTGTAATTTTTGTATATGAAATAAAAATTGTTTTACTTGAATTAGAAATTATTAATTTAACAGTGGGTTTTTGGGTTTGTCGGGAGTTAAGTAAGGTTGTATAATGAAAGAACGTATGCCAAACCAACGCATGCTTTTAAAAATGCCGTCATTACAACGCATGTGTCTATAGCACACATGCCTTTACAACTAAAACATTTACCATACATATGCCTTTACCACGCATGCCTATACAATAAAATATTAGTTGTAAAGGAATGCTTGGTAAAGACAGATACATGGTAAAAGTTTAATGGTAAGTATAATCCCTATATATTCACTGAAAAAAAGGTTACAGGGACGTAATAGCTCAGATTTCACACGTACAAAGACATAGAGATTCATCAGTTATAGTTATAGAGCTAACTATAATTTATGCCCCTGCAACGCATTGCTTACCAACTCACATATCACCCATGACATGGTCAGTGACATCACTGATGACATCACTCATGACATCTCAAATGACATCGTAGATTACATCATCGACAGAACCACTCGCAAACCCACTCACACTGCTATGCAACCTCTCATACACCCACTCACACACCAACAGTCAAAAATGCTGCTCCCTGTATTTGGGAGCAATCGTTTCATCTGTTTCCCTGCCTGATTGACAGCGGGCAAGGAAAGAGACAAAAACTTAGCTCCCAGAAAGCAGGAACAGTTTGACAGCTCTTGCTTCCTGGGAGCAGAGTTCGTGTTTGCTCTCGATTGGCGAGGACTGTCACAGCTCCCACCAAGAAAAAGAAAACCGCTATCTGCCGAGGGTGGGCACCACAGGAGATAGCAGGAGCCGGCCCAGGGCCAAGAGGGGCTCCAGAAAGGGGATTGAGTGGTGGCCTGGAGAGGTGGTGGTCCCTGGGGTCATATAAGGGCTGGGAGGTGGTCCCCTCCCAGTTTTAAATCTGTCTTTTGCCCCGGGGAGTTGTTGGTCCCTGGGGATTCCGTGTGACCGCCTCTTGTAAAATGTTACTGTTAGCCCCGGGCAGGTGATGGTCCCTATGGCTTCAACCTGCCCCAGGAGGGTGGTCCGTGCAGCCCTACCCTTAAAAAAAATAAAGCCCTGGGGGAGTGGCGGTCCTCGGACCCCATGGAGGGGGGCCTGCACTGCCCCACTCCAATATACTAAATAAGCCCAAGAGAGGTGGCCATCTAAAGGGCTCAAATGAGTCTTAGGAGGGAAGCCGTGTGTGTCTTTAGCCCCCTGGACGTGGCCCACCCAGTGGCTGTAGTCTAAAGAAGCGCTAGGGGCTGCGCTTGTTGTTTTAAATTTTTGCAAGGATTTGTGACCTCGTGATTTAGTCGCAAGTTTAAAAAAAATGCTTTTTTGCCTTGGCGGGGCCCAGGGGAGCCTCAGGACTAGAGTTAGGGGGTCAGGGTATTCCTACCCTGCACCCTTTTCTTTTTCAAAACTTTTTGGGGGACTCGGCTGAAGCCAAGTCCCAAGATGACTGCCAACACTTCCTGGTTGAAGTTTTGGCAGGCAATCAGATTTCAACACGGGGACTGTCAGAACCTCGGGGGATCCACGTCGCTATGTATACAAATTTGGTTTTCTTTGACTATCTCAGAAACTACTCAACAGATTTAAGCTAACTCACAAAAGCGCTTCCTGGACCATGACCTACCTTTCTGCCTATTTTGGTGTAGTTCCATTCAGCATTTTGGGCTTTAGTCTAGAATCTATATGGGAATTAACTTGTGAAATGCACTTTTTTTAACTCCCTTTTCTCGGCCCCTGCTTAACGGATCACCCCCAAACTTTCAATGCACAACATGCCCCAACTTGACACTTTTTGGGAAAATGTTGTGAAGAGTCGTCAAACAGCACCAAAGATAGAGGCAAACGCGCCTCCTGATGCACTGCTGCTTGGGAGATGAAGTCCACTTTAGTCCTGAGGACCTCAGGACACAAGGGGACCTCGTAGCCCCACCAGCAGTGCGCCGAGAGGCACGTTTGCAGAGTGCTAGAAAAAGGAGCATGGCCTCCGACCACCTCTCAGCAATCCCACTGCGTTGGCACACTGGAGGTAACAGGTGGGCTAGTTGGTCCATATTAAACTTGGGGACCCCATCCCCTGGGGCCTGGCCATTTCAATTGGGACTACGGTCATTGCTTTGAGACCCAGGAAGATGCTGACTATGCCTGGATCGCAAAGCAATGTCTGTTTCCCTGCAAACTTCACAGCGGGCAGATAAACAGACATGCTCTGCTTTCATCAAGCAAGAGCATTTTGTGCTCTCGCTTGCTGAAAGCAGAGCACTTGTTTGCTATGGCTTGACAGCAGCACCATAGCAAACTGCAATGTCCCGGGGGAGGGCCATTGCTGGAACTGGGCCTGGGGGGCGACGTTCCCCAGGGACATGGAGGGCACCGCCTTTGTTAAGTAATCCCCCGGGAGGTGGTGGTCCCTGGGGGTCCACAACGGACCCCCTTCATTATTGTATTTGTGCCCGGGGCTGCGAGGGAGGCTGTAGGGGCTCCCACGAATTGTTTTAAGAAAAATTAATCAATGTATGTGCCCAGATGAGGTGGCTGTCCCCGGAGTAGCGGGGTGCCAAGGGCCCCATGCATTTGTATACAACAGTGCCCCGGGGAGGTGGCGGTCTCTGGGGCAGCAGGAGAGCTGCAAGCTCCCCCACATATAATTAAGATATGGTCCCTGGGGCTTTGAATAGCCTGAGGAGTGGGGCCCCGTGTGCACCCCTCCTACATTTCCACAATGCCCCTGGGACCTGGCCCACTGGGGGCCTATATTGCACGAAGCGGGGGGGACCACACTTCATTTTTTGAAGAAGTTCAGTGGGAGTCAGGGATCCAGTGGAACTCCCGGCGAATTGTGTTTAAAAACATGCTTTTTTGGCTGGGGGGGTCCAAATTACGAGTTTGGCGGGCCGCCATGGCCACCGCCATGACCACCGCCCCATTCCAGGACTGCCAAACCTCTGTGGGCACCTCCCGCCATATTATGACTTTTTTAGTCATTGTCTGGTGGTTCTTTAGCGTTCTCACAACGGTGCCTATAAAAGAGGTGCTGCAATAGGAACATCAAAGGCAGTAACTGCACGGCATGGACTGGTGCATTCCATGCCAAGTAGGACCTCGGGTGCATGCACACAGGGGGGCGTGTAGGACCTCAGGTGCATGCACACAGGGGGGCACAACATGTGCCCCCCTGGATGCACCCCATGGCCCAGAGGCAACAGGAGGCCCTGTAGGGCCCCCTTTGTTTTCTCTCTGCAACAGTTTTCATGGAGGAGGAACTGCCTTGAAAACATGGCTGAGAGGAAACTCGTAATGTGTTTGGCGAAACCGCTCGGTCCCGCCAAGCAGATTGTAGCCTCAAGACTGCCGCGCCACTGCCAGTGATCGCTGGTGGTTGCGGCTGTGCAATGGCGGGCTGACCGCCCAACTTGTTAAGGATTGGTTGGACCACTGTTGCGCTGGTGGCTGGATCGCCACTGCTGCGTGCCCCTGAATCTGGCAGTCCTTGGACTGTCAGACTCGTAATCAGGCCCTTAATACTTATCTAATGCTCACATTTAAAATGCATATGCCTTTACCATTTAGGCCTTTGCAATGTAATTCGTTGTAAAGGCATGCGTGGTAAAGACATATGTGTTGTAAAATCCTGCAGGTAAAGGCTTGCACCGTAAAGACGCATTCGTGATAAAACCTTTGTATTAAAGGCATGCGTTAGTCAGCCTTTGCTGTAAAGGCTGTTTCCCTGTAGGGAAGGATGTTTTCATTTGTAAATTATTATTTCTAATATATACTTATTTTTTCTTTAATACATTTATTTAATTGACAATCGATTATGTAAATTAATTAATTGATCGATTGACTGTTAATTGGGTGATCTTTTTTTATTTTGTTGCTTAATTTTCATAGTTGTTAATTGTATTTATTTTAAATGTTTTAAATCATTTTTGATG
Source organism: Triturus cristatus (assembly GCF_964204655.1). NCBI lineage: Eukaryota > Metazoa > Chordata > Amphibia > Caudata > Salamandridae > Triturus > Triturus cristatus. The sequence continues at coordinate 1,154,040,493 of NC_140584.1, forward strand.
TAATATCAATAATTTACCTTTTTTATCATGAAGTTTTTTTAAAATTAATTTTAATTGATATTGTTTTTTTAGGTTAGTAGGGTAGGAAGAGTTTTCTTATATTCTTTAATTATTTATTTTGTAATATAAATTTGTATATCTTAAATGTAATGCTATTTGTTTTATATTTAATAAATATGTTTATTCTTGTAAGACATTGTAACATTTTAGTTTTCTAGTCTTTATTTTATATAAAACATTTAGGTGTGGGAACAGCCAATAAGACAACTACTTTGCTGAACAGCAAGCAATGTATTAGTTCCTTTTGCCATGACTTTGTGCCCAGTTTCAGGAAAGACTTGAAGAATTCTGGGGAATAATTTGGTTCCTACCTGGTAACTAAAACTCTTTGGTTTTGGAATTATGTAAATGATATTCCGATGAATCAGATCTGTAATCAATATTGAAATATGAATACTTTCTTGAAATGCTATTAGGACTGTCACTCAAAGGTTTGTTACAGTACTCTGATTGTGTTAAATGATATATTTCACATTGACCAGTTGATCGATGAATGTAATGATGGCCATAATGATGAAAACAAAATAATTCCTAGTGGTAGTCTGCATTCAGATAAAGATCTTCATTGACCTATAAATCATAAGAATTAAGATCATTTAAAAGCTGCATGATAGCTGAATGGCCCATTGTGACACAGTATGACAATGTCATCCAATGAAATTCACGTAAAATATGCTATTTGTATTACTTCTGTAGGAGCCCCAATTTTACATGGTACTTTTCCCTGAAAAACACCAGCAGGCAATAGATATGCAAGGATGTTGACAGCAAGATAATCTATGTTAAGTCTGTATGAATAAAAAAATAGCTGTAACTATCAAATGAATGGGGATAGCAATTGCAACAGAATTTGAAATGCTCTACCTTTGCTTTAGATGATCTAGTTTTCTATTTCATCACAGATTTCCTTTTCTGGACCCTTGGTGTATTGTCCTCCTATCTATGCCAGCAAGTTCATTAAATCTCTAGATGAGGTTCTGGCTCATAAGATTTTGTAACATGTTAATTTCACGTTACTGGGAAAGTTCAATTTGCATGTTGATAACTCTAAGGGTTCCCTTGCTGCTTCACTCATTAAAGTTTTAGCCTCTCCTAATCTGTCTTTTGGCATTTCTGCTTCAACATATTCAGCAAGGCACACAATGGATCTTATGTTTTCTAATATTGCACTATTGGTGGGGGATTCTATGGGTGTCCAATGGTCAGATCATTGTCTGAGCCCCTTTTCGATGCCTAATAAGACTGCATTTATACTGAAAACCGTAATGTAGCTTTCTTATCCTGCTTGGCATAAAATCAAGATTTTAGAGTTAACTACCTTTCTTTCCACTGACACGCCTATCTGGTTGATGTAAGTAAAGATGGCTTAGCCGTCAACAATTGGCTGCAGTGAGCGGCAGATTTGCTTGCTGCGCTGAAAATTGGCACCAAGCAGAAACGGGTTTCTTCTGCACTGTTTGTGTCACAGGAGCTCTTACAAGGAAGTAAAATTAGAAAATTCCCCAGAGTAATGTCTGATCAGAACCCGCTGGTGTTAGAAGTAAATATCCAGATAAAAACTCCACTGTCACGATGGACATTTAATAGGGCTGTATAATAAGATTATATATCACATATGGGGAAGTGGATCCCTAGGTTCATTAGGGAAAACTTGGGAAGTACTAATATTTGTGTGGTTTGGGACACTTTAAAGGCTGGTATTAGAGGAGAAACATCTAAGTTTGGGTGGGAAATGCAATGGAGGGAAAAAAAACTGTTACAGATCTTATATGATGATTTGGCAAGAGCAGAAGTTGACCTGAGTGAGATTCTCTCTAGAGGGGGCGACCCGGTGTTAGCTAGGTCTAGGATCATATCTTTCAGATCAACAATTACAGAGATTTCGACCCAAAAGTTGGCTGGCAGATATTTGGCCTGTCGGAGTAGGGCGTATGAAAGTAATGAAAGGGTTGGACACATGCTAGCAGTCCGTACTCGTGAAAAAACGATCCAAACCCGGATCAGCGAAATCATAGACACCAGTGTGGGCATGGTTTCGGACCCTGGAGATATTCTCTCTGCTTTTCAAAAATGTTATCAGAATTTGTATACAGATGATATCCAGGTAGGGGGCCAAGAGTTTAGAGAATATTTTGCTGGGCTAAATGTAGAGAAGATTTCCCTAGAGGAGAGAAGAAGATTAGAAGCACCAATCTCTACTGACGAGATAACAAAGGTAATTGACTCTATACCGTCCGGTAAAGCAGTAGGTACGGATTTGATTCCAGGAGAGTTTTATAAAAATTTTAAAACACAGCTGATAGGTATTATATCTGAGCTTTTTCTAAATGCACAATTAAGTGAGATGGCTCCGAAATCATGGAAATCCGACAATATTGTTGTATTTCCAAAGAAAGATAAACCTCTAAATGAACTAGGATCATATCGCCCTATAACGCTGGTTAATAGTGACACAAAAATCTATTCGAAGATTTTAGCCAATAGACTTGCCTCAGTGATTCAGAACGTAGTCTCTCCATATCAACATGGTTTTGTCCCTGGGAGAGGAACGATAGACCATATTCGGCGTACAATTGCCTTATTTGATTCTTCTAAGGTTACAGGAGACCCTATGGCTCTTATACTTTTCGATGCAGAAAAAGCTTTTGATAGGGTCTCCTGGCCTTTTTTATGGGCAATTATGGAAAAAAAGGGTCTGGGTAATGGATTTATTAGGGCAATTAGCTGCATGTATCATGAACCTGTTGCTAGAATTGCCATGATGGGCTCTGCGTCTGAAATAATTCAAATTTGGCGCGGTACGCGACAAGGGTGCCCTTGTTCTCCTCTATTGTTTGCGGTTTATATCGATCCTTTAATAAAGAAAATCGAGGAGAATCATATGATTCAAGCCATACTATCGGAGGGGGCACCAAGATTTTAGCTTACCCGGATGACTTGGCAATTATAACACCAAATCCGAGAGAGGCTCTTATATAAATAGAAAGGGAAGCAATTCTATTTGGCAAGATTTCAGGGTATCATCTTAATGAAAGTAAGACGCTAATAGTTAAGAATGAGAAAGCTGTTCTGGACGATGCTAGAGTAGTGGGAAACGCTAGGTATTTAGGGGTTAAAATCAGTGCTAACGTAGATGAAATCGTTAATATTAATCTGGAACCTCTGATTCAGAAATCTAAGATAGAGTTTGACAGGATGAATAATCTTCATTTAACACTATTAGGTAGGTGAAATGTGATCAAAATGCTGTTTTTACCTAAAGTCCTATATTTTTTTAGAGCCATTCCCGTGTAATAAATAAATCATGGTTTTTGATGATGAATCAAATGTTCACTAGATTCTTGTGGGCTGGGCAACGTCCTCGAAGAGCATTGAAATATATGACATTGTCTAGAGATCGTGGAGGTTGGTCAGTTCCTAATTGCCAACTAAATTACTGGGCTTCGGCACTTCAGCAGATGTGTGTGTTATTGGGAAGACATAGCGGGACAATAAGAGAAACAGCCAATGTTTCCATATATGAGCTAATATTTGGGACCGAAGCCCGTGGTTGTCTTATGCGACATATTGACTTTGCTTACTTTAAGAGAGTTAAATTTAAGGTACTGATCGGAGCATTTAGGGTGTGGACTGCAGTTCGGAAAAAATTGGATATTGGTAGAATTCATAGATATTCCCCCTTAGATAATAATGATCTGCTTCCACCTATATTTCATGATGGTTATATGAAAGTATGGGTGGATAAAGGTGTTAGATTTATTGGGGATTTAATGGAAGATAAGGAGGTATATCTATTTGATACTATTAAGGACAGATTTGGGATAGGGAACAATAATATTTTTAAATACTTACAATTGAGGGATTTTTTAATCAAAAAGTTAGCTATTTGTAGTAAAGTTCCCCTTTTGGAATTACTGCTAGGGGCTTCTCCAACCTTATCTACAATTTGTAAATTACTTAATAAAGGAATGGGTGATGATATAAACAAACACATAACCCGTTGGCAGGAGTCGCTTCAAGCAGACATCGCGGAATGCGAGGTGTCACTCCTGTTTAGCCATGTGGTAAATATTTTATTACCGGGACTGAATTTAATACGGAATCTAAATAAAACAGCTCAGTGAAATAAGAGGCAGAATCCGTGGTATAAGAGGTTTCTGAATGGGCTTTATTCAAAATGGCCGACTCGAGTCGCGGCCTTCATGTTCCGTCACCACGGGGGTTCAGGAAGTGAAGTACAATATTTTATTGATAGTCAGTCGTTTTTATAGAATGTACATTACAATGAAACAAATGCAGAAGGCGTAACAATTGATAAGAAAAGTGACAATTTACATGCGTAACCAAAAATGGGCGTAATGAGGAGTAAAAAGAAACATAATTGGTTATGAGGTCATATGATGTCATATATAGGTGGATCTATAAGATAATACTTGGCATAGATGCGCGCGCAGCAGCATGACGTGTGATTGACGTACAGCTAGGGGGTGACGGGGACTTGACATTTAGCTCTACATGTGGAGACAAGAAGTCTGGGGGGTCACGTCAACCTAATCCCAACTCATATCTAACATCCTATGTTTAAAGAACTATGTTATCCACAAAGGAAGGACTCTCGGACAGAATCTATTCTATACTGACTGTGTGTGCGTGTACAAGCGTCTAAGTGTCTATATGAGGTGCAAGAGGCAGAAACTTTCCATGGTAACGGGGCTATGAATTACTTGCATGAGGACAGAGAGGCCGGGCCTTTTGCTCGGTAGCTGAAGGAAATGTTTACCTAAACTACTAGACAGGAATGCATCGGCTGAGGAGCGTAATAGATAATTCGAAGGTGAAATACGGTTTCTTGGCAGGCAGGCGAAACCGGCCGAGGCAGGCACCGTTAGCCGCACAGGGAGTAGGACAAAGTTCATGGATACAGATGCGAGCTCAAGCTGAAGCTGTCAAAGGCAGAGGAAAAAGGAAAGGCTTGATGGCAGAATCAGGGCCTACTCGCCTGAACTGCAAAATGGAGTAACTGAGCCATATAAAGTCGGTGGCCTTTCATACTTAGGAATCGAATATCCAGCCCATTCATGGCGGATCTGACAGAGGACATGTTGACGGTGGACGCACATGTGTTTGCGTCTTAGAAACTGGAACGGGAGAGAACATACATGTACTGGTAACATGCACATAGAACCGTTGGGGTCCAAGATAGGGGACATAACTGATCAGGAAAATCCATATTTCCACATTCCCTCCTTGTCCCCTACTTGCCCATCAAGAGACATCAATCTTCATTAATCCATCGGTTAGTTCATGGAGCATCATTTCTTCTTCTTTCTTCTTCCGGGATCTTGAGTGAAAACCTTGATGTGGAATACACGATGTGGCACACAGGCCACAAATCGCTGGTCCACATTGCAGGCATAAGCAGCAACTGAATAGTATAAGAAGGCCAATACCTAGGAATGATAGAACTCTCCATCCCCAGGCTGATATCACACTCCAAAACCACCCGGACCAAGTCCAAATGCCTGGACTCTCGTGTATCTGGCTCACAATCTTATGAAGGCGAGTTATAGCTTTATATACAGATGGCGAATTTTCTGGTATGAATACGCAGCAGCTTGATCCGATGACCCTACAAGCTCCGCCCCTATCGGCCAGGATGACGTCAAGGACAAGACGATTTTGAAGAACAACAATCCTCATCGCAGATTGCTCCTCTGTCAAGTTGCCTAGGGCGGCAATAGTTTCATTCACTACAGCTTCAAGGGTTCTAGTTAATCTACGTATCAGCTTACTATTAGTAACAGTACCTATATAGGGAAAGATGCCTTTATTAAAATCTACATACTTGTCCCATGCCGTCTCAGTATAATCGACAATTGGGAGATCTCTCCGCTCTCTATTGTGTACTAAATGAATATTTCTGTAATAATCAGGAGGAGCTAGGAAAACAGGTGGCAAAAGGAATGCAATGTAGCAGGTACCATCCCAATCTAGAGGTAAACGCATATATGCAGTCTGACCACATACAAAGTAGGAATGGCGAGAAGCTCTAAATGAAGATTTGCCTTGATCACTGAATTCTACTATAGTAGTGCATTTACTATGGCCCATATGTATGGAACCACTTTTTCTTACACATAATTCACCCTTTACTGGGAATACTGACATGGTGGGCAAAATTAGTTCAACTTCGGATTCGACATTCAGAATCATGAGATTAGGTGTAAAATTACCTAATTCATATACTTCGTTTTCTAAATCAGTTCCTGTTCTTTTGGGGCGACCCTCCTTGTCAGGGTAGCAGACCTTGAGTAAAACTAGGTTCAGGTTTCCCCATACCCAATGATCTTGGTAAACTGCTGTGTCTGGGTCTATGGAATTGATTAAACTAAACCATGCTCCACAGGAACCATTATGTGTAAATGGATGTGGAAAGAAAGGCAAAACTCCCTTAAAATTCTGATAGGGGGGGAGTCGGCCACACACCCAACAATTAGTGGCATTACTAGTCTGATGGGAATGATGCAACATACTAATGAAAGTATTATTGCGCAGCGCAAGTCTATAGGACAATTCATGCGGGGGTAGGTCACTAAAAGAATGTTCATCAGTTATATTAAAAACATGTTTAGAAATAGGATAATATATATGCAACAATATACTTGCAGTCATTATTATAAAACTCAAGAAAAACAAAATTAATAACGTCACTATACAGTGGCTACGCAGTAATTTACAATACGCATGTCGTTTCAACATTTTTCGTGATTTTCCATGATACAGGTCTAAGGGATACATGTCGGAGACAGATTCAACCGCTTCACCTTGGAGAGGACTTAAACAGTCAAATCGTCCGACGGTTTGGACCTAAGTTTTAATTTATAGAGTTCTTTACTGGTAGCCTCAGCCAAAGGTAGTTTTGAGTCAATAGGTGAGGACACACGAGGTGGGCTGTTTACATCTGAAGGAAGTCCATGAAATTTCTTGATATGACTTGAATGCACCCATCCTTTCCTGCCCTCGATCTTCACGGCTGTCCTTGTGGTCAGCAAGACCAACTTGGGTGTCTTCCACCTGGGCTCCAGCTGAGTCTTTCGGTCGAAATTTCTCACAAGCACAAGGTCCCCCGGAACTACGTCATGGGGTTTCACCTCAGTATTGTCGGGAAAGGCTGCAGCCACCTGTGAACGACAAGATTGTAGTGCAGACATCAAGGAAGCCAGGTAATCTGTCAACATATTACAGTCAACATCAGTTATTTTACGTGGTATAGGCGTCCCCCACATATTAGGTGGTCTTCCAAAGATCACCTCATAAGGGGATAGCCCTGTTCGAGAGTGTGCTACCATTCTCATGTAAAAGAGTGCAACTGGTAAGGCTACTACCCAATCAACCCCTTTTTCCCTACATATTTTGGACAATCTGATTTTCAGAGTTTGATTATGTCGTTCCACGAGACCTGCTGCCTCGGGGTGTCGGACACAATGAAACTTCCACTGATATCCTAGCAAGAGTGAAACATGTTTCATCAGTTCGGATGAGAAGGGCTGGCCGTTATCTGAATAGACAACACGTGGTAACCCGTACCGTGGGAAGAATTCTCGAACTAGCTGTTTGGCAGTAGTCAGGGCAGTGTAATCTGATACTGGGTATGCCTCCGTCCAACGGGACAGAGCGCAGACAACTACGAGAACATATTTGAATCCTCGACATCGTTCCATCTGGATATAATCCATCTGGAGGACTTCAAAAGGGTGATCAGGAGGCTGAAATCCACCCTGCTCTACGGGGATGCTTTTTCCTGGGTTAAACTGACAACATATCATACAGGTACGGACTTTTTGCTTAGCTGCTGCTCGTAAATGTTTGTTGAACCAAATGTGTTGAATGCTGTCTAGCATAGCTTTCTCCCCTAAATGTGCCGGACTATGAATTGTAGTTATGATAGCCTGGACCATAGAATCAGGAAGGAACCATACAGATTTCTCCTTCGTCATCCATCCCTGGTCCGTTTGGATCCCTCCTAATTCCGTCCATTTCTTTATTTCGTCTGCGGTAGCATGTGTCTGTATGTCAATTATGTCAAGTGCGGGATCCTTAATCGTCATACAATGTGTTGGTGTCGGAACTATTGGCTTTGTCATGTCGGATGTGCGAGTCTGAGCAGTCTGTTTAGCTGTTCTGTCAGCTAAATCATTGCCTTGAGAAATGATATCAGTGACTTTCGTATGTGCTTTGCATTTCATAATCGATATAGCAGTGGGCAGATGAATTGCGTCTAACAGAGCATGAATGAGGGACCCGTGCTGAATGTGGGTGCCATGAGAAGTTAAATAACCTCTCTCTCGCCAAAGCACCCCGAAGTCATGTACAACTCCGAATGCATAGCGTGAATCAGTGTATATGTTAACTTTCTTACTTGTGGCTTGAATACAGGCTTGTGTCAGAGCAATAAGTTCTGCTGCTTGAGCTGACAAAGTATCTATACAGTTTGTTTCGATGACTTCAGTATCTGTCGTGACTGCATACGCGGCCACTAAATCTCCTGTACCTGTCCTCATACATGATCCATCTACATACAACGTCAGGTCTGGATCTAACAATGGAACGTCTGTCAAGTCTTGTCTAGGTTTCGTTGTTATTGTAATAACTTCAACACAATCATGAGCTAGTGGGTCTGTTCCTATTACAGGTAAAAGTGTGGCAGGATTCAATGTATTACAACGTCGGATTTCTATATGTGGCTGAAACAATGTCAGTTCATACCCTGTAAGTCTTGCTATGGTCAAGTGTTGTGTTTGCGTTCTGTTCACAAGAACCTCTACTGCGTGTGGTACTTGTACTGTCAACGGATGTCCTAACACTATGGCATCGCTTTGTCTTATTGCTAAAGCTGTTGCTGCCACTGATTTCAGGCATGCAGGCAAAGCCTGAGCTACGGGATCTAATGTACCGGAGAAATAAGCACATGGCTTGCGTAATCCTGCTTGTTCCTGAGTGAGCACTGACAAAGCAGTACCTTCACGTTCTGTAACAAAAAGTGTAAAATTTTATAGTAACATGGTGTCGCTAAAACAGGTGCTTGACATAGAGCTTTCTTCAAGCTTTCAAAAGCTAGTGTATGTTCCTGAGTCCAAGGGAGGACAGCCGATGTGGCCGCCTCCTGTGTTGTCAACTGAATGAGTGGTTTTGCTAGAAATGCATATTGAGGGATCCACTGCCTGCAGTATGAAGTGAGGCCTATAAAAGCCCGCACCTCCTTTTGTGTCTTGGGTGGTGGCATGTTAGCAATTAACTGAATGCGATCGGGTGTGAGCTGCCTTCCCTCCTTGGACAGCGAGTGACCAAGATAAACAACTCGTTGTACACAGAATTGTAGCTTAGAAGGGGATACCTTGTGCCCCTTTTCGGCTAGAAATTTTAAAACCGTCAGTGATGCGTTTTCACATTCATGTTCGCTTCGGGCGGTGATCAGCAAATCATCGACATATTGAAGCAGTGCAGTGCAAGCTGGCATGTGTATACTGTCAAGTTCTCGTTTCAGTGCTTGGCTATAGATGCTGGGACTTTCTGTGAATCCTTGAGGAGAGCGGGTGAATTTAAAGCTTCGTCCATTTAAACTAAATCCGAACAGATATTGGCTCTCCGGATCTATTGGGACACTAAAAAAGGCATTCTTGAGATCAATTACTGTAAAGAATGTAGCTTGTGAATCAATGGCTGTCAGTAATGATGAGATATCGGGGACCACAGGAAACTGTGGCACAATGCATTTGTTTAGTTCTCGCAGATCAATAACCAGTCGATATACTGGCGGGGCCATTGGATCAGTTCGTTTAAGAATCGGAATTATCGGGGAATTACATACATTGGAGTCGGTTTCCACAACCACTCCTTGGGCAATGAGCTCATCAATAATTTTCAGTAAAGTCACTACAGCATCTGGTGGTAACTTGTATTGTCGCATTCGTGGTAATACCACTCCTGCCTTCAGTGTGACTCGATATGGTGTAATGCTCATGCAACCAACATCAGTAGGGCCTTGTGCCCATAAATGTGCGGGTAAAGTCTGTAATCGGTGATCCATGTCTCTGGATACATAGTGACCTTTGAAATCTCGTAAAAACAATCTTACTCCTTCCGGAGAACAACATATAATAGCCCCTAGGGCTTTCAATGTCTTTATACCTAACAAGTTTTCTGGGCATGATTTGGTAAGCAATAAATCTGTAGTTCGTGTCAAGGGACCAATCGTAAGTGGAAGTGGCTGTGATACTTCATTAACAATAGGTTTTCCTGAAAAACCAAGGGAAACATTTTGAGAGCCTGAGAGGGGTGCCCCTGGAACTTCACTACGTTTTATTGTTGTTCGACTTGCCCCTGTATCAAGTAAGAATTTTCTGTCTTGACCTAATAATTCACTGTGCACATAAGGTCCTTCTTGATCTACTGGGATTTCAATAAGGGGTAAGTCAACTTCCCTCTCTAGGCTTTTTCATGCGTAACGCTGATACTCAGGATATTCATACTGTGCGGTCTGATACATTTGTCGTGTTGTTGTTTGTGTGGCAGCAGCAGGCGACGGTGGTGCAGCTGGCACAAACTGTATTGGCTGTTGTGCGGCTGGCATGGCCTGTGCATGCTGCGGAGCTCCTTGTTCATTCTGATCCGGTCTTAGTGGCCGTGGTCTTTCTTTTGCAATACCTACAGCTATATTACGCTTCAGGACTGGACAATCGTGTACATAATGACCTAGTTGTTTGCAGTAATTGCATGTTCCTTTTATAGGAATTGCTGAATCTCCGGAATGTGTCACACCCTTTTTGTGACCATCCGCTGGTACTGTCTGGGAAACTAGCATTTTCATTTTAGTGTCCTTCATACGTCTTTGTTCGTGTTCTTGTTCATCTCTAATTCTATTGTGATGGTACTGTAACATTTGCAACATTTGTGACGGAGTGTTACCCTGCCATGTACTCTCGAATTTCAATACTCTATTCTTCACTTGAGGCAAGGAATTTTCCACTAATTTTGTCACGAATAAATGTGGATATGACTCACTATTTGCTTTTATCCCACTATTTATACCAAAACATTTTTCAAATCGGGCATAGAAATCACTAGTGTCTTCATCTTGTTTCTGTTTACAGGCTGAGATTGCACCCCAATCTTCCTTTTTCGTAGCTAATAAACGTGGCAGTACCTGTACTAGCAAACCTGGTAGTGCTTTAACTTTATCCCCAAGCCCTGAACCTGCAGTTCGACCTCTTTCTTCGGTCTCTAATGCTGTCCAGTCTATCTTTTGGTCCCCCACTTCCCACTCTTTTTCCTTAAGTTTTTCATAAATGCCAGCAGGCATTAGCACCTTTAATATCGTCATAATGTCAGGATAGGTATACTCTCCCATCAGTAACATGTCTTTAATTTCTCGGTGGAAACCCGCTGGGTCCTTGTCGTGACTGGGTACCACCTTTTTCATTTCCAACAATTCTATTTTAGATATGGGTGTATATACAAATACACGGTGAAACTGATTATCCTCGCCTTTTATTGGGTGGACTTCTCGTAAAGGATTCTGTCTATCCATGTAATACGGCGTTCTTTCCTTGCGAGGCAGCGAGAAAGGATCTGGGCTTACAAAAAGAATGTACTGCTTTCTGGATACGAGTATTTCTTTGATTAACTTATTACCTGAACCTTTCCATCTATTCGTGAGTAATTCAGTTAATATGTCAGGTAAAGGACCAGGATCGGAATGTTGGTTCTTATATAATATAAGAAGTTGCTGAATCATGTAAATTCCAGCCAAACGCTGTTCATCTGGACTGAGGTTCAAAAACGTGTGTGCTACTATGTCATCACCATATTTTCCGGGACTATCAATCCAATGAACGGCTGACCTAGCTAATTCTTGCTCATCCATAGAATCGAGGAGGTGGTAACCCCTTCGTTCTCGGAGTATTTTGTCAGCAGCTTGAAACGAATGTTCGGGAGACTTCAGATTTATGATAGGTGTCGGATAAGTTCTGTTATTATCTGGACATATCGAATGAATCGGATCAGTAAAACATCTAGTATTATTGCAGGACCTTCCTCTACCTACATAGGCTATGGTATCTGACTGTCTTGCGGGATCCCCTGATTCGGGCACCTCGTTTTGTTCAAACTCGTCTGTCTCCAATCTCTCTTCATGTATACGTTCTATTTCTTTCCTTATTTTCCGACACATGGCTACTATACTTCCTTGTTTATCATGTCTTCCGTCTGATATATTCTGACTCCATCTCGTAAGAGTTTGCATTATTTCCGGGTCCACCCCCGGTCGGTCTTGATTTCTGATCACACAATTTACGAGAAAACGTAGCAATTCCCCCTGTATCTCCACTTTCTGATATTCCATAGCTCTGTTAATGCATTCAGGATCTCTCCCTGTTTGGACAAAATGATATATGTCATCCAGGTGCATAGCCATTCCTGGTAACTTCCCTAAAAACCCTGCAGCTCTTCTGATACGTAGTGATGCCATGACCATTTCATCCTCTTTGCCGGGCACCGGGTCATATCTACAATCTACTAAAAGGTCCTTAAGCATGCGAGTATTTATAAGTTTGGGCGTACGTGTATGTACTGGTTCTTGAAAAATAAGTTTATTTATTCGGGGTGGCGTAGAATAAATGCTAGTAGCACCTCCGGTAGCCCCATCTGGGGTACTGGGCGCGAAAGGATTCGTTGAACGTGCTACAGCAACTACAGGTGTGGACGCAACTGTAGAATCGGCTGCGGAGACAGATGCGGGAACAGATGTGCTTGCCGAAGCTTGTGTCGGAGTTTGTTGTTGCACAGAGACAGATACCTGATCTTGACGTTGAGCCCCCCCAGCAGACGGTCTATGTGGTGCGGGGTTAGCATACTCGGGAGCTGCGTCATCTAAATACGAGGAAAGAAAAACATCTTCTGCGGTTCTGGGATGTCCTTTAGGATGTACTTTTATTGGAAACAATGGGGGTGGCAAGTCTTTTGGTATCTCCGTAGTAGCCTTAGGTAATCCTTCGGCCAGAAGGGGATACATACCTTTCATAAGGGCATTTCTTTGCCTATCGGCTTGCTCTGCTTTTACTCGTGTATCCTCTTCAATCAATAAACTTTCTCGGACTTTATTTGCACTTTCTTTACTTCTCTCTTCCTGTCTTAGTGCTTTCTCGGTACGTCTATGCGATTCTTTACGCCATAACTCAACAGCGTCTTTCTGTGACTGTCTAGCTTTCCTCTTCCACAACTCTTCTTCTACTTTCATAATACATTCTGCATCCCAGGTCCCAGCTACGGGCCATCTCTGACGTTCTGGCAATTCTTTGGTGTAGTCCACCCATAAATCAAGAAATAATATGGCATCTAAGCCATGTTTGTGATACATGAAGTGCCCTGGAGTGTCCCTAGGAGGAATAGGAACTGCTTCTTCAAGTACCCCTTTTCTCGTAGTGATCTGTCTTAACTTCGAAAAGAGCGGCATATTGACAACTGATCTGATACTTGAACTTGAACACACTTAGTACAAAAAAAAATACGACAATGAACAATCATTCATACCACAATATGCAAGACGTTTAACACTTTAAACATTAAACATTAAACATTTTTAACCTTTAAAATGACCAACAATGATGATCGTCTGCATAACTAATCACCAAGCAGAATTCTTGACAATAACTAGATACTTCGGAATACTTGATATACTGCTAAACAGTACAGATACACTGCTAAAACAGTGCAGACCGGATTTGTGTACCCAAATCCGTCTTGACCGGCACAACCTAAGTGCACGTCAGAACGCCTCCCCAGCAATGGTACTCACCGGGTAGCTCGGAACGGAAGGCCTCGAAATGGGACTGGACTGGACTCGACACTGCGGACATCGAACTCTCTGGACGTCGGGACTTCGAAATCTGGTGGGCCTCTGTATACCTCGGATCTTGCTCTCTCTCTGCTAGGCTCTGGTCGGGATACTTCGCACTTCTCACCGCCTCGTCTGGGTTGATCGCAGCCTCAGTCGCCCCCGCTTGACCGGAGGGAGCTACAGGAAATCCTGCTGGTACGCGTTATGGTCCGTCCAGCTGTGGCAGGAGACCGGGCCTGCAACGCACCACCGGCGCGTGAGATGAGAAAGTGTCCCTGTTCGGGCGCCAATCATGTGGTAAATATTTTATTACCGGGACTGAATTTAATACGGAATCTAAATAAAACAGCTCAGTGAAATAAGAGGCAGAATCCGTGGTATAAGAGGTTTCTGAATGGGCTTTATTCAAAATGGCCGACTCGAGTCGCGGCCTTCATGTTCCGTCACCACGGGGGTTCAGGAAGTGAAGTACAATATTTTATTGATAGTCAGTCGTTTTTATAGAATGTACATTACAATGAAACAAATGCAGAAGGCGTAACAATTGATAAGAAAAGTGACAATTTACATGCGTAACCAAAAATGGGCGTAATGAGGAGTAAAAAGAAACATAATTGGTTATGAGGTCATATGATGTCATATATAGGTGGATCTATAAGATAATACTTGGCATAGATGCGCGCGCAGCAGCATGACGTGTGATTGACGTACAGCTAGGGGGTGACGGGGACTTGACATTTAGCTCTACATGTGGAGACAAGAAGTCTGGGGGGTCACGTCAACCTAATCCCAACTCATATCTAACATCCTATGTTTAAAGAACTATGTTATCCACAAAGGAAGGACTCTCGGACAGAATCTATTCTATACTGACTGTGTGTGCGTGTACAAGCGTCTAAGTGTCTATATGAGGTGCAAGAGGCAGAAACTTTCCATGGTAACGGGGCTATGAATTACTTGCATGAGGACAGAGAGGCCGGGCCTTTTGCCCGGTAGCTGAAGGAAATGTTTACCTAAACTACTAGACAGGAATGCATCGGCTGAGGAGCGTAATAGATAATTCGAAGGTGAAATACGGTTTCTTGGCAGGCAGGCGAAACCGGCCGAGGCAGGCACCGTTAGCCGCACAGGGAGTAGGACAAAGTTCATGGATACAGATGCGAGCTCAAGCTGAAGCTGTCAAAGGCAGAGGAAAAAGGAAAGGCTTGATGGCAGAATCAGGGCCTACTCGCCTGAACTGCAAAATGGAGTAACTGAGCCATATAAAGTCGGTGGCCTTTCATACTTAGGAATCGAATATCCAGCCCATTCATGGCGGATCTGACAGAGGACATGTTGACGGTGGACGCACATGTGTTTGCGTCTTAGAAACTGGAACGGGAGAGAACATACATGTACTGGTAACATGCACATAGAACCGTTGGGGTCCAAGATAGGGGACATAACTGATCAGGAAAATCCATATTTCCACAGCCAGACAGCATTTATTTCGGCCAATCTTCAAGTGCAGTGTTTTAAAACTTGGCTTAACTTATACATTACCCCAGCACGGATTTTCAGATGGGGCGGGACGTCGGGTATACACTGCTCTCGTTGTGGATTATTAGCGTTTGGGAGCGTAGAAGTTGAGGCGGTTGTTGAGGTAGCTCGGGCCTTGGTCGTGTAGGGCTTTGTGTGCGTGGGTGAGGAGACGGAAGGTGATTCTCTTGTTGACGGGGAGCCAGTGCAGGTCTCTCAGATGTCCGGAGATGTGGCTGCTTCGGGGGATGTCGAGGATGAGTCTGGCTGAGGCGTTCTGTATCCGCTGGAGTCTCTTCTGGAGCTTGGCGGTGGTTCCGGCGTAGAGTGCGTTGCCGTAGTCCAGTCGGCTGGTGACGAGGGCCTGGGTGACCGTCTTCCTGGTCTCGGTGGGGATCCACCGGAAGATCTTCCGTAGCATGCGCAGGATGTTGAAACAGGACGAGGAGACGGCGTTGACTTGTCTGGTCATGGAGAGGGAGGAGTCCAGGATGAAGCCCAGGTTTCGTGCGTGGTCTGTCGGTATGGGTGCGGTGCCCAGGGCGGGGGGCCACCAGGAGTCATCCCAGGCGGAGGGCGAGGAGCCCAGGATGAGGACTTCCGTCTTGTCTGAGTTCAGTTTCAGGCGGCTGGTCGTCATCCACTCGGCTACGTCTTTCATCCCTTCGTGGAGGTTGGCTCTGGCGGCGGCGGGGTCGTTGGTCAGGGAGAGGATCAGCTGGGTGTCGTCGGCGTAGGAGATGATGTTGAGGTTGTGTTGGCGTGCGATGGCCGCAAGGGGGCTCATGTAGACGTTGAAGAGGGTGGGGCTAAGCGAGGATCCTTGAGGGACGCCGCAGATGACTTCGGTGGCCTTTGACTTGTACGGTGGTAGTCGGACTCTCTGTGTCCTTCCGTCGAGGAAGGAGATGATCTATTCCAGTGCCTTCTCCTGGATTCCGACGTTGCTGAGGCGCTGCACTAGGGTGCGGTGGCAGACAGTGTCGAATGCTGCGGAGAGGTCTAGGAGGATGAGGGCCGCTGTTTCTCCGTTGTCCAGCAGGGCTCGGATGTCATCGGTGGCAGCGATGAGGGCGGTCTCGGTGCTGTGGTTGGCTCGGAAGCCAGACTGTGAGGGGTCGAGGGATCCATTCGTCTCGAGAAAGGCGGCCAGCTGCTTGTTGACGGTCTTCTCGATGACTTTGGCTGGAAACGGGAGGAGCGAGATGGGGCGGTAATTCTTGAGTTCGGTGGGGTCCGCTGTTGGTTTCTTTAGTAGAGCGCTGAGTTCGGCGTTCTTCCAGCTCTCAGGGAAGGTGGCGGTGTCGAAGGAGGTGTTGATGATGTCCCGCAGGTGGGGTGCGATGACAGCGTCGGCCTTGTTGAATACGTGGTGAGGGCAGGGGTCGGTCGGAGATCCGGAGTGGATAGAGTTCATCGTGCGGATGGTGTCTTCTGTGTTGATCGGGGTCCAGGCGCTGAGGGTGGTGATGGGGGGCGTTGGTGCGGTCGTGGGGGGCGTTGTTTGTGGGATGAAGCTGTTGTGTATGTCAGCGATCTTGTTGTGGAAGTAGGAGGCGAGGGAGTTGCAGAGGTCTTGCGATGGGGTGATGTCGTTGTTTCCGGCGTTGGGGTTGGAGAGCTCTTTCACGATGTTGAAGAGTTCCTTGCAGTTGTGTGCGTTGTTGTCCAGCCGGTCCTTGAATGCTGTTTTCTTGGTGGCGTGGATTAGTTGATGGTGCTTCCGGGTGGCGAGCTTGAGGGTGGTCATGTTGTCCGGTGTTGGCTCCCTTCTCCAGGCTTTCTCGAGGGCTCGGCAGTTTTTCTTGGAGCTCTTGAGTTCGTCGGTGAACCATGGGGCCTTCTTGCTCCCGGGTCTGCTTGGCGGGGTCCTCAGTGGAGCGAGTTCATCCGCACAGGTGCTGATCCACTTTGTGAGGTTGTCGGCGGCCTGGCTAGGGTTCGCTGAGCTGGCTGGAGGGTGCTGGCTCAGGGAAGCGGCGAGCTGGTCGGCTGTGATCTTGTTCCAGCTTCTTCGAGCATCCTGTTGCTGGTGGTGGTGGATCGTGGTTCTTCTGAAGGTGAAGTGGACGCAGCTGTGGTCCGTCCAGTGGAGTCCAGTGGCGTGGCTGAAGGCGATGTCTTTGCTGGATGAGAAGACGGCGTCAAGTGTGTGTCCGGCGAGGTGGGTGGGGGTGGACACCAGCTGCTTGAGTCCGAGGTTGGCGAGGTTGTCAAGCAGGGTGGTGGTGTTGCGGTCGTTGTTGTTCTCCAGGTGGAAGTTGATGTCCCCCAGGAGGATGTAGTCAGCGGAGGGGAGGGCGTGCGGGCTGATGAAGTCGGCAATGTCTTCGCTGAATGGTGTGCGTGGTCCCGGGGGTCGGTAGATCAGGGTGCCTCTGAGGGTGGTCTTAGGGTCGGTGTGGATCTGGAAGTGTAGGTATTCGGCGGTAGTCAGGGTGTCGTCGGTGTTGGTCGTGATGCGGATGGTGTCCCTGTGGATGATGGCGATGCCTCCTCCAGTCTGGTTGTCGCGATCCCTCCGGATGATCTTGTATCCCTCTTGGATGGCGATGGCGATGTCGGGCGCTGAGGAGTCGTTCATCCAGGTTTCCGTGAGGAAGGCAACGTCTGGAGATGTGGTGTCGAGGAGGTTCCAGAGTTCGATGGCGTGTCTGTGGACGGAGCGGGTGTTGAACGGGATGCACTTGAGGTGGTTGCTGCTGGTGTTCGGCTTGGCGGGTGCTGGTGCGGGGCAGGTCCGGATGCAGGTGAACTTGCAGGCGTGGCAGCTGAAGGGTCCGTGGGTGCGTCTCGGGGTGGCTTGGTAGCATCCCGGGATTCGGCCGGTGTTGAGTGCGTTGAGGGTGGCGGCGTCGTACGTCTGGCGGGTGGGCTGGGGTCCTCGGGGGCCAGGGGTTCGGGCGCTGGGCGCGGGCCAGGCACGGACGGGCGCAGACAGGCTTACCTTTGGCGCACCTTCGGCGCACAATCGGTGCGCTCGCTGCGCGTGCACGCTGCGCGTTGGCCACTCTGCCATATGAGGAGAGTGGGGGGGGCGGAGCGAGGGAGGGGCAGCTGGGAGCGGGGTGGCGAATGGGGAGGGCGAGCGAGGGAAGGGGGCGGGGAGGTGGCGGGAAACGCGGCCAGGGCTGGGCGAGGGAGGGGGGGAGCACAGGGGGCTAGGGCAAAACGGCGGGAAAGACGAGAAAGGCGGCGAAGCAAGCTGGTGGCAGGGGGCACAGGAGATCCGCAGACCAAGCGGATCCGGCGGTCGGGGCACAGCAGAGAAGCGCAGGGCACAGCTCAGGGCAGAGGTGGCACCAGGGGACGGGCTCACTCACGGGGAGTGTGCTCGGGGGGTGACCTGTCCGATCAACCAGCCACGCCCTCGCTGCCGTCCCCCACATCCGAAGAGCGACAACAGGAGGAAGGTCCTTCTCCTACCTGGCCGCCAAGACCTGGAACTCCCTCCCTCCCTACCTGCGCCTGACCCAAGACCACCTCTCCTTCAGGAAGAAGCTCAAGACCTGGCTGTTCGAGCAGTAGCGGCACCCTCCCCCCCCCCCCCCAAGCGCCTTGAGACCCTCCGGGTGAGTAGTGCGCTTTATAAATGTCTTTGATTGATTGATTGATAGCCGCCGATAGCGTGCACATGTTTGCCACCCGCCCTAAACTTGACCCCTTGGTAATTGCGCTGGGTAATTACTTGAGAAATATCCTGGGATTTTAGGTAGATGTTACACCTCAAGTAATAGTCTTGGGGGTAAGTAAGCAGGAAATGGCAGAACCAAATCAGATTTTGTTATTTACAGTTATGGCGGTGTCCAGGCTATGTTTAGCCAGTGCATGGCTCGAAAAATTTATAAGACATCGAGTGTTTATGTATGGGTTAGCACTTGCTGTGTTTGTTGTTCTTCTGTCTGATGTCGAAATAAAAAAAGAAATGAAAAAAACCCAAAAAAACTGCATGATAGCTAAATGGCCCATTGTAACACAGTATGACAATGTCATCCAATGAAATTCACGTAAAATATGCTATTTGTATTACTTCTGTAGGATCCACAATTTTACATGGTACTTTTCCCTGAAAAACACCAGCAGGCAATAGATATGCAAGGATGTTGACAGCAAGATAATCTATGTTAAGTCTGTATGAATAAAAAATTAGCTGTAACTATCAAGTGAATGGGGATAGCAATTGCAACAGAATTGAAATGCTCTACCTTTGCTTTAGAGGATCTAGTTTTCTATTTCATCACAGATTTCCTTTTCTGGACCCTTGGTGTATTGTCCTCCTATCTATGCCAGCAAGTTCATTAAATCTCTAGATGAGGTTCTGGCTCATAAGATTTTGTAACATGTTAATTTCACGTTACTGGGAAAGTTCAATTTGGAATTTGCATGTTGATAACTCTAAGGGTTCCCTTGCTGCTTCACTCGCTAAGGTTTTAGCCTCTCCTAATCTGTCTTTTGGCATTTCTGCTTCAACATATTCAGCAAGGCACACAATGGATCTTATGTTTTCTAATATTGCACTATTGGTGGGGGATTCTATGGGTGTCCAATGGTCAGATCATTGTCTGAGCCCCTTTTCGATGCCTAATAAGACTGCATTTATACTGAAAACCGTAATGTAGCTTTCTTATCCTGCTTGGCATAAAATCAAGATTTTAGAGTTAACTACCTTTCTTTCCACTGACACGCCTATCTGGTTGATGTAAGTAAAGATGGCTTAGCCGTCAACAATTGGCTGCAGTGAGCGGCAGATTTGCTTGCTGCGCTGAAAATTGGCACCAAGCAGAAACGGGTTTCTTCTGCACTTTTGTTCACAGCTGAATTAGGGGAGGAGAAAAAGCATTGGAATTGGGAAAGAAACTTGAAAGGATTTGGTGGGGAAACCAGTCTCAGGATGCTTGTTTCCGGTCTATGGAAGACCTGGCTTGGCAGTTCGGGCTGGACTGTTCCCATGAGGAGCAGGGTCAAGATTAATTTGCATATGGCTGAGTCGAAACTGGGGTGGAGAAGTGAGCTAAAGAATGATGATGGATTCAACCCAGATTTGTGACTAGGGGTGAGTGTTTGAGAAGGTTCAGCGCTCCGTCCATTATCGCCTTCTGTTTGTCTTGTTTGCCCTAAGTTGGCAGGGTATGCCCAGACGTGGGTCCCTTGCTAGCTTTTGCCACTGGATTCAAGCTAGCCTGGCTGATGAGGGGTGTTACCCCAAAACCGGTCTCAGGATGCTTGTTTTCAGTCCAAGGAAGACCTGGCTTGGCAGTTTGGGCTGGGCTGTTCCTATGATTTGCATATGGCTGGGTCAGAACTGGGGTGGCGAAGTGGGCTAAAAAACGATGATGGATTCAACCCAGATCTGTGACTGGGGGTGAGTGTCTGAGAATTTGTAGCGCTCCGTCCATCATCTCCTTGTGTTAGCATAGCACAGAAATAGAACTCCTGGAGATTCAAATTGACTCTGAACCAAGGCAAAAATGGTACATTGATATTATATTTCAGCGGCATTCGATACGGTCTCTCATGCCATCCTGTTACAATGTCTCGCAGATATTGGGTTAAGAGATATGGCATGGTATTGGACCCGTTCTTTTCTAAATAGCAGAGGACCAGCTGTCTGGATGGCTCCTTACTCATCTGCTATGAAGAGTCTCAATTTGGGAGTACCTCATGGCTCATCTTTAAGTCTGATGTTAATTATTATCTATATGTACCCATTAGCTGCATTATCTGAGTCATTTAGTATTAAGATAATTTCCTATGCTGATGACACAACTTTTTCTTTCATGTGATAATAACTCTCTTGCTGCAGAAGAGGCTTTTAAAGCATGTGTGGAAGCAGTAATTAACAGGATGCGAGACAAGAACCTGCTGTGTAATTTGGATAAAACTGAAGTTCCTTTGCTTGCCCTGGCTCCCACTTGCTGATGGGACAGTTGTTGGCTAGCCTTGCTGGCTCTGCCGCTCCTCCCGCTGTGGTGGTCAGGACTTTTGGGTGTTACATTTGACCATTGTCTCTCCTTTCATCCTCAGGTGTCGGCGGCGATCTTGTTTTGCCTTAAAGAAGGCGCTTAAGAAATTTCTCTATCTGCTGCCATTTAAGGCTCAAAAAATGGTAGCTGATGCACAAATTATATCATGGCTGGATTACACCAATACAATATACCTTGGGATCCCAGACTACCTTATCAAGTGCTTGCAAGTTGTCAAGAGTGGAGCGGCGCATATTATATTCCAACTACCTTGCTGTGCTTCTGTCTCCACCTATCTTATGGAGCTACACTGGCTGCCGATCAAGAAGAGAATTTGGTGGTGCTTCATGGAGCTTTGTAAGGGTAAGGCCTAAGAGCATTAGGCCTTACCTTCGGTGAGAGATCTTTGCTCCGCTGACGCTCTTCTTATAGCTGTTCCTCGATTTAAACTCTCATGGAGAGGTGGCTCCTTCTAGTCTGTGTTGGCCTTGAAAGCTTGAAAACAACTTCCAGTCAAGTTTGGGGATACTCAGGAGTAACTTCAATTACGGAAAGTCTAGAATTAAAATCTTTCGGTTTACTCCACTCTTAGTAGTTTAGCTGGCATGTCCGCCAGTTTCCAAGCACCCAGACACTCCCCGAGAAGCCGTATGCTCTATAAACTCGATCATTCATTCATTCTTGTATACAGAAGATGGTAAGGATTTTTAAGGGAAATAGTGCTCGTGCACCATCTTCCGAAAATAATCAGCATTATATTCCAAAAGGGAATTATGAGATGGCAGCAAAAATGTAAATGCTTGACCATGTTGGGATAATATACGTATCATGGCCCTAGCAACAGGTAAGCATCCAACTGACTTCAGATATCTGTGTTTCTGGGAGAGACCGAAAGAAAACAATCCATGATTTGGCCTCTTCTCCTGAAAATGCAATTTCTTACAGTGGAATAGCGCCTGTAGTGGATGTAGATTCATTTTGTGACATAGATGCAGGTAGTTTCACTTGTAGTTGATGTTGCAGCAGGTTGATTTGTTAAAGATGTTGCTTGCACCACATCAGAGTAAGTCATCGTAGATGGTTTGAAAGCTGAAGATTCAGCAGGCCCCTGAGCTGGACCAATGATTTCAGCCTGGCTGATCTCTTCTCGCGGTAACGACGGAATAGGCAGGGGGCCCGCTGGTCTCATCTGGAGGCACGTTGGCAATGATGGTGATGGTGATGGGTGACATAATACTTCTTTGTGTGATCAATCAACACCTTCCTGTTTTGCTTAACACCAGGCAATGGTGGCCGCATGATGGCAGGACTACAGCGTAAATACCTTCAGCTCCAAGAATTGGCACAGGTGTCTGTAGATCAGATGGCACTTTTTCGGTGATCCATTCATGATCTAGTTCAGGGCTGGACTGGGACCCAAAACCGGTTCTGACAAAGTGCTCGGCCGGCTCCCCCGAGGGTTGGGGGTGCGGCCGAGCTCTTTGCCAAGGCCAGTTTTGGTCGATTTTGTTACAGGGCCGATTTTGCAGCTATGCTGCAAAAACTGCCCTGTAACAAAAACGGCCCCCAGGGGCCCAAAACTTGCCCCCACCCATGCAGCACACCAGGGAATTGCCCGGTGCCCGCTACGGCCAGTCCGGCCTTGATCTAGTTCTTACACTTTCGTGAGCGACCCATCTACAGCAGTTTCATCCTCACTGGCAGAGTCAGATAAATGATGCTTGTTTGCAAGTTTCTCTCGCATGACTTTAATGTTCAGCAATAGAGGGACACAAGATATGTAGTCAGGTGTATCAAACTGGCATTCTGCCCTTCCAGGGAGCACTAAGTGGGAAACGTATAGTACGGCTTCGAACAGCATTTAATTTTTTTTATGTTTGAATTGTATTAGGTTTTTGATATAAATTATACATTTTACGACCATACATGTTACTTATGATATCATAAATTACATTAAAAATCATATTATGTAAGGCGATACACCTGTATGACAGCAGATGACATATCCGCAACCACTTGTCCATACAGCCTTAAATCATGTAACAGATATAGATCGCAGATAAGGTATATCATGGAGTGGTGCCAAATCAGTTTATATACATACAAGAGGTGCCCACCCGCTTATGCACTTGTTTGCAGCAGGCATTGCTACATTTACATTTTATAGAAACACATAGTCACTGGATGATGTCATCAGTGATGTCATTTGAGATGTCATCAGTGATGTCATCAGTGATGTCACTGACCATGCCATGAATGATGTAATATGTGATGTCATGAAAGGCAGTGGCGTCGCAATTACAACTCCGCAGACAAAACAACCTACAAAAACGCTCTCACCATCTACAAAAGACTAATAGTTGCTGAAAAAAGTCGCTACTATACTTCCCAAATCGATCAGGCGAAAAATTCAGCTGGAGAACTATTTAGGGTGGTTACCACTTTGTCTAACCCCCCTGCCCCGCGCTTAGAAGGTTCCCAGTCTTTAACAGATGCGCTGGCCAGCTTCTTTGAGGAAAAAGTCAGTTCCATCTTCCTTGCCTTCTCTCATTCCTCCCCTTCACCTTTGCCTATGGCACTCCCCATGAATACTTCGCCCATTCTATCAGTTTTCGACACCATTGACCAGAAGTATATTCAACGCCTGATAACCAGCACGAAATCCGGATCCCCCCTAGACCCATGTCCCCCTGCTATCCTAAACCTCATTCCAGAAGCCATTTCCCCCGCGCTGACCACTATTTGCAATGCCATGTTTTCAACAGGAATATATCCCTCTGTTTGGAAGGAGGCTATCATCAAGCCACTTCTAAAAAAGCCAACCCTGGACCCTCTGCTCCCCTCTAGTTACAGACCCATCGCATGTCTCCCCTTCCCAGCCAAGCTCTTCGAAAAAACCATGAACACTCAACTTTCGAAATTCATCAATGCCAACAATCTACTTGATGACACTCAGTTTGGCTTCAGACAGGGACACGGGACGGAGACAGCACTGCTAAAGGCCGCCGACGAAATTCGAACGACAATGGACATGGGAGGAGCGGCAGTCCTAATACTCCTAGATCTTTCTCCGGCTTTCGACACGGTCGATCATGTCACTCTGATCGACCGTGTCTCAGCTCTAGGAATTAGAGGCAAAGCTAAAGACCTGATTGCCTCTTTCCTAGCTAATCGCCCCCAGACTGTAAAGATGGGTAATTTCACCTCCCAGACCTTTTCCCTCCCATGTGGCGTTCCACAGGGCTCCTCGCTAAGTCCAACGCTTTTTAATATCTATGTATCGGACTTAGCGAGGGTGATAAAATCTTATGGAATTGCCATGACAACCTACGCCGACGATACCCAATTAGTACTATCAGTGCACAACAACGGAGCATCTATCGCCGCCAACTTTCAGGAGGGAATGAAGGCCATAAGCTCCTGGATGTCATCAAACTGCCTCAAACTTAACTCCGATAAAACTGAGGTGATGACATTCGGGAGCTTGCGCCCAGCATGGTCCCCTCAGTGGTGGCCACCTCAGATGGGTTCCCCCCCCCAACCGGTGGTCAAGGTCCGAAACCTCGGAGTCATTTTTGACAATAAACTTACTTTCATACACCACGCCAACGCTGTTGTATCATCTGCCTTCGACACTCTAAAAAAAATAAAAAAATTACTTCCTTACCTACCACAGTCCGCGGGCAAAACACTTATCAGCACCTTAGTGTTCTCGAGAACCGATTACTGTAACTCTCTTCTCCTGAATGCCCAAGAACAGGTCCTCAACAAGCTCCAGACAGTACAAAACGCGGCGGCCAGAACCCTACTATCCATTCCTAAGTTCACTTCAATCTCAGCTCATATCAAGAAACTACATTGGCTTCCGGTTAGGAGCCGAATTAAATTTAAGGCTCTATGCATAGCCTATAAAACTCTGAACAATGCAGGACCACAGTTTCTAAAAAGAGCTCTCCGCCCACTGGAACAATGCAGGACCCTTCGATCTTCCTCTGCCTACCTGCTGAACGTCCCTAGGACAAGAAAGGCCAGCTGGGGAGACAGATGTTTCACAATCGCCACGGCCAAATTGTGGAACACCCTACCACTTCATATTAAAACTGCCCCCACGCTCCTCAAATTCAGAAAGAGCCTTAAAACATGGCTGTTTTCATTGTCCTAAACTCCCCCGTCACACCATCAGCGAGCTCTGTAAACACTAGCGCCGAGACACCCGTAGGGGTATTTGCGCGCTTTAAAAATTGCAATAAATAAATAAATAAATAAATAAAATGTCATCAGCAGTGCATTACGGGGGCGCGAGTTATGGTTAGCTCAACTAACTATAACAGGGGAATTTCTATGGTTTTCTATGAGTGAAATGTCCAACTAACTATAACGTCCCTAAAACCTATGTTTTTTTCAGTGAATTTCTAAGGTTTTTTTAAATGCTAATTCCTAACTATAATGTCTGTAAAACCTGTTTTTTTTTCAGTGAATCTATATATATATATATATATATATATATATATATATTTTCCCCTTCAAGAGTAAGTCTTCTTATTGAATGTTTGCCGTTGGTTTGGACGTGACAGACACGATGCTACCCATGGTTCATAGCGCCAAGCAGGCACATCCTTGAGGCACCATCTTACAACGAATCCTCCCCAGTGTAATCACAGTACCCTGTCAATAAAAAGTTACGCTGTCCCACATTGCATTGTATTTTTTTTTTTTGTACGTCTTCTTATCCCTAATCTATATTTTCAATGCACTATAAAAGAAAAGCATATTTTATATGTCCCGCTCCCCCACAAAACAATTTATAACAAACAAGCATGAGAACAGGCAGGAAGAAGGTGCCAGCACTGCAAGTACCAAAAAAGTAGAAGACATTTTTTATGTTAAAAACCTTTTTTAATCAGGTTTTTCAGTTGTATATAATGTCGTCTTTGTTTGGATAAAGGTAACTAAAATGCTCAACACTTTTTATTAAAACTTTTCAACATAATGCACAGCAGCCACAATGCTCTTCAACATAGCCAAACGTTCTGGCTAAACACATAAGGTCCCAAAGGCGAGACCTGTTGGCTATGCCAAGGCTTGTTATATCTGTTTGCACATGCCATATCTAGGCGCAGTTTTAGCACCTCAGTCTTCAGCCACACAAAACACCACCTTACAGCAAAGGAAAACAATGTGGCCAGGTAATACCAGTAAAAGCATAACATGCGTTAACTTTGGGCCACAAGCTGTACAGTGCAGATGCGGCTTTATTATGCCCAGAACGATCCAGGGTGGACACACCTCCAAAGCTTGATGGACGCATAGAAACTCGTGGGATTGTGAGTATTCATAAAATGTTTGAAGGTGGACTTTCACTCCAAAAAGGACTAGAGGTTTACTCCTAACTGGGGCAGTTGAAAATGCGATCTAAATGTAGAAAAGGAGAGGTACCCATCGCCCAGAATTTGAGGATGTCTGAGGGAAGGGGGAGGGCAGTAGTACGCTGATGAGTACAAATGTACTTTTGGATGGAATATATTTTTTCTATTTACAAGTATTCATTCACCTTGTTCATCGCGGAATGTATATGTATTTAGGCATGCGAAAACTGATGAGAGGGAGTGACAATCTCGGATTCCCAGGAGACACCTGGAATTATTTGGACATTTCAAGGAAGTTTTATCATTCCATACACGTAGGAATAAACCTACAGAAAACAAACTGATTTTCTTTGCCAGTTAGAGTGTTTAATATAATACCATGCATTTCCTTATGTTTTACTAAAATGTTCTTCACGCCGCTCGGCGCTTTGCAAGAGGTGGTCGCCACTGCCACCTAGTGGAGTCGTGTAACATACCAGGCAAGAATGTCATTTCTCAGCCAGTGGTGTTCACAGGCTACTGTCACGGCACAATGCTGACAAAACATTACGGAAGATGTGTTAAAGGTGGCTCTACATTAGCACACAATATACAACTAGGCACCCAGAAGCCTCCACATTCTTATTGTGCCCACATTACTGAAATTACTAATTCAAAATCCCAAATATTATCAACAATCTCAGGCCATTTGGATAGATCTTGTTGGCACAGCCTTATGGTTTCGAAGCACTAGTATTTACAAATATAGATATAATGTATCCAGGCATAATATATAGGCGATCAACAGAACGGAAACATGACCTTGCAAGCATTCTGTCCACATGCACCTGTGCCATCCTGGCACTTTTCCCCTGGTCTTTAGAGCAGGTGAGCTCTCATACACTGTGTGGGATACTACGGTGACATACAATGCTGATGAGTTGGAGGGTTGGGGGATGTGTGGCCGTTTAATGCACTAAATAATCAAAGGCTGTGCATGTTTCCTCTCTGGGACACGTCTGCTGTTTAGAACGTCTCTATTCTTTGGGAGTCTCTGGGTTAGCAACAGGCAGTGAGCTCATTCAGGCCTAGATTTTCAAAGGTTTCGCGTCAGGTGAGCGTTACCTTTCCAACGCCAACCTGATGCTCAACCTGTTCTGGGATTTACAAACCAAAGCTATTTGGTCTCAGCGTTGGTTTGCATGTAAAAGTAGCGCACGGCAGCACAAAACGGTGCTTTTCCTTACCTTGTGTCAAGGGGGCGTTCCATGGGTGGTACATGGGCGTTCCCATGCTTTAGAAAGGGTCGAGCGCGAAACATTAACGTAGCTGAACTGCAAGCGATAAACAGAGAACTATACAGCACACATACAGCTTTTAAACTTGTCTAGGGATAGTATTTTGTACAGGAAGGGGGCCCTTCCTGTACAAAACCTAAGCTGTACTAAGGCACAAACCCTAGCACTATGGCGCTAAGACGTGTGCCTGGCGCATGGCACCTGAAGTCGGCATCGGCGCTAGGGAGAGGGGAGGAGAGTGCCATATAACATGGCACTCTCCTGCTCTGTCCCTGTCACGCAACCTATCAGAGCATCTTTGGGTGCTGCGCTGCATTGCCTGACACCTTTCAGAATCTGGTCCTCCGTATCTAATAGAAGCAGTGCTCATCGCGCAGGCTATGGACAGTCGAAGGGTTTTACGGAAACCTTTAATATAACACTGAAAACATTTGTTTTCCCTCTTCTGATGCAGAGCGCAACACACCTAATGAAAACATGGTTTATGATGATTATTAGTTGGGCACCATTGCCATCTGTTTCAAAAGAATGCACTGAGTTGCTTTGTTGCAATAAAAATGCAAAGATTCGCCATTCTAAAGAATGTTGTACAGTTTTGAAATGTATTGATGGTGGAACCTTTTCCCAACTAAATCCCAACAGTGAGGTTGACTTAGCATTTAAACAGAGCTTAATCATACACAGATCTCAAAGTAAATATATCATCAATTGCTTGAAAAAATAAAAATACTTAATCCAAATATTTAGTAAATAAAAACTTGATGAGTCTTCTAAACAAAACAGATCACATTGCATTGACAAGGGAGACTTGGTAAGAATTACAACAAATGTTCTGAGAAAAACAAAGGGGCATATTAACAAGCAGGCGATACAGAATTATCGCCGCTTTTGCTGCCGTATTTGGCCGAAAAGCGGCGATAATTTTATCGCTAAATTAGCAAGGCCACGCTAAAGCGTGAAACCTTTATTTACCGTCAAGATTCCTAATGCCCAGCTTTGCATCTCTAATGAGATGCAAAGTGGGCGTTCCTGACCTAACATGAAAGGAGAAATGTCGCTAAGCAACATTTCTCCTATCATCAAGCCCCACGCTATGAAGCATAGCGGCAGGAAAAGTAGCGATAACACCTGTTATCGCTACTTTCCTAACACCTGCTTCAGGACTGACTTAGCCATGATATACTATGGGAGGAGGATATCATGGCTAAGTTTGTCAGTCCCTATCAACAAGGTAACTTGAGATTATCGCTGGGTTTCCAGCGATAATCTCACGTTAGCCAGTTAGCGTGAGGATTTTTATCGCTATTGAGATAAGCGTTGCTAATAGCACGCTATCTCAGCGAGAAAAATCCATGCTAGCCGGCGATAATTATCCTAGCGCTAAGTGCGCTTTGTGATAATTATCGCCGGTTGTTGTAAATATGCCCCAAAGAGCCTTATTTTGACTTTGACAGACAGAGCTAACTCCATCTGGATGGTGGAGGACATTACTTCTGCCATTCGAGGGACTCCCGCTAGCTAAATCTAGTGTTGTCTACCAGCCCTGTGGACATCTCTTAATAGCAAAGGGAACCGCCATCACGGCGGTTCCTATCAGTGGTATAAAAGTTTGGCAGGTGGCTCCATCAAACGCAACGGCTGCCCGTCCAACTTTTATACAGTTTTTCAATTTTCAAAAATAAACTCCACCCGGAAGAGTTTCTTTTTGAAAACTTAAAAACGGATGTCCCCAACACCGCAGGAGCTTTTTCCCTTGAGACCTTTCTCCCATAGTATGTCGGTCTTTATTTATTTATACTGTCCGTCGCCGCCAGGTTTTACCTGGGACGGACAGCTAAAAGTCATCTATCCTCCCACACTAAATAGGGTACGCGGTTGGATGGCTAACTTCCATGACCCGTACTCCGCCCGGTCATCACAGGAGTATGTAGGCTCCATCATTGACATACTTTTGTTCCACCCACCTCTAAATGAGTAGGGCGAACTGACAGTTTGACGGAGAAGGCAACCCGTTGCCATTATGACAGAGTTTACCCTCTCTGCCATACTTTAAATCTGCCCCTATATCATTTATTTAAGTAATTTAGACAATTTGCCAAGTTGTATAGTCCTTGAATAATGTATTGATCTATGGAAGGCTATGAGGGAGCTTGCTATATTTAGGAAAATCACTTCTATCTGGGGTAGATATTATGAGATGTATCGAAACGGTCGCTCTGCGTTATAAAACACTTTCTCTGGGTACAATTAACCTAATTTTATGAAAGACAACCTACTGATTTTTTTGGAGAGATTAGAAAAAAGCTATGGAATAGTCAGTATACTTTGCTTGCATTTTAAATTACAAGCCCATCCTTTTGGCTTTGAAATGGTTACAGACAAGGGGGCACACAGGAGCTGCAGAAGCTTAGGGGATGTACAGAGGGAGTGCTAGGGGGCAAATGGGCACAGAGGGGTCGCATGGCTAGGGTAGGGTGACATATGAGCTCATGGGATGCACGGAAATCAAAGGAAGAATATGTAGAAACAAAAATCAACAAAGTAGTAACAATAAAATCATTTGCCTTTAGCAAACATATCATTTCAATTAACGACTTCTTGAACTGACTGATTTTGCCACATGTGCACTTTGATGGCTTCTTGTACCTCAGCTTTAGTAAGAATTGATGGCAAGTAAAACTTCTAGTCAATTTTCTAAGCGGCCAATTAATAGTTGCATTATTGAGTATGTGAATTAGTATTCCTTATGAGAATTGTCCATGAAATGTCAAACTACCTGTTAGTGAAAGCACAGTTCTAGCTATTTCTACTAAGTAGCCGATTGCGATCTCGTTAGGAAAGGCTCCGAATGGGATTCGGTATTGCAGAATCCGATTTGGAATCCTTGTTTCTGAATGATTCGTACACATGCCCCAATGACCGATTAGGATGCACGGAAACCGTTCGGGCAGTCCAAATCGGATCCGAAAGTCATTGGACCAGCCTGAGTCTTTTGGAGCCGATTCGTACAGCTCTATGGACACAGTTTCCGGATGAGCGAATATGATGACCAATTCAGACAGCTGTTCAGTTTTGGTCTGCCCAACATGAAACAACTGTCAGAATCTGTCTATGGGGGCTGTTGTGGGCCCCCCTTCACCCGGAGGCATCCGAATGGGGTCTGTGGTGGAACCCAAGGGACCCCTCTTTCCAACCATGCACAATGTGGCGGGCACAGGGTGCACGGTTTTCCCCACCCACCCCTTTTTTCAATGGGAGCCTGTGTTCTCGTTCGGAACACAGACTCCCATTGAAGTCAAAGAGAATCCGACCAAACAATTTAGGGAAGCACTGTAATCGGTTGGTTAGACTCGCAGAACCTGATTCGTTCTGAAACGATTCTGAAACCGGTTCAGTCAGAAGAGTTTCCTAACAAGATTGTAATCGGGCCCTATGTGTTTATGAATAATCTCTAAATATTCTGACTTTTGATGCTTTGGAGCCAGTGTCACAGGAGTAGTGTTTCACATACTCATAAATGCCTTTGTGAACTGACCCCTAATTGCCTTTTAGGGCTCATACAATCTTTACCAATTGTCCCATGCCCATAGAAGCAGGCAATATAAGCTTGTCAAACTCCATAGCAACTGTAGAATTATAAGGAAAAAGTTTAAAAACTGGCCCTTGGTGAAATGGCAACCATAATAGCAATCAATTTTGAAATATGTCAGATTTCTGTTGATAATTTGATTGTTTTGTATATGGACGATAGAATATTTGGCAAGCAATACTTGTGTACCTGTTGGCACACCTTGACACCATAGACTAGACAGTGCTACTAAAAAGGCAACACATAAGAGACTGAAGGTCAGTGCTGTTTAGTAGTGCAGTCTCGGCCATTGTGAACTCATGCATCTGCTGTACAGAAATGTATTATGAGGGGGGCGTGGCTTGGACGCCGAACAAGATGGCTGCCTGATTCCGGAGCTCCGCTGCACCGGGATGGACTTCTCTTCCGTTTCTGCTGTTCTTCGGCTGTTCCTGTGGATTTCCTTCGGCTGCCGCCTACGGACCGCGGTGCGCCTCTGATGTGACCGCCAGACCCGACCTTCATGCGGTAATGCTCCGTTTTTCGCTTGGAACCGTAGGTGTCTCAGCGCGTCTGCCATTTTGAGGCTGGCGCGACGTTCGCGCGCGGCCGATCTGTGTGAAATTCTCCTCACACGGAGAAGAGTCGATAGCGCCTGATGGCTCCTCCTATACCTGCCCGCTGCCTCTGAACATCTGCACCTCCTTTTTTTATCTATATTTTTGACAGCTGCTTCTTACTCTCCCTCATGTTAAGCTGCAGCTTTTCTCCCTCACCAGCCATTATTCCTGCCTCATGGGTGACTTTTGCTTCTCTGCCTCAAGCATGAATAAGCAGTTTTAGACTTTCCCACTTCAGTTAAAAAAATATATATCCTTCATGGCTCCTGGATGTCCACAGGTCATTTTTACTATTCTCTGATGGTCAGTTCATCGTTGGTTGGGACTGCCTTTGATACCTGGTGTGCTGCTGCCCCTCAGTAATTCTTTTAATATATCCGCTGGTTTCCACACATTTTTATGGACCGTTATTGAGCGTTATCACACATAGTTGAACACTGTTGCCCCTTTTTGGAATCTTGTTATTTGTGGTACACGACGCTCTCCAGGGTCCTTTTCACTCTGTTTCCTGCACGCTTGGGTCTCTATGGGCAAGCTACGCAATCCAAAGTTCGTCTTTGTGCCCTCGAAGTCTTCTTCTACGCCCTCTTCCTCTTCTTCATCAACAGCGGATCAATCTTCACCTACAGATACAATGGCGACAGCGGCTTCCAATCGCCCTTCTCCACCATCATCAGCCCTGAACAAATCGTCTCCCTCTACTACTTCTTCTAAGCGCTTGAAACAGGACTCTCCTCCTCCTGATAAACCATCGTCTCCTATCTCTATGGAGCTGCTGCTGGAGGAGATTCGCGCTTTACGCCCGTTTGTGGAAGAGACCAATACAAAAATGCAACTTTTTGAGGCAAGATGGGCGACTATGGACAGCCGGGTATCCTCCATGGAGCAGCAGATTACAGATATTCACACTAACTCTCAACGCATTTCCTCGCTGGAAAAGTCTGTTCTCACACTTCAACAACATACTGAGGACTTGGAAAAGAGAAACAGGAGGAATAACCTACGTATTTATGGTCTGCCGGAATCTTTGGAGGGAGACGACCCTGTTGCGTTTTTCTCTTCTTTTCTTTTGAAACTTTTGGACATCCCTACTACTACTTCTCTTAGTATCCAGAGAGCACATAGACTTGGCCCTCGTTCCTCAGCCTCAACTAAACCACGAGGAGTCATCATCCTATTTCTGAAGTTCACTGATCTCCTTCTGGTCCTTTCTGCAGCTCGATCCAAACGCCAACTCTCCTGGATGGGCCAGAGGGTGTTCCTCTCGCAAGATGTCTCTAATGCCACTGCCGCAAGAAGAAAGGAATTTTTGAGTCTTCGACCTTCTCTACGTTCTCTGGGTGCTAGGTATGGTTTATTCCATCCCTGCCTCTTCAAGGTGACCCATCAGAATCAGACCTGGACTTTTCATGATCCTGCCGAACTCAAAAATTTCATTCATATTCGAACTAATGCTGGCATGGATACCTCCAACTCTGCTAATGGTTGACTATTTTAACCTCTTTTCTTCTCTTGCAGGTTTTTTCGGTTAATGTTCTTGTGTGGGCTTTCCTTTGTCACTTTTGTCGTTGTTCTTTATCAGTTGCTGGATTATGTTTCTTTTCATATGTATATTTTCTGCTTTTATATTGTTGTTTTTAGTCTAATTGTCTGCATTATCTTCTTCCTTCCCTAGATTGGCTGGTGTATTACTCCCCATCCCATGTGGTTCGTTTTGTTCTTTCCCCGTCCTGGTGCAGTTGGCTCTCCTGGCTTTGGGTGGTCATTCTTGTCGAATCCTTCCATAACACCAATATCTCCTCTTTTTCCCTCTCAGGTATGTCTCTTTCAGTCATCCTTTTTAGGTCTCGCGAGCCAAAGGCTCGAAGAGACATTTTATATCTGGGCTTTTCAAAGTGCTGCCGTGGCCTAAAGCTACAGTGCACGTGAACGTGCACGCGCGCAGCGCCATGTGTCTTAACTCCGTAGCGATCGTAATCACGATCACTTTCACTTTCGCGGGCTCCTCTGTTTGCTGGCATTCCCCCCTCCCTTCTCGTTTTTTTTTAATTGCGATTGTTGTCCGACATGCATTTGTCCCTGGCTGCACCCACCCACTTCCGCCCTGCTCGTACTTACTGATAAACAAGTAACATGTAAAAGCATTCCCCTCCAGGAATACAAAATGCTGTGTGTGCATTTCCCTGCCATAAGCGCTTACGCAGTGCATTTGGATTCCCTTTAGTAGACCTGACGTCCATTCATAATAAGCGCCACGCTCACTATTCTAATCCTTCCCTGTACTTGTTTCTGTTCACCCATCTTCCTCAGGTACATCCCTGCAGCTTGTTCTCCGCATCCTCACGGTTCTGCTGTTGCCGCAATCTGTGCCTTTATTTTCCCTGAGGACGGCATCTCTTTTCTGCTGATCGCGATCACTGCACATCAATCCACTTCCATTGGCACTTCTCTGTCCGTGGCCCACCTCTTCATCCTCTTTCTCGCCGTCTGCCTCACTTACTCTGTATAGGCACGCACCCCCTGTCACTCATTGTTACCCCATCCCTCCTGTGTGCGCCATCTCTTTCGGTGTCCGTGATTTGATCCTTCTCTTCCCTGTCCTCTTGAAGCTGTCTGCATATCCCCCCCTTTGTGCCGAAAGCGATCGTGTCAATTTATGCTGCAGATAGACCCTTCAACCCGGCAGCACATTAACACACTTACGAGATTATCGCGTGGAGTGTGTGTGTTTGTACCTGTTTGTGTGGGGTCCGTTTTCTGTGTTTGTGGTTGTACATATGGGCGTCTCTGATTTTCTACATCCGTGATCTGTGCGCGTCTGTATGCGTGGGAGTGCGTATGTTCCTTTGTGCATGTGTAGGTGATCCGTGTGTCTGTGCGTGCTTGTTCTTTGTGTGTCTGTTGCACATGTGTGATTATGTGTGGTTTGAGGCGTCAGAGCTGCCTCACAGGCCCGGAGCAGCAGCTGGGTGTTGATGTATGTGATTGGGTTATATAGCAGCGGCTTCACAGTGCATTCTGAGGCTGATCTATAGCTGGTCTGAACTGTATCTGTATCGATTTCTACCCAGGCTTCATCTCTTCTCCTCCTAAACCGCCATTCCCTCCCTTCCCCCTGATCCTCAAACCACCACAGCCACACGCTCAACTGTGATCAAAAAGGCTGCAGTCCCTGACCACCTCTTGTAAACTTTATTACACAGCCAGCTAGGGATATGCAATACATCAAACTAAATGCAGGCCGGAAATATTTATCGCCCTGTCCGGCTCCCTCATTACAATGTATGGTATTCATGTGACTTAGGAGGGATTGGGAAAATGAGAAATGATACAGTGATGTAGCTTGATAGACATACAAAGCTATGCCCTGGGGGATGCACCACCTCAGCCTCTTACTCTGGCCCCGAGCAAGAGAGAGAAAGGCGGAAAAGAAAGCGCATGTTTGAAGCAGTTCTGTTTTCTGAACGAGCATCTCTTGAATTGAACAAAGGCTTTTACGAGTCTCTGCGCAGCTTTTCTGCCAGTGACGTGTAAGTGAGGTAGAGTAGATGTGTGCATTACCGCCTCACTTCTGTGAATGCGTACATTACATTTATACATGTGTAAACTAAGCTGAGTATGTATATATTATGACCTATTTACTTTCATATAGGAAGCAATGACATGATGTGTGCATTACACAGTTTATTTTTCTAAGGAAGCTTGGCTGGGAATGATGTGTACATTACAGGTTTACTTGTGGAATGAGAGCAGGAGATGTCCACGTTACAATTGTAGTATCATAGAGCAAGCAGTAGTCATGGCAAGAAAGCTGGTGTAACATGTATGAACAAAAAGTCACTATTGTCGAGTAAGCAGGTAAAAGGTGTGTACATCACAGTTTTACTAGTGGAAGGTAAGGG
Organism: Triturus cristatus; assembly: GCF_964204655.1. Lineage (NCBI taxonomy): Eukaryota > Metazoa > Chordata > Amphibia > Caudata > Salamandridae > Triturus > Triturus cristatus. The sequence goes on from NC_140584.1 coordinate 1,154,076,661, forward strand.
GAGTGATATGATATGTACATTACAGTTTTACTTTTATAACAACTCAAGAACACAATGTGCACATTGCAGCTTTCTCTTTAGAAAGTAAGCAGAGAATGTGTAATTTATATTTTTACTTGGGTACGTTATGCAGGAATATGAGCTCTACACTACAGTCTACCTAAGTAAAGTAACAGAGGACGGGGTACCCCTGTACCTGTTGCTTCTTCCCCCCTTCTCCCCCAATGGTCTTGATTTCTTCTTCCCCTCCCAACCACCCCACCCCCCACTTTGTCGCTTCTTCCCCTCCCACTCCCCAATTGTCTTGATTTCTTCCTCCCCTCCAGCCCCTGCTTGTCAGTGATGCTTCTTACCCTTCCACCACCCCCCCTTGTCCGTGTTACTCCTTCCCTTCCACCCCCATCCTTCTGTTGACCCTCCTACTTCTTCCACACCACCCATCACCTTCCAATTGTCTGTGCTGTCACCACCCTCCATAAGCGAAACAAGCATTGGCATAGCCTTTGGGACCTGATGCATAGCTAAATACTTATAAGTGTTTAGTTATCCAGCACAATAGCCTTGGTGCAACAACATCAAGTGTTGCATGGTTAAACACTTATAAGGTCCCAAATGCGCGACCTATTGGCTATGCCGATGCTTGTTTGTTTACATACCAAGCCTAGTGCCCTAAAAACGTTCATTCAATCCTGTTGTTTAATCTTGAATGGACTACATACAAAATAGTAGGCTAGAGAAGCTTCTCTAAATGTAGATGGCGCCCTTTCTCACTATATCCATTAGCCATTGCCAACCAGGGATTTGAGGCAGAAACATCAACCAAACATCATGAATGCAATACAGTACATTGACTGTAGCGTCGGCCAGAACAAACTTCAACAAGCATTTGCAATTCAATAGGTCTTACACAAGTTTGAGCTATTGGCATTGTAAATGACAATGCCGTTTATTTTTGTTTTCGTTTTAAAACAAATAAAAAGCATTGTCATTTATAATGCCAATAGCTTAAACTTGCGTAAATGCGAGACCTATTGCATTGCAAATGCTTGTTGGATATGTACTGTCTCTTCTTACACTTCCCTCTTCCTGTCCTTCCTCTTCTTCCCCTTCTTTTTCGCTTCCCCTGTTATTTATTTCTATCTTTCCTCTGCCTGCTCTATTATTACATCTTTTTTCTTATTCCCTTTTAACTGCACCTTTCATTCTTTTCTTTTCTTCTTTTTTTTCATAGGTATCTATTGGCATCTTTTTCTTATTTCCTGTTACTGTGGCTTTCTTTCTATGTTCATAATTTACTGTTTTTGCCTTCAAAGTTATTTCATGGAATGTAAAAGGTTTTATTAACCCGATTAAGAGACAGAGAGTCCTTTCCCACCTAGCTTCTTATAACCCCGATTTAGTACTTCTACAAGAAACTCATCTTACTGAAGCGGAATCGCTTAAGTTGAAAAGAAGCTGGGTGGGCACGGTTTTATTCTCTCCCTCTTCTAATAAAAAGAATGGTGTTGCTATTTTATGTCATAAAAAGTTAAAATGTAAAGTTGTCTCCCAAGATACTGACACTGATGGTCGATGGGTATTAGCTAAGTTGTTAATCAATTCTGTATCTCTAACTGTTCTTAATGTTTATGGCCCTACTCACCCTGATTGTAATTTTTGGCCTGTAATTACCTCGAAATGTTTTCAGCATAGAGATACCATGTTTATTTTAGGAGGTGACTGCAACCAGATTGTTGATCCGTTTCTTGACCGCAAATCTTCTGTCCGTTTTAATCCTCACAAATCACACAAACAATTTCTCGACACCATTTCACAGTCACATCTCATTGATTCATGGAGACTTTCACACCCTGACACCCTTGATTACTCCTTTTTCTCGCCTCCTCATGCCTCCCTCTCCCGCCTTGATTATATCTTTCTTTCTCAACCCCTTTCTCAGAACCTCTTATCCTCTTCTATCGAACCCATAGTTATTTCTGACCATGCCCCTATTGTCACGACCCTCGATCTTCTTCCTGCACCTCCTAAGCCTTCCCGCTGGCGATTTAATAATTCTCTCCTCACAGATCCTCTTTTCTCTTCCTCTTTTCTTTCCTTTGCTAAGGAATTCTTCCTACTTAACTCTGACCCCTCTTTGGCTCCTCATGTCATTTGGGATTCTTTTAAAGCGACTGCACGGGGCTTTGTTATTGATTTTGTTTCTAAAAAGAAGAAACACTTTCTTAATAAACAGAAAGGCTTGTTGGCTCATATTAAATCTTTAGAGCATAAATTCTATACTTCCTCTAACAATTCTGTTTTGCCAGACCTTATACGTGCTAAAATGGATTTTAATAAATCCACTACTGACAATGCCTCTTCAGTTTTGCTTCGGAGTAGTGCTCGTTACTATGGGGGTCGCAATAAATCAGGTAAGCTTCTAGCTAACTATCTTAAAACCCGCAAAGAGCGTACCTCTATAGACTCCATATACTCTTCGGATAACCTACTTCTTCATAAGGAACAGGATATTCTTACCCAATTCCAACTTTTTTATCAGTCCCTTTATACGCCCGAGTCTCCTCCTTCCCCTTCACTTCTTCAATCCTATTTTGAAAAACTCCCTGCCCCCTCCACCTCCCATCTTAATTTCCCTGATCTTGAGCATGACCTTTCTATCACTGAACTGGATAGTGCTTTAAGGACTCTCACTAAAGGCAAAGCACCGGGCCCTGATGGCTTTTCTGTTGAATTTTACATGCATTTCTCTGACCTTTTGCTCCCTAAACTTCAATCACTTTTTCAATCCTTCTTTCTCTCCGGCTCGGCGGCTGGCACTTTTCATGAGGCCACGATCTGCCTTATCCCCAAGGAAGGTCGTGATCCTCAACTATGTAAAAACTACCGTCCGATATCTTTAGTCAACGTAGACTATAAATTATTTGCCAAACTCCTTGCCCTGCGTTTGGACCCTCTTATGCCCCATCTTATTGGGAAGGAACAGTGTGGTTTTGTTAAAGGTAGACTCACTTCGGACAATTCTCGCCTCTTCCTCAACGTTTTAAATAAAGTCGCGTCTCTTTCCATTCCTCTTGCTGCTATTTCTGTTGATGCTGAGAAAGCTTTCGACAGAGTGGATTGGTCCTTTTTGTTTGCTGCTTTGCGCTGGCATGGCTTTGGTCCTAAATTTATTTCCCTTATCTCCTTACTTTATTCGGCCCCTAAGGCATCTGTTCTTGTCAACGGCCATCTATCTTCGTATTTCCCTCTCCAACGTGGTGTCCGTCAAGGTTGTCCTTTATCCCCGCTTCTTTTTGTTCTTGCCCTTGAGCCATTTTTGACGTCTATTCGGAATAATGTATCTATTTCTGGTTTTCCGTATGGCAAGACGCATCTGAAACTCTCTGCATATGCTGATGACATTCTTTTATTTATCTCTGCCCCTGAACAATCTATCGCAGCTCTATAATCTGAGTTTACCTCCTTCTCACAAGTCTCTGGATATAAGATCAATTCTGAGATTCTTCCTCTTACAAAATTTTGTTTCCCCCATCAGTTTTCTTCTACTAGCTTTGCATGGAATTCCTCTAAAATTAAATATCTCGGAATATGGTTCTCTAATTCCATCGCCACATCCATTCAATTGAATATGTCTATAGTTCTTTCCCGTATTGATAAATTATTATCCTCTTGGAACCCTCTTTATCTTTCATGGTGGGGTCTGCTTGACTCGATTAAGATGATGATATCTCCTATTCTCATATACACTTTATCCATGCTCCCTGTACACATTCCGGATGTCCATTTTAAGCGCGTTGATTCCTGTCTTTCTAAATTTCTGTGGAAGAATAAAAGGCCCAGGATTGCTTTAGCCATTCTTCGTAAACCTAAACCGAACGGTGGAGTCAATTTCCCGGATTTCCGTCTCTATCATAAGGCTTTCTCTTTACGTCAGGCCTCTAGATGGCTTATCTCACAACCGTCTCCTTTTGACCCTCTTTGGCTTTCTATTGAGCGCTCACTACTCTCTCCGTTTTCTCTTCTTGAAACCATACATTTCTCTGTTAAAAATCCATCTACTTCTCTTCCTTTATTCAGATATACCTCCTCCCTTCTACATTCTCTAGTCTGTTCTATTCCTATTACTCGTGAATCCTTTTTAGAATCCCCTATTTGGTATAATTCACTTATCCTCCTAAATAATAGGCCTATCTATTGGTCTTCTTGGAGATCAAAGGGTCTCGTATGGGTTAAACAGCTCTTTGATGGGTTTCTTCCATGCTCCTTCCCTAGTTTTCGTCTTTTATTTCACTGTCCTCAATCTTTCTTGCACAAATTCACTGTTCTCATGACTCTCATTCTCGACGTTTACTATTCCCTCCCTCCATCATCATCTCCTATCTCCCAGCCTCCTCTCCTTCAAATCTTGCTCAATCTTCCCAAAGCCTCTCTTATTTATAAATCTTTCTCGTCCCCTCCTCTGAGCCGCTCTAAATCTAAGCTGGAATGTGCTTGGGAGTTAGATCTAGGTTGTGACTGGTCGACTGCTCTTTGGGATAAAATTTGGTCCAGATCTTTGAAAACGTCTCGCTCTGCTTCCCTGACTCAGTCTTTGTTTTTTCTTTACCACAGATTATATCTTTCCCCGGTTTCTATTTCTCGCTTCTCTCCCTCTCATGGTTATAATTGTTGGACCTGTGGTTCCTCTGAGGCTGACCTTCTTCACCTTCTCTTTCTCTGCCCTCCTGTTGTTACTCTGTGGGGTGAGGTTTGGTCTTATGTTTCTCGACTATTTTCCATCTCTATCCCCTACTCTATTCCTCTTCTTTTCTTAGGCAGCCTCTCTGATTCCTTAGGTATCCCCTCAGACTGCTCTGGTCTATTAGACCTTATGCTTGCCCTGGCATTCCAACACATAGCCTTTAACTGGAAATCTCTCACCAATCTATCCATAAAATGCTGGTGGAACTCCCTTTGTCACCATCACAGGCTTGATGTACGCTTTGCTGCCTCCTCCACTCCCTCTCTTAATAGAGACTTGTTCTGGTTGCCCCTCACAACATACCTTGATCGCATGGCTTCGAGGCGTACTTCACATTTTTCTTCTGAGAATTTCAAACCTCCATGAATGATTGTTTCTGCTCTGTCCTCCCTATCATATCTCCCATATTGTTTATCTTTTCCTATACTCAACTGATAATCGCTTTTTGACTTTCTTATCGGCTTGTTCTATTTGCCATGCTTGCTTCCTGCTTCCTTCATATTGTTTCCCTTTCCTCTTTTCTTCTGTTCTCCTTCTTCCCCTTTTCTTTTTCTTTTCTTTCTTTCTTTCTTTCTTTCTTCTGTCCCTCCCGTCTCATCTATAAAATCTTATAAAATGCTTTTTGTTTATTTACTAGATAATATTGGCCTACTGTACCCTTAATTCATCATCGTTAATATCATATATATTGGTCAGTATCTCTTTATTTTTCAAAATTATCTCAATAAAGCATTTCAAACTGAAAAAAAAAGAAATGTATTATGAGCACAGGTTCTAATCCCAGCTGTTCCATCCAGGCTGTTCGTTTGAGGTCAATAAATACGCTTGAAAACAAAATACTCCACTTAATTGCATGTAGATACTACTCAGAGTGAATATGCTCTCTACCAATAAGCCTATTACATTACAGAGACTGAATCAGTAATCTAATTTTAGTTAGATATGGTTCTTCATTCATCTATACATTTAAGATGTTAGACCTAGGGTGGACCAACAGCAAGCTTTATGAACAGCATCATTATTACAGAAGGAGTATTTTCAACATTAGATGGTATATGCAAATTATAAAATGGTGTGTGCGGTCTGGTTGAGACTGTTTTACCAATACTGGAATGATGAATGTGGTAATGAATGGGGTTACTAGCCGGGATACTGAACATTTTTACAATGTACCAACTGATGGAGCAGGTAGTGCAAAATTTTGTATACCTCCTCTATTTTGCATGACAGTATTAATTAACTAACCTACTTAGTATAATTAATTAATTGCGTGCAGTGATATATTAATATTAACCTTATGCATACACAACTATATGCGGGAACTTGCATTTTACATGGCAGAATAACTCCAATAACGAAAACAAGTACGAATATTAATAATTAGTATATGTATTAATTAGATATTGCATAATATATGTTTCTTTTGTGACATTTGCATCATCGTGGAGGACCGAAAAGGTTAAAATAATGCTTTAAATGTCGCTATATGCTAGGTAAATACTAATTCATAAAGGGATTCGTAAGGGGTTAACATTAGAATCATCATTTCTTTGAATTAATTATTGTTTTGTGTTTGTTTCGCTTAAGTTGACATCCTCGGCCTAACCGATAACCATATAAAATGGAGTTCAAAAGTGGCCAGGTCCACCGAGCATGCCCGAATGCCACAGTGAACTTCCTAGCAACCTTTACACATCGTGTTCCCAGTCAAGGATAAGAATTTGGTGAACTGCCAAGATAAAGAAAACAATGAAAACCAACATCAGACCGGAACAAGTCGATACTTGGGTTAAACGTGACATCACAAATAGGACTGAACTAAAAGCTGGGAATAAGAATTGGACGATCTCAACTAGTCAATCACCACTGTTCTTGGCCCAAAAATGTATCATGTTAACCTGAAATTGATTATAAAAAAGGGTAGTAGAATAGAGAGGGTTGGTTCGCTGCTCATTGTTTTCGGCGCTTTTCCCGAGGGTCCAGATGCCGCTTGATCGCCTGATGACTGCAGACTCTTACCAACCCCACAGGCAATGATAGATGATTGCACGTCTTTTCGTCCTTTGATTAATGTTGGGACTGTATTGTGCCGAGCAGAGGACTTTGGACTTTGAGCTTTGGCCTGCTTTACTCGGGCAATTGAAGACAAAATTCGGTTATGCAGAGACAATGAATTAGAGAAGCCCCAGATAGCCAGATTAGGTCAATATGATGTTTTGCGATCTAATTAAATTGATCTAGAAAATTTAAACTTTGATGAAACAAATGCGGACATAAACTAAAATGAAGATTTAGATAAAACAAATATTGATGAACAGAAATATGAGTTTGTGGTTTTTCGTTAAAGAGAATAATAGATTCTGAGTCTTTAATGTGTTTTAGCTGGTTCTAAATCCCCATCAACCAATCCAACTAATTTGGTCCGTCGACCGAGTGGGTGGAGTGCCTTGATGTTTAGGATTAAGGATCTATAGGTGACAAATGTAAATGTATATTTTGTAAGATAACTTTTCTCTCCCTATAGGTTATAAGGTATTCCCCCACATGTCCAGCGCTTGAATCATTCATCCCTCCTGTGTGCAGACTCGTGAATGATATAGTGTGAGTGTTGATGTTATGGGCCCCACCAATAACTGCACGTATGAATGAGTTAGTGTGATGACAGGTCTGCGACGCAGGGAGGATATCAGTGTATGTTATTCCTCATTTTCCCAATCTTGCGCTGGATCAGTTTTTCTGGTAGTAGTATGATGGTTTTTCTTGTATTGGTTTGGTGATTTGCTTATTGATTTGATTATTGCTTATTGATTTTCGCATTTTGCCTATTGCTTATTGCTTGTGGATGTTTGAATGAGTATTGGTTTATGTATTAACACTATATGTTGGTCATGTTGAGTTCCATGTTGTTTGGAAGACTTCTGGAATGTAGGAAGTCGGATGTTGGTAATGATTCCGTAGTAGAGCAGAGGTAAGCGCTGCTCTCAGGAAAGACGGAATTGTTGTTGCCCTGTGGGTACGCAGGGGAAACGTGTAACGATTGAAGTTGCAGGACGTATTGTCTAGGTTTGATTTGGAAACATCGTCGTGTGTTACAGATAGGGACATTTCTGTATGAAAGAGGTGTATGGGTAGCGAAGGTCACCTTTGAAATTCTGGTCTTAGGTACCAGGAGTCCAAAAGGCACTCTGATTACGCTTATCACTGGGAAGGTAATAGGTGTTCCCTAAGCTAGATAGAAGGATAAAGTAGAGGGAACTGCTACTTTATTAACGAGTGTAATTCAGTAGTAGGGCAGAGGTAAGCGCTGCTCTCGGGAAAGACAGAATTCTGTATGAATGAACTACATTTTCGGTATGAAAGTGTGTGAGTGAAATAGCATTCAGGCTAATTGTGAAACTCTGGTTTTATTTCTCAGGAGCATTGGGTCTCCAACAGGTGTCTTAATTCTAGAGAAATGGTTAGCCATTGCTTGTTAGAAGGGTAAGGTAGAGGGATGTGCTACTTTATCAACGGAAGTAACGATTCCGTAGTAGGGCAGAGGTAAGCGCTGCTCTCGGGAAAGACGGAATTCCTGTGAAAAAGGTCATTAACTATACTTTGGTTAGCGAAACAGACAATGGTGGCATTTTTATGTCGTTATTAACAGATTTGTAAGTCAGAAAGAACGTAAGAAAGTTTGCCGCTAAATTTTGTAAAGGAGGGATCAGCAGAAGCAGGAGTAACGAGAAAAAGATGACGTCAGAAAGACCGCGCTGGGATTGGCCAGCTGTAGAACAACATAGTTGCTCCTAATTGGTGTGTTGGTGTACGCCGCGCTAAGAGTGGAGAATTACAGGGTGACGTAAACGCTCCGGATTGGTGCGTTAGTGTAAATCACGCTACGATTGGTTAAAACAACAGAATAGTCGTAGAGGGAAATCTAGCGTTACACGGAAGAGACAAAATGATGTATTACGATCCACCAGAAAAGGAGAAAAAGTCCTGGTTTGGAAAGATTAAGAGTTTATTTAAAAGGGACAAACCGTTTGTGACTAGAGAGGGACAATTACTTCCTCCACCGAAATCGCCCGGATCTTTCATGATTTCGAAATATGGATATCATACATGTATTTGGTTGGACAATTGGGCAAAATATACTAAAGATGATGGAGTCTTAGCATTTCCGGAACATGGTTCATTTAATGTAGCGGTTTTGAGAAATTTGAGAGAAAAAATGATGAAATTGGAACCGAGACCTAGACCAACTCAGTTTGAAGCATTGACTGAATGGGAAGACGAGATGCATGACAGAGAACGGCAGCGAAGTGGCGGAAGGTACATATATATGTTTGGTAGGTCGTATGGATAGGAGAATCATGATGATAGAATGAGGAGATGGCGAAGTGCAATTATGACTGATGGTTTGTTTCCTGTGAGAAGTGCTGACGATAATAGTGTTAGGAAATGAACGGAGAAAAGAAATAATACAGGACCAGTGGAATATAGGTATGGTGTGCATGAATCGGAGGATGATGTTCTTGACGACATGCTTTATAAAAATCCACCCCAGTATCAACAGAATACCCCGTTATTGACACCAAATGCCCCAATAAAAGAATCACCACAGAATATGAAATTTGAAACAATATCACATGATGTAGGGAGAAATAATTCATTTAGAGAGATGGAAAATATGCAAACTGATAAAATGACTAATGAAAATTCAGCAGAATTAGCAAGGACTACCTAAGAATGAACTGAAAAGATTAGAGAATTGACTAAAAACATGGAATCTGTAACCGTTCCTGTAACAATAGGACCTGTAATGCCCATTTTTTATAAGCAAAAGGAGAGTGAGCATTGTCTGACGATTCCTTACAACAGTAATAAAGAAACTGAAAGACAGAAAAGAGATCAATGGGGAAAAGTAGTAGGTATTTCTGAACAAAGTGACTATAAATCAGAGTCTAGTAAATAGGGCAATTATGACAACAGAATCAGTACCAGGATCACCAAAAAGTTTAGAACCAACACGAATTGAAATGAATCCTGTAGGTCCCACTTCTGATGAGTTAAGTGAATGGTTTAGGAGTTTACAGCCGAAAGATGCTGAACCGCGTCCTTTAGATGTGGCAAAATTAAAAATAGTTCTAGAAGAATTAATAGTAGGAACCATACCCATTGAAAAATTAAAAGCTTATCAGGATGAAGAATTAATGTTTCTATGCAAAAGCATAACATGGAGAGTAAGAAATTTACATGAAAGGCTTGAAGAAGTGGCAAATGAAATGAGTATTGACTTTGAAAAGGTAAAGTCTTTACAGAAACCCTACCGAGTAGATTTTTCTGAGAAAGATATTAAAAATCTAAATACTACAGGACGAACAACCTAGATTAAAGATTTAATCATTCTATTGAGAAAGTGGGGATATGTAGATAAATGGAAAAGTAGGTGGTTTCGGAAAAGAGATGATGCAACTGATAAAACGTTTTCAGCTTTCCCGGTAAGAGAAAAAGAAAAGGTAGTAATAGAATGTCCCATGAGAGAGATTCCAGGCGGAGGTTATGTACATGTCCCCTGGACTAGACAAGATATTTTGTCCTTTACTAATGATTTCCCTCGATTGCGTGAGAAGCCGGTCGAGTGGTACAGACAGGTAGACAGATTTGTAAAATTATCAAAAGTATTATGGATTGATTTGAATAGTTTATTTGACATAATAGTACCAGCAGATTTATGGGCAGAGTGCAAGATTACAGTAAGTTGGCCTACACAAGAACATCCTAGAGATCCAAAAACAGGTGCTCCCGATCCGGAAGTTATGAGAAAATATGAACAAGTAATTATCTTTTTGAAAAACAAAGTACCTCCTAAGTAAACTGATTGGGTAAAAATTGATAGAACACATCAAGAAGTGAAAGAATCTGTACAAGCCTACTATGAAAGGCTGATTCTTGCCTTTAAGCAGTTTAGTGGGGATGAAAACTTGAGTGAAAAAGATTTGAGTCATTTTGTATACCGAATTGTATATGGAGTGCGTCCTGAAATAAGCGAAATGATTAAACAACATACTGTAGATTGGCAAAATAAAAAGATAGATGAAGTATTGAGACATGCAAAATATTTTAGTGATGAATTTGAAGCAAAACAGCGTAAATTAAAAGAAAAAGCCATGTGGGCTTAGGTAAAGGTAGCAGAGAGACAAGCCCAATTAATGGAGCAAGCAAATGGTACGGGCATAAGACAAAAATCCCAATTTGTGAAAGGAAAAGGACAAGTAAACATAGATGAGGCTAAAAAGAAATGGCCATGTCATAATTGCGGGAGGATAGGGCATTGGAAGAACGAGTGTAAATTTCCCCCAAGTGCTAATGGAGATAATGCATCATTGAATCCACAGGTGCAGAATGAGGTGAGTTGTCAACCACAACGACAGCAACAGGTTGTTGCCCAACAGAGTCAGGTGCCAAAACCACCTTTTCCACAGAACGTAAATCATCAGAAATACAGTAATGAGACATGATTCTACAACGAAGAACAGGTAACTAAGCTGCAGCGCGCTAGTGCTGTTTCGCAGTATTGGCTACAACGCGATGAGAGTGAGTTAGACAAAAACTATTGACGGTGCCGAAGGGAGGAAAAAGGGTGCGTACTTGGCGCAACTCTAGAAGTAGACCAGACAGGCCCTTTTGTGGATGGAAAGGTAAATAATGAAAATATTAATTTCCTAGTAGATACTGGAGCTACTCGTTAAACTGTTAGATCAGCTGATATCAAGAATCTTCATCTCTCGGATGAAACAATCCAAGTAGTTGGCGTATCAAACAGACAGATAAAAATGTCCCTTACTGAACCAGTCAAAGTTAATATAGGGAAATTTTCTGAAGTGCACCACTTCATCGTGTGCGATTCAAGTCCTGTAAACTTGTTAGGAAGGGATTTGCTGTGCAAAATGAATAGCACAATATTCTGTACTCCTGATGGAATAGCATTTGAAACTCCTGATGAGGATGTACTGTACAAAATGACGATAGGAAATATGGAAAATGAAGTTACCGAGGCATTTGCTGTATTTGACCCTGAGGAATTGCCTCAAGAATTGAAAAAGAGTATGGGATTTCACAGGAGAAGATGTAGGATTAATGAAAAATGTCGACCCTGTAAAAATTGCTATAAAAGAAGGAGTAAGTTATCCAAATATTCCACAGTATAAATTGACACCCGAAATAATTGCAGAAGTGACTCCGATAATAAAAAAGATGATTGAGTAGGGTATTTTAAGAGAACTAATGAGCAGTCCATGTAATTCACCAATTATGGGTTTGAAAAAGCCTAATGGAACATTTAGGATAGTACAAGACCTGAGAAAAATCAATAAAATAGTGGTATCATGTTGCCCCATAGTGCCAAATCCGTCTGTAATTCTATATCAGATTCCTCATGATGCAGAATGGTATACTTTTCCATTCCTTTGCATCCTGACAGTCAGCAAATTTTTGTGTTCGGGTTCAGCGAATGTATTTTGGCATGGTGCAGGATCCCACAGGGGTAAACAGAGAGCCCCTCAATATTTAATCAGATATTGAAAAGGTCCTTAGAAAATGTAAAATTGCCCGAGAGTTCAGTACTGGTTCAGTACATTGACAACCTGCTTGTGGCGTCAAAAACTCGAGAAGCATGTGTAGTGGACACCATTGCATTATTGAATCATTTGGCAGATGGAGTACTAAAGGTATCCCCATCGGAATTGCAATTCTGCCAGAAGGAAGTACGATATTTAGGCCACAAAATTGAGAAGGGATTGAGAAGAGTAACTGCAGACAGAATCAAAATAATAAAAGGAATGAGAGCCCCAATGACCCAAAGAGAAGTAAGAATGTTTCTGGGAATGGTCGGATATTGTCGTCAGTGGATTAGTGGGTTTTCATTAATTGCAAAACTTTTGGTACGTTTGACAAGGAGTGATGTAAAAGATCCCATTGAGTTGAACAAAGAAGAGTTACAGGCTTTTAAACAATTGAGAGACAGCCTGTGTGAAGCGCCAGCATTAGGTATGCCAGATTATGAGAAGGAATTAGAACTTTATTGTAGTGAGAGAAATGGATGTACACTTTCTGTATTAATACAGAAACATGGAAAATTAAGAAAACCAATTGCATATTTTTCAGCTATGTTGGACCCTGTAGCAGTAGCATTACCGGGTTGTCTGAAAGCTGTAGCCGCTACTTGTAGGAGTCTGGAACAGAGTGAAGGAATTGTGATGGGATATCCTGTGAGAGTGTTTGTACCTCATGATGTGTCAATCCTTTTGACAAGGAGCCGCACTCAGTTTATGACACAAAGTCGGCTGACTAAGTATGAGAAAGTCATCCTAGGTGCAACAAATGTGAGTCTTGTGAGTTGTCTGAATGTGAACCCTTCAACATTGCTACCTGATGCAGAGAATGTGGAAGTCAGAGATGATGTGGATCATGATTGTTTGGAAGTACTTGACTTTTGCACAAAACCACGACCAGACATAAAAGATGTACCTCTGGTTGAAATGATTATGTAATGTTTGTGGATGGGTCATGTTTGAGAACCGATGAGGGAATTCTATGTGAAGCATATGCAGTATGTACAGTGGCAGCTGTAATGGAAGCTTCATGGTTGAAAGGATTAAGATCAGCCCAAGTTGCTGAATTATTTGCTTTAACTAGAACATGCAAGTTGGGAAAGAATGTGAGAGTGACTGTGATCACCGATAGTCAGTATGGCTTTGGTGTGGTGCATGACTTTGGGCAAATTTGGTCCCAAAGAGGGTTTATGACATCGAGTGGAACTCCTATAAAGAATGCTGAAGTGGTGGGAAAATTGCTTGAGGTGATACAGCTGCCTAGGCAATTGGCTGTTGTGAAGTGTGCAGCCCATACTAGGTCTAATGACTATGTATCGGCTGACAATCAATTTGCCAATGATATGGCCCAGTATTGCGCTCAAAATCAAAATTCTGTGAATAGGGGAAAAGTAAAGGAAATGAATTCATGTTCTTTGTTGTTTACTTACACTGTGAATACCTGGGAGGAAGTGAGAGAGTTGCAGGAAGAAGCAGAAGATGAGGAAATGAGACAGTGGGTAAAAGCAGGATGTGCACCAAGGGAAACAGATCATGTGTGGGTTTATCGGGATGGAAGACCAGTCATGCCTGATAGCATGGTTTCTGCCATGGCACGGATGTATCATGGACAAGCACATGCAGGGAGAGATGCAATGATCAGATTGTTTAAACAAACATGGTATAATGCAAAATACAGACTTGTAGCTGAGAGCCTTTGTCAAAGATGCCTTATATGTCAACAGTTCAATCCGGGAAGGAAAACAGTGGTAAGTCTTGGAACAATAGGACAAGAAGGAGGGCCTTTCACAAGAATGCAGATTGACTTCATTGAAATGCCCCCCTGCAACAGGTTGAGGTATGTTCTGGTGATGGTTTGTTTGTTTTCTCGTTGGGTAGAAGCATACCCAACTAGGCGTAGTGATGGAATCCCCGTAGCTAAGCTACTGCTGAGAGAATTTATTTCTAGGTTTGGTTTTCCAGTTACGATTGAGTCAGATAGAGGAAAGCATTTCCATAATGAAATCATGAAACTGATTTGTGAAGCATTGAATGTACAACAAAAACTACATTGTGCCTATCGCCCAGAGGCTTCTGGTGTGGTGGAACAAGTAAATGGCACCATTAAAAACAGGCTGAGAAAGATGTGTTTAGCCACAGGTTTGAAATGACCTGATGTCTTGCCTCTGGTACTCATGACTATTAGATCAATTCCAGATAGGAACACTGGGCCCGATTCACAGAACTAACTTAAGACAAAATCCTAAACTTACTACCATTTTGGTATTCACAGAAGGCACTTACTCATTTTGGTATTCACAGAAGGCACTTACTCATTTTGGTATTCACAGAAGGCACTTACTCATTTCGGTATTAACAGAAGTTAGGAGTGCTAACTTTAGGACTCCTAAATGCCTTCTGTGAATACCGAAAGTCTTAAAATTAGGATTTTTCGCAGTTTAGTAGTAGTATAGTTAGGACTCCTAACTTTAGGACTCCTAAATGCCTTCTGTGAATACCAAAAGCCTTAAAATTATGATTTTTCTCAGTTTACTAGTAGTATAGTTAGGAGTCCTAACTTTAGGACTCCTAAACTGAGAAAAATCCTAATTTTAAGACTTTCGGTATTCACAGAAGGCATTTAGGAGTCCTAAAGTTAGGACTCCTAACTTCTGTGAATACCGAAGTGAGTAAGTGTCTTCTGTGAATACCAAAATGAGTAAGTGCCTTCTGTGAATACAAAAATGGTAGTAAGTTTAGGATTTTGTCTTAAGTTAGTTCTGTGAATCGGGCCCCCTGGGTTGAGTCCCCACGAAATTGTGATGGGGAGAGCAATGAGGCATGTATTCATACCAGTCAACAAGCTGTTGCCTATATCTGATGACTTGGTGTTTGATTACTGTAAGAGGTTGGCTGACTCCGTTCATTCTGTGTTTCATCAGGTTGGATCGGATGCCACCACCGTTGAAAGGAAGCAATCTCATGATCTAAGCCCAGGTGACTGGGTGAGAATTAAAGTGCACTGAAGAAGGAACTGTTTGGTCCCACGTTGGGGAAAACCACGACAAGTGATTTTAACTACGATAACAGCTGTGAAGTGTGCAGGAGTAAAGAACTGGATCCATGCTAGTCATACCCTGCGAATTCCAAATCCAGTTGATAATAAAGAAGGAGAATATTTTGAAGAGTCTGATACAAGTTCTGAATCGGATATCGAAGACACAAGAACAGGACAAAATCCTGAAAGGGGGGAGTCAGAACCAAATTTGGCTTTTGCTCCAGAGGACATTCCCTTGAGGAGAAAGTTGCAGATTTCTGACACCAGCTCAGAATCAGAGACTGAACAAGCACAAGTACATACAGGAGAAAAGGAAAGCAGTAAAGAGATAAAGAAATTTCCGATAAGGAAGTTCCTGATGGAAAATTGAGAGAAATTACACCTGAAGCAACAAAGGTAGATGGTCAGTTGTCAGATACAGAGAGAAAGGGAAAGATTGTCGCAGAAGACCCCGAGGAGGAGTAGGGAACTCACACATCCAGATAGAAGAAGGGACAGCTAGTAAGCAGGAAGATTGTGTGGAAGAACCACGAGGAGGGACAGAAGTAGGTAGGAGAAAAGAAGTGGTGGAAAGAAAGACTGTTGAGAGTAAAAAACAAGCTGGAAATGAATCAGAAGATAGTGACGAAGAAGTACCGGAAGGTCGAGTTCTGAGAAAAAGAGCATGGAGATCTGAAAGAAATGAAAAGGGAAGCAAGCAAAAGAGGCCAGCAAGAGATGAAATTTGGCCAAACAAGATAAAGAGGTTGAGATACAGGTTGACAAGAGTAAATTCACCCAGAGCTGAACAAGTGAATGAGGTATCGAGTCAAGTGAAAACCAAAGACATTGAACAAATACCATCAGAAGGGAGTCAAAGGATTAGAAAACCCAACCAGAAGTATAAGTCACCAGAATGGTCATATGTGGCACTTCCTGAAGTATGGGAGGAAGCTGACAGTCAGAGTGATCTGGAAGTGGCTATACCAGGAGTGGTTGAGGAAGAAGAATCGGAAATCCTGAGAGTTATCTTGTCCGACATTGGGGAAGAGACTGATGTTCAGCAAATTCTGAATCAAGACTGCGAAAAGACGATAAAATGCCAAATTGAAAAGACAAAATGCACTAAAAGGAGAAAATTTGAAATATTCCGGACTAGACATAACTGATAGAACCAAGTAGGTGCTTAGAGCCTTGGGTTAGATAAATTAGTTGGGAAGTAGAAGAGGCTAAGTCAAAAGACACTGATCATTTTTCGAAATGGCAAACACAGAAAGTAGAAAATCTAAATGTGTGTTCCTAAAAAGATGGTTTAAAATGTGGTCTTGTTGTAGAGGTTTACTAATGCTTCTATAGAGTGTGTTAGCTTTAATGGTCTCATTTAAGGTTACATTAGACACAATAGAAGGTCATAGTGAAAATAAAACTAACATAGAGAAGACTCAGAAGATTTATCCGACTAAAATAGACAAGAATTGCTTACATAAAGGCAGATCAATAAATGATTTTTCTAACAATGTTTTTTCAAACATATTGTATGAATATGTAAAGACTATGGACGTAAGGGGCTGCTACGTATGTATGCAGATACCTGCATCTGTATCTGAGGGAGTGACATATCACCACCTTCCAGTAACATATGGCATAACATGTAGTGTATTAGCAAGTTTATTTTACAAAATAGGGAAATTAGAATATTATTTTTCAGATGTAGATAACATATTTTCACAAGTACCTGTAGTCAATAAACTAAACAAAGTGAAACCTGCTAAAGTATTAGGTGAATTCTTCTTAGAAACCAATGAATTAACATTAGAGTCAATATTTAGGAACAATCTAACTTGTAGCTTGAAGAAAGAAGAAAAGACTTTCTTAGACATGGTAGAAGAGAGGAGACTAAAAATGCAAAAGAAGGTATCTGAAGGGAAAGAAGAAAAGACGGTTTGGGATGTTGAACAGGAGAGACATTTGAAAAGAGAAGTGATGTGGATGAATTGTGCAAATAATACAGGAGTCTCTTCACGAAGATCCAGATATTTATTCTGAGAGCATGGATCAAGCGTACACCACACCAGCTGACCGGACACCAACTGCCTCAGCTAGAATCCCCCACTTCGGTTACACGCTAGCACTTGGAACACACAAGTGTTCCAAAGAAAGAACAGGGAAAGGACACAAAGGAAGGGCTTATGCATAACAAGAAGTAAGGTAAGTACAATACAGATGATAAATGTTTACAACAAGAAGCAAGTCCAACTATGGCTTTAGACTGGTCCCAGAAAGGGAAGTTATGTATTAGAAGGAATCAAACTGCATATGATAGCTATTTTGTTGGGATCAGTGATTGCCATGATATTTATAGAATCATGGGTGGATGGGGATTTAAGGGTGGAAATGATCCGGTATTTCCTGGATTATATTTTATCTGGGGGAACAAAGCATATTACCGATTACCAGACCACTGGTATGGCACATGTTATATAGGTCTGGTTTTCCCAAAGATATTTCATGTGGGAAGAGGACAAGATGGTGCACATGGGATAGGTAGTTATTTAACACGTAGAAGGAGAGAGTCTTGGTCAGAAATTGTAGGAGACATATTTGGAGCACTGGTACCAGCAGTTGGAATATCTCTGAATGCACACAAAATTAGAAAATTGGCAACAGTAGTGGATCGCTTGTCAACAAGCACCGCTGGAGGATTCTTATTAGTAAATACTGAAATGGTTGCTATGCGCGCTATGGAGATGCAAAATCGACTTGCCCTTGATATAATTTTGCCAAAAGAGGGTGGGGTCTGTGGAATGTTGAAAGTTCAACATCGTTGTACTTATATTCCTGATGAGAGTCAAGATCTAAAAACATACATTAAAAATATAACTGATTTGCATGAAGAGATTGCACCACTGGAGGTTGAAGGTGTTTGGGAAAAGATTGGAAAGAATTTTTTTTTTAATTAAAGATTTTCTAGTAAAACTAGGTAGTACATTTATAGGTAAGATTTTACTTCCATTAACATGTGTGATATTTCTAGTATTAATTCTAAGACTAGGATGTTTATGTTGCAAAAGAAAGAAAATACAAAAAAACATAAAAAGAGAAACTTTAAAGAAAAGAGAAAATGAAAAACGAGAAAGAGACTTTGAAGAAGTAGAATTAGAAGAAATGAAAGATAGCATGTATAGAAAAGCAAGAGAAGAAGAAATAAGTGAAACGATAATGTGATCTAACCAACTTAAAGAAAAGGAATTCATCTCTTTTATAGAATTTACAAAATGTTGATATTGTGGTGATGTTAAAAATCACCAAAGGGGGGATTGATGGAGCAGGTAGTGCAAAATGTTGTATACCTCCTCTATTTTGAATGAAAGTATTAATTAACTAACCTACTTAGTATAATTTATCAATTGCGTGCAGTGATATATTAATATTAACCTTATGCATACACAACTATAAGCGGGAACTTGCATTTTGCATGGCGGAATAACTCCAATAACTAAAACAAGTATGCATATTAATAATTAGTATATGTATTAATTAGACATCGCATGATATATGTTGCTTTTGTGACGTCTGCATCACCGTGGAGGACCGAAAAGGTGAATATAATGCTTTAAATGTCGCTATATGCTATGTAAATACTAATACATAAAGGGATTAGTAAGGGGTTAACAATAGAATCATAATTTCTTTGAAATAATTATTCTTTTGTGTTTGTTTCGCTTAAGTTGACATTCGCGGCCTACCCGATAACCATATAAAATGGAGTTCAAAAGTGGCCACCGTCTCGTGAAGCGTGAGGTCCACTGCGCATGCCCAAATGCCACTGTGAACTTCCTAGCAACCTTTACACATCGTGTTCCCGGTCAAGGATAAGAATTTGGTGAACTGCCAAGATAAAGAAAACAATGAAAGCCTACATCAGACCGGAACAAGTCGATACTTGGGTTAAACGTGACATCACAAATAGGACTGAACTACAAGCTGGGAATAGGAATCGGACGATCTCAACTAGCCAATCACCACTGTTCATGGCCTAAAAATGTATCATGTTAACCTGAAATTGATTATAAAAAAGGGTAGTAGAATAGAGAGGGTTGGTTCGCTGCTCATTATTTTCGACGCTTTTCCCGAGGGTCCAGATGCTGCTTGATCGCCTGATGACTGCCGATTCTTACCAACCCCACAGGCAATGATAGATGCTTGCACGTCTTTTGCTTCTTTGATAAATTTTGGGACTGTAACGTGCTGAGCAGAGAACTTTGAACTTTGAGCTTTGGCCTGCTTTACTCGGGCAATTGAAGACAAAATTCGGTTCTGCAGAGCCAATGAATTAGAGAAGCCCCAGATAGCCAGATTAGGTAAATATGATGTTTTGCGATCTAATTAAATTGATCTAGAAAATGTAAACTTTGATGAAACAAATGCGAACATAAACTAAAATGAAGATTTAGATTAAACAAATATTGATTAACAGAAATATGAGTTTGTGGTTTTTCGTTAAAGAGAATAATAGATTCTGAGTCTTAAATGTGTTTTAGCTGGTTCTAAATCACCATCAACCAATCCAACTAATTTGGTCCGTCGACCGAATGGGTGGAGTGCCTTGATGTTTAGGATTAAGGATCTATAGGTGACAAATGTAAATGTATATTTTGTAAGATAACTTTTCTCTCCCTATAGGTTATAAGGTATTCCCCCACATGTCCAGCGCTTGAATCACTCATCCCTCCTGTGTGCAGACTCGTGAATGATATTGTGTGAGTGTTGGTGTTATGGGCCCCACCAATAACTGCGCATATGAATGAGTTAGTGTGATGACAGGTATGCGACGCAGGGAGGATATCGGTGTATGTTATTCCTCATTTTCCCAATCTTGCGCTGGATCACAACTTTACACTTTTATTTTTTGTTGCTCAATTATACATATTTTTATTATAAGAGAAATATTCATAGTTTCAGTTTTCTTCGTTTTTTTTGGCAATGTGTCCCTTGTGGGTGAGGCTGTTGGCCAGGGTGAATCCAAGTGGCTTGGCATTGGAGAGGATGTGGCGTAACTGTCAGAGCTGCTGGCTTTGGAACTGGGGAACCAGATTCGAGTCTTGGTGTTGGTTCAACATCCTATGATTTTGAGCAAATCACATGCTAACCCCATACCTACAAAACAATGAATGTATCCTTGTGTAACTGGTGCTCATGTAAAATGCTCCAATACCTTCGGGTCAAGTTCGTGCTATATAAAACTCATTTAAATTCTGTGAAAGTTGGGCTTCAAAACCATTACAGGTCATTTCACTGAGTCACGTTTGTACTGTATCTTGTTTGTTGTTCTTGGCACATTTAACTTCACATAAGTAGAGAGAGTGGCGTGAGCGCGCAGCGTTACTTCTCCTGAGGCTTGAGCGGGAGACATCGAGGCACTTTTGCTTATTTGCACTGCTGCACTGCACTGTTGATGTATTTTGCGAAGATATGAATTTAAAATTTTAGCTTTTTAAAATCGACTGATTTATCTGTTTTGGCATACCTTTTATTTTAATGCTGTTTACTGGGGACTTAAGCTCTGGTGGAACCAGTTCAAACTCGTATTGTGTTGGGTGGGGGCCGCCATCTTGGGGGTACGACTGTCGGCGGGCCAGGCATTTCCTTGACCTTCACACAAGAAGAGAGGTTGGTGCGAGCGTGCAGCGTTACTTCTCCTGAGGCTTGAGCCGGGAGACATCGAGGCACTTTTGCCTATTTGCACTGCTGCACTGCACTGTTGATGTATTTTGCACATTTTGTGAAGATATGAATTTTAAATTTTAGCTTTTTAAAATCAACTGTTTTATCTGTTTTGGCATACTTTTTGTTTTAATGTTGCTCACTGTGGACTAAAGCTCTGGTGGGGACAAGTTCAGACTTGTATTGAGTTGGGCGGGGCTACCATCTTGGGGTTAGACGGTTGGCGGACTAGGCATTTCCCTGACCTTCACGTAAGTAGAGAGGCTGGCGCGAGCGCAGCAGAGGCACGCATCGGGCGTGCTGCCGATGCGCCAATGGCAAGCCCATCTGAGCCCGTCCGAGCTCGGCCCATGCTCAGCGCCAGGACCCCAGTCAATTTTTTGTCAGGTAAGTCCTTGATAGGGCCCAATTCTTGTTTTCTACTTATTCACAAGGACCCACTTCGGTCGACTGGACCTTTTTTACTTGCCCAATAGCGTGGAGAGATCAAACACAATTATCAGAACGTATCTGCCACAATTTGACATCATTAAGGACTCGAGACTCAGAATCTATTGCTTTCGGGATTTTATTATCAACAAAAACATCTGAATATAAAGGCACCTTAGCACAAGGCACAGCAAATAAATGGGCACTAACACAAAAGCTACCCTACGAAGAATCCGCATTCGACTAAATATAATCAAAAGTACAGCTTCTAAAAGCATCAGGTAGATAATCACCAAACCAATGTCAAGGTTAGGAATCATTAATTAAAAGCATTTCTGTCCCTATTCTACGCTAAATAACATCCCTACTTAGCATTCCCTTAAGACCCAAGAAATCGTGAAAAGGTGTTAGGAGTGAAACTTCCTAAGAAGTCCTCACTCTGTGAGAGCTCGATCTATAGTGCTCCTTCTAGCTCCTCGCCTACCTCTTCTCTGCTCAACCGACGGGGCGCTATCCATAATACAAAACCCCAAATCCTAGAACACGCCCTTCGGCACACCTCCTCGCCCAGGTCTTTTTCCAGTAATTTTCCAACCAGAGCTGTCCATCCTCCATCGTCCGTTAGCTTGGCCTTGGGTCCCAGGCAACTTCCGCACTAGGAGTTGCAATTTGCACATTCCAAAATACTCCCATGTCTGGCTCTCCCCACATCTCAACTCTTGGAACAAAGACTTATTCTTGCTAACAAACCAAATGTCCTTGCACCTGCAATGAGATCATGGAATGGAAAAATCCCTCGCATCTTTAAACTTTGCAATTCACTGCAGCCCAAAGCTTTTACCAAGGAAAAACATTTTCGGCCTACAACATTTAGCTAACAGAAGAAAATGAACAGGCCTTCTTTTCAACAGTATATGCATTCAGGCTTTTACTCTGTTGAACACGCTATTAAATCACACTTATATACGTGAACAAGCAACCTACATAATTACTTTTAACATGTCACACGTTTAACCTAATACATTGCATTGCACGAAGACTAATCATTATGCATTTTACTGAATACATTCACAATACGTTTTCACATCTCTAACACTTCTATGTTAAACCATATAGCTGATACATTTCTTGATACATTTCTTACGACTCATCTGAATATACATTGATTATATGCGGGTGCCATCTAACAGTGAATATAATGCACCCCTACAAATCTCAGAATCTCCTGGCGCTCTATCACCCTCCATCTGTAAATACTCTAGATCAAACCCTGTTAGGATTGAATACGGTGGGTAAGGGTATAGACTGCCTCTGTCTCTCTCTTAACTCAAGGCTCTTACCTCTTTCAGCAGCCTGCCCGAATTTTAAAATGACCTTACCGAATAGCCAATATCAGCCCATTAGGTCTAGTGATGATAAAAGGATAGTGGCATTAGGGTATGAAGCTCAAGTGTTCCAATGTATATTGCTTAATGCAAGGTCCTTGGTTATGCACAGCACGGAGTGTGCAGCGCTTATTGAGGAAAGGGACATAAAGATGGCTTGTATTGCAGAAGCATGGACTGACGCAGCTTCCGGTCCGGACTTAGTGAAAGCCACCCCACCAGGGTTTTTATGCCACACTTTAAATAGGCCTATTAGGAAAGGGGGGATTGGCAGTGATCTATCATAGCTCTATTAAGGCAATATTTCAGTCAGCATCCAACTCAGCTTGTGAGGCTTTGTCTTGTAATTTTAGCCTATCCCACCACCGTTCCTTTAAAGGTATTTAATTGTATAGGCCAAGAGGAGCTGGGATCCCATTTGCAGCATCAATTGGAAATTTACTGGAAAAGGGCCTTTGCACGGATGCCTATACTATTATGGGAGATTTCAACTACTATCTGGAGGCTTCCTCTGGACCCGATACAGCGACTCTGATCGACATGATGAACAGTGCTGACCTTAGGCAGCACGTAATTGGTCCGACTCATGTGGCAAGACATACCCTGGATGGTATCTTCTCTAACCACCCTTGTCTTCTGTTCACTGCTTTACTATCTCTTGTGTGGACTGACCATGCTGCCGTCCAGTTTGAGTTGACTCTTACAGCTCAGCGCGCTAGCGGGAAATGCCCGAAAGGACAGATAAAAATCAGAACCTGGAATAAAGTTGAGAGAACCGTTTTGCAGGTACTCCTTACCTCCATGCCAGCCCAAATGCCTTCGGGAGTGGAGGAGGCCACCACTGCATATGCCAAATGGGTGGAGCAAGCCTGTTGTAAATTAACCCCAGTAAAAAATCTCTTTCCCAAAAGATTACAACCCTCCGCTCCATGGTTTTCGGAAGAATTGAGAAATCAAAAACTCATATGCAAGCGCCTTGAGCGGAGCTGGAGGAAAGGCTACAAAGAAACAGAGAAAAAGCTATATAAAAACAGCCTCCAGAGTTATAAACAACTCATTTCTTTCTGCTAAACAAAAGTTTTATGCAACCCGAATTGATTTAGTGAAAAACTCAACGAAAGAGCTGTTTAAAACTGTATCAAGCCTGGTCGCTCTTAGCCCGGCTAGAGATCAGTCGAGTCAGGAACTATGTGAAGATATCGCCAAGTTCCTTTTGAATAAAGTGGAGACCATTTTCTCGCCCCTTAGCGGCCCAAGTAGAGCTGGGACAGATATGGTAAGAGAGGAGCTTAAGTCTATGGAGGTTCCCCCCATATCTTTGACAAGTTTGTGCCATTGTCCTCTAATGATACTCTTAAGCTCCTTATGGCAGCAAAATCAGGGTCACCCTATGATCCATGCCCGGTCGCTGTGGTCAAATTGGCCCCGGGTCCGGTTGCCCAATCACTGTCATCTATTTATAATGGCATGTTTGAAACAGAGCAGTTGCCTAAACTCTGGAAGGTTGCCTCAATTCCGCCCCTTCTAAAGAAGCCTAGCCTGGACCCTAAGGATCCAAATATCTTTCACCCAATTTCTCGTCTTCCAGCAAAACTGATTGAAAAAACCATGAATCGGCAACTTAGTGCCTTCTTAAGCGAAACATAACCCTTGGATTCTACCCAATATGGCTTTAAAGAGGGGCATAGTACTGAGTCAGCTCTCATCAAGGCCACAAAGGAGATTAGGGAAGCCGTGGACCGGGTGGCAAGGCAGCTCTGATCCTACTGGATCTGTCAGTGGCCTTTGATACGGTCAATGATGACATCCTGATAGATCGTCTAAAGGCATGTGGGATCCAGGCTAATGCATGGGACCTTGTAAAATCCTTCTTAACAGACAGAGTACAAATTGTATCTCTGGGCGAATATCAATATGCCTGTCTTGCCCTTTAAATTACACACACAACCTAATGGCTTTGATATTGTTACAGACTGGGGAGCACAGAGGAGTTGCAGAAGCTCGGGTGTTGCACAGAGGGGGTTCAAGAGGGCAGATGGACACAGAGAGGGGTTGCATAGCTAGGGGAGTTCCCTGCCAGGGATGCAGGATTGGAAAGAGTACATGCAGGGGAGGCAGAAATATACAGCAAAACTGTGAGGAGATAAAGGACACTCAGGTGTTGGAAGAGCAGCACCAAGGGCCTGTTGCAGGGCAGGAGCAGACAGCAAAGATGCAAGGGGCCGGGAGCTTGGAGGTGGGGGGAGTGGCACAGATTGGCAACATTTGATGTGGAAGCACTCGTAGGGGCTGCAGTGGGATAGGAGCACAGAGAGGGAGGAAGACACAGAGAGGGAGGAGGACACAGAGAGGGAGGAGGACAGAACACAGAGAGGGAGGAGGACACACAGGGGATACATTGAAGCAGATAGACCAAAAAATGGGCAGCAGGTACAGGGCAAGGGGACATACAGGAGTACAGAAGGGACTGGGACACACAAAAGGGCCCCATGGGGCCGAGGACATATAGAGGCGAAGCAGCTGGAACACTTAAGGGCTGCAGGGAGAGAAGGAAGCCCACTTTGGGCAAGCAGGGATGAAGCAGGGAAGCATGTGTGGGCGACAGGAGGATGGGAGCGCACATAGGGGCTTCAGTGGAGTAGGGGGCGGTTAGAGGACACACAGGGTCTGAAAGATGGCAGAAGGCGACACAGATGTGCATTAGTGGCAGCGCAGAGGAAATACAGGGGCTACAAAGGGGAAGGGGCATACAGATTGGCTGCATGGGGAAAAGGACATATAGAGGGCAAGAGGGAGTACACAAAGGGGCTACCGGGGGCAAGACACATAGAAGGGCAAGCAGGCGTAAGGGTGGTACACAGGGGCTGCAGCTTGGACGTGGCTGAGAGGATTTAGGGCACTGGGAAGCACATTGAAGTGCACAAGGGGCTGGCCTGTGCAGTACAGCGAGGTTTGCAGTCAGGTGTGGAAACAAGAAGGGGCTGCAGGGCTTGGTGTCAGAGACGGACAGCGGGGGAAGCCGAGGACACACATGGAGGCTAAAGGGGTGGAGCAGGGTGGCCTATCGGGGTCAGATGTTTGCTCAGAGAGGTAACACAGACGCTCACAAAGGCCACTAGGTGCGAAACTGGGGTACAGGAGCAACAGTTGGGAAGGGCATAGAGAGGAGCTGTAGAGTGGCAGGGCACATTGATGGGATCCAGGGAAGACGGGTTGCAGAAAAGTGCAGCAGGAAATGTAAGGGCTACATACAGGGTCTGTCTGACTTAAATCAGCTAGATCGCGTGAAGCTGGGCATATAATGTGCATTATTGCCTTGCTACAAGCTTAATAATTCCTACATTACCTTCTACCAAATGTAAGCCAAATATGCGAAAGAAATTCCCATTTGAAAGAAATTCCCATTTTTGAACTCACATGCTTTATTTTTTGCCTTTGGGCCTTCACTTGAAGTAGCCCTCTTCTCTTTGAATATGTACTATATATGATTTTTTTTTAAACAATAGTCTTTCTCAAAGGCCAGCCCTAAAAACCAAGAGAACATTTGCAGGATTCAGCTGCATACATGGAATTTGAATGGAACTCAACTCAACAATGTATGCAAATCATGCACACACTATTCAGAAAGCCACAGAGGAATGGTGGATTAGAAAGAAATTAAAATGCTCTCAAAGACAGCAATTCTATATTTGATTCCCAGAGTGCATACGAATCCTACCAAAATGCTGTGTTTCAGCTATTGGTGGAAAACCTAATCACTTCCAAAAACCATTAGAAAATGGAATGAGATCTTTCATAGAAGAAATTTGAGATTTTCTCCATATGATTCTACAACAAGGAGAGAAAACTTACTGGGATAGCTTGCAGTTTAGATGTAAACAATCTTTACATAAATAATAGAGATTGTATTGTATTATTGCATTCCTATAGTACTCAGTACTCTGATAAGGTGTCAGAGTGCTTTAAAGCAGGTAGCCCACTACTTCAGAACCCCAGGTTAATGACGAAAATGGGAAGTGTATGTAGAGCCCTAAAGCTCATGATATTGATGAAAGGAACTAGGCACTGATGTGACTTTTAGAAATTGTCTTTGTGTGTAAGTAGTTTATGTGCAAAGATCAATCAGTCAATAGTCCTTAGGTCTGCTGTAGCTCCATTGGTGGGCTGTACTGTAGCTCTTTCGGTTCTGCATCTGTTCATGAGAGGTTATGAAGAGACAAAATCTTTCTGACTTCTTCAGGGCTAAATAAAAAACTGATGAACATCACCATATTAAATGAAACGTAATAAAGGGTTTGGTGTCCGAATAACATAGAATGGAAAGAAAGAACCATCTTTGATGTAACCATAATAAAACAGCAACAAAAATGGTGCACAACTACATTAGCGAAACTTACTGACAGAAACAATCTAATGTTGGCAATTAGCTCAGAACCGCTGGAGGGTTGTTTTCTTTACAGCCAAATGATCACATGGTAATTCAAAAAAGTGTCCAGCAAAAGACAAGTAATGCAAAAATTGTAAGAAGAAATGGTTTTTCAGCATGGTTGTCCAGGCAGTAACATCAATGAACCCAGTTGATCCCAATGTAGTGGTAAGTGTAGGAGGGCAAATAAAATGTAAGGAATTACCTACATGCAAGAATCTGATTGGTAGAAAAGAAGTTCAAATCATGGTGGATTTCTATGCATTGTACAACAGTCTAATGGCTAAACTAGTAGCAACGTTTGTGGAAGCCAAGTAAGTTATTACCTACCAACATTTGTCCGGGGGATGGGTGAGGTGGGGATTACCAGTCAAAGAAATAATGTTCTGGTATACTTCTGGTGTGAAAGGAATTTTAAGCGGTGAAGAACAACTGGGAAAATATATGTAGCGGTCATGGGGGAGGTCATCTTAGATTGGCCACATCAGTAGAAGATGGGGATTTTATTTGGATACCGTGAGCAAATCCTCCAGAATACTAATTGGTTCGGGCAATCTCAGTGAGAATACCAAAAGGAATGAGTAAGTGAAGAGACTTAGGGAGAGATTCAACGATGTGTTTAGTACCAACCTAGAGATTTATACCATTTTCAAGCATCACATTATACTGATGGAAGAGGTCATTCCAATAGACACTGTATGCAGAATTTCCCTTTATCATACAGAGGGAAACGTAGAGGAGCTTTACATTTTGTGTGAAAAAAATGTACCTGTGAAATCTTCTCCATGGGTGGCTCAATAGACATGTCACTCAGGAGCTCTAGAAAAATTTCGGGCATATGTGCAAGCTGCTAACACCACCAGAGCATCAATTGTTTTGACGCTCCGGTGGTGTAGCGCCATTTCCCATATTTACAAGGTGGCACTAAGCCACTTAACGTGGCTTGATGCCTCCTTGTAAATATGCCCCTTTCCGCCACAGTCCTATTTGGCAAAGGGGGGTGCAATGGGTGTTGCTGTGAGCGTTACACCGCAACACCCATTGCTTTTTGACACTGCCCCAGATGTACATGGCTGAGGCAGTAGCAAAAACTAACGCCAATTTTTTGCTCTTTCCATGTGTGCTGCTTTCTGCACCACACATGGAAAGAGCAAATCGCCATGAATGATTGTTGAAGGTATCCCTTCCTGCACATAAACAATCGCCCCTGCAGCGCAGGCAAAAAAACACAGGGGGGCACCGTATTCTTGTGAATGCGGCGGATCCCTGTGTTTTGAAAATATCAGAGCGTGGCACTGCTGAATTTGTTCCAGCTCCGCACTGCGACATTTTTTTGTAAATATGCCCCTTTGTGTCTGCACTAATTTACATAGCCTGAATGACTTCAACTACTCCGACAGAACCCAGAGGATCCGAATCCCTCCCTTCTTCTCCAAACCCACGGAAATCAGCTGCGGAGTACCCCAGGGATCATCACTCAGCCCCACGCTCTTCAATGTCTACATGGCCCCTTCACCACCATCGTCATACAGCATGGGCTAAACAACGTATCCTACGCCGACGACACTCAGCTCATCCTCTCGCTCATGAAGAATCCCAAAGACGCCAGACTCTGCTTCCAGGAAGGAATGATGAATTTGGCAGCCTGGATGAGGGACAGCTGCCTGAAGCTCAACTCAGAGAAAACCGAGGTCTTCATCCTCGGACCCTGCACCACCGCCTGGGACAACACCTGGTGGCCCTCTGCCCTCAGGAGCCCACCCACCCCTACAGACCACGCTGGGAACCTCGGCATCATCCTGGACTCCTCCCTCTCCATGAACTGCCAAATCAACGCCGTCGCCTCCACCAGTTTCAACTGCCTTTGCATCTTCCGTAAGACCTTCAAATGGATCCCCCCCCCCGACTGCAGAAAGACCGTCACCCACGCACTCATCACCAGCAGACTGGAGTACGGCAACACCCTCTACGCCAGAATCAATAAAACTCTTCTACACAAACTCCAAACCATCCAGAACGCTGCAGCCAGACTCGTCCTCGGGACACCGCACCACAAGCACAGGACCCAACACATACGAGGCCTCCACTGGCTCCCCGTCGAAAAGAGGGTCACCTTCAAACTCCTCACCCACGCCTACAAATCCCTCAACAACATCGGACCCAAATACCTCAACGAGAGACTATCCTTCCACGTACCCAAGAGGAACCTCCGCTCAGCCGACCTCGCCCTGGCAGAGGTCCCCCGCAGCTGCAGAAACAGAACCAGTGGGAGGGCTTTCTCCTACATCGCAGCGAAAACCTGGAACAAGCTCCCTGTGAACATCAGACGCTCCCCGACTCTGCACGTTCAGGAAGAACCTCAAGACCTGGCTCTTCAACTGACCCGGAGCCGCCGCCCCCTCCCTCTTCCAGCACCTTCAGACCCTCACAGGTGAGTAGCGAGCTTTATAAACCCCTGATTAAACTAGATCGACCATCATCCTCTAACAAAAACACATGAGCCAGCACAGCAGCATTTTCAATTTTAGACCTAGCACACGATTACCACCATGTCGTGTTTGAAGAGGAATCCAAACAACTGACTGCCTACGTCTTTATAATAAAACTTTATTCGATTGACCAAGAAACATCAAAGTATAAAGAAAACATACACATATAAAAAAATATAAAACAATTACATTTACATTTCACTTGAATTAAAATATAAAAACAAAATTCCGTTTGAATTTATATCTTTAAAATTATTCGTACCACCCTAAAATTTACAATAATAGGTGCACAGACGTTTAAAAATATGATAATCATGTTATGCACACGGGGTCTAACTTGAAAAGTGCCAGTGCAAAAATATCTTACAACTTTATGCCAAGTGGAAGACACATTCCACTATAAGCGCAAATGTAGTCCCGAAGAAATAACAAATATGTACCCTCATACAAGCCAAGTGTAATATAAACTGAACATCACAGAATCTCTGCTAGCGGAAGTTTGCTGCATTTGTACCAGACACAACATTGCTGAAGGCAAAAACAGTTAGAGTTGATGCATCACTTTGTAAGATTCTCTAAACTACAAGATACTGATTTTTCCCCAAATTCAAGCAAATTGGCCGGATCCACTTCCCACGGGACCCAAGATACTCCGGGCAAAAGAACAATATGTGAACCTCGGTCTCACACTCCAGGCCGCAGGCAGGGCACAGGCTAGAAGTCCGCTCTTTTCAGGTCTCACATAGGCAGCGCTTGCGCTGTCTCGTTGAGACATGCAGTATACACTATATTGTGGAAGCTTTGTGGAAGCTCCGCCCACTCTCCGCCCATCATTTTCATTGGCTTGTGTCTTAAATGCTGCCTTCCAATTGGTTGTAGGCTTGTTAGTCCCTCCTTATGATGGCCCCTTTACTGCACAGACTAATTTCTCTCCCAATGACCCCACCCTCCTCCCCCGTTCGTGCCGTGTAAATGCTTGTTTATTCACCCGTTCATGTCAGGTGTAACATTAAGCCCTCACTCGCCATGAGAATGAGACTTGCGGTATCGGCAATAATGCATGCTTCTATGCTCTCCGCCGACGAGAAGTGCGGCGGGGCTGCTCGGCTTCCTCTTGGTCTGTGGGAAGCATTAATGGCAGTGACGCAGGCTGCGCGGGCCGGTTCTGAGGAGAGAGCAGCAGCTAGATGCAACTTCAAACGCCTTCCTCTTTGAGGCCCCGTGACAGTCACGAGCCAGGTGGGCTCCCTACTTTCAAGACAGCATGTGCTCGGTTCAGTAGTTTACTTGTGGGGAGTGGCACTGCTCTCAGTGCCGCGTGGTAATTTAATTCCCGTGACCGTCGCGTGAGCCCAGACACACACTACAGTGCAGCTGAGCCTTGAATGCAGCCCGGGCTGCACGTTTGCAGATGAAGGGCATTCGTTGCTGCCTGGAGGACTCCCTGTGAGGAGCCCGGCGGCCCTGCCTTAAACTAAATTGCTCACCATGGCTCGCAATTTAAGTTTAATGTTTCGTCAACAGTTTCCGTCACAGTACGCTTCCGGGGCATGTCAATCTGACTAAAATTTGCTTTACATTATATGACTTGCTGCAAAGTACTTGAAATAATATAGCGCCCTGGCTCACTAAGCTGCCGCGCTATGTGTGTGTGTGTGCCTCTCAGAATCCCCTCACCCCTCCTCACCCCACTCCTCCCTATGAATGCCCGGTGCTCTCTGCTGCAGTGGCTGTTAGTCGGCAAATTTTGTTTTGACTTTCCCTTGTCTTCATTGCTTGATTTTGCTCTAGAGAAAATGTCACTCATAGTGGTTGAAATGTCACCATAATTACACTGTAATTATGAAACTTTCACACATAGCAATCTGAAACCTTGACAGCTATGTTTGCTACATGAGACTGACGTAAGCACGGATATATAGCTCACTCCATGTATGCTGCACTCCATTTTACGTGATTATTTCCTGATAATCTACCTCCAGATAAATAATATGGTTGAAATGCTTGAAATCTTTTATTTCATATTCTCATCCAAAGATATAGCTTCCGGGGCGATTAACTATCCAATCACTTGAAATATATATGTCTACATTATTTATTTGCGAGTAGGGATATAATATGCAATACGTTATAATTTTTTTTTTCTTTTTTCTTTATATATTTGTAAACATACTGTGCCTGCCGATGCCAATATGTTCAACTGGCAGGGGCAGGATGCTGCAATCTAATTTGGTAAATGTTGTATTCTGACCGTCTGTATCCTCAAGTCTTGTACCTATAAATGTATTTCTTTTGCGTCTGTCGCATTCACATTTCAGACTCTGGATTTCCTTTCGATCCTCAGAGATTATAAACAGGCTTACATTTAAACACTTAGTTGGCCTAGTGGGCAGACATGTGCCCTTCAAGACTAACGCCCTCGTCCCTTTCATCACTCATGGCTCCCCCTCCAAGAAAGGCCTTGAGCGTAGGATCATATTGGCTTCTGAGGAGATTTGATGATCGGCTTGTTCCGCGGCATCATTCATTTCTCCTTTTGGGTATTCATGGCTCTGCAGACGATGCTCATAATGTGCGTCAGGGATATCTAGTCTGTGACCCTAAACCCCGTTTTGTCTGTGTCGCGTGCTTTTCCTCGCTGCCAGTCCTTTGTAGCTACTGCTTTGTTTTACGTTTATAGACACTGAGGGCAATTGTGATTTAAAGGCCAAGGGGCATATTATCAAGAAACAGCGTTAAACTTATCGCCGCTTTAGCTGCAGAAAACTGACGCAAAGCGGCTATAATGGGCTTGATAATATGCCCATGAGAATTCCCATAGAAGCGCATGTTCTGGTGTCAACATGGGCTTCTATTGGAATTCTCCAGGGGATATTATCAAGCTAAAGCGGCGATAATTTTAACGCCCTTTCTTTATATTATGCCCCTAAGTTCCTTGAGTTCATGTACACAACATAAGTACCGGAGATCACCAATAAAGAGCTGGACTCTGGTGAACTACCATCTTCTCTGTGCTAGTACTCCTGGACAGAAAAAATTGTGAATTGGTTCACCATCATCACTGGATTGAATGACTTGTATTTTCTAGGCTATTCTTTAGGTGTCTGTGAATAACAAGAAGGACAAATAAACAGACTCTGTTCAGTTTTCCAACAGATTATGAGAAAGAGGCATATCGGCCTTTGCTTTCAGAACTGGTTTCTACGATGTTCCTTGTGCCTTCCCACAATAATTATATACCTCAGTGCACTGACTAATAAGTTAGGGAAGATTAGCCTTGAATGTTTGAGTCATCTGCATTTCCCGAAAACTTCTTTGAAGGAAGAGGTGTTATGGGGCCATCATTTCAGATTTCTTACTCATCCCCATACAGTGCGCGGACAGGTCACCTTTACGCGGATGAACTCATGTTTGTGTCTTAAGCACAGTTTTAGTTGTCTTGCAAGCCTCATGTTTGTTTAATACAAAACGCACATATTCCATCCGTCCATGCATGCATGGGTTTTTGGTGAGTGCTTTTCATCCATTGGTTTGCTCAAGTTTCATTCACATTTTGCGTCCTCCTACCACAGGGGGTAGTGGGGCAGCTCTCTTCAACCATTGGCTGACTGGCTTTTTTTATCGATGGAATTTTTACTGATCACATGTGCACAGCTACCTGAAAATAAGTGCTTCAAACTCCTTGCGTTTCATTACCTCAGCCACGTGGTGCCATAGGAAAGTGTGCGCCATACTGTGGCATAAAGCTGGGAAGCGCCGCTTTCACAGAAGCACCACCTCATCCATTTCTCTCGTCTTGCCTCCTGGACTTGTCATGCATGATCTTGCTATTAATAAAAACCTTCCGCAACAGGCAAATCTCGGCAACAGCCCCTGAACCCTTTGAGCTTGGCTCTTGTTTTATTGGTGCTTCGGAAGGTAATTTTGTTGTGGAAGGGCTGCCTCGGGGTTACTTCCACAGAGCGTGGGGCAGCAGCTGAAAGCCTTCAAACACTAGTGTGCAATATCCCTAACGCAGAGCCCAAGGCCAGAACCAGCCACGCACTATAACACTACTGGCAGCTCACCCTAGTGCCACCAATCCCTCCAAGCAGCAGGATGCACTGTATCCTGGGCAGCGCCCTGTCTCTGTGTGCCTCCTGCAGCAGGATGCACTGTATCCTGTGCAGCGCCCTGTCTCTGTGTGCCTCCTGCAGCAGGATGCCCTGTCTCTGTGTGCCTCCTGCAGCAGGATGCACTGTATCCTGTGCAGCGCCCTGTCTCTGTGTGCCTCCTGCATCAGGACACACTGCCCATCAGTGCCTCAGGCAGCCGAGAGCACTGTCCATCCATGCCTCCTGCCGCAGGACACGCTGCCCATATGTGACTCGTGCAGCAAACATACTGTCCATATGTGCCTCCTGCAGCACGGCACAGAGTGCATCTGTGTCTCCTGCAGAAAGCAACACTTTCCATCCGTGCCTTCTGTTGCAGGTAATACTGCCCATCTGTGCGTTCTGTTGTAGGACACACCACCCACCACTGCCTCCTGCATCACGCCACACTGCCCATCTGTACCTCTTAAAGCAGGACACACTGTCCATCTGTAACTCCTGCAGCAGGACACACTGTTCATCTGTGCCACAGGCAGCAGAGCACGCTGTGCACCTGTGCCTCCTGAGCAGGGAACACTGTCCATCTGTGCCTCCTGCAGAAAGGCACACTGCCCATCTATGCCTCCTGCTGCAAGGTACCCTGCATTCCTCTGCAGCGTGGAAGACTGCCAGGATATGCCCACTTCAGCAGGGCACACTATCCTTCTGTACAAGACTGCCCCTAAGCGCCACCAACTCACTAGGACACACTACCTTATCTGCTTCCTGCAGCAGAGCCCCTGCCCCTCTATACCTGCTGCAGTGGGGTACACCGTGCCGCCTATAAGAGTGCACCAGTACACCGTTAACCCGATTTCTTCCAGTAGCAGGCCCTGCCCTGTCATTCTCTTGCTGATGGTCTCCCGTGTCCAGCTTTGCACACACTGCCTGCCACCCATACTACCTACCTCCTCCATGTCCTTCTGCCCACACGGAGATTGGTCCATTGAAATATTCTTCCACGCGCACCCGTAAATAATAATATTTTTTTTAAATCTTGTATTTTAAGTGATATGACCACGGAAGGCAACGATTCTATATTAAAAACAGAGCTTTGGACGACACCATTTCCCCCAGAAAAGCAATATTTCTCTCCATGTGTTCCCATACCTGGCGTGTCATGCAGTTTGGTGCTCACTTTCCCTCCATATTAAAGAACTGTAGATGTTTCAGCACCCAGGCTAATGTGCTGCATAGCTAAATACATATAAGGTCCCAAACGCGAGACCGATGCATTGCAAATGCTTGTTTCCATTTATATGTAACTGATCTCAGCAGAAGAGTGCCTATCCGAAAGCGATCGAACAGTCCCTGATCTCAGCAGAAGAGTGCCTATCTGAAAGCGAACAAACAGACTCTGATTTCAGCAGAAGAGTGCCTATCCGAAAGCGAACGAACAGACTCTGATCTCAGCAGAAGAGTGCCTATCCGAGAGCGAACGAACAGACTCTGATCTCAGCAGAAGAGTGCCTATCCGAAGGCGAACGAACAGACTCTGATCTCAGCAGAAGAGTGCCTATCCAAAAGCGAACGAACAGACTTTGATCTCAGCAGAAGAGTGCCTATCCGAGATCGAACGAACAGACTCTGATTTCAGCAGAAGAGTGCCTATCTGAAAGCGAACTAACAGACTCTGATTTCAGCAGGAGTGCCTATCCGAGAGCGAACGAACAGACTCTGATCTCAGCAGAAGAGTGCCTATCTGAAAGCGAACAAACAGACTCTGATTTCAGCAGAAGAGTGCCTATCCGAGAGCGAACAAACAGACTCTGATCTCAGCAGAAGAGTGCCTATCTGAAAGCGAACGAACAGACTCTGATTTCAGCAGAAGAGTGCCTATCCGAGAGCGAACAAACAGACTCTGATCTCAGCAGAACAGTGCCTATCCAAAAGCGAACGAACAGACTCTGATCTCAGCAGAAGAGTGCCTATCCGAAAGCGAACGAACAGACTCTTGGCTAATGGAGGATACATTATCTCCAGGAATGGCTCAAAACACTGGTAAAACTCATGCTCTAGAAACTTGATGGCCAACTTGGCCCCATTGATTGCATATTGTTCATGAATGAACGCACAGTAGCAAGATTTCAAGTCATTGAGCTCCGCTTTACGAAGGGAGCGGGGCTCATCCCACAATCTCTGTAAACCCCAACTATGCAAGCAGTCAGACTCAAATTTGATCCATGGTGCTCCCTTGGCATCAGTGATGTTAACTAGGTCCCTAAGGGAACCTCTATAGCCGCTAACTTTGGATATGGACCAAAGGTGGACCCAACACACAAGACGTTCAAGTGCAGCCAGGTCAGGTATTCTTTTGAGTCCTAAGTCAAAAAAGAGGGGAATAAGAGGGGAGATAGTCAGTACAGAGACCAGCTTCTGCACAAAATTATTCTCCGTTGTAGCCAATTGATAGGGCATATCATCAAGGGGCGACGATAATATTATCGCCGCTTTAAAGCCCGTTTTCTGGCGAAAATCGGCGATAATATTATCACATTATCATCAAGGGCACGCTAGCGCGTGATTCCTTGACGTATTGCCCCTTTTTCACACGCCTCGCCTCGCATCGATAATGTGATGCAAAGGAGGTCTGGCTGTGAAAACAACATGAGATAATATCGCGAAGGCAGCTTTGCGATATTATCAAGGAGGGTTAGCGATATATAAAATCGCGTTAAGTATGCCTTAACGCAGGAATTTAACGTCTGTTAAATTCCTGACTAAGGCATACCTAACATGGGGGTGGATTGTGTGGCTAAGACCACAGGCCCTATCATCTAGGATATCGCCGTTTTCCACCTCTGGAATTTTTATCGCCTCTGCGATGCACGTTGTTGATAACGCGCTAACCAGACGATAAATTCCACAGATAGCCGACGATAAATATGCAAGTGCTAAGCGCGCTTTGCGATATTTTTCACCGGCCCTTGATAATATGCCCCGATGAGAGTCAGTGCAACCCCAGACCTCGGCACCATAGCACAGCACTTTGTGCCTTTGCCCGATAAACCTCTAGGGCTTGTGATATGGAGCTTGAACACCTTCTTTTATACAGTCTAAGAATAGCACTAGATCTTTGCTCAATTAGCAACGTGCTCTTAGTATGTTGTGCAGCCCAGGTGTATTTTTCCATTAATTTGACCCCATGATAATAGAAACTGTGTACCCTCTCAAGCACTGCATCACTAACAAGGATGATCGAGTTCTGAACCTCTGCTGTTCCAAAAACTATGACTGCCTGTGTAACTCAAGAAGGGATGTATCAATACAAGTGCGTGCCTTTCGCCATGCCGCTGCAGCATCAGTGTTTCAATACATAGTTAAGGAGACACTGAAAGGAGTGGATGTCACTTTTCTGAACATCATGGTCTTTGGCAGGTGCCAAAAAACAACAAGATGAAAACCTAGAATAGGTTCTCTGAGTTCTCTCTAAAAAGGTATTAATGGTGAAGTTATAAAAATGCAAATTTTAATGTTGCAAGGTGGAATATCTAGGGAATAAAATCTTAGAATAAGATATACCACCTAAGATTGTTCCACGTGAAAATGATAACAGAAGCACCTGAACCAGCCTTCAGGGAACAATTCATTTCTTTCCTAGTACTCACAGAGAGCTACTCTAAGTTTGCTGAGGGATTGTCTAACAAAGTGGAGCCTTTGAGAGTCTTACTAAAGAAAAATGTTAGCAGAATGCAGCATTCAAATCACTCAAGGAACAGGTTGTGTGTACGCTTTGTCTTAAATATTTTTATGATGGGTAAGACAATGCATCCATTCGCTGGCGGCATGACTCGTGGGAATTGGTCACGTGGGCTCACGCGGGGAGGCAGGGGGATTTAATACATTTGTTTGAAAACTTACCTTACCGGGTCCTGCGCCGCATCAGCTCCTAGCCGGGTCCCGCATTTTCCTGATGCTCTCTTGAACAGGAAGCAGCCACAGGCAGCTTCCTCCCCCTTCCCTAAGCCAATGACAACACTGCAATGGCAGCGTTGTGATTGGGGGGGACAGCGCCCAGTCGGATGCCTTTGGGGAGGCCATTTTCTCTATGTAGGCTGCAGGCAGCCTACATTAAGAAAAGGGAGAGTGCATATGACTGGTTTGGTCGGCCCTGAAGGGCCGACCAAACAATCAGGGCCCACAGCAATGGGCAAGCCACTCCTCCCCTGCTTTCAAGCAGACCCGCCCAACCCCAACCAAACCCTTCTGCTTTCTCGCAGTGCGAGAAGCAGAAACATAAAATTGTAGTTTTACCATTTTATGTTTCTGCTTCTCGCACTGTGAGAAAGCAGTGGGGCGACGCTCCTCCGCCCTAATGAAGGAGCCACCCCTGAGGTTGACGCTTGTAACTATACGATTGGGGTGTGTATTGCAACAACATGGCCTGGAGTTGATTGTAGGCTTTTGTTCTAGTGCCGTACGTGAAACAGAGGGACATTATTCTGCCATTGAGAGGGGACTTCTTGTATGTGCTTGGGCCACAGCGCATTAGTGGATGTTTTTGTGGGAGACAAAGTTTGTAGTTAGCACAGACCTTAAACCTTTACTCAAAGTACTGTCTTGTGGGCGAGGAAGAGTCTTCGATAGGCTTGCAAAGGTTCACTTTAAAATTACAAGCTTTTCAATTTGCGATTGAAATGTAAACAATTCCCAACAAGCTGGAGAGAGGATGTAGCCTTACGGCTAGAGCGGTCGACGTCAAAGCTGGGGAACCGGGTTCGAGTCTGGTAACATTGCTCAACATCCTGTGATTCTGGGCAAATCACGTCATCTCCTCGTGCCTAACAAAAATGAATGTGTCCAGCTGTAACGAAACTACTGCCATGTAAAGCGATCTGATACCAGATATCTTCGGGTCTAGTTCGCGCTATATAAAACTCTACCATATTTATTATGTATTGTTATGCTTACTTTTAGTTGTAGGTGACAAGCAGGAAAATGGGCATGAGAGCGAGCTTTTACATCACCACATTACCATTTGTGATGCAGGGTCACCAGATCAAGGCTATTTTGGTGGAGAGGTCACGGAGTGAAATCGGAGTCTAACCATGGAGAAGGGCCCTGTCCTTAATGAGATAAAAGAATTATCGATTGTGAGTTGGCTGTAAGCGAAAGAAGAGCAAGGGGAGTTGCGTTCATTTGTGAAGTTCCAGGATAAAAAGAGGCATGAGGTCTATTCAGGGATGGCTAGCACTCAAAGGCATCCCTTTGAAAGGTAATAAACCCCAGTTCATGACTGCGAAGTTCTCAAGTTTCCTAGTTAGGCGCGGTGTCAAGCATGCAATCGCAGTATGAAGGAGGGTCTTCCGGTGTCACTCAGTGGAGGAATTGATTTGTAAAAAGCCTTGCAAGCCACTACACTTTCTGTCTGGACCACGCCCTGTTCTGTAACATGTTTAACACAATTTCAGCTCTCGAGAGAGTGTAAACAAGGGGCATTGTTGGTGCTATTGTGGTTGGAAAAGAAGAAAGCGTTATCTAAACGACCAGACAAAGGTACAGGGAGAGTAGGAAAAAAGTGGGTATCTCTGAATGCACCCTTGTGGGAGAGTTCATTCATGTTAAGTTTCATCCCTTGTGGGAGAGTTCATTCCTGTTAAGTTTCATCACTTGTGGGAGAGTTCATTCCTGTTAAGTTTCATCCCTTGTGGGAGAGTTCATTCATGTTAAATTTCATCCCTTGTGGGAGAGTTCATTCATGTTTGGTTTCCTACTCGTCTTGAAGATATGAATTGGAGTTGAGCCCATTCAGTTCACCACCATTTTGAGAATGCCAATGCAGTTGAACAGGATGTTATTGTTCAGAATGTAGACAATGTCCTTCTCCATCTGAAGGTTCCAAATAATGAAGACCATCACAGTGCAGATACAAGTGAGGGTGTGTTGTCCACACAGATGAAGAATGGAATGCCTCTCTCTACATAGGTGATACAGCTACCTCCAGGTCTGCAGTAAGATCTACAATCCCATGGCGTGTAGAGGGGATCATCGCGGCACCAGGATTAGCGCGCTTCCAGAGAAACTGAAAGAATGTGCATTTTCTTAGTATTATCAGTTGGTCTACGACCGGTTAGTTCGTGTTTGAGTGTGAGTGTTTGTTCTCCTATTTGTATTGTAAGTCTTGTTCTCTTTGTGTTGTGTGTGTGGGGGTTAGTTTGTAGTTTTAGTTTTGCAAGGAGGGGACGATGTATAGCATCTATAGTGGCACTCAATCTGCTAGGTGAATAATTGAAGGTTTGCTACTGATGGAACGTCATTCAGACAAGGAGGCATCACTCTCATCCACATCTGGCCGGAGGCACACCTAATCTCTGTTGCTCTCTGAATTTTCGAGAACAAGATACAAGGGGGGACCCTACTCACGAGGAACCAGCGTAGTCAAATTATTAACAGAAACAATGGTTCCTGTGGAATACTATAGTAATCTATACTGATATGGGTATGCACAATCGCAATTAAAAGGGTTAGGGTGATGTTAGAGGGAGAAAAGACCATATACACCTTTGTTTACTTTATCACAGTTGTTTTTTATGTATTTTTTTAAAGAAATATATACAAAAAGAAATGATATAATGGTGCGAGGTGTCCCCAGTGCAACTGGAACCTAAAACATTGGTGACATATTTGTGACATTTGTGCTTGGTTTCTAAAATATTATAAAGGCGACCATTTTCTAATATGCATAATATGGACCGCAACTATATATAATTAAAGGCGCTGGTTAATGGTTCGCTTTAGTACTTTGTAGACAACCTTTCAACCCTTTGTGCAATGTAGGGTCTCTTCAGGACCGAGAGATGTAGTTACATCTGAGGGAGTAATTGCGCAGCCGTGAGAAGGTGGTGTGCCACAGGCGAGTGATAAAGAAAAAGGGAAGGATACTCACATAGTACCCGGCTGGGTGCCCAAATGAGTGTGGGAGATGGCTGGCAATCTGGAGAATAGCACAGCTCGAACAGATACGTAAATGCGTAGTAGAGATTTGTAGGTCCACAGCAGTGTGTGCGGTCTTGTGTGATCTCAGAAAGGGGATACAGAACAAAGGAGGTGCGGACGCTCCGACCTGTGGTCTCTAGTAAATGCCAGCGACTCAATCAAAACAGGCTTGTAGATGTAGATATCCAGAATTAGGATGGAAAACACACAAGGTGCGGGCGCTTCTATCTGTGTCCAGAAATTACAGCCAGTGACTCAATCCATCGGGCATTTAGGTATAGATAGCCTGTGGAATCTAGCGAGTGGAGATCCGTGGCATGTGTCGATGCAGCACACAGCAGCAGGACAGGGTGAGTCTGTCTGCCAGGGCCAAATGACCAATTGTAGCTAGCGTTCAGGATGAATAAAAGTTAGTTTTACAGTCCGATCATCTCATTATTCTTGAAGCCATAACTTGAATAGTGATCCACCCCTCAGCTGTGGCTCTGATTCTTGATGCCAAAAATGTGTTTGATTCTCTGGAATGGGACTTTATATTTGAAGTACTATGTAAGTGAGGCATGGGTAATTCTTCCTGAAAATGGTATGACAGGCGTATTCTACTCTCTCTTGCAGGTAATGGACCACACAATTGCTGTATGATTGTTGATGAAAGTTGCAGCATTAGTCCTGGCTGCTCATTGTCGTGCTCACTTTTTGTGCTTGCTGTGGTAGAGATGCTGACTTGTGCTCTTGTGACTCTGTAAGTTTTAATCTCACTGTGGGATATATGTTAGGGGACAGTCACATAACCTCGCTATATGCTGATGACATTAAGATGTATAGCAAAAACATACAGATAAATCTAAGATCTATTAACTGGGACAAGTCTGAAATTTTCACTTTCACAGAGATGAGCAGAACTTTACTATGGAGTTTTACTGCAGTGGTGGGCTGACCGTTTATATACCTAGGGATCAGTAGCGGCTCCTCTGCTATGGCGGAGGAGCGTTGCCTCACCAGCAGCTTCAAAAGTTGAAAAATAAAACAATAATATAACAGTTCTATGTAGTTTTATTTTTCAAGTTATAAGGGCCGAATCTTGGGGGTGGGGCCAAGGGCATGACAGTCACGGAGGGGAAGTGGTTGCACTGCTGTCAGTGCGCATGTGGGTTTGGCTAGCCATCTGAGGACACATATAGTGTCACAAAAATTATGCTGCGGTTGGACGTAGTAAAGGAAAATCAACATCCACTGGAGCAATATGTTTGTAAACAATACATAATGCTATGGTATTTATGTTTGACAATATTTTCGTTTTCAATATTGGTATGTTATCTCGATTTGTATAGTGCACTAATCATCCGTGAGGATATCAAGGTGCTTGAGCAGGTATGTGGTCCCCGTAGAGTAATTCGAAGAGCCAGGTCTTCAGCTTCATGTGGAAACTCCAGAAGAGAAGAAGAGGCTCTGATGTGATGGGAGGGCATTCCATTTTATGGGTGTGATGTAAGAGAACAAATGACCTCCTGCTCTGCTTTGTGAATGCGGGAGATATGTGTGAGTGAGAGTGAGGCTGAGCGTAGGTGTCTGGCAGGCTAGTGAAAGTGTATGTAACTATTCAGGTATGCTGACCCAGTATTGCGCAATGCTTTGTATGTGTGCGTGAGAAGTTTGAATGCTTTTGTGAATGGAAATCCTGTAGAGATCTCTGAGGTGGGGTGAGATATTGGTGCAGTATGGGGTTTGGGTATGAGTCATGTGGTGGCATTCTGGATTATCTGATGCCTGTGTAGGAGCTGCTTGGAGATTCCGGCAGTGTGTTGTGGTAGTCCGTGTCAAATGCCGCAGGGAGGTTGAGCAGGATCAGGTCTGGTGTTTCTCCTCATTCCACGATGGTCTGGATGTCATCGGTGACTGTGATGAGTGCTGTTTCTGTG
Organism: Triturus cristatus; assembly: GCF_964204655.1. Classification (NCBI taxonomy): domain Eukaryota; kingdom Metazoa; phylum Chordata; class Amphibia; order Caudata; family Salamandridae; genus Triturus; species Triturus cristatus. The sequence continues at coordinate 1,154,119,454 of NC_140584.1, forward strand.
CTGTGTCGTTTTTTCAGAATCCTGATTGAGTGTTGTCCAGTAGATGGTGTTGTTTAAGGTGGGTTGTGATTTGCTTGTTGATGGCTTTCTTTATCACTTTGGCTGGGTACGGGAGAAGGGAAATAGGACGGAAGTTGCTCACTTGACTCGGATCAGACAACAGCTTCTTGAGGAGGGCGTTGACTAATGCATGTTTTCAGTCTTCCAGGAATGTGGCAGATGTGATAGAGGTGCTGATGATGTGGGTGAGGGCGGTGCTGATGAGTGATGCTCCAAGGTTGTAGATGTGGTGGGGACATGGATACATCGGTATGTTTAAAGTTCCAGAGTGGATGGTCTGCATTATCTCTCGTGAGAGTTTTCCATTCTGTCAGGTGGCCGTCTTGGTTGGTGATGTGCAGGTTTGTGATGAAATCGATGGGTCCGGTTGGTGTGCGAAGTTGCTGTAGATGTTTGGATTTTGCTGTGGAAGTTTGACAGGTTGTCACAGAGTTCTTGGGAAGTGGTGATGCTGTTGATGGAGGTCGAGGGTGTGGTGAAGTCCTTGATGATCAAGTAGATCTCCTTGTACCTCTTGAAGCTCCCTTTGATGCGTTCAGCTAGCTCTCTTCTCTTGGTGTCTATCACTTGCATTTGAGTGCCACTGGGTAGGTGGTCCTGACAGTGGTTTCGCGGCTGTCTCTCCATTTCCTTTCTAGCTGTTTACAGTGTCATTTGTAGTGTGAAATGTCCTCTCAATCAGTCAATCAATCATTACTTATTGAGCACGGCAATTCACCCCTGAGGGTATCCAGGCACTGAGTTCTCGCAGGCTTCAGTTGGAAAGCAAGGTTTTGAGTACTTTTCTGAAAATCCATGAGACAGGGTGACGTTCACAGAAGGAAGAGGGGTAGGAGGTCCTAGGACTTAGCAGTGAGGTAGGAGAAAAAACACCCTCCACTGTAGCTTCAGCGAATGCAGAGAGTGCACGCGAGGGAGGCAGTTGTCTGGAAGGTTGGTGGAAGTTCAGGTGGTGGTTGATGTATGCCATTCCCTGGTCTTGGAGGACCTTGTTGGTGTGTGTCAGGATCTTGAACCGGCATCTTTTCTGGATGGGGAGCCATTGGAGGTCCTGAGGTGGGAGGGTGATGTGGGTTCATCTGGGGTGGTTGAGGATGAGTCTGGCCGCTGCATTTTGTATGGTCTGGAGTCTATTGAGGAGTTGGGTCGTGATTCTGGTGGAGATCACGTTTCTGTAGTCCTGCCGGCTGGTGATGAGGGCTTGCATGACCGTTTTCCTGGTGTTGACGGGGATCCATCTGAAGATTTTTCAGAGCATGCTGAGGTTGTGTAAGCAGGCAGAGGAGACCATTTTGACCTGTCGCTTCATGGTGATTTTCCTGTCTAGAATGATGCTGAGGTTGCGAGAGTGGTCAGTCGGTGTAGGTCCGAGTTTGGGGGGCCACCAGGGATCGTCACATGGGAGGTGTTTCCTGAAAATCAGCACTTCTGTTTCATTCGTTTTGAGCTTCAGGCAGTTGGTCCTCATCCACTGTGCGATGCTCGTCATGGCATTGCAGAAGTTTGTTCTGGTGGTGGTGGGGTCTTCCGTGAGTGAAAGGATGAGTTGGGTGTTGTCTGAGTAGGATATGATGTTGAGTTCGTGTGTCTGATGATGTTGGGCAAAGGTGTCATGTAGATGTTTAACAGGGTGGGCCTGAGGGGTGAGCCTTAGGGGATGCCACAGATGATCCTCTTGGCTCTGAGGTGAAGGGTGGTAGGAGGATTCTCTGGGTGTGTCCAGTGAGAAAGGATGCAATCCATTTGAGCGCATCTCTCTGGACACCGACGTGGTGGAGTTTTCTGATGAGGGTGTGGTGGGATACTTTGTCGAAAGCAGCTGAGAGGTCAAGGAGGATCAGGGTGGCTGTTTCACCTTGGTCGAGAAGGATTTTGATATCGTCTGTGGCGGCGATCAGGGCGATCTCTGTGCTGTGGGTGGCATGGAAGCCAGATTAGGAGCATCAAGCAGGTTGTTTCTTTCTAGATGTTCGATGAGCTGGTAGTTGATGGCCTTCTCGAAGACTTTGGCGGGATACAGGAGCATCAAGATGGATTGGTAGTTTTTGAGGTTGCTGGGGTCACAGAGGGTTTCTTCATGAGGGGTCTGACTTCTGCGCATTTCCATCCATCAGGGAAGGTAGCTATGGTGATGGATGAGTAGAGGATGGAGATGAGTTTGCCACGGAATTCTTAGTGTCTGAGGTTGAGGAAGTGGTGGGGGCAGAAGTCAATGGGTGCTCCGGAGTGAATGGAGGACCTTTTGGTTGTGGTGTTCTGCTTGGTGAGTGGGGTGCAATGGGTGGTATCCGTTGGCATGCAGAGGTTGTTGTTGTCGTCGGGTTTGGAATCAAAGTTGCTGTAGATGGTGAATATCTTGTTGTGGTATCAGATCGCCTGCTTCGTGGTTCTTCATTGTTTTTTGGGTTTGATGGTTGCTAGAGCATCTGCACAGTTCTTGATCCAGTTGTGGAAGTTGTTGAAGTCCTCATTGAGCTTGTGTGTGGGGTTAGGTTGATCGGTGCTGAGAGCATTGAGCCAGTCTGCTTCAGAGATTTTGCCCCAATTGTGACTGGGTAGGCTGTCACTGGTGGGTGCCTTGACTAGCGTTGTGTTGATTTGGAATTGGATGATGGATGTCAGTCCATGTGAGCAGCTGGTGGCGAAGATGGGGTCCAATGTGTGCCCTGCAATGTATGTTGGTTCTGTGACAACTGGTTAGTTCAATATCGTTCAGATGTTCAAGGAATGCTGTAAAACAAGGGTCGGTCCTGTATTCTAAGGTGAAAGGGGAGGTCACCTAGGAGTATGAAGGCTTTGGGGTCGATGGAGAGAGGGGCGATGAAGTCTATGAAGAGGCTGGTGAAGGTAGCTCATGGTCTGGGTGGTCGGCAGGTGTGAGACCGGCCTTGTGGCGTGGGCCCTCCCGACCAGCAAGTTACCCTACAACCACGCCGAACCTCGTGGACATGGCATTCCGGCTCCCGTGGGCCAACATCCCGAGGGCCGACCAGATCCCCAACACGCATGCCCGGCCGAGGGAGAGCGAAACCCCCCAAACCAGACCGAGAGGCGCCGACCCTGTCACACCTCTGGCCTCTCCCCCGAGGGAGGTTTCGATCGGCCACCAGGCCCCCGGTGAGCGGGCACCTCACCTGCTGGGTGTCTGGAGTCCCTCCCGGACCCACCTGAACAGATCAAAGGGCCGAGCGACAGGAAACCCCGTCACACCGCCCCCCAGGCACCAGACCCCTCTCCGCGAGGACTCCGGACTTCAAAGAAGAGGGGGAGTATAACAAGGGGTGCTGACGGGACGGGAGCAGAGAAGACCTGCACTGACGAGAGCCTGCTGACTTGGTCGCGGCTCGATCGCTCCCCGAACAGAAGAACGCTACCCGAACCCTGAACCACCTGAGCCCTGCGGACGCTGTCGCGGCTCCCCGAACTCTGAACCATCTGAGCCCTGCTGACGCTGTCGCGGCTCCCCGAACTCTGAACCATCTGAGCCCTGCTGACGCTGTCGCGGCTCCCCGAACTCTGAACCATCTGAGCCCTGCTGACGCTGTCGCGGATCCCCGAACTCTGAACCATCTGAGCCCTGCTGACGCCGTCGCGGCTCCCCGAACTCTGAACCATCTGAGCCCTGCTGACGCCATCGCGGCTCCCTGAACTACGACCCTCCGGTGCCTGCTGAGTGACTCGCGGCCCGCTCCTCCAAGAGAACCGGCAGAGATTGCCGAGAGAAGCAACATCCCCTCAGCTCGAGGATTGAGAGCTGTGCGCCGGATACCTCGCAGAGACACTGATTCAAAGACTGTCCCGCTACCCCTTTTCCCCTCATCACGAGATCGCTGCCGCTTGTGGCATTAATTCTGCACCTGCCTGCCGGATCATAAAGATCCCTGACAACCACCGATAAAAGCATATTATCTTGCAACGAATTACTGTGTGGTGTCCCTCTATCCAAAGAAGAGAGTAAGCGCAGCGTGTGCGATCCTAGGTACGAGTAAGCCTGGGCGAAGCACTACGCTACGCTCGCGTAGTTTGCGAAGTTCGCGCTACTTCGCACTACGCGAACTGCACGTAGCACAGTGCGAACACGCGTAGCGTAGTGTTGCGTAGTGCTGCGGTCATTTTTTGCTTGCTCGCGGTCCTCAACGTCAAGTTGGCGACCGCGAGCAAGCATAATGACATCCCGGCGAGACTTTTTCCTTGTTCGCGATCAGCATCTTCAAGTTGGCGATCGCGAGCATGGAAAATAAACCTCCCGGCGAGATTCCCAACGCGAGGAGGTCAGGTTTCTCATTGCGAGTGGTCGCGTATGCTCGCGACCGCTCGCGATGAGAAACTACCAGTTTGCGTTAAGAAAGCTGAAGCTCGAGTAAAAATCTACTCGAGCAGCAGAAAACTACAGCTCGCACTGTGCAAGATATCATTTTCAATGATTGCACAGTGCCGGTTGCTTGTCCGCACTGTGCAATCATTGAAAACGACATCTGGCACAGTGCGAACAAGGTACTACGCAGTTCGCGAAGTGATACGCGTAGCTCGCGTAGTGCGAACTTCACTTTGCGTAGCTTCGCGAAGTGCTACTTCGCGAACTACGCCCAGGCCTAGGTACGAGACCCTTCCAGGAAGGGCCTCCCTGCTCTTGCTCGGCCTAACTCTGGGTAAGGTGGGCCTCCGGGTGGTCGGGAACGCATTCCGCAGCCTCCCCGGGGAACGCCTTCCAACAATTGGTGGCAGGCGACGGGATCCGAGCCAACACCTAGAGATCGTGCAGTAGACGGCTTACGCACTACCAAGAAGAAATGGAAGGAGAAACTTCCCTAGGTGCCGCAGGCACCAACCCGAGCACGGCATTCCAAAAGGACCAGTTAGAATCTTATACGCACCGAGAACTAAAACAATTTTGCAAAGACTTTGGAATCGCTACCACCGGACTAAGCACGAAAGAGGACTTCCAGGGGGCATTAAAAACCTGGGTCGAGGCGGGAACTCCCCGGACGCAAACAGAAGGAGAGCCTCCCAACGAACCACGAAGCACCCCGGGGAGGAACGGCGCCCCCGAGGGGGGCCTATCCCCAGAGGAACTAGCGGACCGAGAAAGAGGTCGCAAACATGAACTAGAACTAGCAAAATTAAAAATCGAAGGAGAGCTAAAACTGGCTGAAAAGAAACTGGCGGTGGAACAGTTACGCCTGCAAGGAGAACTAGAGGAAAAGAAACGACAGAGAGAACACGAAGAGAAACTAGAGCACGAACGTAGCCTAAAAGAAATCGAGCTCAAGGCTAAGAAGGCGGAGGCCCGACCCTCGGAAACCCAACCCATCTCCTCCACCGTGGAACCAAAGGTCCACATCCCCAAAGATGTGGTGAAAGAATACTATAAGAACGACGATATTCAGCAATGGTTCAAGGCCTACGAAGTCGCCATGACCTCCCACTGAGTCCTGCAGAAAGACTGGGGGGCTGGGCTGTGGGGCCGGTTCCTGAGCGAGGGGAGAGATACCCTGCTGGACCTACCCTCCACGGTGATGAACTCCTACAGTCACATGAAAGAGGCCCTGGTAGCCAGATATGGGCTCACCCCTGAAATGTACCGGCAACGGTTTAGAGACTGCAAAAAGATACCCGGTACCACTTGGGTGGAATACGTGAACTTTTACAGCCGGGCCTTGGACGGATGGATCAAGGGCAGCAAGGTCTCCACCTTTGAGGAGCTGTTCGACCTAATCGCATGGGAACACTTGTCCGCTAATTGCTTCGTAGAGCTGCGCCAGTACCTCCTGGACAGCAAACTCACAGACCCTCGAAAACTGGCCGTCGAGGCTGACCGGTGGGTGAACACCCGGGCCTCCCGGGGCCCAGTGGGAGACTACGGTCACCACAGTCAGGGACCCCCCCGCCAGAGGGGCGGAGGGAATCAAGGCCGGCAAAGGGAGCTCCCGGGGGATCCCCGCTCAGCCCTCCCAGAGGACAATGTCCGCCCTTTCCAGCTCCACCTCCGGCCAGCACCGGGCCACCAGGAAGGCCGGGGCCCCGAGTGTGGATCACCTGTTTCCGCTGCCAACAGACCGGACACTATGCCAGCGACCCTCAATGTCCCCTGTACCAGCGGACCGCCACAATAACCCCGCCGGCTCGACAGATGGCCTCCGTAGCCCTGGGGAAAGGGATGGAAGACTCCGAAGAATGGGAACCAGCCGCCATGGCCTTGGTCTCCCTAGGGGACCAGGAGATGGTCCCCGGAACGTCCCTGCCCGCCAACACGAAGAAGTACCGACAGCAGGTAACGGTCAACGGTCACCGCATCGAGGGCCTCCGGGACACGGGGGCGAGTGTCACGGCGGTTCATTGTCGCCTGATCTCCGAAGATCAGATCCTGCCGGGCGCCTTTTGCCCCGTCCTATCATCAGACAATTCCGAGAGCCTCTGCCGGATGGCCCTAGTCCCCTTCGAATGGGGGGGAGTCACCGGCAAGTTAAAGGTGGCGGTCCGAACCTCCCAGCCCGTGGACTGCCTCCTGGGCAACGACCTTGAGAACTCCCCGTGGGGACAAGTCGAACGAAGAGCCCACCTCGAGATGATGGGCCTACCCGAGTGGGTATGCGCCACCACGCGCTCAATGACTCTCAGGGCGCCTTCCTCCGAGGGGGGAGAGGCCATGCCGCTAAACACCGCCACCATCCCCGAGATCCAGAATACACCAGCAGCGGCGAACGACCCCCTTCTGGACGAACCGACCGCTCCCGACGAAGGGTCAGTGCCTTCTGACCCCGAAACCCTGACCAAACTCGGGGACTTGCCAGAACTGGCCCAGTGGCCCTGCGAAGGGGGCCCCTCCCGTGAAGAGTTCTGCCAAGAACAATCCACCTGCCCGTCCCTCATTGGACCCCGACAACAGGCCGAGGCCCAAGCAGCAGGCGACCGGACTGGCACCCACTGGGTATACTGGGAGAAAGGCCTCCTGTACAGCGAACAGAAGTCGGCCGAGTTGGGATCAGCCCGGGTACTGGTGGTACCCCTACGCTTCCGAAGTCTCCTCCTGGGCCTGGCCCATGATGTACCCCTGGCCGGACACTTAGGCCAAGATAAGACCTACCAACGACTCGTCAACCACTTCTATTGGCCCAAGATGCGAGCAAATGTGGAGGCCCACTGCAAGTCCTGCCCCATGTGCCAGGCCAGCAGAAAGAGTGGGGGCAAGCGCAAGGCTCCACTACAGCCCTTCCCCGTCGTCAGTACCCCTTTTGAGCGGGAAGGAATTGACATTGTGGGACCGCTGGACCCCAAGACCGCCCAGGGCCACCGTTTCATCCTCGTCCTGGTGGATCATGCCACCCGTTACCCCGAAGCCATCCCCCACCGCACCGTGACGGCCCCCGTGGTAGGGCCGGGCCTTGATGGGGATCTTCTCCCGCATGGGGTTCCCCCGCGAAGTCGTGAGTGACCGGGGTACGAACTTTATCTCCCGATATATAAAGTCCCTCTGGCAGCAGTGCGGAGTATCGTACAAATTCACCACCCCGTACCACCCCCAAGGAAACGGCCTAGTCCAGCGCTTTAACAAAACACTGAAAGGAATGATCATGGGCCTCGAGGAACCCCTACGCCGGAGGTGGGACGTCCTCCTCCCATGTCTCCTGTTCGCCTACCGGGAGGTTCCCCAAAAATCCCTGGGATTCAGCCCATTCGAACTACTATATGGACACCCCGTCCGAGGACCCCTGAGCCTGGTCAAGGAGGGGTGGGAAACAACCCCCCGGGGGACCCCTCCGGATGTGTTCCGACACATCTTGGCACTTCGCAACCAGACCCGGAAATTCAGAGAACTCGCAGAAGAGAACCTCGAGGCTAGCCAGGAAGAAATGAAGCGCTGGTATGACCAGAATACTACGCTGGTCGAGTTTCAGCCGGGCCAACAAGTCTGGGTCATGGCCCCGGTGAGACCCTGCGCTCTCCAAGATAAATGGACTGGACCCTTCAAGGTGATCGAGCGGAAGAGCCAAGTCACCTATCTCGTCGATGTGCAGTCCCCACGGAACCCCCTCCGGGTTCTCCACGTGAACCGCCTCAAACCTCACTTTGTACGGACCGAATTGAGTTTACTCCTGGCCACCGACGATGGGGCCGAAGAAGACACCGAGCCCCTTCCAGACCCCCTGGGGGCGAAAGAGACCGATGGGTCCGTGGAGGGAGTGAGACTGTCAACCGCCCTCACAGCCCAACAGTCCGACGACTGCCGCCAGCTACTAGGGCAGTTCGCGGACCTCTTCTCCCTGACCCCTGGGGTCACCAACTGGTGTGTCCACGATGTGAACACCGGCGACAGCCCGCCAGTGAGACATCGGGCCTACCGGGTCCCTGATCGGGTCCGAACCTGCATCCAGACCGAGGTGGCGAAGATGCTAGACCTCGGGGTGATTGAACCCTCCGACAGCCCCTGGGCCAGCCCGGTAGTCCTGGTTCCGAAAGCGACTACCCCGGGTGTTGCCCCCGAGCTGAGGTTTTGCGTGGACTACCGAGGACTCAATGCGGTCACCCGAGCGGACGCTCACCCTATCCCCCGTGCCGACGAGCTCATTGACCCCCTTGGGGCCGCTCGCTATCTCAGCACCTTCGACCTGACTAGTGGATACTGGCAGATTGCCCTCGCAGAGGGAGCCAAGGAGCGCTCCGCCTTCTCCACCCCGGATGGGCACTACCGCTTTAGGGTGATGCCGTTTGGAAGGAAGAATGCCCCGGCCACCTTCCGGCGGCTGGTGAACAGGGTCCTGTCCGGACTATAGGGGTTCAGCGCAGCATACCTCGACGACATAGCGGTCTTCAGCTCCTAATTGACCGAGCACCTCCAGCACCTCCGTCAAGTCCTGCTGGCTCTGCGCCGGGCCGGCCTCACCATCAAAGCCAGCAAATGTCAAATTGGGCACGGCTCCGTAACTTATCTGGGGCACCAGGTCGGAAGTGGGCAGGTCGCCCCCCTCCAGCCGAAGATCGACGCCATCTTGTCCTGGGAACCCCCCGCAACCCAAACGGAAGTCCGGGCCTTCCTGGGCCTCACCGGCTACTACCGAAGGTTTATTAAGAACTATGGCAGCATCGCAGGCCCCCTCACAGAACTAACCTCCAAAAAACACCCCAAGAAAGTACACTGGACTCCCGCCTGCCAGAAGGCGTTCGACACTCTAAAGGCCGCCATGTGCGCGGCTCCAGTGCTCAAAGCACCCGACTACGCCCAGGAGTTTGTGGTCCAGACGGACGCCTCGGAACACGGCATCGGGGCAGTCCTCTCCCAGTTCGACGACAAAGGCATAGATCGGCCCATAGCCTTCATCAACCGAAGGTTGCTGCCCCAGGAACAGCAGTGGAGCACAATTGAAAGAGAGACCTTCGCAGTAGTCTGGGCCCTCAAAAAGCTACGGCCTTACCTGTTCGGAACACACTTCCGAGTACAAACAGATCATCGACCCCTGCGGTGGTTGATGCAGATTCGAGGGGAAAACCCCAAGCTGCTACACTGGTCCATCTCCCTCCAAGGGATGGATTTCACTGTGGACCATCGCCCCGGGACGGACCACGCCAACGCGGACGGCCTGTCCCGATTCTTCCGCTTCAGCGAGGAGAACCCCCAAGTGGATGGGTAGTTCTCCCCGCCTTTCAGCTGGGGGGGGCACGTGTGAGACCGGCCTCGTGGCGTGGGCCCTCCCGACCAGCAAGTTACCCTACAACCACGCCGAACCTCTTGGACACGGCCTTCCGGCTCCCGTGGGCCAACATCCCGAGGGCCGACCAGATCCCCAACACGCATGCCCGGCCGAGGGAGAGCGAAACTCCCCAAACCAGACTGAGAGGCGCCGACCCTGTCACACCTCTGGCCTCTCCCCCGAGGGAGGTTTCGATCGCCCACCAGGCCCCCGGTGAGCGGGCGCCTTGCCTGCTGGGTGTCTGGAGTCCCTCCCGGACCCACCTGAACAGATCAAAGGGCCGAGCGACAGGAAACCCCGTCACACCGCCCCCCAGGCACCAGACCCCTCTCCGCGAGGACTCCGGACTTCAAAGAAGAGGGGGAGTATAACAAGGGGTGCTGACGGGACGGGAGCAGAGAAGACCTGGACTGACGAGAGCCTGCTGACTTGGTCGCGGCTCGATCGCTCCCCGAACAGAAGAACGCTACCCGAACCATGAACCACCTGAGCCCTGCGGACGCTGTCGCGGCTCCCCGAACTCTGAACCATCTGAGCCCTGCTGACGCTGTCGCGGCTCCCCAAACTCTGAACCATCTGAGCCCTGCTGACGCTGTAGTGGCTCCCCGAACTCTGAACCATCTAAGCCCTGCTGACGCTGTCGCGGCTCCCCAAACTCTGAACCATCTGAGCCCTGCTGACGCCGTCGCGGCTCCCCGAACTCTGAACCATCTGAGCCCTGCTGACGCCGTCGCGGCTCCCTGAACTACGACCCTCCGGTGCCTGCTGAGTGACTCGCGGCCCGCTCCTCCAAGAGAACCGGCAGAGATTGCCGAGAGAAGCAACATTCCCTCAGCTCGAGGATTGAGAGCTGTGCGCCGGATACCTCGCAGAGACACTGATTCAAAGACTGTCCCGCTACCCCTTTTCCCCTCATCACGAGATCGCTGCCGCTTGTGGCATTAATTCTGCACCTGCCTGCCGGATCATAAAGATCCCTGACAACCACCGATAAAAGCATATTATCTTGCAACGAATTACTGTGTGGTGTCCCTCTATCCAAAGAAGAGAGTAAGCGCAGCGTGTGCGATCTTAGGTACGAGACCCTTCCAGGAAGGGCCTCCCTGCTCTTGCTCGACCTAACTCTGGGTAAGGTGGGCCTCCGGGTGGTCGGGAACGCATTCCGCAGCCTCCCCGGGGAACGCCTTCCAACAGCAGGCGAGGGTTCTGTTCATGGTGAAGTTTTCAGGGATTTAAGATTGAAGAGCAGCTGTGCATGAATAGGATGGCACTCTCTGTGGATGTTGGACACTGGATAGAGTCTTTGGAGATGACTGAGTCCTCCTCCTGGCTTGTGAAGAAGGTCCTGTCATGTAATCTTTTAGCCCGCTGGGATTGGAGTGGTGATTTCGAGTGCTGATGTGGATTTGGGCGAGTTTTCATTCAGGAGGACGAGGTCCAGGGCATTGCTGCTGAGCAGATCTCAGATTTCAGTTGCATGTTTGCTGAGAGAGCATGTGTTGAGAAGCTACATGTGAGTGCATGATGCGGTGCGGCTTTGCTGTAGCATATAGTGTTAGGTGGCAGAGTAGATGATGTTGCTGGTGCTTGCGTGGAGTGTGTGGGTAGGCTGCTGCAGGTGAACCAGCAGTGGATGCAGGTGAAGACTCCTTCTGTAGTGTGTGGTGTGGCAGCATCAGAAGGAGATATGTCCCAGTCAGCAATTGAAGGAGCTCTGTGGGGTATTGCTGATAGGAGATCGGACCAGGGTTTGTGGCCCTGGGCTAGGTCCGGGAGCAGACAGGCTTGCCTTTGGCACCCCTCAGGTGTGCCTGCTGCAAGGACGTACAGCTGCTGCCACTGCGTAGGTTCTGAGAGGGGGGAGGAGCACAAGGGGTGTCGGTGAGTGGGGCTGTAGAAGCGTGAGAAAAAGAGGTGAGAATGATCACAGCAGGAAGAGCAGGTCAGGAGCAGGGGAGGCAGGAAGTGGGAAAAGGCATGGGATGAGGCCTGCAGGGATACAACTGAGGGGGCAGAAGGCCTGGTACAAGTGAAAAAGGCAAAAACAACAGATGATGGACAGAATGCAGAACAATGTCATACATTCACCCCAGTACAGAGATCTGAGCCTAAATCCATCGTTTTTTTGCTCACCATTCCATTCCAGTTTGTACCCAGCCATATGCAAATCAGTCTTGACCCTGTGCAACATGGAACAGTCCAGCCCGAACTGCCAAGCCAGGTCCTCCCTGGACTGGAAACAAGCATCCTAGGACCGGTTTCGGGGTTTCACCCCTCTTCAGCTAGGATAGCTTGATTCCAGTGGCATGGAGAGCAGATTCCAGTGGCATGGAGAGCACAAGAAAATGTGTGAAAATGTCAAAAAGGCATGAAAGAGTAAGCAAGCTGAAAAACAGGTGAAACGATTGACAAAACGAGCAAAAAGAGGGCAAAAGCACAGAGGGTGAAAGAAAAAGCAAGCAGAAAAACAGGTGAAAAGAGTGTCAAAAACACGATGTAAAAGAGCAAAAGACACAGAAGGGGGAAAGAGCTTGGCAGAGCCCAAGGTTTGGGTGAAAGAGAAAGGAGACTAGGAGCAGGTCAAAACTGGATAGCAGGAGAGGGAGCACAGAAGGAGAGAGGTGGGAGCCTCAAGGTAAGGGAGCCGGGTCTGGAAGGGCCTTGACTGGTCAGGTGACCGGTCACAGGGTGGTGGGGTCTGGGCCTAGGCACCTTCTCCTATATACAACTGATATTTTGTTGTACATTCCTGACTGTCATATGTACTCCTTTTCAGAGGAATCTCATGTCACAGTTTTCCTCCTACCTATTGTAAACACTATACAACAGAAAAAAGATTGCTGGATTTCAGTTTAGAGAGTGTTAGGCCTGCGGGAGCTGAAATACATCCTGTTCATTTCACCCCTCTTGTATGTAATGCCCTGGTCAGGTTGGATGACCATCCTCTGCTGTTCTGTTGACTGCTTCCAAAGGTAGAAGACCCCAGCATTTTCTCAACATTGGTAGTGAGCTCCAGATAGATTTTTGATAGGGCTGGCTGGCTGTGCTTGGCACTGCTTGTAGATTAGTTGCTAGGCCGTAATTTCATTTGTGTACTGTTGTTTAAGAATAGGGGCACTGACAAACCATTAACATTGCTGCTATACTTTGGGTTGAGACATAGGGGCCGATTCACAGAACTAACTTAAGACAAAATCCTAAACTTACTACTTTTGGTATTCACAGAAGTTAGGATTGTGTCTTAAGTTTGTCTTAAGACAAACTTAAGACAGACTTAAGACAGTCTTAAGACAGACTTAAGACAGTCTTAAGACAGACTTAAGACAGTCTTAAGACAGACTTAAGACAGTCTTAAGACAGACTTAAGACAAACTTAAGACAAAATCCTAACTTAAGTCTGTCTTAAGTCTGTCTTAAGTCTGTCTTAAGTCTGTCTTAAGTCTGTCTTAAGACTGTCTTAAGTCTGTCTTAAGACTGTCTTAAGTCTGTCTTAAGACTGTCTTAAGTCTGTCTTAAGACAAACTTAAGACAAAATCCTAACTTCTGTGAATACCAAAAGTAGTAAGTTTAGGATTTTGTCTTAAGTTAGTTCTGTGAATCTGGCCCAAGCAGTTCAATCATTGTATCCCAACTTCCTGGATCGTCCACAAGAGTCTGAAATTCTGACCAAGTTGGTTTTGAAGGCATAAACTAACTGCACATGATCGTTGTTGTATGCTGAAGCCGCCTAGGCAAGTACATCAGATGCCCCTGTGGCTGGGAGATTGACTTCCATTGCACAGGCCACTTCACATCTCACTGACTTGCTGAGATAAGTGGCCACAGTCATAACGTTTTCTGGAAGATTTGTGGCCTAAGTCTTGGTGACACTGAAGTGGAGAGTGACTATTTGCTGGCACGTTTGCACAGCTTCACGCCTTCAGGATGGGTTGTGAGATTTAATATAATGCAAACATATAACTGATTTCTATTTCACTATGGTGTACCTGGACTCGTCTATGGGATTTTTGGGGCCTTCTTCAACACTACTTCTTACAAAAGGGGTTCAGGGCACTCCTTACTGACATTGTGTTTTTTTAACATGTTTGTCTACATTGCTGTCAATTTCTTGATGGTGTGTTAGTATCTGGTGCCAGAGATAATAACACAAAACAATAATTAGCAAGCCAGCTACTCTGAATTATTATGACTGTAATGTTCATGGACACTTTCCTTGGTAAAACATTACAACAACTTATCAAAATATTGGTAGAATTTTGATTTTTTATGGCATGCATAAACAAATAAAAAAGGGGAACATTTTGGATCAAAACTTTAGCTGCTTCAACATAAAAATGGACTAAAGGCAAATTTTGGGTGGTCGTGTTTTTTGTAATGGAATCAATGGAATCAATGGAAAGTGAGAAAAGACTTCACAGTATGACAAAAACCATGAGCTAGCGAGGCGCTTGTCATCATTAATGGGCGCGGAAGTTAGGAGCATATGGTCTCGCGGAAGTAAAGACCACTATTAGCACTGTGAGGTTTGATACAGCCTTGACACATGTGCTTGTGGGTGTTTAGTTCTGTATCTTTGGTGGCATTATTTTTGATTGCTGAATCGTGTGGATTTCCTTTTTGATATTGATAAGAGTCACTTGTAGTTTCCGGAAAAGACTGACCCCAAAATGCAGAGAGAGAGAGAGATAAAAGAGAAACAATGTGTTTCTTATGCAATATCAAATGTGATGACACAATGATGAAACTACAATCTTATGTAGAAATGAAACATTGGATATCTAAGAAGAGATGTGATGGTGTGTAGAGGAGAGTGTGGAGCGCCTCTGAGTAGGAGAGGGTAAGGGTTATTATGTGATGGTGTGTAGAGGAGAGTGTGGAGTGCCTCTGAGTAGGAGAAGGTAAGGGTTATCATGTGATAGTGTGTAGAGGAGAGTGTGGAGTGCCTCTGAGTAGGAGAAGGTAAGGGTTATTATGACCCAGTTGGAAGCTTGTTAGAATATGTACCAGAAGCACAATGAAAAGTAATAAATTTGAATGCAGAAGACACAATTTAGTGTATATACATAGGGCACCAGGACACCCATTCGAGCCTACCTGCCTATTAGGTTAACCTCAACCCATTATTTCGCTCACTTTCAGAAACTGCTCTTATCTTATATTTTTTATTATCAAGTAGAAGTGGAAACAGACTTTGCACCGGAAACCAGTTTTTCTTCATCTCTGTGAACTAGGGTAAACACACACAGGATTTTACCAAATGGGGTGAGGTGCCATCTTTCTTTTTCAGGTCCTACTCTTGGCTATTGTATCCGACTTCATTCGTAAGGCTTGATCGCCCTTCTCGCCAATCACAGATTATCTCATGAAAACTTCACCTTTAACCCACCCAGCGTTCCATGTGTTTTTCCAGTTCTAATACTGCCCACACAAAACTGTGTTAATTCGACAATCCATGTCATTTAGGGGCTTAATGCAACCCTGTCCGAAGCCTGGTTGGTGGTTTACAGGATACGGTATTTACTCTGCAACAGTGCCAACATCTATGATGAATAACAGGAGAATCAGTGCCTTAACCCTATACAGTAATGTTGAATACGTCAATACTTTTGAAAAAATTAGAAATGTCTATGCAACGTTTTGCCCTAGGATGGGGAAAGCCCTGAAAACTAGTGGAAGCAATGGATTAAAATTCTTTTATGGTAAAAATATCGTCTGCGAATTATATTATAGTTAAAACCTTTTTTAGGCATTTCACCAGATCAGAAAACGATCGGACCTATAGTGGTTTTATAAATTCTGCAGTGAGGGAGTGATGTGTTGTGCAGCATTGCTTTAGTTAAGGGGAAATGGAGAAGTTTTAGTGAGAAAGTTCATAGCACACTCTCTTCTTCAATGAAAGAGTCTGTGGTGCTCCAGTTGTCAAGGAGTCTTCAGTGCAAATTGCTGTTTCTAAGGACCCCGCTTTTAGTGTGAGCCGAGGCAAGGAGACCCTACTCTGATCTCTTCACCCATCAGCCTCAAAGGCCCATGCAGCTTCGCATAAGGCCGTGCCAAGGGCCGTATTTTAAACTTTTGGGGTGCAGCAAGTCAGAATTAAATCACAGGCAGGTTTATTACTGTGTGCTTGTTGGAGATATACTTGACCATTATGGGGCCTTTTCACAAAAGTGTTTCTAAGTATTGGAAGGAGTACTACAGGAGAGAACTCTTTTACATACTCTAACATTCCCTCTACAAATGGGTCTCGAAAATTCCAACTTCTTATCAGTAAAATCAAAAGAGAGCACGTTTTTTATGTCTATGAATATTCTTTAAGTGTTTGCATGTTATTCCCATTTTAGACATTTTGAGGCCCATTTCTTAATGAATGAACATGAGAGAGTCCTGCAGCAGTACTCTCTTGCATACTCTAGCATGCCATTGTCAAAACCCTCTGTGATATTATCAAGACATCAGAACATGCGCATGGGGAATGTCCCTCGCAGTGTGCCTGCCCTTAGGTCTACGCTGATCTGTTTGAGGCAAGAGGCGGCTAGAGCTCGATTGAAGGATAGCAGACAGGTTTCCTCTGGAGGGGAGACCGGTGAGGCGTTTTGAGCCCCTTCGTGCTCTACAGACAGTGCTGCTCTGTCACGTGGTACGACAGTCACTTTTACCATGATTGCATTGGTCGTTATGAGGCCATTGTATTGTAGTGTGCCCTGTCAGGATGAGCTCTCAATGGAGGGACAGGGAGAGAATTACTGCCGCGCTTGAATGGGACTCTATTATGGTCCCACGTCAGGACAATTAGCAGAAAGTAAAGTGTCACCATTTATAGTTCCTGGTCTCTCGCTCTTTAAAACAGAGATCATCTTCTTCAACCTCATGGATTAATTAAGAAAGTCAACTACACTTTAACAACCACGAAAAAACATCTCTGAAAAAAAACGTTCATACAATTTCATGAGCTGGATGCAAATCGAGTCCAGAACACTCTGCTCTGCTGAGAGGATTGTTCTTGGGAGGCTGCCAGTCCTCCTGTAATCACAGGGTGTGTGTTAGATAAACATTTGTTTCCTCCTCCAGAAAATAATTAAGTTTGACGCACTGCTCACAGGGGCTCTGTAGGGGTTAGATATCACATTGGAACCTTGTAGGGATTAAGGAGCAGATCAGAACTTTGGAGTTAGTTTTGAGCACAAACAGGAACTGTGTAGGGCTGAGCGAAACAGAGAGATTCAGGGCCTGATTTTGAATTTTGCTAACAGAGTAATCTATCACAAATGTAATGGCGTATTCTGTCTGCCAAACCCTCAGTCCGCGCACTTTTTTAAGCTCCTGCTAGCTCCATCATTGGAAAACTTCATCAGACTACCCGACATATTTAGAGCGAACGATCTGATGTCCTTTTTTTTTTGGGTCGGTCACCTCACAAAGAAAAATAGTCACCCACACCCCAGGAAACAACACACAGGATGTGGGGATCATTAGTTTTTTGTTTTTCAGAAACAAACTCCAACTTTGGCAATTTGTTTCTGAAAAATAAAAAGGTTTGATGCATGACTGCCTAAAAGATGATGGCCGACGATTTGTAATGCCTTCATGGGAGCTACCATGGTGGCGGCTCCAATGAATACACAAAGATCACTGTCCCGCCAGCAGTGAACTCAAGATGTGGCGGTTTCTGTCCTTCAGCCCGTAATGTCCTCCGCCACCCAGACAGGCAGATTGTAGACTGCCAAATCCTAAAAAGATAGCATTTTAGTAGGGATTAAAGAGACATGGTGATTTTGGAAAGATTAGACAGGACATACAAACTTCGAGTATTTTGAAAAGGTTGGACAGCACAGATGGTCTTTGAGGCGACTCAACATCACTTTGGAATTTAGTGAGGTTTAAAAACAACACGCTTTGGGGTGTGATTAGACACACTGGGACATTGTAGTAATTAGGCAGCACCCAGTACATTTGCACGGATTAAACCTGCACATAGGAACTTTAATTGGAACAGGCAGCACATAAGAGGTTTGGAAGGATGAGAAAGCACATTAACAATTTGGATGGATTAGACACTGCACACAGGAACTTTGGAAGGGTTAGACACATCACACATAAACTGTGAAGTGATTAGACAACTAAGAGGAAATTTGGAATGAATAAGCAGCACAGAGGTTTTGGAGTGATTAGATCGCACACAGAAAGCTTTAAAGTAGGTTCATATATACCCATATTAGGATTTCCCTCTTAAATCTTTTCTTTGACGGAGATAAAAAATAAGCCTGCATTTCCAATGTTTATTGTCTAATACATTATGCTAACTGACACATATTTGGCTTCAAAGATGGTTTATTTGATATTGTGAAATCAAAGGCAGAAATCAAACCTTTGCATTCCATTAAACTCAGAAGGCTTTTATAAATACAGTCCTTTGAGTTATGACACAATATTTAACCTCGTTCATCACACTGCAGGTTTACAGTAATTGTTGCAACATAGATGCCATTAGTTTCAAATTAAAAAAAAATATTTATGAAGAGTAAAAATAATACAAGGCATGGGGTTGACACCATTGAGTCAATTTCAAGTTAGTTTGTTTCCAACAAATTTTGCAAATATTGAGGCTCAGCTTACACATGAAGAAATCAGCTGTGGGAGGACACTGTAGACTATTATTGTCAGGGCAAGCTGGACAAGGGTGAGACACCTACTACACCTCATAAGCAAATTATAAAATGTGCTTCAAAATGTCCAATTGGAATTATTTTTCACGATCTGTACATCAGTTTTTCTTATCTACATTGTTTGCTGACGTAAAACTAGTATGTACACTCAAGTGCTTTTTATTTTATCGTGTGCTCCTATGAATGGATGCACACATAAAGGTGTCTCCAAAAAGTATGCTTTACTCATGTGGGTTACTCAATGTCTTTAGACTCATACATTGTTAGAGTTATCTGCTCGGTGTTGTCTACTCCCTTCATTAAAGTACCTATTATGCCATCTGTCATTACCATAATTGGTTCTCGGCATTTGCTGACTCTGTAAACTGCATTTCGTTTTTGCATTAAGTTAAGACATTTTTATTGCGTCAATTACTTACTTCCAATATACCTTATAATGAGTCATAGTCAGTCAGTCAAAATTAACTTTACTTCGCCGATTTAATAACGGCATAAAAAGTATTCTACAAACATACATTCAGTAGCATTAAAAACATTACACATTAATAGAGACATCTATTGGAATACAAAAAATTAGAAAGACAGGTAAAAGTTATAAAATATAAAACAAAATCAATGCAAAAGAATAATTCATCTATATAAGAACAAAAATGAGTCAAGTTGGCCCTTATCTTGCTTGTACGGTTTAGAACTAAGGGGCCGATTCACAGAACTAATGTGAGATAAAATCCTAAAATTACTACTTTGTGTATTCACAGAAGGCATTTAGTAGTAGGAAAGTTAGGACTCCTTACTTTACTACTACTAAACTGAGATAAAATCCTAAAATTACTTATTTTGGTATTAACAGAAGGCATTTAGTAATAGTAAAATGAGGACTCCTAACTTTACTACTACTAAATGCCTTTTGTGAATACCGAAAGTCGTAAAGTTAGGATTTTGTCTCAGTTTATCTCAAGGGTCAGCAGAGGCACATCCTTCAGGTAGTCAAAACAATCTGACTCCCCCCGCGTGGACTGTGATTGGTAAATGCCCTCATAATATTTGGAAAGCGACTTCCGATAGATCTGTGCCTGTCCCACCCTGTACCCCCTCAGCGATCTTAATCTGGGATACCCAATTATGACATTTATTCCTCTTTTACAGCCAAGCAATCAGTTTGTTTGCCTTATCGCCCAGATCGTATACTTTCCTCTGTGTCGCAATTGCATGTGCACGGGCAGCGTTTTCTTCTAGATCCCATAGAGCTTTTTGCTTTAGTTTGAGATCGTGTTTGAGTCCAGAGACTCCCCCTGGGTCTGCGCCCAGTGTACGCTCCAAGGTCAGTATCTCTTGCTCGAGATTTTCACCCTGCACGCGTTTCTCTTTGTGTAGAGCACCAATAGTAGCCTGCACAAAACCCCTGGCCACCACCTTGTATGCCTCCCAAAGAACGCAATCAGATCGCACCGATCCAGTGTTTTCATTAAAATATTGTTCCGTACGTTCCCTAAAGTGCTCTCTGAACTCCTGGTCACAAAAGAGCCTTGGAAGAGACCCACTGAGGTAGTATGCGTACAAATGTAATCCAACCGTAAACCAGTCCCATGAGCCGCCGAAATGTGGGTATATTGTCTTGCCCTGGGGTTGTGGCACCTCCAGAGGTCCACCAGTCCCATTGTTCCAGCGAACGTGTGCAGTGGTCGGGGACGCCGTGTCCCGGGGAAAAGTGCATCTCTGTCTATGTCCGGAGCCATCGTATCGTTCATGTCCCCCCCTAAGAACAAAACCCCTGTGGGAGTTCAAGTAGTAGGTTGCTAAGGTTCGGGAGTGTGATCTCGTGCAGTCACGGGTGAATATAAACAGAGCAATAATTCGCAATTTGGCCCTCCCAAGCCCCAGACAGAGCCACATAACGACCCATGTAGTCACACCACGTGCAATTCACTGCAAAAGGTATCAAATTTTTAGTGTGTATGGCCGTGCCCCTGGATTCGTTGTGAAGCCCGCTTGTGCACGGAGTGTGTAGCCATATCGACAGTGGCGGTTTGTGACATTCAAAAGTGGTGACGCGTAAAACAATAGCCGTACTGCAATGTTGTGAACGAGCGAGCCGGAACCACCAACTGGGTGTCCCCCCCCCGAGAAAATTTTGAAAAAAAGAGTGGCTAAATGGTGCATTTTCAAGCAAATTTGAGATAGCAGGAAGGTTAATAAAGCACGTTGTGTATGACTGTATAAGTACATGTTTTCACTAAGGGAATTTCATGTGAACTGTTTGTTTGCAGCAATGGTGTGATTGCTCAGATTTTCAAATGATTTCTTTTTCTCAAAGAAAGCTTGGAAGAAAAGATTTGTTCTGATTATTTACACTCTGATTAGCAGCAGTATCCGTGGATTACTGACCATCACCGTGTCATATTTAACCCCTTCCATGCGCATGACGGAACCACGCCGTCATGAGCCACGGGCAGCGTGTGCTCATGACGGCGTGGTTCCGTCATGCTGCGGCCTCTCCGCCCATGCAGCACTAATGGGCTGAGTCGTGATGGAACCACGCCGTCATGAGCACAGCTCGCCCGTGACTCATGACGGCGTGGTTCTGTCATGAGCATGGCGGCGTCGCGCTCACCCCGCACCCCCCCCCTAGCGCCGCAGCGGAATTCACGCCGCGGCCAAGGGGTTAAAGCAAACGAATCCTCTGGATACCCATTTCACAGACACAGTGCCTCACCCACGTCTCTGTGAACTCTGGATGCAATCTGTTTGAAGGGTGGATGCGTGGAGTTCATTTTCCCAACGATTGCACGCATCAATTATTTTTATTTGCATTTGTTTTAGTGAAAGCATTCTCCTTGCCCATGAGACGCCTCTAGCAAGCCTGAACAAGGAGGTATGCTAACACGGACTATAACTCCGCCCGGAGCTCTGTGAGAAGCAAAGGCAGAAACAATGGCAACAACTCTCAACAGAACACCGAGTCACTTCACTGCCAATCTCAGAGGCCCCCTCACTGGCAATGGGACACAACACAATCTAAATATTCGAAGTTGGAACTAAAAAAACAAGCATTGGCATAGCCAATAGGTCTCGCCCATGGGCGAGCTTTTGACTTTGGCAATCGGGTGGGAGTGGCGAACGGGAAGGAAGAAACAGAGACAGGGAGAATGAACAAGGAAACAGGGACGATAGGGTGGGGGGAGGAGAAAAAGGGACGAGAAAGGGTGGAAGGGAAAAGGAAAAAGGAAAAAGGAAAAAGGGAGGGATTGGGGATAGGTTAAAACAAAAAGAGAGGGGGCAGATGAGAAAAGGAGAAGAAAGATGTATGGGAGGGCTGGTGGGATGTGGAGAAGAAACAGTGATAATTTAGCTCAAGAAACGAAAAACGAATTGAGAGCATGAGATGTACGGGCAAAGCATGCAAATTAGTCAGTAGGTCGACAGCATTTTTCACGATCACCAAAAAGCTTTCCGAAAAGGCCAGGGCACATATAAACAGTGATGGGGTTAAAAGCCTTATCAATGCATATTAAATCTGCACAGAGTAACATCACAGAAAGTAATTTCACACTCCCCTTATGCACTCACAAAAAGGAATAGTCTTTTTTCTGTCTGAGCAGAGTTACAATAGGTGCCATATTGGTATATGAATTTAAGCATATGTATGATATGCATGTATACAATGAATGCATACTTATGTAGATTACATGTTTTAAATCCAAGGAGTCGATGTTTTGGAAAGAAAACCCAAATGTAATTAATGGATGCAAACAGTAATTTGCACGTTACCAAACAGTGAAGAATTGTGCATACCTGCCACAGGATGATTACGGAGCTCTACGTTCAATATTCTAATGAACATGTTTAACTCAAGCTGATAATGTGAAATCAAGGGCAATTACCTGTGATAATGAAACAGATTTGTTATCTGGGCTCAAAATGGCCTGCAGGAAAACTTTACAAAGACAAATATACTCACATCCACTTACATTTCGTAGCAAGTTTAGTGAGTAAACAGATTTGCTGTCCACAAAAAGAGGCTCGGCCCAAGAAGGATGGAGGTTGTCTTCCACCCTGCAGGGTAGAATGTGCCGAAGGTTCTCGAGCTACAGCAGAGGTTCCCTTTCAACACACCAGTGCAGACCGCGCATAAGGGTCTCTTTCCTACTACACAGCAGATAACAGCGGATGTTTCTCGTGCCTACAGTAGGGTAGAGAACAGTGCAGGACATCTCTCCACACAGAGAGGGTCAGGCAGCAGTAGAGGGCCGAGGCGGGCGGAGGTTCCTTACCTCAGAGCAGGGTACCCTGCACTCTGAGGTCAGGGATCTCCCCTTAGCCAAGGCAGGGCTGAGAGCGCTGAGTGGCCTCAGTTCTGTGCCCGAGGGGCGGTGACTGCATTCACACGAGCCCAGGCTTTCCTCGGAAGGGCAGGCTCATCAATGCTCCTACAGGGAAGCGTCACCCAAGGGAAATCACAGTCCCTTCTGGCCGGAATACATCGAGAGCAGACAGAGCAGCAGCAGCCCATGGGGGCATTCACCCGAGGACTTTGAACATGTCCATAAACCCACCGGAGCAGAGGGATTCGGATGTATGACGTTACAACGCATGCTGTTACAACGCATGCTGTTACAACGAAAGTTTTACAACGCGAGTGCATTGACAACGCAGGACATTACAACGCAAGTCTTTAGATCGACTTGCACTAGATGGCGTGCTAACATTAAAAAAGTGTAATTTACTATTCCAACTCCAGTCCACGTAACAGTAGGGAAGGTGTTGGGATAGTAAACTACACTATTTTTAATGTTAGCACGCCATCTAGTGCAAGTCGATGTAAAGACTTGCGGTGTAATGTCCTGCGTTGTCAATGCACTCGCGTTGTAACAGTTTCGTTGTTATGGTAGTACGTTGTAAAAGTTGCGTTGTAAAGGTTGTTCCCCGAGGGATGGATGTATGACGTTACAACGCATGCTGTTACAACGCATGCTGTTACAACGAAAGTTTTACAACGCGAGTGCATTGACAACGTAGGACATTGCAACGCAAGTCTTTACATCGACTTGCACTAGATGGCGTGCTAACATTAAAAAAGTGTAATTTACTATTTCCAACTCCAGTCCACGTAACAGTAGGGAAGGTGTTGTGATAGTTAGCTACACTATTTTTAATGTTAGCACGCCATCTAGTGCAAGGGGACCGGTCCCCCAAAACTGAAAGCATGCGCTGTACACACACACACAGAGTCACACACACACACGCATGCACACACACAAACACACGCACGCACACACACAAACACACGCACGTACACACACAGACACGCACACACACACCGCACACACAGAGCAGACAGGATTCCACACATCCCAGCCAATCTGTTCTATGGCCATGGAGATGCCACCCGCCCTGCTGCCGTGGCTATGGTTGTGGTGCCCAGGAAGAACCCTCGATCCAGTGCCAAGGCAGGGCCCTGAGGCTGCCGCCCTGTTTGCCACCTACACATGCAAAGCTGATGGCTGTAAAACACGCAGACAGCAGACGTGTGAGTCACAAATAGCACCGAACCAGTCCTGCAGTGTAAACACCCAGGCACGCACTTTCCATAAACAGGGAATGTGAGTGCAGCACCAAGCGCTCAGAGCAAATGTAAGCAGTAGTACGTGATGTGACGGGCGAAAAGTTAAGTGGCTGATGCTCTGGAAACAGGAAAAAGAGTACTCCTGAAAAAGAATGGAAGAGGAAGTTAACTGTAGTTGGTCGGTGCTGCTCATACAAAAACGTAAGTGAGGTATCGCTGTTTTAACCATTTAGCAAGCAGCAAAGAAGAGCCACTGTTGGATTTAACCAATGGGAAGGCAGAAGGCGGGACATAAGTCCTTTTCAAGTTTTTTTCCCTACTACAGGTCATCCTGACAGCGCATGCTGTCTAGGCTCGACCTAAAAAAGAAAAAGAAAACATACTACGGGCTAAGGAAGGTAGAACCCGATGTTACTTTAGTTCCAATGTCGCAGGCCTACCAGTGCCACTGTGGCTCTCTGCCAACTAGCATTGCATTTCGACTTTTTAGCTTGTCTGGTGAACAGTTGAATGACAGCTTGTGCACGCGATGCGTGCAGTGATTAACTGCCCTCCCAGTACTGTGGCCAAAAGGAAAGGTCTGCTGCTCACCTCAATCCCGCCCGACTGCGCCCTCTGCTGTTGCAGTACTGAAACTCGCACACAGCTTTGCACATGCATCGGACTCCTCACATACAGCACTCACTCTGTACTTGCCTGAGACCAAAAAACACGACTCTTCTAATGCACCTCAATCCTGGCTTGCACCACCCCCACGGTCTCAATACTGAGGCAACAAGATGCGCTTACATCTGGACCTGCATGTTCCATTGTAGTTGCAGTACTGAGGCCCTCGGGCAGCTCCGCTGATGCACGGCAGCACCAGTCTGCAGCCATCTGTCGTGTCCCCCTGCAGCGCCCCTCAATGACGACAGACACAGTAGGTTCGGAGAGGCTTCTTTATTCAACCTCTCTCTTTCACGTCCCTACTCTAACTCCCCGTTTCCCTTTCCTCGCCCCTTCCTCCTCCCTCGCTCCGCCCACGCTCCGCCCTCCCCACTACTAGACCGCACATCGGTACATCTCCCCCTTTGTTAGCAGAACAAACTTACAAAATGTTTACATCTCTTCAATCAGCCAACGTGGCTGGCGAATTGTCTGTCGTGGTCTGAGAGACCGGCCCTCTGGAAACACAGCAGTGTTACCTTCGCTTCTCTCCTCTGGGCCAGTAACAGTCTCACCTCGCAGTTCAGTCTGGTCAGTTCTCGGAGGCTGGAGTTGTGACTCTAGCGCATCCTGCAGAGCCGAGCTGCATCTCTGAAAATGAGACACGTTTCGAGTGATGCGTCTCCGGTCTGATTCTGCCGTCAGCATGGTTCCCTTTTGCCGGGTGACTGTCAGCGGCTCTGCTCGAAACCTGCTGTCCGTTTTCTTACATTGCTCCTGCTTAACCACCACGCAGTCTCCCTCTCGGAAAGAGAGCGATCGGGCTCGCCTACGACCATCAGCATACGTCTTCATGCCCTCTTTGCGAGCTCTGTCGGTGGTCACCATTTCTTGATGGACGCGACCTGGGGACACAGGTCGTAATGCTCCTTCCCAGGTGGGTATTCGTGTCCGAATGGGCCGCCCCAGCATGAGTGTCGCTGGGCATTTGCCTGTGGTGGCATGTGGTGTCGTTCGGTATGATCGGAGCACGTCATTGAGGGCTGTTTGCATGTCTTTTCTATCAAACACAGCCTGCTGGAAAGTTCTCTTGAGGGTGGCCATGAATCTTTCAACAGTGCCGTTGGCCTGAGGCCATAGCGGTGTTATTCGCCGGTGTCGGATATCCATTACTTTCATGAAGTCGCTGAACTCTTGCCCGTTGAACGGTGGGCCATTGTCAGTCTTCGTTACTTTGGGTACTCCCCACGCTGCAAACACTTCGTCAAGGACGGCGAGCGTAGCAGTTGCTCCGGTGGACGGGACAAATTGAGCGATGGGGAATCTCGAGTACTCATCAACAATCACCAGCACGTACTTGCCCGACTGCATTGGGCCGTAGAAGTCCATGGCTAGTTCCTGCCACACTCCTGATGGTAGTGGTGTCATTTGGAGCGGAGCTGGGGGATCACCGCGCCCCACTACTTGGCACTGCGGACAGTCTTTGAGGGTACGTTCTACCATTTTGTCAAGGAACGGGAACCAGACACGTTCACGAAGGGCCCTCTTGGTCGCAACCACGCCTCGGTGGCTTTCATGGGCCAAGTTGATGACTCCTTGGCGCAGGTGCTGTGGGATGACGATCCGGTGGTCTCTCAGGAGCAGCCCTTCCGCTGTGACGGATAGTTCCTCGCTCACATTCTTAAACGCCTGTAGCTCTTGGCACTTCTCTGGGTCACTCTCCTCAGGTGCATCGTCCTGTCTCCACCGATGTGTTCGTATCCGGTGAATCACTCTTTGTAGCAGCTCATCCTGCGAGGTGGCTTGTTGGATGGCTTCCAGGGGAACAGCCGGCGGCCGTGCCTGGGCCACTACAAAGTGGATGTACTCCTCAGCTACAGACGGAGTGGGACGGTGGGTAGCTTCGGGGTGCCTTGACATGTAGTCAGCTGGGTTGGCCGACTTTCCTGGTTTGTGGACGATAGTGAAAGTATATTCTTGCAGGCGTAGTCCCCATCGTTCGATGCGAGGTGGCATTTTGGAGCGCGGGTTCCCAAAGATGGTGACAAGCGCTTGGTGGTCTGTCACCATGGTGAAGTGTTTTCCATATATGAATACGTGGAAATGTTCGCAGGCCCATACTACCGCGAGGCTCTCTTTCTCAGGTTGGGAGTAGGCCTTCTCCGTGTCTGAGAGACTTCGGCTGGCATGGGCCACTATATGACGCTGGTCAGTGTCCTTATCGTATTGGGCTAAGATGGCCCCGAGACCGACGGGGCTGGCGTCCACTGTGATCTCAGTTTTTCGGTCCGGGCTGAAGTACGCCAGGCTGTCGGCTCTTCCCACCGCTTGTTTGATGTCTCGAAATGCTCGCTCGCACTCTGAAGTCCACTCGAATGCCTGGCCTTGTTTGGTCAATCTCCGGAGGGGGTGACTGATAGTGGCGTAGTCTTCGATGTACCGCGAGCAGTAGCTCGCCATCCCTAGGAAGGACCGCACATCGCTGACATCCCGTGGACTCTTGGTGTCATTCAGCGAGCTCACTTTGTCCGGGTCCGGCTTCATCCCTGCACTAGAGAAGACGTGCCCAAAGAATTTCAGCTTTTCTTGGTGGAATTCGCACTTCTCCTTGTTGAGAGTTAGGTTTGCGTCTAAAAGCGCGTGGCAGACTCTGTCGAGGGCTGTGTCATGCGCTTGAATGTTTGCCCCATACACTAAGATGTCATCGCTGTAATTCAGCGTGTTGGGGATGTGATGGATCGTCTGCCGGATGGCTTCTTGGAATATCTCGGCAGCTGATGATATGCCAAAGTTCAGTCGTTTATACCGGAACAGCCCCAGGTGCGTCGCGAACGTTGTGATGTACCGAGAATCTTCATGGAGTTCCAGTTGATGGTACCCCTTGTTGAGGTCAAGTTTGGAAAACACGCGCGCACCATTTAGTGCGGCTATCATGTCACTCAGGTGGGGTCCAGGGTGTCGTTCTCTCTCGATAGCTGTGTTGGGCATGCGCATATCCACACAGAGTCGGACTTTCCCTGGAGTTCTTTTCTTTGGGATGATCACCACTGGTGAAACCCACGGCGTGGGGCCCTCCGTACGCTCGATGATGTCGGCTGTCAGGAGGTCTTGCAGTTCATCTTCTACAGCCTGTTGAAGGTGAAAAGGAACCTTCCTGGGGTGCTGGGCAACCGGCCGAACCTGTTCATCAATATGCAAGCGGATCTGGCCTCTATTCATTTTGCCGAGTCCTGTGAACAGTTTTGGGAACTTGCGGACAGTGTCACTGTCATCGGTGACGCGATATAGAATTTCAACCAGTCTTAGCCGTTCGGCCGTTGGGAGACTGAGGAGACAGTCCGCTTCCGGCCCCTCGATGACCTGTATCACCGCGGGGACTGATGTCGTTTGGTGCCTCAGTACAGTCGGAAATTTCCCAAGACACGGAAGTGGTTCCCTGGACATCCAGGTGTAGACACGGACGTGCGCAGGGTTCAGTCGGGGGCGAGGGTTCATCTTTCGGTATTCAGTCACTGGGATGTAATTCAGCGACGCCCCGCTGTCCATCACGAACTTCGTGTTGTGGCCACCCACGCTGATGTCCAAACGGGGGTACTTTTTGAGTTGGTCCGGGTCAGCGATCATGTTCGCGTACTCTACCGAATACTCTTGTTCGTCCGAAGATGACCCTGAGTCTCGAGGCGGAGATCGCCTTGACCACCTGGACGACCGGGACTCTCTGCTGGAGTGGGAAGACCTTGATGACGACTTCCGACGGACATGGACTGCTCGCACATGGTGCCGGCGGGTGTCTCTTCTCGACGACTCAGGCGCGGTCTTGTCTTTGTCTTTCTCGCGGCGGTACTCCCCGCACATAGCTTCAAAGTGATGGCTCCGGCCGCACTTGCGGCATTGTTGCCCCATGGCCGGGCATGTTCCGCTGTGTGGAAAGTCGTATCCACATCGGTAACACCGTCTTGCGGCCGATTTCTTCGTGTGATCGTGTCTTTTGCTCCTCCTTCCCGAGTCAGTCCGCCGATGTTCTGGATAGCGGCGGCGCGACGATGGTCGGGCATGTCGCTCGCGCTCTTTCGACCCCCGGCGGGGACGACCGGTGCGCACTTGACATGCAAGCTCCTTGCGCTCCGTGCACCCCGACTCCATGGACTTGGCATGTTCCTCAGCCTGGTCGTGCACTCTTGTGAGTTCTTCTATTTCGTCCAGTGTGTGGGTCTTCTTTAGCAGTTTTCGTCGAAGTGTCTCCGACTGGCAGCCGTCGATCACGCGCAAGCGTATGGCATCATCCGTTGAAAACCTTTCAAAGTCGCAGTGACGCGCTAGCCGCCGAAGCCGCGTAATGTAGGCGCCCATTATCTCATCTTTCTCTTGTCGCGCCCGCTGAAACACGTACCGCTCATAGTCCACATTTTTCTTGTGTATGAATTTTTTATCGAGGGCTTCACGAACTTTGGCGTATGTTCCTGCATCTGCTGCGGGAATTTCCTTGATCATCTTGCTGACATCTTTCCCCACTAGATTGCGGAGTGCAATCAGTTGGTCCTCATCTCCGAGTACTTTGGAACCTTTGATGTAGTCCTCAAAGTCCTCTATCCATTCCTCCCAACGGGGGCCCATACTGCTACCGACGACGAGCGCCAGAGGCTCCGGAGGGCGCAAGTGTCACAGTCCCATGACGATTGGCTTCACTTCCTGACGGGTCGGTGATCCGTTGTTCGACATTGTGTGGGCAGTGTTCGTGCTTGCTTGTTCACTTGTCTGAATTAGCTTGTGCTTGTTTGTTTCGCCTTGACTTGTACTTGTTGGTTGTAATCTGCTTTCACTCTTGCTGTTTCTTATGCTTGTGTGCTTTCAGGCTTGCTGTGGCCTTGCTCGTGTCTGTTTGTTCCTTCGTTTGCATTAGCTCGTGCTTGTTTGCATTGGCTTGTGCTTGTTTAAATTTGTTCTGGGCGCCTGACTTCAAGATGGCCGCCTATTCACTTCAATGGGGATGTCCCTCCAAGGCCGCCTGACTTCAAGATGGCCGCCGGGTCACTGCACACGTGGGGCCTCACACGAGGCTCGAGCCTTGCTTTCTGCTTGTTGCAGCGTGCTGAAGCTTCACTCACCCACTCCTGGAGCCTGCCGCTTGTGCCAGGTAGGGGGGGGGCCTCACTGCTGCTCGCACGCGTATCTTCGAGTCTCCTGCGCAGGGGGGGGCTCTCATGTGTCGAGATCGTCTCTTGCAAAGCAGTTCTCCCTGGGGGGGGTTCCTTAAATGCTTACGTTGTCGGGTCCGGGAGAGTCCACTGCTCATCCCACCCTCGTCGCCAGCTGTCGTGTCCCCCTGCAGCGCCCCTCAATGACGACAGACACAGTAGGTTCGGAGAGGCTTCTTTATTCAACCTCTCTCTTTCACGTCCCTACTCTAACTCCCCGTTTCCCTTTCCTCGCCCCTTCCTCCTCCCTCGCTCCGCCCACGCTCCGCCCTCCCCACTACTAGACCGCACATCGGTACACCATCTTGCATTTCTGGCACGAGGGGTCCAAGGCTCTGATGACTCACCTCGAGCCCGACCTGTCGTGAGCCTGCTCTTCCTATACTCGGACCCTCTTGCGGCTCCGCTGATGCACGTCAGCACCAGTCTGCAGCCATCTTACATTTCTGGCATGAGGGGTCCGAACAAGGCTATGATGACTCGCCTCGAGCCCGACCTATAGTGAGCCTCCAATAATCGGACCCTCACGCGGCTCCGCTGATGCATGTCAGCAACAGTCTGCAGCCATCTTGCATTTCTGGCACGAGGGGTGCGAACAAGGCTCTGATGACTCGCCTCGAGCCCGACCTATAGTGAGCTTCCAATAATCGGACCCTCACGTGGCTCCGCTGATGCACATCAGCACCAGTCTGCAGCCATCTTGCATTTCTGGCATGACCTATAGTGAGCCTGCTCTTCAGGGGCGTAACACAAGCTCCAAGGGGCCCCCTCAGCACTGCACTGTGGCCAGGAGCTCCTGATTGAGCCCAGAGGGGCCCCTCTATGTACCGTGCAGGGAGGCCCCCTCACTTTCCGCCTGTACTCGGACCCTCTCGCGGCTCTGCCGGTGCACTTCAGCCTTGACCTGCAGCAGTTCCTCACGTCCCCTTGCAACTCTGTCCGGCTGTGCGTGCCCTGCGGGTTTTAGCTGTTAGCAGCGTCCATGAATAGCGGCCACATTAGCTGGGTCTTCTGTCCGACTTTCCAGTTCTTCTGTTTCCTCACTGTACTCCTTCTCTCTCTAGCTTTACTTTCCCTCTCTTCTTCGCCCAATCCCATACTTTTTTCTCCTCCCCTCTTTAATTTTTCCTCCTCGCTACCCTCTCTGCCTTCCTTCTCTTTCCTTGTCCTTTCTTTCCCTTTCTTCCGTCTATTCCTCTGCCCCCTCCCTTCCACCTCTTATTTTCCTCGTACCTTCCCCCATTTTCAGTTTCTCTCCTTCGCCCTCCTCTCAGCTTTTCCCAGTCTCTTTTGCTGCCCTTCTCAACCCATCGATGCCTTTCACTTTCTTCAAGCTCTTCCACCCCCTCCGTCTGCCTCTCTCCGCTGGTCCTCTCTACCTTTCTTTCTCCTTGTGTCGTCCCCTCTCTTCTTGTGTCTCCTTTCTAATTATATCTATTTTGCTTCTCCCTCTTCCGCCCCTGCAGCCTCACCTATTTATCTGATAGCTTAGTATACTTTTTAAGCCTCAGGCGATTAGTCAAACCGATATCAATTATGGACTGTTCGCGTTTCCTACAGCAGGCGTGTCACCTAGCAGGCCGAGCTACACTGCACTTTTAGAGTAATTTGCATAGACTGTAGTAAATTAGAAAGCATTTGGTTTTTCGGGAAAAAAAATGCACATTTACCTTCAGTGCTACTTTGCGTTACCGCGGGGCGTCTATAGCTTCAACGAGCTAGCACTTGAGGAAGAAGTAGGTCTGCTGGAGCGAGGTAATGGCTAGGAAGGTAATGGCAAGCACTAACAGCAGTCGCGGCTCGCGGGGGGGTGGTGCCACGCGGGGGTGGGGGCCGGGGGGGTAGGGGGAGTTTTAAAATAAATAAAAAAATCCTACCTGAGCAGGTCCGCGCCACCTCGGGTCCGTTGGCGCCTACAGCAACGGAACAGCCGCATCACTGCTGGCAAGTGGGTGGCAACCCCTCTCAGCCAATCCTGACTTAGGGCACTGTTACTCTCCGCCCGACTGCCCATTAGGAGACCGAGGTTTGAGCCTTTGCTCAACCCTCGCTCTCCTAATGGGCATGCGCCAGCCTGTGCAGACACTGGTGCGCATGACTAGGCATGGCGGAAAAATTTGCTGACCTTCCCCAGTCATGCGCACTTGTGGTGCTGCCTGCTGCCCCTAGTCCGACTCTGAAGGGGGTGGGCGGTCCGACGTCATGCTGACTGACATGATTGTCAGTTCTCCCTCGAGGTCTCTGAACTTAAGTAAACTCAGAGTTTACTTAAGTTCAGAGATGCCGAGGGAGCTGCGGGAGCGAGCGGCTTGTGGGGCAACGCTCCAGCGCCCTAATGGATGCACCGCCCCTGCATATCGATTCAGTGCTAAGTAGTTTTTGCCCATAAGGTGCATCTCTTGCAAGAGTACTATGTCTGATGAGTGACTATGCAAATATTGTAATACCAAAGTGCGTTTTATTTTGTCCCCCAGACCATTCACATTCCAGGAGAGGAATCTTCAACTTTCTAGCGTGTTGTGTGGCCATCTGACAAACCAACAAGTCCCTGTCCCTTGATCCACCCCCACCCACCAATCAGGGCCCACTCCCTGCGCGCAGCAGAGCCAGGCCTATGGTCTCAAGACACAGACCACTTTTGACGGAGCGCATGTCCTGAAGCATGAACAATCAAACTTGAAGCATAGTAGATACAAATCCCAATATCAACCCCGCCCCCCTGTTGCCCTGCCTTGTACGTCTAAAACTACCCACATCCCAAATAGCTGAGAGCATGTTGCCTGAAAATAGGCAACTGATGTAGGGCTAACTTGCACCACCACTCAGAAAAACCTCCCCCCAAGCCCACAAACCCATGCCAAAGTAGGTATCATAGCTGAAGCACTCGAATCTACATCTCCTCGAACAATGCTCACCCTTGGATGTCCAGTGAAGCCGGTCTCACCCACCTACCCACCTCTCAGTAGATTTCGTCAATGCTGCCTCGGAGGAACAACAGTACCCCTTACTTTCTGGGATTCGTCTCTTCATTTGCGGGGCTCCTGGAACAAGAGCCACTGGATTGTCACTCTGACCTCTCATCCCATGCATGCCGGGTCGGTGATTCTAGATTGCGGTATCTACTGCACCTCCACTCTGTTTCTCTGCGGCGACTGTGCGGCCAGGGGCGCCCCTCCCTCCAGCCATTGATGAACCTCCGCAGGCGTAGTGAACAACAAGGCTTTGTCATTGTCTATAACCTTGAGCTTGGATGGAAAAAGCATCATATATTTTAGTCCTTTCTCCCTGAGAATGCATTGCACACCAGCGAATGCATGTCTCTCCTGTTGCACCTTCAGGGTGAAGTCTGGAAAGAATTGTATGACCAAATTCTTGTAGGGAAGATCACCTCACACTCTAGCCGCTTGTAGGATTGCGTCCCGGTCCCTAAAGCTCAGAATCCGAACTATAATTGTGCCGGGAGGGGCTTTGGCATGGGGTTCGTTGCCCTGTGAGCTCTTTCTGCCGTTAAGAAGGTTGATAACCTCTTAGGCTTAAGATGATTCAGAATAATATCATCTATGAAGAGATCCATGCTCGGACCCTCTTCCCCTTTCCGGGACCCCAACGACCCTGATGTTGTTGCGTTGGACCCTCCCTTCCTGGTCTTCCAGCTTCAGGGCCATTTGATTATGTTGGTTAGTCAATTTTTGTACGCGTTCTTCCAATATATGCATTTTAGATTGAAGTTCTCCTATGTTTGTTTCCGCTGTGATGACGCGCCCCGAGTACTTGTGCATGTTTGCTCTCATCAGATTCATTTCATTGGTGACCTTGTCTATCTTCGTCTCCAGGGTCGTACCTAGAGTTTGGATGGCCGACATGATTGCTCCAGGGGATCGCTCAGTCACCACCTCTTAATAGCCGGTCGCCCCTTCGGTCGTCAATTGGCGCGGGATCGCATATTTGTCTAGTTTGTTGGATTGCACCGAAAAAGGGGCAGCTTTTGGCTTCGTCATGGCCGCAGTTACTCTGGTGGTCGACACCGTTGTCCAGTTTGAGTCCACAAGTTCCAACCCGCTCCCTGGGGACCATCGATGGATCGCTCACGCGCTAGAGTGCAATTATTAGGAGGTCTCACAGCTGGGTGCAACACGACGAGGTCGTCTCAGTCCGTGGCAGATTATGGCTGGGGCAAGGATCCTCCCAGACCACACGAGCTTCAGCAAACAATGGGGCGTCTCTCGTCTTCAGCTCACAGGGGGAACCCCAGGGCGAGGATCACATTTCCTGCTTGCTAGTTCTGTGACAACATCCCCAGGTCAACCAACACACAAGCCTTCTGGAGAACTGGTCACCTCAAGCTCAAGACTGTCCCCTGCTGAGGGTCATGCAGAGGAGATCTTCATGCTATTCCTGCTTGGCGCACCATTTATTCCGGAGATAGAATGTCCCTGCCACAGGATGTCAAGGATGTTGGCCTCTGACTTGGCCAGCACATTACCAGCGTCATAATATTGCAGGCCTAGGGAAGCGCCACGCTTTTGCCTCCTGGTGCACAGCTCCCAGCCACCTGTTGACGCTGGTGCAGGCCTCCACTAGAACCAGCACTGCACCTCTGCAGTAACCATGCAACTCAGCAGTATCATGCCAGCAGCACTTTAAATGGCAACCCAAGGCTCAGCAATCACGCCTCCTCGGGCCGGATCAGCTGGCAGCTTCCTCCCGCTGTGCCGATGCCATCAGCCGCTCCGGCTCCGGCCTTTCCTTCCAGGGGTTGCGCTGATGCGTCTCACCTCCTTGCAGCAGTCTCACCGATCACATGCGTCCTCCCCGGGCACTTGGGCACGCTCCGGTGGTGGGCTGCGGCAGTCTCTCCTCCCCGGCGGGAGGCCACAGGGTCATATATATAGGCTGGCGCCGAGCCCACCACTCCTGTTCTCCATTTCGCACTTCCCAGGCTGTGCGCACTGGGCCTGGGCACTCCAGCTACGGCTGTCCGGGACTAGAAGGCTGGTACCGGGAACAGTGAGAGCTTAACGGAGTGCTCTCCCGGTGGGTGGAATCATACCTCTGGTATGGTTACCGGTGTGGGGGTATGATTCCAACATGTTTGACACCAAACACGATTTGCAGCCATTTTCGGGAAGGTAATCGCG
This sequence comes from Triturus cristatus, assembly GCF_964204655.1. Taxonomy (NCBI): domain Eukaryota; kingdom Metazoa; phylum Chordata; class Amphibia; order Caudata; family Salamandridae; genus Triturus; species Triturus cristatus. Next base: position 1,154,154,404 of record NC_140584.1, read on the forward strand.
CGGTCGCATAATGCCCCTATATATTAGTATATGGCTGCTTCACTGGAAACCCGGGAGAATGGACGCTGGAGGGGTGTCCCGCTCATGCAGGGGCACCGTCTCACTTAGAACCAAGCACCCTGCCTTCAGGATTGTTAAGGCCTGCTATAGGGATGACTTATAGGTTTTAAGTGCAGTGACCCTAAAATATAGTAAACCTATATCTTTAGTAAGTGGTGCATGCACCAACTTACACAGGCTGCAATGGCAGGCCTATAGTTCTATTTTGAATGGTCTCTTATGGGTGGCATAATACATGCTGCAGCCCATGGGAGACCTCTGGGGTACCTATACCCTGAGTCCATGGGTACCAGATACTAGGGGCTGACAAGGGTACCCTAGTATCCAATCTGGGGTGTACCTAACAGTATCCAATCTGGGGTATACCTAAGTACGTAACACAACAGTTTAAGTAGAAAGCAGATAGACTGGGCTCCTGATTAGAAGGATTCCAGTCAGACTAGTCAAAAACAGTGTTACATCAAGAAAAAAGTAGGGGTAACCATAAGAATCAGATCTTACTTTCCTACATATGTATTTGCTCCTTTCTTTAGTGTGTGTTCCAGTCAAACTAGACCTAGCATTAAAGGGTAGCAGAGCTCTTTCAAAAGGAAATCATATTCACACAGTGACATCTGACATTTGAGGCACAGAATCCTCTTATCTGTATGTGGAGTCTGTTTGAGACCAGATATCAGGAAACAAGAATGGCCCTGATCAACACAACTGCATAATTTGGTGTGATAGTAATATACCCAGTAATACTGATAGAACAGATATGAGTAATTCTTGAATGCAGCATTATACTAGGGCCACAAATGATCCATAAAAGGTCCCATCTGAAGTGGGTAATTGAATTCAGAAATAGATGTTACTTCACCGATTTCCGCATGATATTCCAGAGGTGAGGAATATTTAAGTTTGACCGGATAGAATTGTCCCATGGATCAACTGTAGGAACACCACATGAGTTATTATGGTGTGTGGTATTACAACATCCTGTATAAAAAAAATTGGCCAGAAAATCCTGTTTCCATCCAAAACCATTTGGAAAATGGACCTATATGATGTGGTTAACATGTAATTGGGGCAGTAATTTTATTTTTACGTTACTATTTTTTTACAACTTGAAAGGCATCGAAATAAAGTGATTGCCCGAGACTCAGGCATCCTGTGTGCTCACCCTATCACTTGTGTGAAAAATCACCTGACTTCAAGGTCAGCAACTTGGCTGCTGAGCACTAGACATCTCAAAACCTTCAGATAAAACTTCATCCCCTTTATTATCTGTGATTTTTTGAGAGGCCATTGTTAGCTGGTTCCTAAAGGGAAAAGAGTGGTACAAACTAATTGTAAATTCTTCCATTTATTTATAAACTGCTCTTAAAAAGAGTCACAATCGTGCTTTCAGATACTTTAAAGCACTAAATTGTCATCTGCCATTGTATTCAATCTGCAAGAATCCTTCAGTCCCTCTGGATACCTCAGTGTAGGACACATGTTCTAGGCGTATCCTCGGTGTGTTCATCTTTTTCAATGAATGTGTCGCACCGCGTACACTTCAAAGTGGCTGCGGTAAACTGTCTATTAATGCTCCTTGCATACAAACGAATCGATTAGAAGAGACGGCAGTGCTTTAATGAAATAAGATTACAGAAATAAAACTATTAAAGTAAATGCTTAGCATTACCCCACCCGCTTTATCTTGATTCATAATTTGATGAGAAATGGATGTGCCGAACATGGCCTGAATATTAATTAACCACACCTATAGTAATGAGAGGGAGAGTCTGACCTTCAAACAAAACCGCATATTTAGCAGTTTACTTTTAGAAATGAAACACCCACTACGGTTTGTATAAAGGCTCAAACATACAGCCATTGCACCAGCACCCTCCACCCTCCACTCTCCTACTCTGTGCCTCTCTACAGAGTAAGCAGTTCTTCTTCAGCACCATCTCTTACTTCCATCATAGTGCTGGTTCCAGCCGGGCTTCAACAGCTGGTGGTGGAGCCAGCTTTGGAGGCTTCCAAGGCAGTTCTGGAGGGTTTCAAGGTGTCTTTAACAATATAGTTATTGGGAGCCAACCAAGCAACGAGGGTCTCCTCTCTGCTGGGGAAAAGCAGACCATGCAAAACCTCAATGACCGTCTTGCTAGCTATCTGGAGAAAGTCAAACAACTGGAAAGTGCCAACTTGGAGCTTGAGAACAAATAGTATATGGCTGCTTCACTGGCAACCCGGGAGAATGGACTTTGCTAAGGCCTGCTATAGGAATGACTTACAGGTTTTAAGTGCAGTGACCCTAAGATATAGTAAACCTATATCTTTAGTATGTGGTGCATGCACCAACTTACACAGGCTGCAATGGCAGGCCTGTAGTTCCATTTTGAATGGTCTATTATGGGTGGCATAATACATGCTGCAGCCCATGGGAGACCTCTGGGGTACCTATGCCCTGGGTACATGGGTACCATATACTAGGGACTGCCAAGGGTACCCTAGTATCAAATCTGGGGTATACCTAAGTACGTAACACAACAGTTTAAGTAGAAAGCAGATAGACTGGGCTCCTGATTAGAAGGATCCCAGTCAGACTAGTCAAAAACAGTGTTACATCAAGAAAAAAGTAGGGGTAACCATAAGAAGCAGATCCTACTTTCCTACATATGTATTTGCTCCTTTCCTTAGTGTGTGTTGCAGTCAAACCAGACCTAGCATTAAAGGGTAGCAGAGCTCTTTCATAAGGAAATCATATTCACACAGTAACTTCTGAAATTTGAGGCACAGAATCCTCTTATCTGTATGTGGAGTCTGTTTGAGACCAGATATCAGGAAACAAGAATGGCCCTGATCAACACAACTGCATTATTTGGTGTGGTAGTAATCAGTGCTTAATTTGTAAAATATGAAGTGCAGGTGCTCAAATGTGTGTCGGAGGCCACACCTACTTTTTCCCAGCTCCACCCACTTCCTCCACTGGCTCCACTCGCTTACTCTATTGACTCCAACGACATCCTCAACTGGCACTGCTAAAAGTCAGATGTAATACCAAATCTGAATTTCAGCAAGCGAGCCTTCCTCATAGTAAGGTTTTGATAGAAGGTTCCAAACATATACATTTGAAAAAGAAACTTCAATGTAATGAATTTAGGAATTAAGAATATGCGGCCTAAAGTATTATAGATAGTTTGGACTCAGGTTTTGTTGCAAGTCACACTAGAGAAATATTTTTGCTCCGGAGCAAAATAGAGTACATTTTAAGCATAAGCTCGTCCTAAAAATTACTAACATCGCTCAAAGGTGTTGAACAATCATGGACGTGCAACGCCCTGTTTGGGATCATAATGTAGCGGATGCTTTAATAAAGGGTGATGATTCAGCTCAAAACGTATGAGTCAGACAATCTCAATGCACAAATGGGTGCAATGTCTGATATTTATGTGTTTATCTCATTTTCATTGCTTGATTTTGCTCTCCAGAAAGTGTTCATCATAGTCGTTGAAATGTCATTCATAATTACACTGAAATACTTGAAATTATTAAAATGGCACTCATAGGAATTTGAAACCTTGGCAGCTATGCGGTAGGTGTCAGTGTCACTGGGCGAAGGGTGCACTGCAAGGAGAGCAGAAGGACATCACTTCTGAAACTCTCCACTGTGAGCCCTGCAGCAAGAGAAGAGCACTTCCTTCCAGGCCTGGCTGTTCCATAAGAAAAGACATTAGGAGAGGGGCTTCTGTATTCGGAACGCACAGATATCAATGTCGAAAACAAATGGGGCACTGTGGGGTTTTGGCACAGACTGCCAATGAAAGGGGGCACAGTGAAGGGAATGTTGAGGGCTGCCAATGAAAAAGAGGGCAGTCTGTGGCTTTCATCCAGGCTTCCAATTGAATTGAGGCATGTTAAATAGTCTGAGAATGAGATATGGCACAGAGGGCTGGGCAGAAAGTGGTTAATCAGAACAAAAGGTGTTCCTGCAACCATCAGGCCCTCGCTGTCCACAGAGAAGGCATCGCTCCCAAAAACCCCCGCATTTCACATACACTGACCAGCGTGCCTTCATCTGGCCACTTTATATCCAACTGGGGGCACAAAATACTCGCACCTCCCTCGCCTTGCCACCCCTTCGATCTGCCATCAGTATTTTAAACTACCCTGCTGCCCTCGCCCCTCACTGGCTGGCAGGCAGTTCTCATGTCAGCATTTATTCCCCATTACACCCAAGCCCCTGTAATCTAGCGCCAGTACCACCCAGTGCATTGCAGCCCTTTATCTCGGAAGAGCCCACGTCCGTTTCCCTTTCTCTTTACCAGTACTGCCCACTGCCCTTCAGCCCTCTCCTACCAGTGCAGTGCCAGACATTCATTTCCGCCTACATTCCCGATTGCTAGGGCCCCTTCTTACCTGTTAGCATTTCCAAATATCAACCATTGACTTCCCGGGCTTTACCTCGGAACTGCCCACACCCGTTTCCCGTTCTCTTAACCAGTCCCTCCCTCCCTCCCCCCCCCCCCATGTCCTCGAGTCGAGCCCCCTTCTTTCCGCATGGAGCCCCCTTTGTCACTCAGCCTGACTTCAGGGCTCCTCGCTGCGGGGCAGCCCTGGGCCTGCTCCCTCTGAGTATTGCCCACTGGTCTGCTAGCGCTCTCTCCCTGCCAGCGGCCTTGCTTGCCACTCTGTTCTCTCCACTCCTTCCGATATCATGCCATGCTCACAGACAGGGGTTAAAATAAATTAAGCAAAAGCAGGGCAAGGCTATGACCTTCCGGCAGCCTCGGAGCATTGCACTGCACACGCTGCCCCGGCAATCAGGATCGTTCAGCAGCAGTTGGTCATCTGCAGTGGAATCTGCAAAGGAGCCCCGAGTATGATCGGCCCAGTGCACGGTGGTTGCACTTTTCCTAGCATGTGACGTACGGTGTACCTCAATTATTAAAGTACCAGACAGTAGCACAAGTTACGAAACAAACATGAAATAGTTATTAATTACTTACTGCCTTTTGTTTTTTTCAATTATAGGCCTGGTTCTGGCGTCACGCTGCTAGCTTCCTTGTTGAATTACTGCGGCTGCGCAGTATGGTGGGGCGGGCGGGCGAAAATCGGGACCTTAAACTGCATTGGTCAGTCCGACTCTGGAGGAAACACTTCCAATTCAAGGTCAAGGAGGGAGGACGAGTCCCGGGCTAACAATTCCTCATAAAGTAGGAATGCAGCCTTGATTGGTAGCGGCCGTAGGGCACTCGCGCTACCATGATTTACTTATGCTGAGCTGAGGCATGGATGTCATGTCATCTCACTAGCTGTTTCTGGTGTTCCGTGTGCGGGAAGAAGATCGGTAACTCACACTACTAATCATATGTTTTTGTCTCATGCACTGTAATAGGTAGACCCGGCCCTAAGAAATAAGTGCCGGTGCTGAGCACCGGAAAGCTCCAGCACAAATTAAGCACTGGTAGTAATGTACCCAGTAATACTGATAGAACAGATATGAGTAATTCTTAAATGCAGCATTATACTAGGGCCACAAATGATCCATAAAAGGACCCATCTGAAGTGGGTAATTGAATTCAGAAATCGATGTTACGTCACCGATTTCCGCATGATATTCCAGAGTTGAGGAATATTTAAGTTTGACCGGATAGATTTGTCCCACGGATCAACTATAGGAATACCACATTAGTTATTATGGTGTGTGGTATTACAACATCCTGTATAAAAAACATTGGGCAGAAAATCCTGTTTCCATCCAAAACCATTTGGAAAATGGACCTATATGATGTGGTTAACATGTAATTGGGGCAGTAATTTTATTTTTACGTTACTATTTTTTTACAACTTGAAAGGCATCGAAATAAAGTGATTGCCCGAGACTCAGGCATCCTGTGTGCTCACCCTATCACTTGTGTGAAAAATCACCTGACTTCAAGGTCAGCAACTTGGCTGCTGAGCACTAGACATCTCAAAACCTTCAGATAAAACTTCGTCCCCTTTATTATCTGTGATTTTTTGAGAGGCCATAGTTAGCTGGTTCCTAAAGGGAAAAGAGTGGTACAAACTAATTGTAAATTCTTCCATTTATTTATAAACTGCTCTTAAAAAGAGTCACAATCGTGCTTTCAGTTACTTTAAAGCACTAAATTGTCATCTGCCATTGTATCCAAACTGCAAGAATCCTTCAGTCCCTCGGGATACCTCAGTGTAGGACACATGTTCTAGGCGTATCCTCGGTGTGTTCATCTTTTTCAATGAATGTGTCGCACCGCGTACACTTCAAAGTGGCTGCGGTAAACTGTCTATTAATGCTCCTTGCATGCAAATGAATCGATAAGAAGAGAGGGCAGTGCTTTGATGAAATAAGATTACAGAAATAAAACAATTAAAGTAAATGCTTAGCATTACCCCACCCGCTTTATCTTGATTCATAATTTGATGAGAAATGGATGTGCCGAACATGGCCTGAATATTAATTAACCACACGTATAGTAAACAGAGGGAGAGTCTGACCTTCAAACAAAACCGCATATTTAGCAGTTTACTTTTAGAAATGAAACACCCACTACGGTTTGTATAAAGGCTCAAACATACAGCCATTGCACCAGCACCCTCCACTCTCCTACTCTGTGCCTCTCTACAGGGTAAGCAGTTCTTCTTCAGCACCATCTCTTACTTCCATCATAGTGCTGGTTCCAGCCGGGCTTCAACAGCTGGTGGTGGAGCCAGCTTTGGAGGCTTCCAAGGCAGTTCTGGAGGGTTTCAAGGGGTCTTTAACAATATAGTTATTGGGAGCCAACCAAGCAACGAGGGTCTCCTCTCTGCTGGGGAAAAGCAGACCATGCAAAACCTCAATGACTGTCTTGCTAGCTATCTGGAGAAAGTCAAACATCTGGAGAGTGCCAACTTGGAGCTTGAGAACACATAGTATATGGCTGCTTCACTGGCAACCCGGGAGAATGGACTTTGTAGGCTATAAGGGTGCCCCGCTCATGCAGGGCAACCGTTTAACCAAACACGCTGCCTTCAGGATTGTTAAGGCCTGCTATAGGGATGACTTACAGGTTTTAAGTGCAGTGACCCTAAGATATAGTAAACCTATATCTTTAGTATGTGGTGCATGCACCAACTTACACAGGCTGCAATGGCAGGCCTGTAGTTCCATTTTGAATGGTCTCTTATGGGTGGCATAATACATGCTGCAGCCCAGGGGAGACCTCTGGGGTACCTATGCCCTGGGTACATGGGTACCATATACTAGGGACTGCCAAGGGTACCCTAGTATCCAATCTGGGGTATACCTAAGTACGTAACACAACAGTTTAAGTAGAAAGCAGATAGACTGGGCTCCTGATTAGAAGGATCCCAGTCAGACTAGTCAAAAACAGTGTTACATCAAGAAAAAAGTAGGGGTAACCATAAGAAGCAGATCCTACTTTCCTACATATGTATTTGCTCCTTTCCTTAGTGTGTGTTCCAGTCAAACTAGACCTAGCATTAAAGGGTAGCAGAGCTCTTTCATAAGGAAATCATATTCACACAGTAACTTCTGAAATTTGAGGCACAGAATCCTCTTATCTGTATGTGGAGTCTGTTTGAGATCAGATATCAGGAAACAAGAATGGCCCTGATCAACACAACTCCATTATTTGGTGTGGTAGTAATCAGTGCTTAATTTGTAAAATATGAAGTGCAGGTGCTCAAATGTGTGTCGGAGGCCACACCTACTTTTTCCCAGCTCCACCCACTTCCTCCACTGGCTCCACTCGCTTACTCTATTGACTCCAACGACATCCTCAACTGGCACTGCTAAAAGTCAGATGTAATACCAAATCTGAATTTCAGCAAGCGAGCCTTCCTCATAGTAAGGTTTTGATAGAAGGTTCCAAACATATACATTTGAAAAAGAAACTTCAATGTAATGAATTTAGGAATTAAGAATATGCGGCCTAAAGTATTATAGATATTTTGGACTCAGGTTTTGTTGCAAGTCACACTAGAGAAATATTTTTGCTCCGGAGCAAAATAGAGTACATTTTAAGCATAAGCTCGTCCTAAAAATTACTAACATCGCTCAAAGGTGTTGAACAATCATGGACGTGCAACGCCCTGTTTGGGATCATAATGTTGCGGATGCTTTAATAAAGGGTGATGATTCAGCTCAAAACGTATGAGTCAGACAATCTCAATGCACAAATGGGTGCAATGTCTGATATTTATGTGTTTATCTCATTTTCATTGCTTGATTTTGCTCTCCAGAAAGTGTTCATCATAGTCGTTGAAATGTCATTCATAATTACACTGAAATACTTGAAATTATTAAAATGGCACTCATAGGAATTTGAAACCTTGGCAGCTATGCGGTAGGTGTCAGTGTCACTGGGCGAAGGGTGCACTGCAAGGAGAGCAGAAGGACATCACTTCTGAAACTCTCCACTGTGAGCCCTGCAGCAAGAGAAGAGCACTTCCTTCCAGGCCTGGCTGTTCCATAAGAAAAGACATTAGGAGAGGGGCTTCTGTATTCGGAACGCACAGATATCAATGTCGAAAACAAATGGGGCACTGTGGGGTTTTGGCACAGACTGCCAATGAAAGGGGGCACAGTGAAGGGAATGTTGAGGGCTGCCAATGAAAAAGAGGGTAATCTGTGGCATTCATACAGACTGCCATGGAAGGGGGCACAGTGAAGGGATTACAATGGGCTGCCAATGAAAAAGAGGGCAGTCTGTGGCTTTCATACAGACTGCCATGGAAGGGGGCACAGTGAAGGGATTGCCATGGGGTGCCAATGAAAAAGAGGGCAGTCTGTGGCTTTCATCCAGGCTTCCAATTGAATTGAGGCATGTTAAATAGTCTGAGAATGAGATACGGCACAGAGGGCTGGGCAGAAAGTGGTTAATCAGAACAAAAGGTGTTCTCTGCAACCATCAGGCCCTCGCTGTCCCCAGAGAAGGCATCTGTAGGAAGGTGGAATGTGACTATATGGTTGCCCCCACTTTTTTCCTGGTGTTTGAATGGTTTTTGACTAGTCTGGCTGGGATCCTGCTATCCAGGACCCCAGCCTATCTGCTTACTCCCTTAAAAGATTGGTGTGCATATTAGATGCACTAGTGATTGGATACTGTGGTACCTTATGAGCCCCTAGTATATGGTACCTTAGGTACCTAGGGCATTGGTACTTCACAGGCCTACCAGGGGCTGCAGCATGTATTGTGCCACCCCTGGGAAGCATTTACAATCTGACACCACAGGCCTGCTACTGCAGCCTGTGTGAGGTAGTGTTAGCACTCCTCACTGAGGTATAGGTTCCTATATCTCACGATACACACACACATATAAACCTATCAGTCACCCCTATGGTAGGCCCTATCAATCCCAAGGGCAGGGTTCTTGGTTTACTATGTGAGGGGGTGCTTCTGCCTGAGCAGGACCCCTCTGCAGCTGGCAGAGTCTATTCTCTGCTGCTGTTTGTGGATGCGGTTAAACCATATACTCTTAAGTGCATTATAACCTCGCGGTAAATGGTAACTTTGGAATGACTGCATCAAAAAATGTCGTGTTTGGTGTCAAACATCTTGGAATCATACCCCGACACCAGTAACTGGTGTGGGAGTAAATTCCCCCCTTCTAGATGGGATGACATGTACCCACTGTACTAACCGGTAGAAATCTTCTAAGGCCCTGGCATCACAAAATGGATGCCACCAGCACAGACACCGGGCTGCCCTCCTGCTGCTGACCGAAACTCGCAGTGCAGGGAGCTCAACAAAGGGTTTCCTATCACAGGGAGGTGTCACAACCCCCCAGACAGGATTTAGTGTATTGGAGCTGAGTGGGTGCACTCTTAGAGTGCTTTGAAGTCCTGCACTGGGGGAGCAGTAGGCTCCTCTGTGCATATGCCAGCTCAAACCAGTTCAGGGGCTACCTGCCCCTGTCCTGGCGCGAAACTGGACAAAGGGAAGTGGGTGTAACCACCCACTACCCTGGCCCTCCTAGAGGAGTGGCCATAGATCTAGTCCCTCCCATCTTTTTACTATAAGATACCAAAGCTTGCCAATGCAACTTAAATTACACCTGGACGACGCTCTACGAAGAAGAATCCTGGCCCTTCAACTTTCTACTACCTTTAGAAGACCGAAGGATCTCCCCTGGAGTCAAGGAGTGACTCCCCTGCTTGGCAGGCACCAAAACTACTGAACTAGGGTTGCAAACTTTACCGCTCCCGCCGGAGCCCGAAGTCCCTGCATCCCCTGATTTCCTGACCTCTTGATGGCTATTTTGAGTCTCCAGCGAAGCTGTGGCATCTGGACCCCACGAGTGACGAGGAACAGCAATACCAGGGAACCGTGCACTGATTTCGAGTGCAAGCCCTAATCTACGTGCTACAAACTTGTGCTTTGGACCACTTGATGTCCAAGTCCCTTGCAGGTCTAGTTCCGAAAATCAGCAGCCTACCTCGTCCTGAGTGACCGTGGGCTACTGGTCAACTTTTCCTGCAAAGGCGTCTTTGCGGTTGCTTGCCCGTTGGCTAGTAACTCTCCAGAAGACTTCTGCTTCAACTTCAAGGGCTCGCCTGGTTGCGCTGGGCCTGCCCTCACTTACCCTTGCTGGGTAAGTCCATCGGACCTTGCTGGTCTGATCCATCGATAATCTTTCATCCACATGAGAATTGCAGTTGCCAAGGCTTGTTGGCTCCAATCTGAGTGCCGACACCGTCACCAGCTGCAGACGTTGTGGCACCCTCCGAATCCAGCTGCTGGTCTTCATCGATCCCTCCTGGACTTCGTGAGCAAAGAGACAAAACGACATCAGTGACCTGAAGCGACGCGACAGCTGTGGTCATCCATCTTGCTGGCCACCGGTCACTGGCAAGTGACTTTGAACTCTGTCCCCTCAATTTCTAGGTCTTCTGCAACTCCAATCCATCTTCGGATTCCAGCGGACACTTCTCTCGACAACACAAGCAGCAAGTCTTCAGTGATCTCCATTGAAAACAGCATCGCGACCCGACACCAAAGGACACCTATGCACCCGGCTTCCCTGGGTGAGGTAACTCTTGCATGAAGGTGTCCAAGTGTGCATTGGCTATCGAAATACTTACCCTGTAAGTTGTTTGCTTGTTGTCCACTCCGAAGTGCCCTAAAACTGTAAAATACAAACCGCGACATTTGCCATTGAAACGTATGAGAATCCCGCGTGTGTGTTTAGACTGCACTCGTCTCCTGTAGGCTGATTACTTACCTGTTAACACTGCAGAAGTGAAGCCCCAGTGATTCCCAAGGCCCTAGGCCTCTTCATTTTGCTTGTCGAGTTTGTTATACCATTTTCTTAGTATATGGTCTGGTACGCCCCTAGGGCTACAGCCATATTTGTGCTTAATTTATTGAGAACTGTTGATCTTCTGAATGTTTACCTGGCTCTAATCTCATAAAGAGATTAGTAGAGTATATTTAGTAATAAATACATATATATTTGATATATATATACCTGTGTGGTGTCTTTTCATTTGGTAATTCAAGAGATTATAAGGTAAAACAAGCTGCTTTACATTCCTCAGAGACTTAGCCTGAAGGCTGCTCTCCACAGCTACCACTAGGATAGCTTTCTTTCAAAAGGTTGTCTTTAAACCTATCTACCAAGAGTCGAATTGGACTGGTGCAAGGTGGCCACTAGAACTAGTGACCAGCATATGCCAGGCCAACTTCTCACATTGGTGGGCAGCGTGTGGGATTCCAGCTTGCCATTGTTTTACCAGAAAATCTCTATTTGAATTACTAACTGAAAACCACTTAAGGTACTCAAGGTACATATAAAGTCAAGCTATTATCAATAAGTTCTACTGAACTTAGAGCTGTTTGTGAAGGGATAAGCACACCCTTGCTACAGCTCAAGCTAGGTTTAGTAGGCCACAACTAGTGTAGGTAGTACAACACTGCACAACACTAGTATGCCTCACCAGGATTGAGCCAGTGGGTCCATCCCATCTCAGTACAAAGATATTGCCTATACTGATTTAAAAGCCTTATGCTTTGAAAGACATCTGAGGGTGGGCAGGAGTCCCTCATCACAGCACCTGATAGATCTGCTAGTAGCAGATGACCTGAAACAAGCTCTAGGAGCAAGTGGGTCTGGATCAGGGGGTGGGTCAAACATAGTCTCTGGGTCTGATGATGAAAATCAAGATGACCTGGAGTCTGTGGATGATGGGCCAGACTCACAAGAGTCTGAAGGGAACAGAGGAATTCTCCATAAGAGAACTGACAGAGTGGGAGACAGGCCGAGGTCCCTCTCAGGGGACTCTGACAAGTCATATCACTCTGGAAGAGAATCTGTTCCACAGAGGAACTCCAACTTTCCCAGGGAGACCTCTTCTGAAAGAAGGTACAAGTTGCTACAGTATGAGTAGGCTAGGCTTGCTCTCAGAACCAAGCAATTGGCCTGAGATAGGGAAGCCTTAGAGCTCCAAAGAGCTTCAAAGAAGGAGGGATTAGATACCCCTGGTGGCAGCAACAGTGTCCCTAGAGGCAGAGATTACATTCCAGACCATAGGAACCTGTCCAAGGTTGTTCCTCCCTACCAGAGTGGGGATGATATCCACAAATGGATAACTGCTATGGAGAGGGCCTGTAAAGTTCAACAGGTCCCCCAAAAACAGTGGGCAGCAATCTTGTGGCTCTCCGTTTCAGATAAAGGTAGAGACAAGCTCCTCACTGTTAGAGAAGAGGATGCTAATGATTATGAATCCCTGAAGAGTGCATTAATAGATGGGTTTGGCTTACCCACTGAACAGTACAGGTTCAAGTTCAGAGACACCCAGAAAGCACAGACTCAGGATTGGGTGGACTTTGTAGATTGTGCTACCAAGGCTCTGGAGGGTTGGATAGTTGGCAGTAGAGTCACTGACTTTAAGGGATTGTATAATTTGATTATGAGAGAGCAGATCCTTAATAATTGTCAAAACCAACTCTTACACCAGTACCTGGTGGACTCTGATCTGACCTCTCCCCAAGAATTGGGAAAGAAGGCAGACAAATGGGTCAGAACCAGGGTTAGGCCCAAGAACCAAGGTGGTGACCAGAAGAAAGATTCCACTAAGCCCAAAGAGAAAGGTGGGGATGATAAAACAGAAAAGTCCTCTGAAGGGCCCCAAAAACCCAGTTCTGGGTTGGGTCCCAAAATCCTTCCTCTTCCAATAAGAAACCATATTGCCATGTGTGCAAGCAACCTGGACACTGGAAAACTGACTCCAGCTGTCCAAAGAATGGCAATAAAGAGAATGTTCCTCCCAAAGCAGCTCCAACACCTCCTGTTACTACCAGTAGTAATCCCCCAGGTGGTGGGAGTGCACCCAAAAACGTAGTTGTGCTTTCTTGGGGAACACAGGTGGACTCTGGCCTAACCAGGTCCCCTACACAAGCAACTCTAGTCTGTGATGGTGGCATGGGGTTTGCCAACTTTACCATGAGTCCCAATATCTTGGGCAGGTACAGACAAGAACCTATGATCAATGGTCAGAAGGCTGTGGCCTACAGGGATACAGGGGCTAGTGTCACCATGGTGACAAGGAGACTAGTGTCCCTAGAACAGCTTTTACCTGAGTTTAGCTACCAGGTGAGCAATATTCATGGAATTAGGACAGACCATCCCATGGCAGTAGTAAATCTCAGCTGGGGAGGGGTCACTGGCCCCAAGAGAGTGGCAGTGTCCCCAACCTTGCCTGTAGATTGTTTACTGGGGAATGATCTAGAGATCTCAGCCTGGGCTGAGGTAGACCACAATGCCCATTTAAGAATGTTAGGCATCCCTGAGAGAGTGGATGAGACCCTGAGGGCCTCACCTCCACCCCAGGAGAAAGTAAGGGGAGTGAAGCCTGAAAATATGGATCACTCCACACAAACAGAGAGCATAGGGGGTGAGGAACAGTCCTCCCCCCACCAGACTAAAGGTAAGGGCCAGCTTTCTAAGGGAACTGACCCTGCCCCTTGTGAAGTAACTGCCCCAGAAGTGGTCAGGCCTGTCCTGGCCACAACTCTGATGGCAGGGGATCCTTCCAAGGTGGCACCCAGTCTGGAGCAGGTATCCTGCCCCTCTCTACCCTGCCTCAGTCAGCCCAGGGCTGCAGAGGCCAGGGAGGTCAGTGGACCCCTAGTGGGCCCCTGCCCAGAGGAACCCCCTCATCAGCAGATTAGGGACACCCAGCAGAGTAGTTCTAGCCAGGTGAAAATTCCTCTACAAACTGAGGGATCCCCCTTACCCCTAGGTACAGCTACCCCCCATATGGACTTTGTTGGGCACAGGGAAACCTGGGGCATAGTTGCCCCCAACATTCCAATGCCCTCCACTATTCCAACCAGTGGGACCCAACCCCCAGCTGTAGGCAGCCAGAGGTTGACCCTTAGGGCCAGATATGACACAGTTCTGGACAGAAAGGCTTCCATGGTGACCAGTGTGCTGAGGAAGTTGAGACCACCCCAAATAGGGCCTCACTTCCAGACTCAGACACCCCACCAGCCTACTTCTGTACCAGAAAACAATACAGGTAATTTCCCTAGACTTTGGAGAAACTCCAAAACCCCTTGGGGTAGGCTTTCCCAAGTGGACCATGAGACAAGGAGCAACCATGCTAGTGCAGGTTCTTCCTTATATGGCCACTCAGGAAATAAAGGCTTAACTGGGCAAGGTTAGCCTTATCTCCTTTCGTTGGGGGGGGGGGGGGGGTTATGTAGGAAGGTGGAATCTGACTACATGGTTGCCCACACTTTTTTCCTGGTGTTTGAATGGTTTTTGACTAGTCTGGCTGGGATCCTGCTATCCAGGACCCCAGCCTATCTGCTTACTCCCTTAAAAGATTGGTGTGCATATTAGATGCACTAGTGATTGGATACTGTGGTACCTTATGAGCCCCTAGTATATGGTACCTTAGGTACCTAGGGCATTGGTACTTCACAGGCCTACCAGGGGCTGCAGCATGTATTGTGCCACCCCTGGGAAGCATTTACAATCTGACACCACAGGCCTGCTACTGCAGCCTGTGTGAGGTAGTGTTAGCACTCCTCACTGAGGTATAGGTTCCTATATCTCACCATACACACACACATATAAACCTATCAGTCACCCCTATGGTAGGCCCTATCAATCCCAAGGGCAGGGTGCTTGGTATACTATGTGAGGGGGTGCTTCTGCCTGAGCAGGACCCCTCTGCAGCTGGCAGAGTCTATTCTCTGCTGCTGTTTGTGGATGCGGTTAAACCATATACTCTTAAGTGCATTATAACCTCGCGGTAAATGCTAACTTTGGAATGACTGCATCAAAACATGTCGTGTTTGGTGTCAAACATCTTGGAATCATACCCCCACACCAGTAACTGGTGTGAGAGTATGATCCCCCCCTTCTAGAGGGGATGACATGTACCCACTGTACTAACCGGTAGAAATCTTCTAAGGCCCTGGCATCACAAAATGGATGCCACCAGCACAGACACCGGGCTGCCCTCCTGCTGCTGACCGAAACTCGCAGTGGAGGGAGCTCAACAAAGGGTTTCCTGTCACAGGGAGGTGTCACAACCTCTCAGACAGGATTTAGTGTATTGGAGCTGGGTGGGTGCACTCTTAGAGTGCTTTGAAGTCCTGCACTGGGGGAGCAGTAGGCTCCTCTGTGCATATGCCAGCTCAAACCGGTTCAGGGGCTACCTGCCCCTGTCCTGGCGCGAAACTGGACAAACGGAAGTGGGTGTAACCACCCACTACCCTGGCCCTCCTAGAGGAGTGGCCATAGAGCTAGTCCCTCCCATCTTTTCACTATAAGATACCAAAGCTTGCCAATGCAACTTAGATTACACCTGGACGACGCTCTACGAAGAAGAATCCTGGCCCTTCAACTTTCTACTACCTTTAGAAGACCGAAGGATCTCCCTTGGAGTCAAGGAGTGACTCCCCTGCTTGGCAGGCACCAAAACTACTGAACTAGGGTTGCAAACTTTACCGCTCCCGCCGGAGCCCGAAGTCACTGAATCCCCTGAAGTGGATTTCCTTACCTCTCGATGGCCATTTTGAGTCCCCAGCGAAGCTGTGGCATCTGGACCCCACGAGTGACGAGGAACAGCAATACCAGGGAACCGTGCACTGATTTCGAGTGCAAGCCCTAATCTACGTGCTACAAACTTGTGCTTTGGACCACTTGATGTCCAAGTCCCTAGCAAGTCTAGTTCCAAAAATCAGCGGCCTACCTTGTCCCAAGTGACCGTGGGCTACTGGTCAACTTTTCCTGCAAAGGTGTCTTCGCGGTTGCTTGCCCGTTGGCTACTAACTCTCCAGAAGACTTCTGCTTCAATTTCAAGGGCTCGCCTGGTTGCTCTGGGCCTGCCCTCACTTACCCTTGCTGGTTAAGTCCATTGGACCTTGCTGGTCTGATCCATCAACAATCTTCCATTCACACAAGAATTGCAGTTGCCAAAGCTTGTTAGCTCCAATCAGAGTGCCGACACCGTCAACAGCTGCAGACATCAAGGAACCCTCCGAATCCAGCTGCTGGTCTTCATCGATCCCTCCTGGACCTCGTGAGCGAAGAGACAAAACGACATCAGCGACCTGAAGCGACACGACAGCTGTGGTCATCCATCTTGCTGGCCACCGGTCACTGGCAAGTGACTCTGAACTCTGTCCCCTCAGTTTCTAGGTCTTCTGCAACTCCAATCCATCTTCGGATTCCAGCGGACACTTCTCTCGACGACACAAGCAGCAAGTCTTCAGTGATCTCCATTGAAAACAGCATCGCGACCCGACACCAAAGGACACCTATGCACCCTGCTTCCCTGGGTGAGGTAACTCTTGCATGAAGGTGTCCAAGTGTGCATTGGCTATCGAAATACTTACCCTGTAAGTTGTTTGCTTGTTGTCCACTCCGAAGTGCCCTAGAACTGTAAAATACAAACCGCGACATTTGCCATTGAAACGTATGAGAATCCCGCGTGTGTGTTTAGACACTGCACGCGTCTCCTGTAGGCTGATTACTTACCTGTTAACACTGCAGAAGTGAAGCCCCAGCGATTCCCAAGGCCCGAGGCCTCTTCATTTTGCTTGTCGAGTTTGTTATATCATTTTCTTAGTATATGGTCTGGTGCGCCCCTAGGGCTACAGCCATATTTGTGCTTAATTTATTGAGAACTGTTGATCTTCTGAATGTTTACCTGGCTCTAATCTCATAAAGAGATTAGTAGAGTATATTTAGTAATAAATACATACATATTTGATATATATACCTGTGTGGTGTCTTTTCATTTGGTGATTCAAGAGATTATAAGGTAAAACAAGCTGCTTTACATTCCTCAGAGACTTAGCCTGAAGGCTGCTCTCCACAGCTACCACTAGGATAGCTTTCTTTCAAAAGGTTGTCTTTAAACCTATCTACCAAGAGTCGAATTGGACTGGTGCAAGGTGGCCACTAGAACTAGTGACCAGCATATGCCAGGCCAACTTCTCACAGCATCGCTCCCAGAAACCCCCGCATTTCACATACACTGACCAGCGTGCCTTCATCTGGCCACTTTATATCCAACTGGGGGCACAAAATACTCGCACCTCCCTCGCCTTGCCACCCCTTCGATCTGCCATCAGTATTTTAAACTACCCTGCTGCCCTCGCCCCTCACTGGCTGGCAGGCAGTTCTCATGTCAGCATTTATTCCCCATTACACCCAAGCCCCTGTAATCTAGCGCCAGTACCACCCAGTGCATTGCAGCCGTTTATCTCGGAGGAGCCCACGTCCGTTTCCCTTTCTCTTTACCAGTACTGCCCACTGCCCTTCAGCCCTCTACTACCAGTGCAGTGCCAGACATTCATTTCCGCCTACATTCCCGATTGCTAGGGCCCCTTCTTACCTGTTAGCATTTCCAAATATCAACCATTGACTTCCCGGGCTTTACCTCGGAACTGCCCACACCCGTTTCCCGTTCTCTTAACCAGTCCCTCCCTCCCCCCCCCATGTCCTCGAGCCCCCTTCTTTCCGCATGGAGCCCCCTTTGTCACTCAGCCTGACTTCAGGGCTCCTCGCTGCGGGGCAGCCCTGGGCCTGCTCCCTCTGAGTATTGCCCACTGGTCTGCTAGCGCTCTCTCCCTGCCAGCGCCCTTGCTTGCCACTCTGTTCTCTCCACTCCTTCCGATATCATGCCATGCTCACAGACAGGGGTTAAAATAAATTAAGCAAAAGCAGGGCAAGGCTATGACCTTCCGGCAGCCTCGGAGCACTGCACTGCACTGCACACGCTGCCCCGGCAATCAGGATCGTTCAGCAGCAGTTCGTCATCTGCAGTGGAATCTGCAAAGGAGCCCCGAGTATGAACGGCCCAGTGCACGGTGGTTGCACTTTTCCTAGCATGTGACGTACGGTGTACCTCAACCATTAAAGTACCAGACAGTAGCACATGTTACGGAACAAACATGAAATAGTTATTAATTACTTACTGCCTTTTGTTTTTTTCAATTATAGGCCTGGTTCTGGCGTCACGCTGCTAGCTTCCTTGCTGAATTACTGCGGCTGCGCAGTATGGTGGGGCGGGCGGGCGAAAAGTCGGGACCTTAAACTGCATTGGTCAGTCCGACTCTGGAGGAAACACTTCCAATTCAAGGTCAAGGAGGGAGGACGAGTCCCGGGCTAACAATTCCTCATAAGGTAGGAATGCAACCTTGATTGGTAGCGGCCGTAGGGCACTCGCGCTACCATGATTTACTTATGCTGAGCTGAGGCAAGGATGTCATGTCATCTCACCAGCTGTTTCTGGTGTTCCGTGTGCGGGAAGAAGATCGGTAACTCGCACTACTAATCATATGTTTTTGTCTCATACACTGTAATAGGTAGACCCGGCCCTAAGAAATAAGTGCCGGTGCTAAGCACCGGAAAGCTCCGGCACAAATTAAGCACTGGTAGTAATGTACCCAGTAATACTGATAGAACAGATATGAGTAATTCTTGAATGCAGCATTATACTAGGGCCACAAATGATCCATAAAAGGTCCCATTTGAAGTGGGTAATTGAATTCAGAAATCGATGTTACGTCACCGATTTCCGCATGATATTCCAGAGTTGAGGAATATTTAAGTTTGACCGGATAGAATTGTCCCATGGATCAACTGTAGGAACACCACATGAGTTATTATGGTGTGTGGTATTACAACATCCTGTATAAAAAAACATTGGGCAGAAAATCCTGTTTCCATCCAAAACCATTTGGAAAATGGACCTATATGATGTGGTTAACATGTAATTGGGGCAGTAATTTTATTTTTACGTTACTATTTTTTTACAACTTGAAAGGCATCGAAATAAAGTGATTGCCCGAGACTCAGGCATCCTGTGTGCTCACCCTATCACTTGTGTGAAAAATCACCTGACTTCAAGGTCAGCAACTTGGCTGCTGAGCACTAGACATCTCAAAACCTTCAGATAAAACTTCATCCCCTTTATTATCTGTGTTTTTTTGAGAGGCCATTGTTAGCTGGTTCCTAAAGGGAAAAGAGTGGTACAAACTAATTGTAAATTCTTCCATTTATTTATAAACTGCTCTTAAAAAGAGTCACAATCGTGCTTTCAGTTACTTTAAAGCACTAAATTGTCATCTGCCATTGTATTCAAACTGCAAGAATCCTTCAGTCCCTCGGGATACCTCAGTGTAGGACACATGTTCTAGGCGTATCCTCGGTGTGTTCATCTTTTTCAATGAATGTGTCACAGCGCGTACACTTCAAAGTGGCTGCGGTAAACTGTCTATTAATGCTCCTTGCATGCAAATGAATCGATAAGAAGAGAGGGCAGTGCTTTAATGAAATAAGATTACAGAAATAAAACAATTAAAGTAAATGTTTAGGATTGCCCCGCCCGCTTTATCTTGATTCATAATTTGATGAGAAATGGATGTGCCGAACAAGGCCTGGATATTAATTAATCACACCTATGGTAATGAGAGGGAGAGTCTGACCTTCAAACAAAACCGCATATTTAGCAGTTTACTTTTAGAAATGAAACACCCACTACGGTTTGTATAAAGGCTCAAACATACAGCCCTTGCACCAGCACCCTCCACTCTCCTCCTCAGTGCCTCTCTACAGGGTGAGCAGTCCTTCTGCAGCATCATGTCTTACTTCCATCATAGTGCTGGTTCCAGCCGGGCTTCAAAAGCTGGTGATGGAGCCAGCTTTGGAGGCTTCCAAGGCAGTGTTGGAGGAGGCGTAAGTTTCCAAGAGGTCTTTAAGAATGAAGTTATTGGGAGCCAACCAAGCAACGAGGGCCTCCTCTCTGCTGGGGAGAAGCAGACCATGCAAAACCTCAATGACCGTCTTGCTAGCTATCTGGAGAAAGTCAAACAACTGGAATGTGCCAACTTGGAGCTTGAGAACAAAATCAAGGACTGGTATGCAAAACACCCTCCACCAGTGGCTCGCGACTACAGTAAATATTTTGCCATAATTGCAGAGCTGGAAAAAAAGGTAGGAAAATTATAAATCATTATAAACTTGGACTAATGATGTACATGATTACGTAATTCCTTGCTGTGCTGGTGTGTGTAATGCAGAAATGAATTGTTGCTTTTTAAGTGTATGGAGCGGAGGGTTTGTCTCATAGTTTCGGGTAGGGCTTTACACAGAGTACAGGACCCTTTCTTCTCTTGATGTGTAAGGAAGGGCACTCTTTGTCTGTATTTTGTCACTGCAGTTACTTGCCAACACGCCCTATTTATGAACCCACAACGTCCATGAATGAAACTGTGGCCAATCTCTAGTAAACACCGGATTATTAAAAGTTCCCATGCTGTCTGAAAGACTGCTTCCCTGCTGTAAATATCTGTACTTCCTTTCGTGATCATCAGAGATAAATTACAGGCAAATCCGTTCACTGGGTGGCTCTTAGATCATCGATTGGGCCGTTCAGCCATGTTTTGTGGGTACCACGTGACTCCATGCTGTCTGGGGCTTTATTTTCGCACATGTTGATTTAATGCACACTTGAAATTGGAATCATAGTTTTCTTAAATACGGTCATTTCAATGATCTTGATTGTGTAAAGGGATCAGTGGAGACGATGTTGCATTGCGACCAGAGCGGCCGACTTTGGAAATGGAAAGATGGCGTCTGCGCGAGCTCCCGCGCCGGCTGTGTGAGCTGACTCTCCTCTGTCCCGCAGCTCTACAATGAGTTTGCTGTGTACCGCCCGCGATCTATGAGAGCGGATGTTTATTCGCTGAGAAAACGCTTTCAGAAAAACTATCGCTTTATTTACCTCCCGAGCCCGGACTTACGGTTATGCCGAGGGTTTTGTAAAACGCTGATATCCTTTTAAATGTTGATGCTGGAGGCGGTCACCGCTGTAGCTGCGCTGTGGAGGCTGCGAAGAGCGTGGTGGGCGGTGACCAGCACAGGTGTACCGGCTTGGCTTCGTGGCGAGTATTTCGCCAGTATAGAGACGGATTTGCCGAAGAAAGGTGAAATGGCTCCAAAACAAGCTCGGAAGGGCCGTGGACAGGAACTAAAGACTTCTATCCCTGCAACAAAAAAAGGTGAGAGAGATTCCAGCGTTCATTCAGGGAAAGTTAAACAAACAATTATGACACTGTTCTCCAACACCAACACCGAGCAATAACGTTCAGTGACGCCGACTAATGAGCTTTTATCGGTAAATAACTGCTCTACACCTCAGCTTGATGTTTCCGCCGCAGACAATGTTCCGAAAGATGCGGGAGATAACAACATATTAAAAGCGGTGGGCAGTAATGTAATTGCAGAGAAAGAGCCTAGTTGTTTATCACCTCCCGAAGTCTTAACTGTAACTGATAACTTAATCTTTGAAAAGCCTGTCAGGCTTATGCCACTAGAGGCTGAATCCGGAGATTTTTATTTCGTCTCAGAGAACTCAGCATCCTCGTGCGAGGACTTGGCTACACAATGTATGAGTCAGATGTCTTTTGAGGGGGAGCGCGAGTCTTTTGAAGATGAGGTGAACGCTAGCGGCGAGCTTGGGGAAGAGGACACCCCCATCACAGTAAGAGGCCGTGATACACCTTTAGCTGTTGGCACCGCCGATTTTCAAGAAACCCAAATGGCGGACATTACTCTCACCACAATTTATCAAACAATTCTGAGTCACATGGACAAGACCGCACTAGATAGTCAGAAGATACAAAACTCCTGTCGGAAGCTACAAGGCTCGATTAGGAGGCTTGTGAA
The DNA here is from genome assembly GCF_964204655.1 of Triturus cristatus. Classification (NCBI taxonomy): domain Eukaryota; kingdom Metazoa; phylum Chordata; class Amphibia; order Caudata; family Salamandridae; genus Triturus; species Triturus cristatus. The sequence continues at coordinate 1,154,176,652 of NC_140584.1, forward strand.
AGCACAATCCGATTTTGGCGAACGATTTACAGAAGTCGAAACACGTATATCCAATATTGAAGATGATATGTCCAAGCAAAAAAAAACTACCGAGATCTTGAGTAGCAACAGAGATGATGTGCTTTGGCGAATGGCCGACTTGGAAAACCGATCTCGACGCAACAACTTAAGGATAATGCAGATCTCGGAAGGTGACGAAGGGCAAGATCCACGGAAGTTTGTGGTGGATCTGTTTCAGAAAGCTTTTCCTGGCTTAAATAAATGGGATTGGGACCGAGAAATTGAAAGGGCTCATAGATTCCCTTTTAATGTTCAGTCTCGACCCGGGCAAAGCATAAGATCTAGACCGAGACCGATCCTTGTCGCCTTCAATAGCTTTCGAGCCAGAGAAGATGTTTACCTGCAAACTCGACTAAACAGCAAATCCATGGCAGAAGGATATACTTTTTTCACGGTACCTGACTATTCAAAATACACAATGGATATTCGCTGGCAATTGCGACAATTGGTGGATTCATTTCAAAAAGAGGGTGCGCAGGCCTACATCATGAACCCTGCAAAACTTAAAGTGACTTATAAAGAAAGATCAAGATTTTTTACTAATGTCGCTTTAGCAAAAGAGTATTTACATTCTTTGAAGAACCCTTAAATGAACTCTTTTTTTTTCTCTCCATTTCATTTTCTGACAAGAAATATCCTGATAATACTTGTGTATGTACGTGTTTATTAGATTACCATACTTTGTAACGCTTAGTTATGCTTCGGGGGGTAAGCCTCTGTCTAGGAACGAGTGCAAAGACTAGATTAGATAAGATTTCGGGGGGTACATAGCAGGAAGGGGTTGTTTCCCCAAGACTTGTTTTTTTTTTTTTTTTTAGAGTAGATAGAGCTGGTGGGGTTGACAGAGGGGCTGACGCTCACTCCCATCCTCAGGACTGGGTCCTAAAGCCTCGTTTAAGGGAGGGGGGAAGGGGTCACTGGGGTTGGGGAGGGGAAGAGGGGGGGGAGGGGCAGGGGAAGGTGGTGGGGGTAGGTGGGGAATAAGGGGAAAAAATTCCTTGGCGGTTCCAAATGACAGCTTTGAAACGGATATTTTTGAACGATGTACGTATGTCAAGAGCTTATGTTTGTTTAATCCTCAGATTGACTGGAATGATATTGTATTGTGGATATTGATTATTATATTGATTTTGAGAATAATTCTTAATGTCTCGAAGTATAAAAATTTGCTCTTTTAATGTATCTGGGCTTAACTCCAGCAATAAAAGACGACAAATAGCTGCAGAAGTTCGCTTTATCCAACCTGATATTCTCTGTTTGCAGGAAACACATCTCTCTTGGGATAATAGGTTTTTAATAGCTGATCTAGGTTATACGCTGAATGTAGCTTCCCAACAAGTTAATAATACCAGAGGGGTTATGATTTTATCTAGACCTGGATACTGCACAGTCGGTCGTAAATTAGCTGATAAATGGGGTAGATGGGTGATTGCAGAGTTCACAGTGCGGGGTAGGATCTTTACAATCTGCTCCATATATGGATCTAATATGGATGAGGCTGAAGTTCTTGAGTTACTAAATATAGAGCTAGCCAATTGGAGAACACCGTTAATCTTATGCGGAGATCTGAATATTAACTTAAGTACCACGGAACTAATGAGAGGCTTAGCATACTATCAGGGACGAAAACCACGAGTTTTTAAAGCTTTATACAATCTAGTCGAGGACAGTGGCGGCTGGTCCATAGGGGGCGACGGGGCAGCGCCCCACTAGTCAGGTCCAAAAGAAAAACTGTTCACGGGCAGGAACCAGGAAGAAATGTAAGCAGACGCAATTCGTCTGTTTACATTTCCGGCCTGTGCTGGCAGCTGCTTCACAGCCTCAAGTGCGCATGCGTCATTCAACAATAAACGTCCAGCGCATGCACGCAGGCAAGAGCAGCAGGAGTTCAGAAATGGACTCCTACTGCGCATCTGCGAGCAGAGCAATTTTTATTTCAGCACGGCTACTCCATTGACATTACATTAGGCATGCTGCGCATGCCTAGTGTAATGCAAGAGTCTGTAGATAGGATCCTGCTCGGGCGGTGACGTACAGTTGCCCCATGCCCTGTCAAATGCAGGATACCACTGAGTAGACGCCCCGAGTCGCATCCAGTCTTATGATTTGCCACTTGGACTCGGCGCCGTGATGCGACGCGGGACAGGCAGAGGAGATGCCTCATCCTGGTAAGTTATTTATTTTTATTTAATTTACTTAATAATAATGAATGTGCTGCTATTTTTGTACCTTCTATTTTGTAACATTTCTCTGATGTAACGTAACTGTGGTTCTATTTTGTACAGCGCTCTGACACCTTCGGGGCGGCAAAGTCCGCGCTTTAAAAATATGCATAAATAAATTAACACCCTCGGACTTCCCCCCCCCCCCCCCCCCCCCCGCGCGTACCCCCGAGTCATGCTGGCCACGACTGCAGTTGTAGAAATTGTACATATTGTAGGAGTGTATTTCTGACTTTCTTGCTGAAGATTATCAGTTAGCTTTAGCTAAATTAGCTTTGCTTCGCCATCTGAGCTCGGTGACGCTGCACAGCCGGTGCTGTCTGTAAGGATCCTCGAGTTCTATTACATTCGTTTTTGTCCTTTGACCCTCAGGCAACTGCTGTAGCCAAAGCAGCCCCTTCCATTTCCACAATCTTGCAAAGATTGCCCCATGATTGCTGAGTGCTTCACATCCTGTAATATTAAAACTTGACCAGATGTTTTTAAAGACTGCTAAACACATGTAAAATAGCGCGAAGACACCTGCGTGTGTTCATTTAATTTATGGCCACAGTCCACTTATTGCTTAACACCTCTCATGGAAATGGTGCTGTGGGTGACCGTCGAAAGTGGTGCGCGTGACGTTACCAGTGTTTGGTGTAAAATACCAGGATGTGGCACTGAGACACTGCAGGATACATCATAAAATGAACGGAGTTCAGGCAGTTTCTTTTAAATAACATTGCACTGCGCCTGAATACAAGGAAGGGTTTCTTTGAAACTGCATTACTCTGTGCCAGGCGTTGGTTTGTTGACTGGGCTCCTGTGGCTGGCGCAGGGGCTGTCACACAGGAGCTGCACACACTGTGCAGGGTGTGTCTGCCAATCATGAACCCAGGCAACGGGCAGGCCGCCTCCACAGCTCTATTTACATCAAGCCCGAGCCAGCACGTTTCCATTTGGCTCTTTTTGCAGTATATTTACGTAAATCTCTAATCCCCAGAACCAAATATATCTCCAATTCCTGTTTCTGTTTTATGGGTCGCCAGTGCATTACTGCAGTAAGCGCCTGGTAACACTGTATTTAGCACAATTTGTTTACCCAGGGAAACAAGTACATCCTAATACAGCTTGGAGAGGAGCGCATTCCTGGTGAGGTTTTGGACCTGGATGGAAGGGGGGCAGTGGGAGAGAGATTTGTGGGCAGCGTTTGGATGGCTTTATTCCTGTGGAAAATAATTAGGGGGAAGTTCACACTCTTTCTTTGTAAATGTCGAGGACTCGAAGAGTCAGTCCTTTTACCAGTATGGCCTCCGGCGCTACCACCTGTCAAAGAAAATGTGCTGCTCTTGACTGGTTATTTGAGTTGTTGGTAAAGTGCCAAGAACTGTTGACTGTCAGTTTCTATTCATTGTATATGGCATGGATTCACAGGATGGCACAAGCTGGTGGCACATTATGCTAGGTTACCCTAGCTTGCAGGGCATGCAGAGTGCGGGTATGTGTGGACGGCTACATCGTGTGGGAAAGCGTTGTGACAAAAAAACATGTTTTGTGTTTTTTTGTGAAGTGGTTGTAGTGCGGAGATGTTACAAAAAACTAGAAGCGGGTTCCAGATTTTAGCACTAACATGGACCTGGGACTTCTTCCTACGCAGATTTCTGTGGAGAGAGAGAGAGTACTAGTCATGGCTGTAAACTGCTCCCTGGTATGTAGTTGACTTTTGGCAGTCTGAGACATTTGGTGCTTTGCAGCCTGTAGCAATCTAAACATGTGCTGTAACACGGAAACGTTTCCATGATGCATGCTGGATTTGATGGAACTTATTTCTAGGTTAAGAATTGCCATCATGCTTAAAATATGTGAGCATGTAAGGGCGGCAAGTTCCATCTTCAAGAGCGATATGAGCTCATTTAATATTCATTGGCATTTCTGGCTCATGTGTATTAGTTCTTCAGGCTTCTAAATGACCTTATGCTTGAACATGCGTTTATGGAGTGACTTTCCCTGAAACTAGTGCCTTGTTTTATTGATACTAGTTGTGGGGCTGCTTGTGATGTTTAACTGCTCTTACCCTTGCTTGGGAAAAGTTCTATGATTCACATTTCCTTTGCCTGTCCGAGCTGCGTACTATCCTAGGTTTTTCCTTATCAAGTTTTGTTTAATCTTATCCATATATTGTATGCTACTATGCTTATAAAAGCAGTTCCATACTTTGCAAGAGATGCAGATGAGAGTAGTTGCTGCCTACAACAAACAAACTGCTTGACAACCTATCGATTTTCGGAGGTTTTTATTGCATTAAAGATGAAATAATAAACAGGCAGTCGGCATGTATGGACATATAGTGCACTTTCTGAATTGCGTGTAGCCTGCATACTTGGCGCTGTAATGAGACTGATTATTTTCAATCTACCTCTGGCACGCAGCCGGGCTGGTTGCTAGGCAAGCACGGCCGAGCTTTCGGTGAATGATAATGCAACAGCGATGGTTCCAGCCGGTAACTTGAAAGCTACAGGCGAACAAAGGGAATAACAGACAGGGAAAACATACCGAGGAGTCCTGACCAAAACTTGAAAAACATGATACAGCGGGGAAAAAACAAAAGAAAAAGAACTATTTTCTGTATACAACACAAATAATGTATTATGTGATGATTAAGTTTCTTGTACAGATGTAAATTAATCTGTCACGCATTACATTGTTAGGTACTCCCCAGGAGACTGAGTGATACCCCAAACAGCCAACAGAACAACATGAAAGAGTAACACTCCTATGAATAGAGGCAAAGTACACTGTGCATTTTAAAGAATTGGTAACAATAGGTCTTTCAGACAGCTGCACTATCAAGCCAGTCCTGAAAACCAACAGGATAGCCAATACATATGCTCTAGCACAGACACAATCTATGCACATGAGACATAGTTCCCATAAATTCACATATATAGAGAAAGCAACACCAATGTCACCAATCATGAACATACGGGGCAATAGGCCTAAAGACATTTACATATTGTGGAAGGGTTCAATAAGGATGTGCTCTATTAAGCGCTTCTGTTTTGCATTGCATTGCGTACATTGCTGTACTTTAATGTGCTGTGTATTGTTGTGTTATGTTATATTCTGCTTTGATTTTCACTGCTCTAATCAAGTGCCAAGGGGTTTTTCCGTATTGAATCGGATGTCCGGATTTGTGCTTTTGTCGTGTGCTATGTTGCACTATATTGCACTGTTGTCTGCTATAGTTTTCTGTACTGTATTGTGCGGTAACGTTGTGCACTGTGCTTTCTATACCAGTCTTATGATTGCTCCACAGTTCTGAGGCTTGCTGGACTGTGCTGTGCTTTGCTGCACTATACTTTGGGGTGTTTTACTTGCTTTGCTACACTATACTGTGCACTATTGATGTATACAGGAATGGCCAGCAGTCTGTGCTTTGCTGTACAGTGTTACACCAATCAGCGGCAGCTCTGCCACGGTTGAGCTCACAGCAAAACACACAAGATGATGGACGGAATGTTGCACATTGGCAAAAATTCACCACCAGTCACAGATCTGGGTTGAGCTCACAGCACTCTGACTCACAGACTGGGGCGATGGGATATTAATTAGGGAGGAAAATGTCCAAATGTATGGAAGTGCATTTCAGAACCCTTGGACCTTTTGAAGCTTGAATTTGGACTCTAAGCTTCACGGGGAGGTCATTAGCTGGGGTTATATGTGGCACTTCAGAAGTTTTCCAATTGGAAGATATAGTTAACCCGGTATGAACGTTTCTTAACAGGGTGGTGTCAGTGGGAAGTAAGAGGTTTATTTTATTTTATTTTGGTTGTGATTAGTTTAAAGAGGTCATTTATGAAAGAGAGCTGTTTCTACAACAATGTTATATAGCAACAGGCCTCAGTCTCCTTGTAGTAATAAGGGGGAGGTCAACATTTTTGTTTTCACAGTGCGCTTTGGGAGTAAAAGGTTCAAACTATGAAAAATAAATAAATAAATAAATAAAGCAAGTCAGAGTGTTCGCAAAGTGGCTAGATTGATTTTATTCACAGAAACAATAAAAATTTCATGATAACGCTGATGGTTAATGTTTTTCCTAGAGAGAGATCAGAGTTTTGTCTAGTGGAAGTTTTGACTCATGGAAAGGTAGCATAGAAGGGTAATGTGCCTGCTGCAAAGAACATGTACCTGATGCAGATCACAAAATACACATGATGTTTAGATGTTTAGTTGTTTGTTAAATAAAAAACATCTGTGAGGTACTCAGAAATGCATTGTATCTCGAAGTCTGTTATGGAGATCTGTGGTTATACTGAATAAGCAGCTACCTATACTGAATCAGTTACCTATGTTATATGACATCTCTTTATTAATGTAATAACTGCACTTTCACAATTGCTTTAGTAACCTTCCTGCTTTCTCAAATTTGCTTGAAAATGCACCATTTGTCCACTCTTTTTTCAAAATTTTCTCGGGGGGAGAACCCCCCCGAACCCCCCTTAGGTTGTTCAGGCTCGCTCGCTGCGCTCGCTCGCTACAGTCCAGTATGAAAAAACATATTACGCCCCACCTGTTTAAAATGTCACCAGCCGCCACTGGTCGAGGATCATGGTTTAGTGGACATTTGGAGTAAAAAATACCCCTCTCTTCCAGGATACACGTATTATTCTGCACCTCATAAGAAACTAGTCCGATTAGATTACTTTTTTATATCTTCAACCATTCATACACAGACAAAGATACGGACTTTCTCCAGAGTTACTTCGGATCATTCTCCTCTTATGATTGACTGTTCAATCCTGGCCGAGATAAATATTGTAAAAAGCTTTTCATTTGATAGGAAGCTTTGTCTTGATATACAATATAGAAACCATATAACCGAATGGATGACAGAATTCTTTAGTATTAACTTGGGATCGGCTAATATTGCAATAGTTTGGGATACATTTAAGGCCTGTTTTAGAGGAGAAACAACAAAATTTGGATTATACCATCAAAATAAATTACGATCACAAATGAGAGGGTTTTATCAGCAATTAGAGGCAGCGGAAGTGGGTCTTGCTAAAGCTTTGACAAAAAAAGATAATTTAAATCAGATATTGCTTATGGAAGAAAAAATTGCACAATGTAAGGCGACCATCACAGGAGTATGGGCCGAAGAGATAGCGCGTAAATATTTGGCAAATAGAAGACATATGTACGAATATGGTGAATCTATCGGCCGCTCTCTAGCTTTGAGACTAAAAATGAAGTCTACCTCTCGGGTGATTTCAAGAGTTCAGGATCAAGCCGGGGTGGTTCGGGAAGCCCCCTCGGAAATCCTAGAAGTATTTCAGCAATTCTATTCGGAACTTTATACTCTGCAATCAAACTCTACCACGGCTCAGATTCCTGATTGTGCCGTGATAAACCAACTAAACAAGGTAGAAGCAGATATTCTAGATAGCCCCTTTACCATGGAGGAACTAGAGGAGGCGGTTAGTCAAATACCTAATGGGAAGGCCGCTGGCCCTGACTTTATTCCTGGGGAAGTCTATAAATGCTTCTTTGAGCCACTAAAGAATGTACTGTTAGCAATATTCAGGACGGCACAAAAGGTAACAGCACCTGCTACATGGAACGACGCTTCCATAGTCGTTTTCAGTAAAAAAGGGAAACCTCCTGAATTACCTGGATCATATCGTCCAATATCCTTACTTAATTGCGACAGTAAGCTATATTCCAAAATGTTAGCCAATCGTATGTCTAAAGTTATATCTTCATTAGTCACTATAAACCAGCATGGTTTTATACCAAAAAGAGGAACGGTCTCTCATATTAATAAAGTCATCACCTTATTTGACTATGCAGATGTGAAAAAGAGGGACTTAGCCCTGATACTTCTTGATGCTGAGAAAGCTTTTGATCGCGTGGAGTGGGTTTATTTATGGGAAGTGATGAGACGGATGGGTTTTGGAAGTGCTTTTTTAACGGCAATTCAGGTATTATACATCGCACCAATTGCTAGAATCACAGCCATGGGTTTAAAGTCAGAGAAGATCAAAATCACTAGAGGAACAAGACAAGGGTGTCCTTGCTCCCCTTTATTTTTTGCTTTATATATTCATCCTTTTATTATAAACTTACAGAATTCTCCACGCATCAAACCTTTTTCAGTTGCTGACATTTTATTTACAGTATTTGCATATGCAGATGATATAGCCATCGTGACTACTGATCCTAGGGAGGCAATGGCGGAGATCGAATTATTAGCCAAAAATTTTGGAATTATGTCAGGATATAAGTTAAATGCTGAAAAAACCCAAATTCTTTGCACAAAGAATATACAATTTAATGACTCTCGGGTTACAAACGAAGTAACTTACCTAGGCATTCAAATTAAAACCCAAATGCAAGAAATTGTTGAAAGTAATTGGGAAGCGAGTATAGCTCAAATTAAACACTCATTAGATAAATGGAGTAGACTTCAATTATCCATAATCGGAAGGGGGAATATAATCAAGATGAATATATTAGCCAAGATTTTGTATTTATTTCGAAGTATACCCTTGGAATTTCCTTTTAAACATATACAGCATTTACAAAATATTTGTGGGAAATTTGTATGGGCTCCTGGTAAACCTCGTAGAGCCATGAAATGGCTTACATTACCGGAAGAAAGAGGAGGTCGTGGTCTACCTGATTTTCTTTCTTATTATTATATCTGTTTTTTACAAAAAATGGGCTATATATTGACAGGGGAACCTCCAAAGAACGAGGCGGATACCCCATCTATCTTTTTTTTACTTTTAGGAGAACAGGCAAAAGGCTGTTTATTAAAAGAATTAGAGGGCAATTATTACAAACACACACGATTTAAGGTACTTGCCTCAGCATTTAAAGTGTGGAGAAATGTTAAGAAAATGATTAAAATAGGTAAAATTACATATTACACTCCTTTTGATGCTTACAAAATACTCCCCTCTGTGTTCTGGGATGACAATGCTAAGATATGGCTTAAAAAAGGGATTTCAAAAATTGGGGATTTATATCATAAAAATGCTATATTCGTAACATATGCAGAATTATCGGATAAATACCGGCTCTCACAGGTGTTTTTTTTTAAATACCTTCAAGTTCGCGATTTTTGTTTGAAAAATCAGATTGAGGCTCTTCCTAATGACTTAATCGAGGGAATCCGTCTTCAAAAAAGGATTGGTCCATTATATGCGATCTTAAATGAATACAGAAATGATGACATGCAAAAATACAACCAGTATTGGATCATCCAACTGGAAGACCCTCAAATTGACATAGGGGAATCGTTATGTCTCGCAAAAAAAATTTGTTTGGCAGCTAATTTAAAAGCTCAAGTTTATAAAACTATTTTTAGGTTATATTATACCCCTAAACGTATGGCGACCTGGGGTGATAAATACGATGGTAAATGTTTTCGGTGTGGAGAACAGGAAGCAGACATGTTACATATTTTTTACAATTGTACAAAATTGGCGCACTTTATTGCTGAGGTTGAAAGATTTATATCATTGGTATTAGCTTGTCCCTTAAAGATTTCCCCGTCACTGATGATATTGGGAAGATGTCAAAAAATATATAACCATCAGGTCTTAAAAGAACATGCTTATTTTCTATTTCTTGTAATGACGGTCGTCCGGCTATGTATTGCAACAGAATGGTTATCACCTGAGCCTCCGACTTTTGAATTCTGGAGAGCTAAGCTGTATCGTATGTATGAAATTGAAATGCATCTATATGCCTTAAAAGGAATCAGGAAGAAACGTCTAGGCATATTAATTTGGGGAGCCCTTATGAATTTTCTTTCTGATGATATGGGTACATCGTAGTTTGTGTGATCTGCTTGTTCTTTTTTTTTGCTTTCTGTTATATGAACTCATGTATGTTTATAATTGTGGAACTGTCTTGGAAACAATAAAAAAAAAAAAAAAAATAAGGAAATGGAAACCAGTTCGAGTCCCAGCATTGGCTCAACATCCTATGATACCTGGGCAAATCATGTCATCTCCCTGAGCCTAAAAAATGCATGTGATCTTGTGTAATTTAACTGGTGCTCATTTAAAGCGCTCGTATACATTCGGGTCGAGCTTGCGTCCTCGAGCAATATAACACTGCAAAAATAGATGAAAGATGGTTTTCTAGAGTTATGAAGCCACAGGGTGTCTCTATGGATATTGCAAGATGGTGCCTGGAATATTAATCACAAGAGGGAATGGGGGAACCGGATACTATGTGCATGCACCAGATTTCTGTACAGATACTCACTGAACCGCCAGAAATGCTTAATCAAAAGTGTAAATGTCTATCATTATTTTTTAGGATTATTGACTTTTAGTTTTTGAAGGTCAGAATATTTCCCCTTTTGGAAATGACGCTCCACCCGCTGCACCATGACCTTCCACTGTGACCATCTATTGTCTTCCAGATCATTGCTGCATCTACTGATAATGCCAGGATCGTCCTGCAAATCGACAATGCCAGACTGGCTGCTGAAGACTTCAAACTTAAGTAAGTCTGCCATTTCCTCCATCTGTGGCAATAACTTAGCAACGAGGCAGAGTCATGCTAAAATACCCTTGACTGTCTTCACCTTCCTTTCCTCACCGCCAATTCATCCACATAGCCTTGCCTAGAGTAGACTAGATCACTGGTACACTTTAATTCGGTGTTGCACTACTTGCTCGCCCCTTCATAAGGATATTATCATTGTCACATGGACTCTTTCTAACCTTGCCGGGCACACTAGGACCACCACTTGTCAATAAAAGGATAAAAAGTATCCAAGAAGCACTGATCCCTCCCATAAATACCTCTTAAATCTTGAAATCTTAGGGCCTGATTTAGACCCTCACTGATGGACCACATTCCATCAGGGTTAGAGGGGACATCTCCTCCACCCCCTTGACCATGACCTTGTGAGTCACAGAGAATTTGGCTCGTCAGACACGGTCCAATCACTGGACTCACATGTGGTAACTCTCAAACATTCAAATGGCTGAGTACCTCTCTTTTTCCACTCTTTACCTCACCCTTTTGCCTCACAAAGGTCACTCAGTCTTCTTATCTCAGTGACTACTGTCCACCTCGCCCACTTTCTTCATTATATCACCTCCTAATACTCATTCAAATACATTTCAAAACAATAAATAGAGCAATCATGTTTACTTTGAACCTATATATTTTCTTTCAAATCAATAGTCTTTAAATGTCATTTTCTTGTCTTTCCGCTTGTGAAATAATCGTTCTTCAAGAGATAAACACAAGATTAGGGTTCGTTCACTGAAACTACACAGAGGTGGATTACATGCTTGAATTATTCTCAATTACTGCGAGCACTTAAAATATATACCGAGGACTCATGTGTGGATAGTATGGATGGAATGCATTGCACCGACTGCCGTGGTTATGTTACATCCTGTTTTTCCCCCCTCTCTGTCCTTCTTTAGTGCTTGTTCTCTGTGCTCAGCCTGCATCTGTGATGTCACCTAGAGTTCCTTTTGTGTATGTTTGATTCTACTGTCAGTTATATCTGAGGCTGAGCAGCAGGGCAGCTGCTCCCGGTGGGGCCTTAACTGGGGCCTTTAATGAATTACATTCTTGCTTGTATCCTGTACATTTATTCCTGATTACTAAGAATAAACTCACATCTGGACGCAGCAACACAAGGAGCCTTTTTTTTATTTTATGGAATGTTACAGGTTAGCTATGCTGTGCTGCACAATTCTTTGCTGTAGGGAGGTCCAGGGGCGGCTGGTGACATTTGAAAGTGGTGAGACGTAAAATGATTGCCATACTGCACCGTTGCGAGCGTAGCGAGCGAGACTGAACCTCCATAAGGGGGGTTCGGATGGGTTCTGCCCCTGAGAAAATTTTGAAAAAAGAGAGGAAAAATGGTGCATTTTCAAGCAAATTTGAGAAAGCATGAAGGTTAATAAAGCAATTGTGAAAGTGCAGTTATTACATTAATAAACAGATGTCATACAATATAGGTAGCTACTTATTCAGTATAACCACAGAGCTTCATAACAGACTTCGAGATACAATGCATTTCTGAGTAAGTCACTCACAGATGTTTTTTATTTAACAAACAACTAAACTGGTCGCAAAGTAGCAGCATTCAACATACATATTGTTTACTTTTTGTAAATGAAATCAGCACGTCTCTCTTTAACCCCTTCCCCGCTCATGACGGAACCGCTCCGTCATGAGCCACGGTTGTCGTGTGCTCATGACGGAGCGGTTCCGTCATGCCACGACCGTTGGCGGCCGCTCCGCCTACGCGGCGCTGTTTCCCTGCCTGTGCGGGGGGACAACGCAACTGGGCGGAGTCATGACGGAACTGCTCCGTCATGAGCACAGCTCAACCGTGGCTCATGACGGAGTGGCTCCGTAATGAGCACAGCGCCACCGCGCGGCCCCCCCGCACCCTCCAGCGCTGCGGCGGAATTCCCGCCGCAGCGAAGGGGTTAAGAGCAGCAAACTTTTCAATTACTTGAATGTTAAAGTCTGGGATTTTTTTAACTAGCTTGCTCTCTACAGAGAGCATTGCCAAAGCATTCAGTCTTTCCTCAGGCATGGTGTTCCTCAGGAATGTCTTAATCCGCTTTAAGGCTGAAAAACATCGTTCTGACTCGGCTGTTGTCATAGGAGTGGTTATGACAATTTTTAGTAAAGCCACTGTCTCTGTAGGTGACTTTTCCTTATTAAGTTTATGTATTAAAGCCTGCAAAGACATGGCCTTCCGGTACACAGGCATTGCGTACAGTACAGTCAACTCAGTTCTTAGCTCCTCTTTTTTGAGCATAGGATAAGCTTCCACAGCCTCATTCAGAGCACGCTCAGGGAATGATTCATCATATTTTGCAAACTGTTCACTTTGCAATAATGTGGCACTCACCAAATGTTTTGTGAAAGAAAAACGTTCTTGTGCCTGCACAATTACACTGTCACATATCTCTTTTGCAATTCGGACCAGAGTGGTGATGTTTTTCCTGCGGGTTGAAAAAGTAGAATGCTCTGGCAGTTTGCTGTCTAAATTGTCAACCCCATCTCTCACTTTGCTTATGCTTTGTACAAACATAGTGGTATATACTTGCACTTTGACAGTATCTATCTCTCGTGCTTGTAAATGATTGAATAACAGGTCGACAGCTACCATTATATCATGAAATAAAAACAGTAAGAACTGAAACTCTCTGTCTTGTAGTGTTCTAGCAAAGCCACGGGCTTCAGTCTGACTTTTGTAATCAAACTCATCATTGTCTTCTATGGCGGAAAAATATTTCTCAAGGTCCTCCCTAAGTTCATAGATTAGGTTGACTGTACGTATGTTAAAGTTCCAACGAGTTGAGGATCCCCTTGGAACGCTTTTGTCCACAATCTCATGAAGTGCTTCCGTTCTTTTGGGGGAACGCGAGAAGGACGCTGCCATGCCTCCTACATCGTGAAAGAAAATTTGTGTCTCGGTGATCCTTGATACTGCCTGTTGCATAATAAGATGAAGTTGGTGAGCGTAACAGTGCACATAATGAGCATTAGGGTACACATCTCAAATTCTTTTCTGAACTCCACTAAGGCTTCCACTCATTACGGACGCACCATCATAGCTTTGTGTGATACGTTTTTTTTTTTTGGAGGCAGCTCTGGAAAAATTAAGCTCAGTTGACGCAGTAGAGGAGCAGTAATGTTTTCTGTACTAGAGTCTCTTAAATGTGTGAAACCATAGAACCTCTCCACAACTTCTCTGTCATTGTCAATGGACCGAAACACTAATACGGACTGTGTTTTAGTGGCAACATCAGTGGTGTCATCAGCCTGAATAGCCACAAAGTCTGTGTTTTTCAACTCTTGCACAATATGGCTTCTCATAATTTTGAGCATACACTCAAGGAGTTCATTTTGTATCATTTAGAGGTGCCCTTAAAGACTGTAACACCTGCTAAATGTGCTTCCATTTCCTTGTCTATGCTTGCTATTAAATGCACAAGGCCTCTGAATATCCCAGGTTTTGTGGAACGTTCTGATTCATCATGGCCTCGCAATGCCAGTTCGAAAGCACCACAGAAACGAATGCAATCAATTATTTTGGATAGAATCTGTCTGTTCCTATCAACTGCTTCATTGTGTTTCTGTATTGTTTTGCGGTATGCATCGATTATCTGCTGCTCAATCGGTGCGTCTTCCCCTAACATTCCCAGTCTTGTCAGGTTTACCATATGGTTTCTTGTGTGTGCATGCTTCTTTATTTTTTCAGATAAATGCTTCAAGTCTGTTACTCCTTGATTTGTCCAAGAAAACTCACCACCAAACAGCAAGCAGGGGAAGCAGAACAGAGAATTTCTTAAAGGGCACCCTATAAGCCAATCAGCTTTTGTGTACCAGGCATTTGAGAATGTACGTGTGGACATTTTTCCTCTGTCCTGGGAAGTTTGCTGTAGCTTTATCTCAGGCTAATGAGGTTCTAATTGCTTTAAATGTAGTTTCTCTTCAAGTGGCCGTGCCTGGAATGACCTCGTAATCAGCTCTTGTAATGTATTCATGATGCCGATGCTGGCCTTCCCAATATATATTAAAGAAACCTGTCAATAATCAAAGTACAACGTATAAGGTGCGGTGCAATAATATCAAATTTCAGTATAAATACATATATCTTGTGCAGTATCGCAATAAATCTCCAACAGCTCCCCTTTGCACAACGTGACTGCTAAAAATACAGCCTTACTGCCTGCTGCCTCTGTGTGCCATAGTGGTTGCTCAAGGCACTGAAACAGACACTGCTTGAGGGCCTTGAACAAGGCAAGGGATAGCTAGTGCTGTTAACAACCGTTATTGCCCAAATCACAGGGCTAAGGCTATTAGTAAATTCCATCCACTGAGGGTACAATGTTCAGAATGTGCACCCACCCCAACCACCATGTACATTGACCACACACATAGCTCCAACCTAAAAAAATATAGCATCAGTTTCCTTACCTTTAACACTGGTGTTTGCTGGGTCTTAGCCGGGGTGAAAGAGCAGCAAAGGAGGTCTTGTTCTTCGCTGAAAAATTGACCAAAAATTTGGTAATGGTTGTCAAGCTTTAGCAGGTGCTGAAAATAAAAATAGAACAATTTATTTTTGAAACATCACTGTACTCTCAGCTAGCTCTAACACTGTAAGGATGCTCTGGGAAGTAGGCTAGTGTCAATCTCTCATAATTGTTTTTAGAATCTAGTACATTCTGTGGGTTAAAGTCTTCATTCACTTACATGGAATTTATTCAGGTAAGGTTTATGAAAGGAAAGCCAATGAGCAGGATATGCTGTACCATCTGAGATGGACTAACCCAGTAAACCTGGCTAAAATGATAGGGTTGCTTGCTGTAATCATGAATGCCTGGGTAGAGCTTCCCCTTCAACACATGACACAATTGGTGTCATGCATTTTAGAGGTTTACAGCTATGGATATCAAAGTGTCAATTTAGATCAGGTGTAGTTTTTTTTTGCCGCCATTACCTGGCAATCGGGCACCTTTGCTGCATCCAAGATCCATGTGATGCAACATGCTGGGGACACCCCAGAGCACCCCTTACAATTGCTGTAAATATAACAAGAAGCCCTGGTATTATGTGGCAACGGACGACCAATTCACGAAGCAGAGTTGACATTTAATTTATGCAGCAGGTAAACATTTTAATGTCTGTTTTTAATTACTGCCGAGTGATAGACCCAGACAGACCTGACCCACTTAAAGCCATGCTTTCTAGGCATTACTACAATGCTTCTACAGCTGTGAGGACTCCCAACCCACCCCTGTTTCTTCCTTTCACTGTCTCACCCAGGGGCTTTGTATTGTACTGAAGCATTTGTATAACAGTACCCTTAACTTACTACTCTGCTCCTATGTGGAGTGTTGGAGCGCTTAACTACACCAACAGCAAGCTACACTGTGTAGGTTGGGAGGGAGCATTCCCTTCCTATACCTCACTTCCCGTCTAACCCCGCAGGGCCGCAGCTGTTCTTTCTCATCTCCCATCATCTCTCTTTGCTTCCCCCTCTCACCCAGGAGGCTATTACCTACCCCTCGCTCGGGGGCTCTACTTGTCTCATCTCAAACCGCGGTCATATTTCTTCTTTCTCAAGGGTCTCTGCCCCATTCTCCCCTCTGGAGCAATGCTTCACCTATTTCACTCAATGCCAATCTATGCTTCCCGCGTCTCTCCCCAGGGTCTCTCTTTTCTCCATGGTCTCTAGTGTGCCATATTTCCCCGTCTTCAGCACATTCTATGACGGGCAGGAAGACCCACATCATACCAAGCAAAGCACTTTCACATTCACACCTGGACGCACCACGGAAAACACCTGGCACTACTGGGGAGCCGGGTTAGAGTCTCGGCAGGGACGCTCAACACCCTGTGATTCTAAGTGGATCACGTAATCTCCCCATGCTTAAAATTCATGTGTCCGTCTGTAACGTAACTTGCGCTCATGTAAAGTGCGGCTCTGATACCTTCAGTCGAGCTTGCGCTATATAAAACGCCGCCCCACCAAAAATATGATCCCAATTTTGAAGGTGTACATAGCAACAGTCTGTGCAAGGAAGCGCTTAGAACCTTCTCTAAGTCCCAGAGACATTCAAGCCGGGATGCACTCACCCATTCTATGAACAGCCCAGGTCACCTCGCCCCCTTGGGGACTGGGAGAGGCATTCTATAGCTCGGATTGGCGCCAAGAAAGTTTTGGATCACTAAAAAATGTACTCTAGTGGCATAGAATTATCAAGCAAGTGTACGAAGAATAAGAGGTGTAAAAGGAAAGCAGGCAAGTATACATTGGTTCTAGGATTTATAAACATAACTCATTAGCCTGGATGACGTAGGACTATTACCTTTTTCTGCTATGAATATAGCTTTTGGTCTAAAAACGGAAGCTGTCTTCAAGAGAGAGGAGAATGTCATTGAATATAAAGATGACATCCTAATTAATGTTTCTCTAAATCACGTGATTTCATTTGTAAGTCCTCGTTGTACGTCTGATAAAATGTCCACTTTACAGCAGGAAGCGAGTGAAACCCAAACTTAGCACTAAATCAAGACTGCCTGCACAGAGCACATAAACATACTTCTGCAACAGCCTCGTGGTCCACGACCTTGAAATAATTCTTGGAGGACTTCAGCAAGTTTTCGGCTGCACGCATTAATTCGTCCTCAGTGTGAACCATCAGTCCCTGCAAATGAAATGCCTGCAGCCTGAGTCGTCTTTTTACGATGCCGGCTGCCAGCATTTGGAAGGCCTCAATTCATTGGACAGGACATTGCTGAAAGGCTTGATCTGGCTGGCCTTGGACACTCCAGTGAACAATTATTAGCATTTTCAGTATCAATTCAATCCCGGGCGGAAGACGTACGGACGGACATCTTTAATGGCACCGTCATCCGCCCGTGGTCATTGTTATGAGAACTCCCTTCCAAATATCAGAAGCTTGGCTTCATTCACAGATAGTCCCTGCAGTTCTCAATCTAACAAGTATTTGTAGCGCTCGGTTCACTCCAAGGAGTCTCGGCGCTAATGACAGAAATGTAGTTTTACTCAGTTCAGTGGCACTCATTGTATTGACCTCAGGAGAATGAAAGGCTGAGTGGTCTGGATGTGTTGTGAGTCAAACATCTGACCATGGTGTCGGACCGTCGGACGCAGATCCGCAGAGGGGAGGCTCTCGTGCAGTGGGCGCCAGACCCTTTAATTAGCGCCGCACATACAACTCCTGATGTGATGGTACTATTAAGCACTACATATTACATAAATGCCAGTACCAGTGCGTGCGCCCCTGGCACTCTCCCTTTAGAGGCATGGTAGTCAGATCCGCTCATGTAGAGTGCTTTGTAGAGGACATGACGCACTTTGAAAGGTTTCTGGCGGGAACAGGAGCCAATGCAGGTCTTTTAGGGCAAGGGACGTGTGCCTGAAGTTTCTTTATTAGGTGATTACTCCAGTCACTATGTACAGCTTTGATTGGCGTTAATGAGGACTCAGGGAATCCACTCAGCAGTTTATTGCATCCGTCCACGTCCGTGTGATAAGATTAGGCCCTGAACTATGAACCCAACGTTTGGGGGAGGGAGCAATTTGAACAGTAATATAATCTAGAGCCAATTCATCTCTTAAGAAATTTGCATGCAACACAATGGTATAGGGTAAGGCTGGCAGAGTGCCGCGCAGAAAGTGTCAGTATGAGCTCAGGAGCACCGGCAGCCACCCACCCACCAGACCCTGTCGCCCCACAGGACACTGCAACCCGGGCCGGCGTGAAACTTAACAAATTGTTACGTTTCATGCCGGGTCGCAATAACAAACTAAAGCGTCTACTCTGGGGCCTGGGCCTGTCACTCATTTACCGAACAGCGTCTTCCCCCCCAAGAATAAGATACAACAATTCACATTATCACATACATTCAATTGATTCAACCGCGTCGGACTCGGCAATGAATTCATTTTATTCAACCACCGGCACCAACCGCAGGGCCCGGGGCTCAGGCCCAGTCAACTGTCTCAGATTAATCATGATTCATTCATTCTCATTCTAATCTTCTTTCTTTGGGATCAGATAGCACCGCACGCCGCACGGAGCAGCAAACACGTACGATGTCTGAGACTGTCTCAGCCAATCCAGAGACGCTGCATTAGCAGCGCCTGCCCTGTATTGGCTACAGAGCATGACTAGGGCTGGCCCATACCGAGAGACGGGGGCTGCTGCATGAGGCAACCCTCGGCCTCTCAGGTCCCCCTCCCTCTCAGTACATAGTGGCTGGCTGACATACAGTGCTGCGAGTGCGCATGTTCGGGCTGGTCATAAATATGACCAACCAAACTCGAGCATGCGCAAAATTGCGAGCCGCTGTCAGTCAGTCAGTGGGTGTCTGTCACAAACTGTCACTCAACCTTAATGCTCGCCCCCGGCCCCACCCCCTTCATAGGCCGATTGCCTCTGGCGTGTCCCGACTCCCGGCCGCTACGCTACTTAAAGTCAAGCTGCGCCTGCTTGAACTGCGCCTGCTTGAAGAGCTGAACAATCTGCAATTCATTGCTGCTTGCGCACGCAGCACGCACCGCATCTCGAACGCTTTGTGGGGCAATGCCCCAGCGCCCCAATGGACGCACCACCCCTGGGGAGGTCTTCTGAACGGGAAAGAGTTTCCTCGTGGTTAAGATTAGAAGAACATCATAACTCAGTTACCTTGATTCTGTTGCATTAAGGATGTCCATTTTAATGTCAGATAAGTAGCATAGCATTCAGACCCTTAACCCTTTAGAATAACGTTCGGAAGAATCCTCAATGCTAAGACTTTGCCATGCATATTTGGAATTCAGGCAACATAGCGCCCACCACAAACTCCATCACCTAGGAGATATCATCAGGCGTTAACTAGTAAGCAATGCAATGCTAATGGTTTCATACCTATTTGGTCTTTTCTTAGCTAACAGAAAATATCAGAAGTGCAAAAACCATAAGATCCGTCTTAACCTTGTTCTTTTATTTAGTGTAGCAATGGTCATATTTGACTAGTATGGTGGGAGGTTTGTAATACACTAATCTTGCATTCAAAGTCCAAAACAAACTGAAGGATATTTAAAGAGAAATTACATATTTCTTCAATGAAGACATTTCTTTGTTGCACCTTTGAAGTGTCGCAGGGCTTCTGGCAATGTACTGTTGCAAACTTTAATTTACGTGCTTGAAGCCTCAGGTGTTAGAACTTGCTGTTTCAGATGTGTTTTTCCTTGGCTGTTATTCACCTCTAGTTTTTTCTTTTCTTCCAGGTATGAGAATGAGCTGTCCCTGCGCCAGAGCGTGGAGGCGGACACCAACGGGTTGCGCAAGGTGCTCGATGAGTTGACCATTGCCAAGTGTGACCTTGAGGGAGAGGTGGAGAACCTGACGGAGGAGCTGGTTTGCCTCAAGAGGAACCACGAAGAAGTAAGAGCAATGTAGCCCGAAAGTGCGGGTATTGACATAGATGGAATCCTATAACGTGTTACACGCCTTCGAAATGCCCTGTCTGATTTATTAAAGTTTTCTTAGAGTTGTGTCAGACAATTTACCTAAGGCCAGTGCACTGACACACAGCTTATCATCTACGGTTTGCATTGCACGTCAGAAACACCTCAGCAGTGGAAAGCATTCCATGTTTTCTCCTAGTCTTGCTCTAAGAAGAACATATATTGTGGTGCTCTCCAGAAAATTAGCCGTGGCAGCACTGCTGTTTCTTAACCTGTAGCATTCCTAGACAGGTTTCAGGTATTTCATTTTAGTTGATGGTGGAGAGAGGATATCTTTAGAGGGTGGACTATCATTGACCCGAATATTTCAATCATTTTTAGAAGCCAGGGAAAGAATCAGATGGACAAACAAGGAAGTGTAAATGCCTTACATTGGAAAACATTAATATATATATGATTCAGGTGTCAACAGCATGGGACTCTCAGTAGTGACTGATTTGGGCACTTGAGATAGGAGTGCTCAGCAATGGAGGGTGAAACTCATTCATTTGAACTCAGAGCCCTGATTACCGAACCACTACTTTTTGATAGGACAGTGTTCCTTCTTCTTCTTAGGCGATGTCTTCTTTCTGTCAGCGATGTATCCTTATAATTGAGCTCATCGCCTGCCATGTATTTGTTGAGTAATCCACATTGCCTTTTTTCTGCTAGACCATATATCTTTCACACGAGACAACATCTCTTTATTTTAGCTAGTCTACATTTCCATTTTTTGCTATACCACAGTGTGTTCTTCTTGGTGGACCACATTGCCTTCCTAGTAGGATATTTCCTTCTGCTAGACCACATCACATTTTCCTGTTAAACCTTTCCTCCTAAGCCACATCTGCTTCATTTTGTCTGGATACATCTTCATGTTAGAATACATCTCCTTCCTATACCCTATCTCTGTTTTCCAGACAACAGCTCTCTCTCCCAATGATAGACGACATCTCCTACATTCCGTTTGTTCACATTTCCTACGGATAGATGACATCTCTATTTGATAGATATACATTCCTGCTAGATCATAACCCCTCCGAGCCACAATTTTTTCATACTAGGCCACACATCCTCCCGGCCTGTGACAGGTCTTTTCATTCACAACCATACTGTTTTCTAATACAGCATCAGTTTTTCACTTACACTATGTAGCCTTCTCTCAAACCACACATTCATATACGCTCCGATTATTACCAGCCTTTAAAGCACTTCAAACATGGTAGTAGATACAATTTCCCAATTTATTGATACTCAATTTAGTAACTTCAAAAGAGTGAAACACAGAGTTGGGACTGTGAAGGATTTTGAACCTGTGACTTTCAAGCTATGCCAGATCTCAGCAGCAGCCAATTAACCCAAGCCATCTGCCTGCGACTGGACTGGGTCTCCTTACCAGCACAACTCAAAACCTTCTTGCCAACCAACACCACTTCCCATTTCTAGACTACAACCTGCCTGAAATTGTGTCTATTAAATCAGACACAACAATTCACCTTCTGCTGTCAGAGAACTCAAAATATGCACTGAGGATAATGCCCAAGGTGGCACTTAAAATAACAAAAGCAGTGTTATAGTTTAAAAGGGTATCTACTGATATCCCCTTTGGAGAAGTAGATGCAACTATAAAAGACATCAACAGGGTTTTGCTGGATAGTGGTATTTGATGTGTGATGATCCGCAGCAGCCAACTAGGTTATGATTTGTTTAGTGAAAGTAACCAAGCATGTGAATTAGTAGTGGCCAGGAGGAATAGCAGCTGCAACCACTAACATAACCCTTGGTACCTCTGGCACTGCTCCTGGCATCACTGTCAGGGATCAAAAGAGACTGGGAGAAATAAAGTAAATATAGTTCAAAGAGCCATATTTCTGCTTGTAATGTACAATCATTGATCCTTGGCTCCCACCTCACAAGCCAATCAGAAGCGCTTGAGGGGCCAAGGCAGGGCCACTGGTCAAACCTGAGATGGTACTGGGGATCAAATGATGCATGATGTCACTTCTGCTGCCTCTGCGCTGGCATTTTGGTGAATTGACTTATACAAAAGCAACGATAAAAAGAGCAGAAAAAGGTACCCTTGTATTCTTGCCTATGGTGAACCCTGAATAATGCCCATGGCATACTGCTACTCTTCCTGCAGGAAATGAAGGGACTCCTGGGAGCTGAAGGGCACCTCAGCGTAGAGATGAATGCCGTCCCAGGCATCAACCTGCTGAAGCTCCTCGGGGACATGCGAAGCCAGTACGAGGAGATGGCAGACAAGAATCGCCGGGATGCCGAAGCAAAGTTCCTGGAAGCGGTGAGGAATAAATTAATGTCCTGTGGGCTGTGGGATTAGAAGGACTGACCTATGGAAAACCTAGATATTTTCAAACAAACTATTGCCCCCTGAAATACCCATAAGGCTGTTCCGAAGTCAGTCTCATCCCAGACCCTACATAATATGTCACTGACTACAGCTTACCGTCCCCACAGATCAGTCTGGAAGGAAGTGCGTTTTAAATATGAAATTTGCATATATTTTTCTCCTGACTTTAACGACATAGACAATTTAAAAAGACAGGAATGGAATATGCCCGAGTAATTTCCTGTGGCTGGGATAAATTCAAGAAGTCCATCACTTTTTGCAGTGTCTAAATATGTGAACTTTACTCATTCCCATGCTGTCTCAGAGCACTGCCCTCAAACAAGAGATCTCCGCCGGGGCTGAGGAGGTCCAGACGAGCAAGAGAGAGATCTATGACTTGAAGCGCTCCCTACAAGCCTTGGAAATTGACTTACAGGCAGCTCTCATAATGGTAAGTTGTCTCAATGACTCCAGTTCTTTCTACATAGACCTCGCTGGTGAGAAATCTTTCCAAGCATGTTAGATCCCCCATTCCCTGGGGAAGGTCTTGAAGAACCCACGACCATGCTGGAACCACCACTTATAGAGCACATAGGTCCCTCTCCTTAGTGTGAATACACTTATATAACTGCCAAAATTCCTAGGTCCACGCGTGGGTATCTGTCCCAGTCCAGTTTATTTCTTCGTTTTCTAGAACTCATAGTATTGGTTTTATAATGGGATAAAATATACCTAAAGCCCCGGAATGCAAAGACTAAATCTGGACTCGAGCAGCTAGGCAGGCATGGACTCGCGAAACTTGGAAGAGCGGCACTTATTTATATTAGTCAGACTCTGTAGCTGAATTGGCTTGAATTCTAATGTTGGTAATCTCATAAAGAAGGTAATATAAATGTGACTTTTGAAGTGTGTGTTGACCCTTCAATCTGAATGGTACTCATAGTAGCTTACTATTGAGTCTTCCCTTTAGCAGCGCCAAGAGGCAGTTTGATTTCTAATGCATTCTTTGGAAGTTATCTTTGCCACATTCCTTGTGTATTGAAGTCAAGTTCATCTATAAACTACCATGGGCAATACTCATATATTTTCACTTAATTTATTTACAATGCTCAGAAATGTCGCGGATTGATACAAATACCATCTGGGTGGGGGGAGGCATTGGGAGTGGTGACGCCCCCTGCTAAGGCATAGAGAGTGGAGCTGGGGAAGGGTTGCACATTCAGTGGGGTGGCTTTAACAGACACACAGCTGCATCAGCAGCTTGGAGTGGTAGTAGTAAGTGCACTGCGTACATACCATGAACTAGCCTGGAGACTATTCCAAGGCTGCATTCACAATGGGAACGAAAAGAAAGCATGAAGCATGTGGGCGTCGTCCCTGCATCTCCCCTCTAATAATGCCCCCATGCAGCCTTAAAGGCATACTGGACCCCTCTTGGGCATGAATGAGAGAGGATGCTCTGACACTGCTAACAACTCCTGCATGTGCTTAGTTGGCAAATGCCTATTTTCTGATAAAAATGCAAAGAAGGGCTTGGTAAAGTGTCACCCATAAATTTACTTGACTAGGGTATATTATTCTGGACTTGGGGGAAGGGATGTAGGCTAGAGCCATGTTTCATCACTTTTGGCCCATTGAAAGCAAGAACACATTCCATCACGTTGTTTCAGGTGTACCTCTTGTCTTTTTTAAACACAGAAAAAATCCCTAGAAACCAGCTTGGCAGAAACAGAAGGGACTTACTGCGCCCAGCTGGCACACCTTCAAGAGAAGATCAGCCAACTAGAGGAGGAACTTGCAGGAATCAAGGAAGAGATGGAGGACAACATGGCAGAGTACGAGCAACTCCTGGACATCAAGAGCCGGCTGGAGAGGGAGATTGAGACCTACCGGTGCCTGCTGGAGGGTCAGGGCAGGTAAGACGATGGCAAATCGTGAACACCTACACTTTAGCAATATTTAGGTTCCGAGCAAAGTTCTTCACCTGGGGTACCACTGCAGTGAAGAAAGGAGCCCTAAATGACCCAAAGAAGAAACATTGGTAACCCTTTGGTAAACCCTCACTTGAAACCTATCTTGTCAGCAGACATCAAGCATTGCGTATAGAATTAAACGACACTCTTAGTCATGTGTATGTAATATGCATGTCATTTCCTTTCAGTTTCAAAGTCGACCAAAAGGCCAAGAGTCATGGCTCTCAGTCATCAAGAGGTAAGCGTCCCTCTTTCTGTTAGCTTTGTTATACGGCTCGGAAATCACAGTGACGGGTTCTTGCGCCCTTCTCCCATTTGTCTGTTTGAAGTCTTGTCTAGTATAATAAAGCTTAGGCACCAAATGGTTCCTATGGGACATATCGTTTCAAGTTGGTAACAGTAGTGCATGTCATGCCACCAGATAAGGGGAGTGCTGGCCCTTGAAAGATTCTAACCTCCACTGCTCAACTTCTCTGTGTGGATTATTAAGAACAGAGATGACTTTGCTCAAGCAGGTCCAATACGATGAGGGATTTAAAGGTGAAGTTAACCCATCACATTTCTGGGGCATTACATGCCCCACAATACAAAACACTAGAAACATTCAGGGCCCGATTCACAGAACTAACTTAAGACAAAATCCTAAACTTACTACTTTTGGTATTCACAGAAGTTAGGATTTTGTCTTAAGTTTGTCTTAAGTTTGTCTTAAGTCTGTCTTAAGTCTGTCTTAAGTCTGTCTTAAGTCTGTCTTAAGTTTGTCTTAAGTTTGTCTTAAGTTTGTCTTAAGTTTGTCTTAAGTCTGTCTTAAGTTTGTCTTAAGTCAAACTTAGGACAAAATCCTAACTTC
This sequence comes from Triturus cristatus, assembly GCF_964204655.1. NCBI lineage: Eukaryota > Metazoa > Chordata > Amphibia > Caudata > Salamandridae > Triturus > Triturus cristatus. The sequence continues at coordinate 1,154,202,117 of NC_140584.1, forward strand.
TGTGAATACCATAAGTAGTAAGTTTAGGATTTTGTCTTAAGTTAGTTCTGTGAATCGGGCCCGTATTTTTTTTATTTTTTCCAATGTAACTTCTGGCACCTTGTTCCAACTTTAAAAGCTAAAGTTAACATTTGGTAGCGGCCATCTTGTTCTCTCTTTCCTATACTCTGACGGTGCTAACGAGCCACATGTTACATTGCTACTTTACGATGCATGGGTGTGAGTGCTCCATATTAAGTATCAGATCAAATGTGCTTCATCTGTACTTGAAATGTGACAGTGAATACCAAGGATGGAAAAGGATGAAAGTAATACAATGACTGTAATTATTCTGGGATTTGTTTTATGTGCCATTCAATGCCCCATAAATATGTCAGGTTAATTTCTTCTTTAAAACATGAACATTTCTTTTACATGAACCATAAGTGACAAATAGAGAAGGATTTGCATTATATTTCTGCCTGATTAAAAATAGCCCTTATAGCAATGATAATTGCTTTTTTCGACATAAATTAATGAATTAGTCTCAACTTCCAAAGGTTTGGAATGAAGCACTCCTAGTTATCCGGAGCACTGGACTCCATACATCTGATGTAGTGGCGCCCCACTCTATCTCTCCTCCATTTGTCATATACAAGGAACCTTCTCCCTCAAGCACACACTCACTCTTTTTTGCCACTGAGACCTACCTGCGACTCCCACGTTGACTGGGTTATGTAAAGACGGTCATCTAAGTCTAGGCATGTGAGAGCCAGAGAGGTCAGGATGGCCCATCAGGAGAACCTTCTCACAAGTCACTTGCACCACTGTTAACGTGTTCTCCTGCACCATCATTAACATGTTAAGATGAGGGGCTCTCATTATAAGTAGATCATTCCCACATTGTGCTTGCACCAACTAGAACATTAACATAAGACACATTCACCAATCAGAATACTTCCATGAGACACATGCACCAAATTTAGGGACTTATTTAGGTCTTGGCGGTCGGGGGACTCCATCACAGCGGTGATCGATATCCGCCTACTGAATATCCCATAGGATATATTGGGATTTATATTTCAGTGGATGGGATATCCGTCGAAGTTGTGACGGAGTAACCCGTCCACCGAGATCTAAATCAGGTCCTTAGTCATAACGTGATGCACATGCACCAGTGACAATGATCACATGGCATACATGCACCATCTAGAAAATTCCCACGAGGCACTTGCACCATGCAGACTCTTCACATGAGGCACTTGCACTAACTAGTCTATTCTCATGAGGCACTTGCACCATGCAGACTCTTCACATGAGGCACTTGCACTAACTAGTCTATTCTCATGAGGCACATGCACCACGCAGACTCTTCACATGAGGCACTTGCACTAACTAGTCTATTCTCATGAAGCACATGCACCACGCAGACTCTTCACATGAGGCACTTGCACTAACTAGTCTATTCTCATGAGGCACATGCACCACGCAGACTCTTTATATGAGGCACTTGCACTAACTAGTCTATTCTCATGAGGCGCATGCATCAATGTAAACTTATTCGCATGAGGAGCATGCACTAATATCAGCATGTCCAAATGAGTGGCTACTAACAATATTAGAATTAATATTAGAATATTGGAATGATCCGACGAGGCGCCACGTCAGCACAGCAAACGTTCCAAAGAAGCACACGCACTAGTGCTCACATGAGGTACATGCACCAGTTACAATGTTCACACGAGACAGATGTATACGACTTTGAATGTTCACGAGAGGCATGTACATACACTAAGAAGAATGTTCACCTCAGCTCACTGCACTAACGTTAGCAAGTTTACACAAGGGTTAAAACCATACAACGAACCATTCCCCGGAGGAGCTGACGTCACCGTGTGTAAGAGAAATGCACCAGCATAATAACAGCAATAGTGAACAAGCACAACATTAGAATGCTGAAAGGTGAGCAAACGCCAATAAGTACATGATCACATAAGGACCATGCACTATTCCAAAAGTGCTCACATGGGAGACATCTGTGAATGTTCACGTTAGGGGCGTGTGTCTAGAATGAATGGTTCAAAGAACAGAGATGGGAAAAGGAGATTGCAGTTCTGTCGTTAGAATGTTTATATGAGGTACATGTGCATTGTTAAACTATTCACAAAATACATGCTCCAAAATGGGCCTGATTTAGAAAGCTATTTGCCTACCTGAGTTTAATTTAGGTAACAAAATAATTAATTAATTGGCGAGGGTAACATCCAATTCCTGATTCATAAAGTGAACGCAGAATTCCAAACTTTATTCAACATGTCCACGAGCTTCTCTGTCATTAAACACATCATCTGTTCTCTCAATATATCCTACCTACATTTTATTGTTCACCTCTTCATTTCTTCTTTCAGCCCCAGAGCCAGTTAGAAGCCGCGTTGTAAAGACCATCGTCCAGGAAGTGATTGATGGCAAAGTGGTTTCGCAAGAGGAGAAACAAAGTGAACAGAAAATGTAGACAGAAGCTGGGTCTTTGCTTATGGTACCGCTGATCTACCGGTAAACCGACAACATGATGCACAACCCCTTCCACAAGCCTACCCCGCCTCTCTTCTGCTTCTCCTATTGGGTTTTCAACTCTTCGAACATAACCGCAGAATCTTCTGGACAATTTAATGCACTGAGCGACACAACAGCAGTCCCCGTGCATACAGGCAAACCAGAAGGCCCCCAAAATGAATGAGCGACACCTCGGCAGGGGCACCCGCTGGGAAGTGTGGCTATTCACTGTATCAAGGCTCTTCCTTTGACCTTAAATCTCTGCCTCTTTGCCTTTCTTTATCACTAAAGGCTAATCTTTGCTTCTGTGACATTTTAATTCAATAAACTATTTCTGAATGCAAGATAAAAGGGTGTATTTTGTGACATTTCCCCAATGTTGCTTTTTATCTATTGAGAAATATCATATGACTCAAATGTATGGAAGTTAGTATGCACTGAATCAAAATCTGTACTGAATTTAGTGGTAGACAAAGCGTTTGAAGAACATATGCTCAGAAAAGGAGGACATGTGACAGCAGTGCTCTTAAACAGTGGCGTTTCTTAAAGTGATATTTAGGGATGCATATACAGGACCATGGATAAAACTGAGCTGCGGGTGCCAGCTGCTAAGGCAAAGATTAATGTAACGTTATAGTTAGGTGAATATGTCAGTGACAACATTGATGTTTTGAACTAAAAGGAAAAACAGGAATTCACCAGTTATAGTTAGCAAAGCTCCGCCATGCCCTGCTCATGACCTTATATATTACATCAATCATGACATGTTCTATCACATCATTTATGATCACTAATGATATTTCAAACACAAAGTTCGGCCTCGGCAGTGGTCTTCCTAGGGCCTTTAATGGCTCGGGAGGAGAGCAGCATGCCCTCCCTCCCCTTAAATAAACAATGAAGCCTTGGGGTTGGACTCCCTGTGGCCTTTAATTAAAGATTAAGGCCCCAGCTGCCAATTGTGTTTTTGATCCTGAGGGAGTCCTATGAGATCTCAGCAGAAACTACTGATGTTTTGGGGATTGTGGCCTGGGGGGGTCCCTCTGGGTCCCCCCATGAGGCCTAGGGGGGGCATGGTATCCCTACCTTGCCCCCTTATATTTTTTTTAATTTCCTACTGCAGAGTAGGAAACAAAGTCCCCAAGTCGTGTGACGGCTGCAAGCAACATTTTTATGATGTGGCTGGCAGTCAATCAGTATGACTGCTGCTAGAGCGAATAGGCCCAAAGGAAATAAAGCTCCCTGGGTCAATTGGAATGCTCTGTTTTTAAATTGGCGCTTGTGAGAAGTTGGCCTGGCATATGCTGGTCACTAGTTATAGTGGCCACCTTGCACCAGTCCAATTCGACTCTTATGATGTTAGGTTTAAAAGACAACCTTTAAAGAAAGCTATCCTAGTGGTAGCTGTGGAAAGCAGCCTTCAGGCTAAGTCTTGAAGGAGTGTTAAGCTTATTGTTTTACCATAGATAACCTCTTGAATGACCAAATGAAAGAGTATTCCACACAGGTATATATATAAAATATATGTATTTATTCTAAACAGAATCCCCAAGTCTCTTTATGAGGCTAAGGCAAAGTTATACATCAAACAAACATTTCTAGATACAAATAAATAGCACTGTTAACATTGGGCCCCAGGGGGGGACCAAACCATATACTAAAATAGTGGTATAAGAACCACAACAATTCTACAGACAATGCCTAGGGCATTTAGGATCGCTTGCCCCTTAAGAATCCACCCCAAGTGATGAGGAAGGAGACCCTACGGGAGGCGCGTGCAGTGGAAGTAGCTGCTATCGGGATCTCCATTAAAGCCTATGGAGAATGTCGCGGTTGGAAATAAAACATTTAAAAATACTTCTAGCAGGAGTACAAAGTTAAAACTTTAGAGTTAAGCTTTTGAAGAGCCCACAACCTCGAGAGTACCGTGGTACCACTGTTACCTGCCCCAGGGAAGCCGGGTGCATAGGTCGATTTCGATGTCGGGTCGCGGGCTGATTTTCAATGGGAAAATAGTCAAAAGTTCTGCTAGCCAAAAGCGTTGATGATGCCGTGAAGATCAAAGATGTGAAGGTTGAAGAAAAGGACCTGAAAGCAGAGGGGACAGAGTCTGGGTCACTGCAGGGTGACCAGGAGGCTCAAAGCAAAGAGCCCTTCGATGTCGGGTGCTTCAGGAAGAAGGTGGTGTAGCTTGGATCTGCAACCACGGGCTCCGGGAGGCTTCAAGGAAGGCCAGATTCTGGAGGGCAACTGTCCTACGTCGGATGAGGGTCGCTGCGGTGCTAGTGTCCGGATTGGATCCACTAAGCCTTGGCAACCGCAACCCACGCAAGATGAACAAATACTGCTACGGTGTAGACCCACGAGGTCTGAGAGAGGTCTCCTTCAAGGAGACTGTAGAGCAGGCCTGGAGCAACCAGGGGAACTCTTGTTCATGAAGATTGACCTCCGCTAGGGCCCACAAGTCGAGAGACAAGGGACCGCGGGAGGCGGCAATTTGGAGTGCAAAAAAGGGCACCCACGGGCCACCAAAGGGAACTAGGGCCCTGGTCTTTGGCACAATTGCTGTAGAGTGGTTGGCTCAAAAACGGGCCAAAGCACAACTTCCCCACTGGTCAGGGTCGTGTGCTATGCAAGAGGTGGCCGGTGTCCTGGTGTATTGGGGATCTCGGCACTCACGCAGTCCACGGTGCCCAAACTCGTTGAGCACACTCACTGGCCGCTGGGATGCGCTGGAAACCCACCTCAAGGGAGCTGGAGGTCGTCAAAGTCCGAAGGAGCAGCGAGGTTCCAACCGGGTCACTTGCACTGTTTCAGGTGCCTGCCAAGCAGGGGGATAACTCCTTTATCCCAAGGGAAATTTCTTCCGTCAGCTGGGCAGCAGCAAGTCGAAGTTCAAGAATCCAAAGTTCAAGATTAATCTGAGGCTCTGGGGCCACGTTATTCACCTTTATCCCCAAGATTAGGGGAGTGTCCAGAGTAGTGTCCACCAATCAGTGGTGAGGCGGGAAAGGGTGGCTACACCCTCTCCCCTTTGTGTGTTTCCCACCTGGGCATGGGGCAGGATGCCCCTGAACCGGTTCCAAGCGGTGTATGCAGAATGCAGGTGCTGTAGCTGGCCTACGTGCAACACTGAAAGGACATTTGGTGCACCCACCCTGTTCCAATCCACATATCCTGTCTGGGAAGGTGCTGGCACCTCCCTGCCACAGGATCCCTATTGTCCAGCTGTTGAGGCTGGGATTTTCCCCAGCAACAGGCAGCCAGAGTTGTGGAGGTGGCCGGTAGCATCCATTTTGTGTTACCTGTGCACTTTTAAATTGGTGTCTAAAATCTACCGCTTTTCCCATATCGCCCCTCTAGCAGGGGGGAATCGTACCCTCATGCCCATGGCTGGATTGGGGGTATGATTCCTACATGTTTGACACCAAACACGACATGGTTCTGTGTAGCCATACTCAAGTTATCGCGATGACGCGATTGACTTATAATGCGGTTAAGATTATATGGTATGGCTACACTACAAACAACCCAGCAATGGTTTTACAAAGGTTGCAGAGGGGTCCTACTCAGGTAAGGGTCCCCCCTCACACATACCTCAGCACCCTGCCTTGTAGGATTACCAAGGCCTGCTATAGGCGTGACCAATGAGAGTACATGTGTTGTAATGGGGTGGGATATAGGCTACCTATATCCCTGTAAGGGGTGCTAGCTCCACCTTACCCAGACTACAGTAGTGGTCTGGTGGTGTCATTTTGTATGGCTGTCACAGGGTGGCACAATAAGTGCTGCAGCCCTGGTAGGCCTACTGAGGGACCCATGCCCTGGGTACCTAGGGTACCATCTACAAGGGACTGGCAGGGTATCCTTAGCATCCAATTGGTTAGTACCTAGGGTACTCACATAGTTTAACAGAGGAAGCAGATAGGCTGGGGTCCTGAATGGCAGGGCCCCAGCCTGGCTAGAGTCATAAAACAGTCAAAACATCAGCAAAAAGATGGGGGCAACTATGCAGTCGATGCCAATCTCCTACACAACCCCCCCCCCCCAAACGCAGGGACATTAAACTAACCTTGACCAGTTGAGTCTTCATGTTCTAAGTGGAAATATCTGGAGAGGCCATCTGCATTGGCATGGTTGCTCCCAGGTCTATGTTCCACTGTAAAGTCCATCCCCTGTAGGGAAATGGACCACCTGAGTAGTTTGGGGTTTTCACCCTTCATCTGTTTTAGCCATAGGAGGGGCTTATGGTCTGTTTGAACAGGGAAGTGAGTGCCAAACAAGTATGGCCTCAGCTTCTTCAAGGCCCAGACCACAGCAACGGCCTCCCTCTCTATAGCTGACCAACGTTTCTCTCTGGGGGTCAACCTTCTGCTAATAAAAGCTACTGGTTTATCCTGGCCCTCCTCATTCAGTTGTGACAACACAGCACCTACCCCCACCTCTGAAGCATCAGTTTGAACTATGAATTCTTTGGAGTAGTTGGGGCTTTGGAGCACTGGAGCAGAGCACATTGCCTGTTTTAGGTCATCAAAAGCTTTCTGACAACTGACAGTCCACTGAACCTTTTTGGGCATCCTCTTAGAGGTGAGGTCATTCAAGGGGGTCACTATGGATCCATATCCCTTTACAAACCTCCTATAATAACCAGTCAGGCCCAAGAAAGCTCGAACCAGAGTCTGGGTGGTTGGAGCAACCCAGTCCATGATGGTCTGGATTTTGCTCTGAAGTGGCTGAACCTGGCCTCCACCTACAAGGTGGCCCAGGTATACAACCTGACTCTGCCCTATCTGGCACTTAGTAGCCTTGATAGTGAGCCCTGCCTTTTGCAGTGCTTCCAAAACTTTCCTCAGGTGGATCAGGTGATCCTCCCAGGTGGAGCTAAAGACAGCAATATCATCTAGATATGCTGCACTAAAGTCTTCCAGGCCTGAGTGGTTCACCAACCTTTGAAAAGTGGCAGGTGCGTTTTTCAAACCAAAGGGCATCACCACAAACTGATAATGCCCACCAGGGGTAGAAACTGCTGTCTTGGCTTTTGCAGATTCAGCTAACCTTATCTGCCAGTATCCTGCTGTCAGATCAAATGTGCTCAGATATTTGGCTGAGGCCAATCTATCTATGAGCTCATCTGCTCTGGGAATTGGATGTGCATCAGTCTTAGTGACTGCATTGAGTCCCCTGTAGTCGACACAAAACCTCATCTCTCTCTTACCATCCTGGGTGTGAGGTTTTGGCACTAGGACTACTGGGCTAGCCCAAGGGCTCTCTGAGGGCTCAATCACTCCTAATTCCAACATCTTTTGGACTTCTGTCCGTATGCAGTCCCTGACATGGTCAGGTTGCCTGTAAGGGTGGGCGTAGTTCGCGAAGTAGCACTTCGCGAAGCTACGCAAAGTGAAGTTCGCACTACGCGAGCTACGCGTAGCACTTCGCGAACTGCGAAGTAACATGTTCGCACTGTGCAAGATGTTGTTTTCAATGATTGCACAGTGCGGACAAGCAACCGGCACTGTGCAATCATTGAAAATGGCATCTTGCACAGTGCGAGCTGTAGTTTTCTGCTGCTCGAGTAGATTTTTACTCGAGCTGCAGCTTTCTCAACGCGAACTGGTAGTTTCTCATCGCGAGCGGTCGCGAGCATACGCGACCCCTCGCAATGAGAAACCTGACCTTCTCGCGTTGGGAATCTCGCCGGGAGGTTTATTTTCCATGCTCGCGATCGCGAGCAAGGAAAAAGTCTCGCCAGGATGTCATTTTGCTTGCTCGCGGTCGCGAGCAAGCAAAAAATGACCGCAGCACTACGCAACACTACGCTACGCGTGTTCGCACTGTGCTACGTGCAGTTCGCGTAGTGCGAAGTAGCGCGAACTTCGCAAACTACGCGAGCGTAGCGTAGTGCTTCGCCCAGGCCTAGTTGCCTGTAGATCTTATTCTTGACAGGCAGACTGTCCCCAGTGTCCACTTCATGAGTGCACCAGGGGGTCTGACTTGGCGTCAGAGAAAACATATGTCTGTAAAACTGAAGAACCTGTCTACAGTCTGCTTGCTGCTGGTCAGTGAGGCTGCCGGCCAAGGCTACTCCATCCACTGACCCATCATCAGGGTTGTGAGAGAGCAGGTCTGGGAGAGGGTCACTCTCTTCCTCCTGTCCCTCATCAGTTGCCATGAGCAAGCCCATGTCAGCCCTGTCTACATATGCTTTCAGCCTATTCACATGAAGTACCCTGTGGGGACTTCTGGGAGTGCCAAGGTCCACTAAGTAAGTGACCTCTCCCTTTTTCTCCAAAATGGTATGGGGTCCACTCCATTTGACATGGAGAGCTGCTGGGGCCACAGGCTCCAACACCCACACCTTCTGTCCTGGCTGGTACACCACCAAGACAGCCTTTTGGTTATGCCAGGCTTTCTGTAATTCCTGGCTTGCCTCAAGGTTTTTATTCGCCTTCTTCATATACTCAGCCATCCGGGAGCGGAGACCAAGTACATAGTCCACTACATCCTGTGTGGGAGGTTTGAGAGGTTGCTCCCATCCCTCCTTCACTAGACATAGTGGCCCTCTAACAGGATGGCCAAACAAAAGTTCAAAGGGGCTGTAGCCAACCCCCTTTTGTGGCACCTCTCTGTATGCGAAGAGAAGGCAGGGTAGGAGAACATCCCATTTTCGCCTAAGCTTTTCTGGGAGCCCTTTGATCATACCCTTTAAGGTCTTGGTGAATCTCTCAACAAGTCCATTACATTGAGGATGGTAAGGGGTGGTGAACCTATAGTTGACACCACACTCCTTCCACATTGCCTTGAGGTAACTACTCATAAAGTTTGTATCTCTATCAGACAATACCTCCTTTGGAAACCCCACCCTGGAAAAGATTCCCAGAAGGGCCCTTGCCACTACAGGTGCTGTAATGGTCCTAAGGGGAATAGCTTCTGGGTATCTGGTGGCATGATCCACTACCACCAGAATAAACCTGTGCCCAGATGCTGTTGGTGGGTCTAGGGGACCAACTATATCAATCCCCACCCGCTCAAAGGGCACCCCCACCACAGGCAATGGTATCAGGGGGGCCTTTGTGGACTTGCCTGCTTTGCCACTGGCTTGGCAGGTAATGCAAGAGCTACAAAAGTTCTTACAGTCCTCACTCATCTGAGGCCAATGAAAGTGAGGGACAATTCTGTCCCAAGTCTTATTTTGGCCTAGGTGTCCTGCTAAGGGAATGTCATGGGCCAGTGTGAGTAGGAAGCCCCTAAACTTCTGAGGTATAACCAACCTCCTGGCTGCACCAGGCTTGGGGTCTCGACCCTCAGAGTATAGGAGTCCATCTTCCCAATAAACTTTATGGGATCCACTGGCATTCCCTGCAGCCTCAGCAGCAGCTTGCTGTCTGAGGGGTTCAAGAGTGGGGCAGCTCTGCTGCTCCAGGCTCAAGTCTGCCCTAGAAGGCCCCCCTGCCCCAAAAAACTCAACCTGATCAGGTTCCAGTTCATCTGGGGCAGTTCCTTCTTCAGGAGCCAGATCCTCTTCTGCTAAAAGAGTCTCTGCAGACTGATCCTGGGGGGAAGACTCTGCCTTACCCCTGCTACTCCTCCTCTTGGAAGGTCATTGGTCCATTTTTCCAGGATCCAAGGCCTGTTCAGTTCCTGTCAGCTTTGCTTTTGACCTTGTCAGGGCAAACACTTCTACTGGTATACCCAACATTGCTGCATAGGTACTTAGCTCCACCTCAGCCCATGCTGTGGACTCCAAATCATTCCCTAGTAAACATTCCACAGGTAGGTCTGCACTCACCACAACTTTCTTGAGGCCTGTTACCCCTCCCCAGGAGAAGTTTACAACTGCTAGAGCATGGTTAGTACCAACGTGGCTTGCATTGGTCACTTGGTAAGTTTCCCCAAGTATGATCTGGCTAGGGTCCACAAGCTCCTTAGTCACCATGGTGACACTGGCTCCTGTGTCCCTAAAAGCTATTGACTCCCTTCCATTTATAGTTGGCTGCTGTTTGTATTTTCCCAGGCCACTGGGACTCACAAATAGGGACAGGTCCTCATCACAAACAAGCACAGCCTGAGTAGGAGTTCTGAATAGGCCAGAGTCCTCTCCAGATCCCAGGGTCAACCCTACTATACCCTTCTTCTGTGTACCACCACCTATAGTTGCACTAGGGGGAGCAGTTGCCTTAGGGGCAGGTGGAGTGGTACTGGTGGAGTCTTTGGCCTTGTTACAATCTGAAGTCCAATGGGTTTTCTGCTTGCAGAATTTACACCATGGCTTCCTTGGTTGCTTAGCTTTAGAAGCTTGGGAATTATCAGATGCAGGTTTTTGGGGGCCTTCTCAGAGTTTTTGGCATCTTCCTTTTTAGTTGCACCCCCCAAGGGCTGGACCTTCTGCTTAATCCTGTTTCTGACCCATTTGTCTGCCTTCTTTCTCAATTCTTGGGGAGAGGTCAGATCTGAGTCAAACAGGTGCTGATTTAAGAGCTGATTCTGACAATTGTTAAGGATCTGCTCCGTCATTATGAGATTGTGCAATCCTTGGTAATCATTCACTTTACTGCCAGTTAACCAACCTTCCAGTGCCTTGGTAGCACAATCAACAAAGTCTACCCAATCTTGATTCTGTGCTTTCTGGGTGTCTCTGAACTTAAGTCTGTATTGATCAGTGGTTAAGCCAAACCTATCTATTAAAGCTTCTCTCAAGATATAATAATCATCAGCATCCTCTTCTCTTACAGAGAGGAGCTTGTCTCTACCTTTGTCTGCAAAGGAGAGCCACAGGATTGCTGCCCACTGCTCTACTGGGACCCTTTGTACTTTACAGGCCCTCTCAAGTGCAGTGATCCATTTGTGGATATCATCCCCTGAATGATAGGGGGGCACAATCTTGTGGAGGTTCCTATTGTCAGGAGATTTCTCTCTAACTCTAGGGGTTTCATTACTGCCACCAGGGGTCTCTAGACCCCACTTTCTTGAAGCTTTCTGAAGCTCCAGGGCTTCCCTGTCCAATGCTAACTGTTCTCTCTTAAGCTGTAGCTTAGCCTGCTCAAATTTGATCAGCCTGCATTTCCTCTCATGGGGGGATTCTCTTCTCTGAGAAGATGCAGAGGTCCCTTTGGATCGCACAGAGTGGATGGATCCCACTGAGGGGGACCTGTTCCTTCTGTTTGGATCCACCATTCTCCCATTAGGGATGGAGAGAGTGCCTCTTGGGCCATCATCTCCATGTCTAGAATGGTCTTGGTCATCCAGGTCCAGTTCATCTTCCTCTTCCTGATCCTCATCAGATTCCACCCCTTGGATGTCCTCTTCTGGGGATTGCCCACCCAACCTGTCTACCCCATCAGCTGCTAAAGTCTGTTTGAAGTCTGCTATGAGCAGGATTTCCCTGAGACGCTGAGTGTTGGCACCTTTGTTTGTCTTAAGTTTCCTAGAGGTGCACATCTCCCTAAGCTCAGCAAAAGAGAGATGGTCATACTTGTCGACTGGGACCCTCTGGGGTCCTTCCAGAACCTTATGGGCACCTGAACTTAAAGACATGTCTAGTGTAGTGGTACTGCTGTATCTACCAACACTATGTGTGGCCTACTAAACCCTCTCTTGAGTTGTAGTCAAGGTGTGCTAAACCCTCTACACACAACTCTAAGTTCAGTAGAACTTATTGTATACTAAGCTTGTTTTTTTATATGTACCTTTGGTACCTAGTGGTTTTCACTTTAGAAATTCAATTTGTTATCTGGTAAAACAATGGCAAGCTTGAATCCAACCGCTGCACACCAATGTGAGAAGTTGGCCTGGCATATGCTGGTCACTAGTTACAGTGGCCACCTTGCACCAGTCCAATTCGACTCTTATGATGTTAGGTTTAAAAGACAACCTTTAAAGAAAGCTATCCTAGTGGTAGCTGTGGAGAGCAGCCTTCAGGCTAAGTCTTGAAGGAGTGTTAAGCTTATTGTTTTACCATAGATAACCTCTTGAATGACCAAATGAAAGAGTATTCCACACAGGTATATATATAAAATATATGTATTTATTCTAAACAGAATCCCCAAGTCTCTTTATGAGGCTAAGGCAAAGTTATACATCAAACAAGCATTGCTAGATACAAATAAATAGCACTGTTAACATTGGGCCCCAGGGGGGGACCAAACCATATACTAAAATAGTGGTATAAGAACCACGACAATTCTACAGACAATGCCTAGGGCATTTAGGATCGCTTGCCCCTTAAGAATCCACCCCAAGTGATGAGGAAGGGGACCCACGGGAGGCGCATGCAGTGGAAGTAGCTGCTATCGGGAGCTCTATTAAAGCCTATGGAGAATGTCGCGGTTGGAAATAAAACATTTAAAAATACTTCTAGCAGGAGTACAAAGTTAAAACTTTAGAGTTAAGCTTTTGAAGAGCCCACAACCTCGAGAGTACCGTGGTACCACTGTTACCTGCCCCAGGGAAGACGGGTGCATAGGTCAATTTCGATGTCGGGTCGCGGGCTGATTTTCAATGGGAAAATAGTCAAAAGTTCTGCTAGCCAAAAGCGTTGATGATGCCGTGAAGATCAAAGATGTGAAGGTTGAAGAAAAGGACCTGAAAGCAGAGGGGACAGAGTCTGGGTCACTGCAGGGTGACCAGGAGGCTCAAAGCAAAGAGCCCTTCGATGTCGGGTGCTTCAGGATGAAGGTGGTGTAGCTTGGATCTGCAACCACGGGCTCCAGGAGGCTTCAAGGAAGGCCAGCTTCTGGAGGGCGACTGTCCCACGTCGGATGAGGGTCGCTGCGGTGTTAGTGTCCGGATTGGATCCACTAAGCCTTGGCAACCGCATCCCACGCAAGATGAACAAATACTGCTACGGTGCAGACCCACGAGGTCTGAGAGAGGTCTCCTTTGAGGAGACTATAGAGCAGTCCTGGAGCAACCAGGGGAACTCTTGTTCGTGAAGATTGACCTCCACTAGGGCCCACGAGTCGAGAGACAAGGGACCGCGGGAGGCGGCAATTTGGAGTGCGTAAAAGGGTACACACGGGCCACCGGAGGGGGCTAGGGCGCTGGTCTTTGGCACAATTGCTGTAGAGTGGTTGGCTCAAAAACGGGCCAAAGCACAACTTCCCAATTGGTCAGGGTCGTGTGCTATGCAAGAGGTGGCCGGTGTCCTGGGGTATTGGGGATCTCGGCACCCACGCGGTCCACGGTGCCCAAACTCGTTGAGCACACTCACTGGCCTCTGGGATGTGCTGGAAACCCACCTCAAGAGAGCTGGAGGTCGTCGAAGTCCAAAGGAGCAGCGAGGTTCCAACCGGGTCACTTGCAGTGTTTCAGGTGCCTGCCAAGCAGGGGGATAACTCCTTTATCCCAAGGGAGATTTCTTCCATCAGCTGTGCAGCAGCTCATCGAAGGTCACGTCTGTAAAGTCCAAGATTAATCTGAGGCTCTGGGGCCACGTTATTCACCTTTATCCCCAAGATTAGGGGAGTGTCCAGAGTAGTGTCCACCAATCAGTGGTGAGGCGGGAAAGGGTGGCTACACCCTCTCCCCTTTGTGTGTTTCCCGCCTGGGCATGGGGCAGGATGCCCCTGAACCGGTTCCAAGGGGTGTATGCAGAATGCAGGCGCTGTAGCTGGCCTACGTGCAACTCTGAAAGGACATTTGGTGCACCCACCCTGTTCCAATCCACATATCCTGTCTGGGAAGGTGCTGGCACCTCCCTGCCACAGGAGCCCTATTGTCCAGCTGTCGAGGCTGGGATTTTCCCCAGCAACAGGCAGCCAGAGTTGTGGAGGTGGCCGGTAGCATCCATTTTGTGTTACCTGTGCACTTTTAAATTGGTGTCTAAAATCTACCGCTTTTCCCATATCGCCCCTCTAGCAGGGGGCAATCGTACCCTCATGCCCATGGCTGGACAGGGGGTATGATTCCTACATGTTTGACACCAAACATGACATGGTTCTGTGTAGCCATACTTAAGTTATCGCGATGACGCGATTGACTGATAATGCGGTTAAGAGTATATGGTATGGCTACACTAAAAACAACCCAGCAATGGTTTTACGAAGGTTGCAGAGGGGTCCTACTCAGGTAGGGGTCCCTCCTCACATATACCTCAGCACCCTGCCTTGTAGGATTACCAAGGCCTGCTATAGGGGTGACCTATGAGAGTACATGTGTTGTAATGGGGTGGGATATAGGCTACCTATATCCCTGTAAGGGGTGCTAGCACCACCTTACCCAGACTACAGTAGTGGTCTGGTGGTGTCATTTTGTATGTCTGTCCCAGGGTGGCACAATAAGTGCTGCAGCCCTGGTAGGCCTACTGAGGGACCCATGCCCTAGGTACCTAGGGTACCATCTACAAGGGACTGGCAGGGTATCCTCAGTATCCAATTGGTTAGTACCTAGGGTACTCACATAGTTTAACAGAGGAAGCAGATAGGCTGGGGTCCTGAATGGCAGGGCCACAGCCTGGCTAGAGTCATAAAACAGTCAAAACATCAGCAAAAAGTTGGGGGCAACTATGCACTCGATGCCAATCTCCTACAGCGCTCCAGCAAGAGTATCTCGAGCTTCTCACACACCCAACAGTCCAGATATACAATAATTTTTTACCTTTAATTTTTATTAAAAACCTACTAAACGGATTTACACCAAATCACAAAAAGCGCAATCTGCGTACCATCAGGTGTTTGTTAAGCGCGATTACTCACCCGTAAGGGTCTCAAGGCGCTGGGGGTTGTGGGGGGGTGGTGTTCACAGGTTCCAGTCCATCAAGGAGGGGGTCTGTCGAAGAGCCAGGTTTTGAGGTTTCTTCCGAAGATGGGGAGGGATGTTATCTGTCTGAGGTGGAGCCGAAGGTCGTTCCAGGCCCTGGCCGCGCCAAAGGAGAAGGAGCGGTCTCACGATCTGGTCTTTCTGGTGTGGGGGACCACGGCGTAGGAGAGCTGGGCTGATCGTAGGCTCCTTTGGGGTGCGTGGAATTTGAGTCGGCTATTCAGGTATGCTGGTCCGGTGTCGTGGAGGGTCTTTTAAGCGTGGGTTAGCATCTTGAAGGTGACTCTAGCTTCGATGGGGAGCCAGTGGAGTGAGCGAAGGTGCTGGGAGATGTGGCAGTGGCTTGGCAGGTTGAGGACTAGTTTTGCGCCGGCGTTTTGGATGTTCTGTAGCTTGTGGGTGAGGTTTTTGTTTATTCAGGCATAGAGTACGTTGCCGTAGTCGAGCCTGCTGGTGACCAGGGCGTGAGTGGCAGTCTTTCTGTGTTTGAGGGGGATCCATTTGAAGGTCTTACGTAGGAGGCGGAGGGTGTGAAAGCAGGAGGATGACACGGAGTTGATCTGGTGGTCCATTTTGAGCTCTGAGTCCAGGATGATTCCCAGGTTGCGTGCATGATCTGTGGGGGTGGGCGGGCTTCCGAGGGCGGGGGGCCACCAGGTGTTGTTCCAGGCGTCTGGGTTTGGGCCCATGATGAGTACTTCCGTTTTGTTGGTGTTTAGTTGTAGGCAGCTGTTTTTCATCCATTCATTCTCGAAAGTTGGATCTGGCTGTGTTGGGTTTGTTGGATAGGGAGAGGATGAGCTGTGTGTCGTCTGCGTATGACACAATGTTGACTCCGTAGGTTCTGACGATGGGGGCGAGCGGAGCGTACCAAGATCTAACTACCTTCCAAATTTGGTGTAATTCTGTTTAGCTATTTTTGCTGTAGCCCTTCTTAAAGATGTCAATTGAAACTGTATGGGGATTTTGAGTTTTGGGACATCACTGATGACATCACCCAAGCTTCGTTATCCCACATATAAATTACTATGGCATTAAAGTTCTCACAGTATGTACAAAAGAGAAGATCAGTCATCATTGTTACCAACACAGAAACAACTACCCTAGGTGTTGGAAACAAGCATTATGTGCAACATTGACTCAATAGCCTATACTTTACAGGTTGCATACTTCACATTAGTAATCAACCACAGACATATGGGAAACTCTCATTGAGAACGGTGTTCAATCTGTATACAACTGTTCAGAGAAAGCCAAAATAGTGAATGCAAATTCCAAGGCAAATTCCCTACTACGTACAGCTTTTATCTGTATCAAACCCCTGACACACACCAAGCCTACAATAAGAAATGAAACTGATAACGAAGTATGGTAAACAATGTTTACTCTATCAAGAGAGTTCACTCTACACCACACTGTTTTCAAACAGTGAAATTCTCATGAGAAATACACCACATACTCTTAAGTTTTCATATGTAATCATAAGTTTTCACATGTCCTGGCAGTGACAAGCAGCTAAATTTGTTTTTCACTGCAGTGAGGCCTACTCCTTCCTTAGGCTAGAATTGAGGTTCCTTAAAACACCTTTTAAGCTGTAATTCATGATTGAAAAGGAGTAGCTTCTTCATGTTTAATATCTTTGGAATGGTGGTGATAAAACCTCTTTAATGGTAAAGCTGGATTTAACAGTGACATTTGAGAAAAGACACTTTTAGAAAGCGGACATTTCTCTGCTCTCACTGCTCTGTGTCCCTTACAGTCTGTCTAAAATACAGGTCAGAGCTGGGTGACACCTACACTTTATGCATTCCCTCTAGACAGCCACAATACAGGAAGGGCTGGGTGTGACAGGAGATTCATCTGTTTTCATCTGCATACTGATAGCCTTCCTGGGCAAGAAGGGGAAAAGGTGGCTCACACTTACATCTAAATAGGTTGTGTCCTGCCCTCACACAAAGGGCTGATTTATCCCCTATTGGTACTCTGGAGCCATATTTAGGCTGAAAGGGATTCTTGTGCACTTCAGAGAGTTCCTTTGAAGTCACACCCTACATCAAAGGCACTTTTAAGTATAAGTACCAGGACTGTGGCCCTATCAAATCAATATACTACTGGACCTGGGAAAAGCTCTGCTGGAGTAAACACTGCTGTGCTATAAGGATTGCCACTTTGCTGCGGCTGACTGTTCTTAGGAACTGCTTCTCTGCGTTCCTGTGCTGTTCTGCTGCCTGCTGATCTGTGACCTGCTGAGGACAAGGACTGAACCCATCACACTTGAACTCCAAGGGCTTGTTGGCTTGCCTACTGTAGTCTGGAGTCTCAGGGACACAAGCAACTTCCTGTAATCCTGCTAGTGCTGCTGGACTCTGCCATCTGATAGTCATACCCTTGCCTGCCTGAGGTGCCCCCTCTTTTTTTCTACCTCGACATTTATGCATCGCTTTCAACACTGAAGCAGTGGATGCTGAATGACAGCAATTCTACAGCTGGTGCGGCTTTATGCTGATGGACAATGCGGCTCGACATCAACGCAGCGCCTGTATCACAATGGGGTTGAACACTGTAGCTGCCATCGAAAGCGTGCTTCAGCGCCGACAGTCGCCTCCATCTTTGGATCAACGACAACGCAACTCCTTCTCGACACCTCACCTCGAGTCTTCAACATCGACCAAAGCTCCATCCAAGGTATTTCTTCGCAAGACCTACCTGGGTCCTACAGCTGGCCCGCCGTCGATTGCGGTCGGCTTGAATTTTGACTTTGCACCAGTTCCTCGCGACCTCAAGTACCCTCTTGACTGCCAGTGACTTCTTCTAAGCACCTTTTTCACATTTAATATTTAAAAATGCATATCTCGACTTCACTGGTTTGATGTTTGTCTTCCTGATCTTGTTTTAATCACATAAATATTCTCTATTTCTAAACCTGTGTGGAGTCTTTCTGTGGTGTTTACATTGAGTTGCTGTATTTTAAGTGTTTCACAAATACTCTACACCTTGCCTCTTACGTTAAACATAACTGCTCTGTGCCAAGCTACTAGAGGTAAAGCATAGGTTAATTTAGGGTGTGTATCTGCCTTAACCTGGAAGTTAGATACACACAGATGTCATAGCTCCCACCAAGCATAAGCAAACAGTTATCTCCTTAGGAGAAAAGCTGGAGCCATCCCTGGGTGGTGGCAGTTCCCAGGGCCCTATATGGCTCCAGGAGGGGGGCTGCATGGCCCCCCTCCTGTCTACTGCACAGGTCGGTCTGGGGAGGTGGTGGTCTCTTGGGCCATACAGCCCCCCTTTTTAATGTTTATTTTAACCCCGGGAGGTGGTGGTTGTTGGCTACCAATAACCCTCAGCAGCCAAGGGGACTTTATCCCCCAACCAGTTGTGAACCCGGAGGCGTGTTTGCAGAGTGGTGGAGAAAGGGGGCGTGGCCCCCCACAACCTTTCAGTATTTCCGCTATGTAGAACTTACTGGAGGTAACAGGAGGGGTAGTTGGCCAAGGGCTCTCAGTAGCCAAGGGGACTTCCTCGCCCAACTAGTAGCGTGCCAGGAGGCACGTTTGCAGAGTGTTAGTGAAAGGGGTGGGTCACCTGCGACTTGCCGGCAACCATTTTTTTCTTTTATTAGGGGAGGGGAGTTTATGGCTTCCCTTTCCTGGGCCCCAAGGACCCCATGACCTCATCCACTGTGGCCAGGCATTATTTAAATGGGGGAGGGGAAATGTGCGGTCCCTCTTCCAGGCCAATTTCGGCCCCAAGGACCCCTTCCCTGGGGCCTGGTCCCTACTGTGGGTGCCCTAATCCTATCCAGGGCACCCACTCGCATCTTTTGAGGACTGTAAAGGTATCTCCCTGTGTCTAAAAGCCGTTATTTCCATAATAAAGCTTTATTTCGGCAATTGCCATAAAATCAAACACAATAACTTAAAAATGTATAATCATGCAGTAACAAAACACTTAAAAACATGAAATACAAAATAATTAAAATACCCACAGTTAAAACTAGCAGCATAAAGGGGGAACATCACAGCAATTTTTAAGATATGAAATTAAATTTCATTACACATCTCCTATACTTGTTATCTACTGTTACATGTGCATTAAGAAATCATAAATAACAATGAAATGCAACTCAGATACACAAGAATCATAGGTGCTAAATACTAGACAACAATAGGGCAGTCTTTTTCTGACCATGTCTCCACATATGCAAAAGAAACTGGGAGACAGCGAAGACAATTAGTTGAGCTGTGTCTGCACTAAATACCCTAGTTGCAATATTTAGTCCCTAATGCCCAGATTGCGGCACAACAGCAGGATCCATTTTCTCCTATGCACATGATACAGAGGACAAAAGTACAGGACATGATCCACAGTTGCCTTGACCTCTTGGCAAACCGGACAACTAAGGTTAGGTTGAGCATCAGCAAGGGTGTGCCACCACTTCGTAGAAAGTGATCAGAGTGTCTAAAAGCAATTCTGCTCCACTTCCAGAAAACAAGAGCATTCAATGCTCTCGCCTGCTGGAAGCAGAGCATTCGCTGTGGCTTGGCAGGAGTGGTACAGCTCTCATCAAGCTACAGCAAACAGCTATGTCCCAAGTTAAGAGACCCTGGGACATTACAGGAGCCGGCCATAAGGGGGTCCCCAGGTCCACCTATGGATCCAGAAGTGGCGCCACACAGCCCCCCTCCTTTCATGATGTTGGGCCTGCCCCAGTGAGCTGGTATTCCACGGAGCGGCGCGGCCCCCTCTGATCTTTTCAAAAACAAGTTGGTTCTGGGGAGGTGTTTGTCCCCGGAGCTCGGGAGGTTCCTGAGGCCCCCGTTACAAATTAATCATGGACCCGGGGAGGTGGTGGTCCCTGGGGCCAGGGGCGGTCTGAGAGAACCCCCATAACAAAGAATTAGACCCGGGGAGGTGGTGGTCCCGAGGCATGGGGGTCCAAGAGGCCTCCCGTTTTGTATTTTACATGTGGCTCCAAGGAGGTGGTGGGCCCAGGGGGTCTGAGAGGGTCCCCCTATTTTAAAACAAATAAGCCATGGGAAGGTGGTGGTTCCTGTGGCATTAATAAGCCTCAGGAGGGGTGGGCCCGTGCGCCCCCTCCCTTATTATCAAAATGCCCCCTGGACCTAGCCCATCCGGGGTCTGATTACAAACGAAGCGTGGGAGCCCGCAATTTGTTTTGTAAATTTTTGACGGGATGCACAATTCTTTTTTTGTCAAAATGCCGTTTTTTGTCCTGTGGGGTACCCGCATAAGAGGCCTAGGGGGTCTGGGTATTTCTACCATGTTTCTTCTGGGAGTTGGCTCAAGCCGAATCCCACGATGGCTGACAACACTTCCTGGTTTGAAGTGTTGGCAGTCAATCAGATCTCAGCACGAGATTAGAAGTTATTGGCAAATTAAAAAAACTCTCTTTCTATGGAAACTACATCCTAACTATGCCTACTGGTATATATATATGTAAAAGTCGATTCCTCCCAGCGAAGAGATGGAAAACCAGCCACACCAACGGAGCTTTAATCTATGATTTTTTTGTTATTTGGCACAGGTGAAAAATAACGCGTTACAACCTACAACGGTCTTGGTCACATGACCACCGTATCCCAATGGAAATAAATACCATATCACACAGGACGCTTCAGATAAAGATAAAGGAAATAATTTCAGGGATTAATCCGACCATTTCTTTCATCCCATATTAAACCAATTCATGCAAATTTGAGAAATATAATAAATCAAATTTGAAAAATGAGACAAGATTGATTTTAAAGTGCACGCATGCGTTCGTCATCATTTCAAAAAGGTCCCGGTTTTAATATTTATCAGAGTAAATATCCGCAATACTAATGAATACACTAATACATTCTTCCTGATGTTTTGCACAATAAATAAATAGTAATTTATGTAGTGTCCAACATTTTTTAATAATTTGGTTAAGGTTCAATGGCGGTAAATGTGATGAAGGCAGGGTGGTAATCAAACTTCATTTCCTCACATTACCAGATCCATAAAATAAAGATATACTACCCAAATAATTTACCTGACTAGGTATAACCGGAGATGTGACTATGACAAAAGGCACAATTGAACCATTCCATATTGTATGGGAATCAAAATAAAGCTATATTAGCTTCCGTATCGTCCAAGCAATATCAGAAATCTAACCATTAGTTTCCAAGTAGTCCTGTGTTCTAATACTCCTACTAGTAGGAAGGAAAGGTTTCCACAATAAGGAGAGCCTCCTTCATGCAGATTACCTACCTAGGTGCCCTTCTCCCAGTGTTGTTAATCTTATTGAACGTTCCTTAAATCTGCAAAACAAGATAACAAATTGTTATTCCAGGACTAAAACGCACACACGTTGTACATTACATTAAATGAAAAAAAGGGAAGAAAAAAGGGGAAAAGGAAATGTATTGATCCAAATTGTTAAATACTCTTCTGGAACTGTGTAGGTAACGGGAACTGCTCATTCCTATTTATAGATGTGTATAAAGTTCTTTATCAATATTCATTCCATGAGGGATCAGACAGCCAGCTTGCATGATATATCGGGATTGCAGTCTGCGTAAGGCATACATTCTATTACCCCTTCTGGGATGTCTAGGTACAGTATCAATACCAAAAAACTTTGCTTATCTCCAGTCCCCATCAAGATGCTCTCGAAAATGCCTCACTGTATTGTAGCTCATGTCTGTATTGGTACTTGCTCGCCAATGTTCCTGTATCTGTTTTTGGACTGGAGAGGTGGTAGAGCTTATGTACCACTTACTTCAAGGGCAAATGATAACATATACTACAAAGACATGTAATCAGTTTGGAGATAGGCCATTTCTTTTTTATCTTTTCAAGTATAGCCTCTTGAACATTCACACTGTGTTTGCATACTTTACAATGTTCGCATTGTTTAAAGCCTTTACTTTGGTGAAGCCAATTAGAACTTTTCAGTGTTAGGTGACTGTGTACAAGCATGTCTTTGAAAGAGGGGATACACTGAAAAGTGATATTAGGAGTGTCTCCTATTCTGTCTCTCAATGCATTAGTTTTAAAAAATGTGTTGTAATGGCATGCGATGTAAATGTATGCGCTGTAGCGGATGTTGCGATGTAAAAACTGCATTGTAAAGGCATGCATTGTAAATGTATGCATTGTAACGTCATACATTCGTCCTGGCTTCAGTATTTATACCTAGTTGTGCCTTTGAAATGAGGGAGACTTCAAAGGCAACTTTGAAGTGCACAGAGGTCCCCCATTCCTGCACTAGTTCCAGACTCACTACAGGGGTATATGCAACCCTTTGTGTGTGTGCATGGCACAGCCTATTCAGGTGTAAGTATGAGAATGTGTCCAGCCCCTCTCCTAATCTTCCAGGATGATCGAGCAGCCTCACCTAAGTGTCTTTTGTGTGTGGCTGTCTAGAGGAATATACACAGCGCACAGCTGTCATCCCACCCAGACTGAACAGAGACAGGCAGCAGGCACCAAACAGCTAAAGCAAGTAAGTGCCAACTTTCTCAAAGTGGCATTTGCTAAATTGCAATTTAAAATCCAACTTCAGCATAAGTTGTGATTTTAAATTGTGAGTCCAGTGACACCAAGCTTGAAAAGTTAATATCTTCACAATTGGGAATCACACTTAAAAAATGTAATAAGTTCATTCCAATGTTATCCTATGGGAGAGACAGGCCTTGCAGAAGTGAAAAAAGAAATTGGGAGTTTTTTACTACCAAGACATGTAGAAGAAATAAATTACTTACCTGTAACTGTGGTTCTCCAGTATTGGTATCTTTCATAGATTCAGATGCTTGAATAATTCCTTGTTGTCGAAGTGGGAGTTCCACAGTACATATAAAGCAGTAAATACAAGATTTTACACTGAAGTTAATGCAAAAGACATTCACTTTAATAGCTCATTAGTGTGATTAGAAATGACCCAAAGTGCAACCAATCAGGCGACAGTACCCTTTAGAACCTTCACCACAGAAGCTCCAATCTCTTAGATTTTATAGCATGACAGAGATATATATATATATGAGAAGACACCTACGGAACCTCTATGGGGAGGAGGGTGGCCTGCATGTGAATCTTAGAAAGATACCAATACCGGAGAACCACAGTTACAGGTAAGTAACTTAGAGGCTGATTACGATGGCAGTGAGACCACCACTGACAGCCCATCGGTGGCAGTCTCACTACTATCGTAAGAAAGTTTCCCACCCACCATATTACAATGGTGGGCAGTTTGTTGGCGGTTGCGAAGACTGACCACCACGCATCCAACGGAATCATATCCCTATAACAGTGGTGGTGCCTACCAAGCATCACCATAGGGATTATGATGTCCCTTTCTGCCCGCCTTTTCATGGCGGGCGGAAAGTAACTTTGGGGGCCTGTAGTGGGGTCCCACTTACCCCCTGGCACCAAGCTGTGGTTTTTGGGTGCACCTATGGTGCACCCCTATATATCCCTGCACCATGTGGTGCTGGGATATGTCAGCTGTCCCCATTTTGCATTGTGGCAGGTGCTGCAGCCAGCACCACCTGCCTTAATGCAAAAGATAGGTATTGCAACAGCCATGGTGACGGTTGCATTGTAATGCCTCTGTCGGGACCGCCGGTAGCCTGTCGGGAGGTCCCGTGTCCGATAGGGTGCATCCTAATCAGCCCCTTATTTTCTTCTCCAGTAGTGGATCTTTCGTAGAGTAGTTGGCAGTAAACATTGAATTATGAAAATAGTAGATTCATAGTATAGTGGAAGGTGAGAAGAATAGTGTCTCAACTAATTGGAATAGATGGTATAGAACTGCTTGTCCCACAACTACATACATGCTTTGTGCATTCATTAAGGCAGAAATGTCTAGTAAAAGTGTGCCTGTTGGACCATGTTGCTGCTCAGTAAAACTGCTGAATTAGCACACCAGCAAAGAAAGCTGTGGATTGAAGACAGCTCTGGTAGAGTGGGCCTTGACTGTAGCAGAAAACGTTTTTCCCGCTTGTCGATAACAAAATTGTATGGCTGAAGCAATTCGTCTTGCTATAGTCTGTTTAGAGTAGGAAACCCCTTTCTGAGGTCTCCATAGACTACAAACAACTGATCTGGCTTGTGTATGTTGTTAGTTTTGTGTATATAAAATTTGAGACATCGATTACCAGCAAATGTAACGATTTTTCTGCTGGTGTTTGAGGATTGGGGAAAAATGTTTTCAATATGACTGGTTTGATTACGTGAAAGTCTAACAGGGCTTTAGGGATACATTTAGGATTCATTCTAAGAATCACACTGTCAGTTTTGAACTGGAGGAAAGTTGTTTGATTGTAAACGCTTGGTTGTCATTCTCCCGCTTTGCTGAAATAAGTGCTAGAAGAATGGCTGTCTTTCATGAAATGATTTTTAGCTCCGCCAATCAGTTCAAACTGGTGTTTCATTAACTGCGACAGAACAATATTGAGATGCCAAGGATGAGGAGGAAATTTCCCTAGAGGAAAAATTCAGATTAATCCCTTGAGGAATTACTTTATTATTCTCATGGACCATAACGATGGCGAGTTACTGTTTCGACAAAACCTGGCAATGACCACCAGATGGACTTCAATGGATGAGTGAGAAAGACCAGACTTTGTCAGATGAAGTAGGTACAGGAGTATTTGATCCAGTGATGAATTGAAAGGATGGATATTAGAGTTCACATACTAGATACATATCCTCTTCCCCTTAAGCTCATATGTTTTGATGGTGGTCTGTGCTCTGGCGAGAACTTCCCGACATTTGGAAGGTATATCTAGGTTAGCAAACTCATGGAACTCAGGAGGCAACACGACAATTGAAGAGAGGGCGGGTTAGGATAACAGACCTGCCCTTGGCTCATCTTTAAAGGGGTAGATATTGTTTGCAACTGAATGGCTTATTGTTCCGAGAGGAGGAGGAGCTTCGTAACCAAAACTGGAGGTGACAAGACTCTTTATTTTTCTGAGCACACTGTTGCAGGGATTCTGCACATACACAGAACCATGCACAGGAAAATTGGACCTCAGTGTATAGGGGTTAAGCCTTGCCTTAGTGCCCATGAACCTAGGACCGACTAGCTATAGTGTCTCACTCGCTCTCCTACTGACAAATGGAGAAACCAATGATTAGACACCCCAGAACGCAACACTCCTGATTCTCTCAGGAATTCCGGTAACAAGACACACCTTTTCGCACACATTCTCGTACGTGTCCACAATAAGATCTGACAGAAAACACAAAAATAGTTGAAAATATTTATTTTAACTATCGTGCTCTAAAATGCAGAATACAAGTCACTACCAGCAGCAAAATGCATAATATCAATCAGTAAGCATTGCAATAAGGGGAGATAAAGGGAGATATCATTTTATAAAGACAGTGGATAAAGGACTATAAGGCCTAACCACCCTTCCCTTGGTAAGCAGAAGTATTATTAAATAATAAAAGATCTCAGGGCTTTGTCAGCAGATCCCATACCTCGGGACATGAATAGATCGTAATTCTACATCTACAGCACAGGTGTGCTTTGCTATTTTCCCTGAAAAGGTCCCTCTCCAAGTGTGTGTTACCTAAACATGCATCCTCATAATATCAAAGTACGATTCTCCAGCAGAAACAGCTGCATTGATATGTTATGTCTAAGTGCTAGGGCCTAACCAGAACAGAATAACAAGAGTCACTGCTCACTATGTTCAGACTAAACTCCAGGAGCAGGCAGAGGACGAGCCCATTTGAAAGGCATAAACAAATTCTTGCAAAAATAAAGATGTGCAGTGTTGTGCGCAAAAGCTGCATCATGGCTACCTGGCTCATGCTAATTTAACGATGTCGATAACGTCTCTAGTAACCACGAGACACCCTCCCCTTGGCCAAGTTGTAGTGCCTAGACAAACAAATATCAAAGATAAGCAGAGCCAAATTGCCCTATGTTCCATTCAAAGAGAGTTAATCAAAAAATTACACATAAAAAAAAATAAAGTTGTAAAAAATAAATAAATAATTATATATCTGGCCAGAAAAATCCTAAAGATTGCATGCACCGTGGAATGCAATGTTTTCCAAAAGAGCATCATTGTTGTGAAGAAAAAAGAATGATGCCATCCAATTCAGCAGGACAAATGGACATTCATTGTGAGAAGTTGGCCTGGCATATGCTGTCCTCTAGTTATAGGGGACACCTTGTACCAGTCCAATTCGACTCTTATTGATGATAGGTTAAAGACAACCTTTAAAGAAAGCTATCCTAGTGGTAGCTGTGGAGAGCAGCCTTCAGGCTAAGTCTTGAAGGAGTGTTAAGCTTATTGTTTTACCATAGATAACCTTTTGAATGACCAAATGAAAGAGTAGTCCACACAGGTATATATATATAAGATATATGTATTTATTCTAAACAGAATACCACAAGTCTCTTTATGAGGCTAGAGGCAAAGTTACAATTCAAACAAGCATTGATAGATACAAATAAACAGCACTGGAATCATAGGGCCCCATGGGGGGACCAAACCATATATTAAAAAAAGTGGTATAAGAACCACGACAATTCTACAGACAATGCCTAGGGCATTTAGGATCGCTGGCCCCTTAAGAATCCACCCCAGGTTATGAGGAAGGGGACCCACGGGAGGTGCGTGCAGTGGAAATATCTGCTATCTGGATCTCTATTAAAGCCTATGGAGAATGTCACGGTTTGATTTAAACAGATTAAAGACACTTCTAGCAGGAGTTCAAAGGTGAAAACTTAGAGTTAAGCTTTTAGAGAGCCCACTACCACGAGAGTACCGAGGTACCACTGTTACCTGCCCCAGGGAAGCCGGGTGCATAGGTCGTTTTCGATGTCGGGTCGCGGGCTGATTTTCAATGGGAAAATGTACAAAACTGCTGCTAGCCAAAAGCGTCGATGATGCCGTGAAAATTGAAGTTGTAGCTCTCGTAGAGAAGAACCTGAAAGCAGAGGGGACAGAGTCTGGGTCACGGCACAGTGACCAGGGAGCTCGAAGGAAAGAGCCTTCAATGTCGGGTGCTTCAAGTGGAAAGAGGTGTAGCTTGGATCTGCAGCCACGGGCTCCGAGAGGCTTCAAGGAAGGCGAGCTTCTGGAGGGTAACTGTCCTACGTCGGATGAGGGTCTCTGCAGTATTAGTGTCCAGATTGGATCCACTAAGCCTTGGCAACCGCAACCCATGCAAGATGAACAAATCAGCTACTGGTGCAGACCCACGAGGTTTGTGAGAGGTCTCCTTCAAGGAGACTGTAGAGCAGGCCTGGAGCAACCAGGGGAACTCTTGAAAGTTAAGATTGTCCTCTGCCAGGGCCCACAAGTTGAGAGAGAAGGGACTGCATAAGGCAGCAATTTGGAGTGCGTAAAAGGGAGCCCACGGGCCACCGGAGTGAGCTAGGGCGCTGGTCTTTGGAACAATTGCTGCTGAGAGGTTGGCTCAAGTTTGGGCCAAAGCACAACTTCCCCACTGGTCAGGGTCGTGTGCTATGCAAGAGGTGGCCGGTGTCCTGGGGTATTGGGGATCTCGGCACCCACGCGGTCCACGGTGCTCAGCCTTGCTGTGCACACTCACTGGCCTCTAGCATGCTCAGGAAACCCACCACAAGGGTTCTGGGAGTCGACGAAGTCCATAGGAGCAGCGAAGTTCCAACTGGGTCACTTCCAGTGTTTCAGGTGCCTGCCAAGCAGGGGGGTAACTCCTTTACCCCAAGGGAGATTTCTTCATTCAGCTGGGCAGCAGCTCGTCGAAGGTCACGTCTGTAAAGTCCAAGAATAATCTGAGGCTCTGGGGCCACGTTATTCACCTTTATCCCCAAGATTAGGGGAGTTTCCAGAGTAGTGTCCACCAATGAGAGGTGAGGCGGGAAAGGGTGGCTACACCCTCTCCCCTTTGTCTGTTTCCCACCTGGGCGAGGGGCAGGATGCCCCTGAACTGGTGCCAGGCGGTGTATGCAGAATGTAGGCGCTGTAGCTGCCTACGTGCAACTCTGAAAGGCATCCTAAGGTGCACCCACCCAGTTCCAATCCACATAGTCCGTCTGGGGAGGTGCTGGCACCTTCCTGCAAAAGGATCCCTATTGTCCAGCTGCTGAGGCTGGGATTTTCCCCAGCAACAGGCAGCCAGAGTCGTGTGGGTGGCTGGTAGCATCCATTTTGTACTACGGGTGCACTTTTAAATTGGTGTCTAAATTCTGCCGCTTTTCCCATATTGCCACTCTAGCAGGGGGGAATCGTGCCCTCATGCCCATGGCTGGACTGGGGGTATGATTCCTACATGTTTGACAGCAAACACGATATGGTTCTGTGTAGCCATTCTCAAGTTATCGCGTTATCGTGATAGACTTATAATGCGGGTAAGAGTATATGGTTTTACGAAGGTTGCAGAGGGGCCCTACTCAGGTAGGGGTCCTCCCTCACACATACCTCAGCGCCCTGCCTTGTAGGATTACCAAGGCCTGCTATAGGGGTGACCTATGAGAGTATATGTTTTGTAATGGGGTGGGATATAGGGTACCTATATCCCTGTAAGGGATGCTAGCACCACCTTACCCAGACTACAGTAGTGGTCTGGTGGTGTCAATTTGTATGGCTGTCCCAGGGTGGCACAATAAGTGCTGCAGCCCTGGTAGGCCTACTGAGGGACCCATGCCCTGGGTACCTAGGGTACCATCTACAAGGGACTGTCAGGGTATCCTCAGTATCCAATTGGCTTGTACCTAGGGTACTCACATCGTTTAAGAGAGGAAGCAGATAGGCTGGGGTCCTGGATAGCAGGGCCATAGCCTGGCTAGTGTCATAAAACAGTCAAAACATCAGCAAAAAGTTGGGGGCAACTATGCAGTCGATGCCACTCTCCTACATAACCCCCCCAAACGCAGGGACATTAAACTAACCTTGACCAGTTGAGTCTTCATGTTCTAAGTGGAAATATCTGGAGAGGCCATCTGTATTGGCATGGTTGCTCCCAGGTCTATGTTGCACTGTATGGTCCATCCCCTGTAGGGAAATGGGCCACCTGAGTAGTTTGGGGTTTTCACCCTTCATCTGTTTTAGCCATAGGAGGGGCTTATGGTCTGTTTGAACTAGGAAGTGAGGGCCAAACAAGTATGGCCTCAGCTTCGTCAAGGCCCAGACCACAGCAAAGGCCTCCCTCTCTATAGCTGACCAACGTTTCTCTCTAGGGGTCAACCTTCTGCTAATGAAAGCTACTGGTTGATCCTGGCCCTCCTCATTCAGTTGTGATAACACAGCACCTACCCCCACCTCTGAAGCATCAGTTTGAACTATGAATTCTTTGGAGTAGTTGGGGCTTTGGAGCACTGGAGCAGAGCACATTGCCTGTTTTAGATCATCAAAAGCTTTCTGACAGCTGACAGTCCACTGAACCTTTTTGGGCATCCTCTTAGAGGTGAGGTCATTCAAGGGGGTCACAATGGATCCATATCCCTTTACAAACCTCCTATAATAACCAGTCAGGCCCAAGAAAGCTAGGACCTGAGTCTGGGTGGTTGGAGCAACCCAGTCCATGATGGTCTGGATTTTGCTCTGAAGTGGTTGAACCTGGCCTCCACCTACAAGGTGACCCAGGTATACAACCTGACTCTGCCCTATCTGGCACTTAGTAGCCTTGATAGTGAGCCCTGCCTTTTGCAGTGCTTCCAAAACTTTCCTCAGGTGGATCAGGTGAACCTCCCAGGTGGAGCTGAAGACAGCAATATCATCTAGATATGCTGCACTAAAGTCTTCCAGGCCTGAGAGGACTTGGTTCACCAACCTTTGAAAAGTGGCAGGTGCATTTTTCAAACCAAAGGGCATTACAATAAATTGATAGTGCCCACCAGGGGTAGAAAATGCTGTTTTGGCTTTTGCAGATTCAGCTAACCTTATCTGCCAGTAGCCAGCTGTCAGATCAAATGTGCTCAGATACTTGGCTGAGGCCAATCTATCTATGAGCTCATCTGCTCTGTGAATTGGGTGTGCATCAGTCTTAGTGACTGCATTGAGTCCTCTGTGGTCAACACAGAACCTCATCTCTCTCTTACCGTCCTGGATGTGAGGTTTTGGTACTAGGACTACTGGGCTGGCCCAAGGGCTCTCTGAGGGCTCAATCACTCCCAACTCTAACATCTTTTGGACTTCTGTCCGTATGCAGTCCCTGACATGGTCAGGTTGTCTGTAGATTTTATTCTTAACAGGCAGACTGTCCCCAGTGTCCACTTCATGAGTGCACCAGGGGGTCTGACTTGGAGTCAGTGAAAACATATGCCTGTAAGACTGAAGAACTTGTCTACAGTCTGCTTGCTGCTGGTCAGTGAGGCTGCCTGCCAAGGCCACTCCATCTACTGACCCATCATCAGGGTTGTGAGAGAGCAGGTCTGGGAGAGGGTCACTCTCTTCCTCCTGTCCCTCATCTGTTGCCATGAGCAAGCCCATGTCAGCCCTGTCCACATATGCTTTCAGTCTATTAACATGAAGTACCCTGTGGGGACTTCTGGGAGTGCCAAGGTCCACCAAATAGGTGACCTCTCCCTTTTTCTCCAAAATGGTATGGGGTCCACTCCACTTATCTTGGGGAGCTGCTGGGGCCACTGGCTCCAACACCCATACCTTCTGTCCTGGCTGGTACACCACCAGGACAGCCTTTTGGTCATGCCAGGCTTTCTGTAATTCCTGACTGGCCTCCAGGTTTTTAGTTGCCTTCTTCATATACTCAGCCATCTGGGAGCGGAGACCAAGTAAATAGTCCACTACATCCTGTTTAGGGGGTTTGAGAGGTAACTCCCATCCCTCATTCACTAGACAGAGTGGCCCTCTAACAGAATGGCCAAACAAAAGTTCAAAGGGGCTATAACCAACCCCCTTTTGTGGCACCTCCCTGTATGCAAAGAGAAGGCAGGGCAGAAGGACATCCCATTTTCGCCTAAGCTTTTCTAGGAGCTCTTTGATCATACCCTTTAAGGTCTTGCTGAATCTCTCAACAAGGCCATTGCATTGAGGATGGTAAGGGGTGGTGAACTTATAGTTAACCCCACACTCCTTCCACATTGCCTTGAGGGAGCTACTCATGAAGTTTGTACTTCTGTCAGACAATACCTCCTTAGGAAAACCCACCCTGGAAAAGACTCCCAGGAGAGCCCTTGCCACCACAGGTGCTGTGATGGTCCTAAGTGGAATAGCCTCTGGGTATCTAGTGGCATGATCCACTACCACTAGAATGAACCTGTGCCCAGATGCTGTTGGTGGGTCTAGGGGACCAACTATGTCAATCCTCACCCACTCAAAGGCCACCCCCACCACAGGCAATGGTATCAGGGGGGCCTTTGTGGACTTGCCTGCCTTGCCACTGGCTTGACAGGTAATGCAAGAGCTGCAAAAGCTCCTACAGTCCTCGCTCATTTAGGGCCACTGAAAGT
This sequence comes from Triturus cristatus, assembly GCF_964204655.1. Taxonomy (NCBI): domain Eukaryota; kingdom Metazoa; phylum Chordata; class Amphibia; order Caudata; family Salamandridae; genus Triturus; species Triturus cristatus. The sequence continues at coordinate 1,154,233,813 of NC_140584.1, forward strand.
GAGGGACAATTCTGTCCCAAGTCTTGTTTTGGCCCAGGTGTCCTGCTAAGGGAATATCATGGGCCAGTGTCAGTAGAAAGCCCCTAAACTTTTGAGGTATGACCAACCGCCTGGCTGCACCAGGCTTGGGGTCTCGACCCTCAGAGTAAAGGAGCCCTTCATCCCAATATATTTTATGGGTCCCACTGGCATCACCTGCAGCCTCAGCAGCAGCTTGCTGTCTGAGGGGTTCAAGAGTGGGGCAGCTCTGCTGCTCCAGGCTCAGGTCTGCCCTAGAAGGTCCCCCTGCCCCAAGAACTCATCCTGATCAGGTTCCAGTTCATCGGGGGCAGTTCCTTCTTCAGGACCTAGATCCTCTTCTGCTAAAAGAGTCTCTACAGACTGATCCTGTGGGGAAGGCTCTGCCTTACCCCTGCTACTCCTCCTCATGGAAGGTCCTTGGTCCATTTTTCCAGGATCCAAGGCCTGTTCAGTTCCTGTCAGCTTTGCTTTTGACCTTGTCAGGGCAAACACTTCTGCTGGTATACCCAACATTGCTGCATGGGTACTTAGCTCCACCTCAGCCCATGCTGAGGTCTCCAAATCATTCCCTAGTAAACATTCAACAGGTAGGTCTGCACTCACCACAACTTTCTTGAGGCCAGTTACCCCTCCCCAGGAGAAGTTCACAACTGCTAGAGCATGGTTAGTACTAACGTTGCTTGCATTGGTCACTTGGTAAGTTTCCCCAAGTATGATCTGGTAAGACGCCACAAGTACCTCAGTCACCATTGTGACACTGGCTCCTGTGTCCCTGTAAGCTAATGACTTCTTTCCATTTATTTTTGGCTGTTGTTTGTATTTGCCCAGACCACTGGGGCTCACAAACAGGGACAGGTCCCCATCACAAACTAGAACAGCCTGAGTAGGAGTTCTGACTAGGCCAGAGTCCTCTCCAGATCCCAGGGTCAACCCTACTATGCTCTTGTTCTGTGTACCACCACCTATAGCTGGACTAAGGGGAACAGGCGCCTTATGGGCAGGTGTGGTACTTGTGGAGTCTTTGGCCTTGTTACAATCTGAAGTCCAATGGGTTTTCTGTTTACAGATTTTACACCATGGCTTCCTTGGCTGCTTAGCCTTGTTGGACTGGGTATTGTCAGATGCTGATTTTTGGGGGCCTGTTGAAGACTGCTGGTCTTTTCCCTTTTCCCCACCCTTCTCAGAGTTCTTGGCATCTTCCTTTTTAGTTGCACCCCCAAGGGCTGGACCTTCTGCTTAATCCTGGTTCTGACCCATTTGTCTGCCTTCTTTCCCAATTCTTGGGGAGAGGTCAGATCAGAGTCTACCAGGTGCTGATGTAAGAGCTGATTCTGACAATTGTTAAGGATCTGCTCCGTCATTATGAGATTGTACAATCCTTGGTAATCATTCACTTTACTGCCAGTTAACCAACCTTCCAGTGCCTTGGTAGCACAATCAACAAAGTCTACCCAATCTTGATTCTGTGCTTTCTGGGTGTCTCTGAACTTAAGTCTGTACTGATCAGTGGTTAAGCCAAACCCATCTATTAAAGCATCTCTCAAGATATAGTAATCATCTGCATCCTCTTCTCTTACAGAGAGGAGCTTGTCTCTACCTTTGTCTGCAAAGGAGAGCCACAGGATTGCTGCCCACTGCTCTACTGGGACCCTCTGTACTTTACAGGCCCTCTCAAGAGCAGTGATCCATTTGTGGATGTCATCCCCTGTATGATAGGGGGGCACAATCTTATGGAGGTTCCTATTGTCAGGAGCTTTCTCTCTAACTCTAGGGGCTTCATTACTGCCACCAGGGGTCTCTAGACCCCACTTTCTTGAAGCTTTCTGAAGCTCCAAGGACTCCCTGTCTAATGCTAACTGTTCTCTCCTGAGCTGAAGCTTTGCCTGCTCAAACTGGAGCAGTCTGCATTTCCTCTCCTGGGAGGATTCTCTCCTCTGAGGAGAGGCAGAGGCCCTTTTGGATCTCCTAGAATGGTTGGACCCCACTGAGGGGGATCTGTTCCTTCTGTTTGGATCCACCACTCTCCCTTTAGGGATGGAGGGAGTGTCTCTTGGGCCTTCACCTCCAGATTGTGAGTGGTCTTCTTCCAGGTCAGGGTCATTATCCTCTTCCTGGTCCTCATCAGAGTCCACTCTGGGAGTGTCCTCTTCTGAGGGATGCCCACCCAACTCGTCTATCCCATCAGACACTAAAGTCTGCCTAAAGTCTGCCTAAAGTCTGCTATGAGCAGGATTTCCCTGAGACGTTGAGTATTGGCACCTTTGTTTGTCTTAAGCTTCCTAGAGGTGCACATCTCCCTAAGATCAGCAAAGGTGTGGTAAATAAAATATCACGCTCTCAGACTTTTAAATATTATCAATAGGATCATGCATAAAGCAAGAGGCTGAGTCTGTGGTATCAGATTCATAAAGGGCTTTATTCCAATAACTCGAGTCAAAGGGAGAATATCTCCATCACCAAAAAGGATCTGGACGGGGCTGAAAAGTATTCTCGATATTCTCAAAACATTATTCACAGAGTACAGTATATATACATTTCTCAATTGTACGTAAGCAAGAGAGCAAGAGAGAATGAGATAAGAGCATGTGGGCGTGTAAGTAGGCGTGAAGGTGGGCGTCCATGTGGGCGTCCACTTGATGATAAGGGGTAAATTGTCATGTGTGGGTGGATACCTGGAGATGATTTCGCAATGTCAGCAGAAATACTTGGCAGAGATGCGCGCTCAGCAGCATGACGTGTAATTGACGTGCAACTAGGGGGTGAAGGGGACTTGACATTTAGCTCTACATGTGGAGACAAAAGTCTGGGGTTATGTCAACCTAATCCCAAATCATATCTAATATCCTATGTTTAAAGAACTATGTTATCCACAAGGGAAGGGCTCTCGGACAGAATCTATTCTATACTGACTGTGTGTGTGTGTACAAGCGTCTAAGTGTCTACACTGAATGCGAGGGGATGGGAATATTCCATGATGACAGGGCTATGAATTACTTGCATGAGGGCAGAGAAACCGGGCCTTTTGCTTGGTAACTGGAGGAATGTTTACTTAAGCTACTAGGCAGGAATGCATCGGCTGAGGGGGAAGCAGATAATTCGAAGGTGAAATACAGCTCTTGGCAGAGAATAGGCTGATGTCAGGCTTCGTGGGCCGCGCAGAGAATGAGACAGAGTTCATGGTCACAGATGCGAGCTCAAGCTGAAGCTGTCAGAGGCAGAGAGCAGGGAAAGGCTTTGAGGACAGAATCGGGCCTACTTGCCTGAACTGTAAAAATGGAGTAACTTAGCCATAAAAAGTCGGTGGCCTTTCATACTTAGGAATCGAATATCCAGCCCATTCATGGCGGATCTGACAGAGGACATGTTAACGGTGGACGCACATGTGTTTGCGTCTTCGAAACTGGAACTGGAGGGAACATACATGTATTTGTAACATGCACATAGAACCGTTGGGGTCCAAGATAGGGGACATAACTGATCAGGGAAATCCACATTTCCACATTCCCTCCTTGTCCCCTACTTGCCCGTCAAGAAACATCAATCTTCATTAATCCATCGATTTGCTCATGGAGCATCATTTCTTCTTCTTTCTTCTTCCGGGATCTTGAGCGAAAACCTTGATGTGGAATACACGATGTGGCACACAGACCACAAATCGCTGGTCCACATTGCAGGCATAGACAGCAACTGAATAGTATGAGAAGGCCAATACCTAGGAAGGATAGGACCCTCCATCCAAAGGTGGATAATACACTCCAAAACCAACCGGACCAAGTCCAGGTGCCTGGATTCTGGTGTATCTGGCTTACAATCTTATGAAGGCGAGTTATGGCTTTATATACAGATGGCGAATTTTCTGGTATGAAAAATGCAATGGCTTGATCCGATGACCCTACAAGCTCCGCCCCTATCGGCCAGGATAACGTCAAGGACAAGACTATTTTGAAGCACAACAATCCGCATAGCAGACTGCTCTTCTGTTAAATTGCCTAAGGCGGAAATAGTTTCGTTCACTACTGCTTCAAGGGTTCTGGTTAATCTACGTATCAGCTTACTATTGGTAACTGTACCTATATAGGGAAAGAAACCTTTATTGAAATCTGTGTATTTTTCCCATGCTGTTTCAGTGTAATTGACAATTGGGAGATCTCTCTGCTGTCTATTGTGTACTAAATGAGTATTTCTATGAGAATCAGGAGGAGCTAGGAAAACAGGTGGTAGGAGGAATGCTATGTAACAGGTACCGTCCCAATCTAGAGGTAAGCGTATATATGCGGTCTGGCCACATATAAAGTAGGAATGACGAGAAGCTCTAAATGTAGACTTGCCTTGATCACTGAATTTTATTACAGTGGTGCATTTACTATGGCCCATGTGTATGGAGCCATTCTTTCTTATACATAATTCCTCTTTTACTGGGAATACGGACATGGCGGGCAAGATTGGTGTAGCTTCAGATTCAACGTTCAGGATCATGAGGTTAAGTGTAAAATTACCTAATCCATATACTTCATTTCTTAGATCAGTTCCTGTTCTTTTGGGAAGTCCCTCCTTGTTAGGGTAGCAGACTTTAAGCAAAAACTAAATTCAGGTTTCCCCATACCCAGTTGTCTTGATAAACTGCGGAATTCGAATCTAGGGAATTAATCAAACTAAACCATGCTCCACAGGAGCCATTGTGTGTGAACGGATAGAGAAAAAGGGGCAAAACTCCCTTATAGTTCTGATAGGGGGGAGTCGGCCACAGACCCAGCAGTCTGTAGCATTGCTAGTCTGATGTGAATGGTGCAGCATCTGAATAAAGGTATTGTTGCGTAAGGCAAGTCGATATGATAGCTCATAGGATGGCAGATCACTAAATGTGTGCTTTATGGTATCATTAGTGGAGGAGTGTAAAAGTGAGGCAATAGGAGGAAAAATAGCATGTAGTATTAAGCTGATACATATTATCGTGATGCTCTTAAGATATTGAAAAATTACAGTCACTATACATCTATTTGCTTCTTATCTAACTCTCTTATTTTTGCTTTATGTTATTGTCCAAGATCTTATGCGAGCCAGAATACATGTTCAACCGCTTCACCACCTAGTGGACTTAATTGATCAAACGGGTTCTGACTTTTTGAATCAAGGTTTAGCTTTGTGGAAACTTCTGGGCATTCTCCTCTAGAAAATGTTGTTCAAAATCCAAGTTCAAAGTTTTTTTTCCTTTGTAAAAGAGTGGTGAAGGTGCACTTTGACTTTAACGGCCGTCCCCGTGGTCCAGAGCACTGACTTCGGCGCCTGTCATCCAGGAGCGATGGAGTATTCTTTGACCTGGGTGTTGTCAGGGAAGGCGGCAGCAACCTGCGAACAACAAGAGAGTAGTGCAGACATCAAGGAAGCCAGGTAATCTGTCAGCATGTTACTGTCAACATAAGTAATCTTTTAGGCATTGTAGTGCCCCACATATTTGGTGGTCTACCAAAGACCACTTCATAGGGAGATAAGCCTGTTCTAGAATGAGCTACTATTCGCATGTAAAAGAGGGCAACCGGCAGGGCTACCATCCAATCTATACCTTTGTCTGCGCAAATTTTAATGTCTGATTATGTCTTTCTACAAGGCCTGCTGCTTCAGGATGTCGCACACAATGGAATTTCCAGGTATACCCTAACAGAAGGGACACCTGCTTCATTAGTACCAGGACATATTTGTAACCTCTACATCTGTTTATTTGGATATAATCCATTTGGAGCACTTCAAAAGGGTGGTCAGGTGGATGGAATCCACCTTGTTCCATCGGAATGCCTTTACCTGCATTGAATTGGCAACAGATCATACATGTTCTGACCTTTTGTTTCGCTGCTGCACGCAGGTGCTTGTTGAACCATATATTCTGTAAGCTATCTATCATTGCTTTCTCTCCTAAGTGTGCAGGACTATGTGCGGTATTTATAATCACTTGTACCATCGAATTTGCCCTTATTCATCCAACCCTGATCAGTCAGTACCCCTCCTTGTTCCGACCATTTCTTTAATTCGTCCATAGTAGCATGTGTCTGTATGTCTTGTACATCCTTGGAAGGATCCCTAACTGTCATGGCTTTGGACAGTGATAGTATCTGTGATTTTGTCATGTCTAGTGGGGTCTGAGCTGTCTGTTTAGCAGTTCGGTCTGCCAGATCATTGCCTTGGGAAATGGTATCTGTGGCTCTAGTATGTGCTTTACATTTTAGGATAGCTATGGCTGTTGGTAAATGTATTGCTTCCAGTAGGGCTTGAATAAGGGGCCATGCTGTATCTTGGCCCCATGAGAGGTCAAGAAACCTCTTTCTCTCCACAAAATCGGTGTAAATGTTTACTCTCAGGTGCTTAGCTCTTATGCACGCTTGTGTCAGGGCGATGAGCTCTGCTGCTTGTGCTGACAATATGTCTATTCTTTTAGTCTCTATTATTACAGTATCAGCAGTCACTGCATATGCTGCCACTAATTCTCCCGCCCCTGTCCTCATGCATGAGCCGTCAACATATAGTGTTAGCTCGGGGTCTGGGAGTGCAACATCTGTCAAGTCTTGTCTTGGTTTAGTCACGGTATGTATTACTTCAACACAGTTGTGTGGTGAAACGCTTTCTGTACTGGAGGGCAAAAGGGTAGCAGGATTCAGTATGTTGCATCGTCTGATCTCTATGTGTGGTTGAAATAACGTCAGCTCATAATCCGTCAGTCTAGCTACAGTCAGGTGTTGTGTTTGTGTCCGGTTCAAGAGAACCTCTACTGCGTGTGGTACTTGTACTGTCAGAGGGTGGCCCAGCACTATCGAGTCACTTTGTCTTATGGCTAAGGCCGTTGCTGCAACTGATTTTAGGCACGCAGGCAAAGCCTGTGCTACTGGGTCTAATGTACTAGAAAGATAAGCACAGGGCTCGTGTTTTCCTGCATGATCTTGTGTTAGGACAGATAGTGCTGTTCCATCCCGCTCTGTCACAAAAACATAAACGATTTGTTGTAATCAGGGTTTGCTAAAACTGGTGCTTGACATAAAGCTCTCTTTAATTCTTCAAATGCCACAGTGTGTTCTTGTGTCCAAGGGAGGACTTTAGTAGAAGCTGTATTAGGGGCTTGGACTAATTCCCCTGAAAGATCACAATAAAACATGAGAAAAAGGGGAAAACACCATACCTATTTCCTTGGCTTAATTTCTAAGGGGGCTAATTTCTAAGGGGCTTAATTTCTTAAGGGGCTAGCGGGAAGCGAACCTCCTCAGGGGCCACCCTGTGTCTTGACAATACTATTAATCCCTGTGTGTAGCTACTGGGCGTAAGCAAAATTATAGGAGATACACAGCGTATGTGAAACGGCGAGAAATCCTTCAAATTAATGTACAAACCTCATTGTGTTAGCTCATAAGCTAGCCAAATGACATCTCATATGCAAATGTCCCTATTACATGAACCTACACCAACCTGAAGTCAATATTAATGCTAGGAGGCCCTAATAGGAATGCTAAATTACCTAAATATTCGGAAAACCAAGTTTAAGAACAGTTGTTAATGTTGATAATTAATAATTTATCTGCTAAAGAAATCAGTCAATTTTGCAATAATTTCCACCTATACAATAAATAGCCTAATTCAAAAACAAGTCAACTATTGGGGCCACCACTCACAAGAATGAGCTTACTAAAGCAAACTTTAAAAAGGAAATCCTGTCAGATATTTTCTCATTACCCTAAATACCGGGCCTCATATGTCCCTCTGTGGTGGCAGTCCCTATTTAAAACAGGCCTTTCAAGAGTTAAAATGCGAGTGCACAGATCATAATTGTTCCTTAATGTCCAATCTGGAAACATATGACCGAGGCTGCCTGTCTATAAGAGAAAGGCAGTTATGTGAAAAATATTTTAGTCTTGCATAGCCTTTTTCTTTTGTTTCATTCATCTCCAACACCAATTAGACATACACTGATAACGTGTTGTCTGCTATTTTGACAGCATGATAATGGTAATATCATGTCTGTGAAATTTAGTAATTGTGCCAAGCCATCAGTATACCGGGCACAGAAAGCATGGATAATTACACTAACATATATAAATGAGCAGCGATGCGTAATTACAGTACCTACAGCTCAGATGCGAACATTCTGGCCTGCTTAATTTGTCAGGCTTATAATCAATAACTTATTTACCTGCCCTATACAACCCCATCTGGCAGTGGGTCATCCCAATGATGACCGCGTCAAGTCTGACACACAGGATCAGCAACAATAATCAAAAAATGACGAACACACGAACCTGTCTCTTTTTTTTTTTTTTTTTTTTTTTATTTTTTTTTTTTTATAAAAATGTGCTATGCTTCTTTGTACACAATGTACCCTCATGTCCTAGTCGAAGATGCATCTCACATCTTTCCTCACAGACCCGTAACCACTGGATCATTTATCCAATGCAACTGGTGGCAGCTTGTGGCCACAATTCAAAAATGTCTGAATTTGAAAATCGTTTTTATATAGGCACATAGCCCTTAAAATTCCAAGCAAGAGCAACATTTTACTTTCTGACCAGAAGCAATATAACAATTGCTAAAAAATAAAACAAATCTTCTCCATAGACATTTCCTCGGGGCACTTGTTTTGCACAGAATAGAACAAGGGAATCTTTCTCGACTTACATTTCTCAGCTGCCCTGTCTTATCAGAGAAGTTAAAAATAGCCCCTCAGCGCGGCCTGAGCCTGGGCTGCCAGCCATCTTTTTTTTGTTTTTCCTACTCCTGGCCCCAAGGCTCTCCAGCTGCAGGCATTACACAGATGCGATGTCAGAGAAGCCTTCTAAGCAGTGCCCTGTTCTGCTCCTCTCATCGGCCCCCACCTACACTGGCTACAAGGTCAGAATCTGTCTCCGATTTCTGTATCACATTCTGCTCTACACGGCCCCCACCTTCTCCTCACTCTGAAGCTGTCAAAGACAAAAAGACTACTCAATTCCATAAAAACTGCAATAATTCGCTCAATTGAAAAATTATTTTTACATACAATTTGCACTCAGGGGGTCATAATCTTACCGACTTGACCCAGCACATTGGCTCACTGGACCATCAAGAACACAAACCTGTATTCATGAAAAATTTGCAAATTCGAAATACCCACAATTCTTTTTCCAAGCTAAACTTGTCACTAATTATTTTTCGTTAACACTTTGTACATTAGGGGTGTCATCAAATCACAGGAGTTGCTCCTTCTCTAGCTGCACCCCTCTCAATTTCCTATTGACAATGTAGTCAAATGTTGGACCATGTAAACACCAGCTATGCGCTGTTCATTTGGTGGGGGGCTCAAGAACCTTTGGGCTACTATGTAATTAATATATGTATTATAACTGGTCTTTTTACTGGGGCCACTCTTGCTAGGTCCTCTGAAAGGACGGGATAAATACCAGCAACGTCAGTATTTCTTTTTCTGTCAGCCTGCGCTCATTTTACCAGCTCAAATTCCTCCTGTAACATCTCATCCTTGGCTTTTCCAGACTCCAGTCCACTTCTCTCTGCTTCGTGAAACACTTACTCTGACCTTCTATGTGACGCCTTGCGCCAAAAACTCAATGGCATCCTTCCAAGCTGGTCTACATTTCCTCTTTCATAAGAGTGTTTCGTTGTCTATCTTTTACTCGTATACCTTCCTCAACTAACACGTTTTCTCGGGCTTTGTCTGAATCCTCCCTACTTTTCTCTTCTTTTCTGAGCGCTTACTCTGTGCGTCTATGCTATTCTTTACGCCATAATTCAACAGCGTCTTTCTGTGACTGTCTAGCTTTCCTCTTCCACAACTCTTCTTCGACTTTCATGATACATTCGGCATCCCAGGTCCCAGCTACGGGCCATCTCTGACTTTCTGGTAACTCTTTGGTGTAGTCCACCCATAGATCAAGGAATAATATGGCGTCTAAGCCATGCTTGTGAAAAATAAAATGTCCTGTAGTGTCCCTAGGAGGAATAGGAACTGCTTCTTCAAGCACCCCTTTTCTGGTAGTAATCTGTCTTAACTTCGAGAAGAGCGGCATATTGACAACTGATCTGATACTTACTCTTGAACTCACTTAATACGAAAAAAACACAATAATGAACAGTGAACAATGAACAATCATTCATACCACAATATTTGAACACTTTAAACATTAAACATTAAACATTTTAACAACGACCGACAATGATGACAGTCTGCCTAACTAATCACCACGCTGAATTCTTGACAATAACTGAATACTTCGGAATACTTGATATACTGCTAAACAGTACATATACACTGCTAAACAGTGCAGACCGGATTTGTGTACCCAAATCCGTCTTGACCGGCACAACCTATGTGCGCGTCAACACGCCTCCCCGGCGATGGTACTCACCGAGTAGCTCCTTGAAACGGAAGGCCTCAGAGAATGGACTGGACTCGACGACTGCGGACATCGGACCCTCTGGACATCGGGACTTTGAAAACCTGGTGGGCCTCTGATACCACAGACTCAGCCTCTTGCTTTATGCATGATCCTATTGATAATATTTAAAAGTCTGAGAGCGTGATATTTTATTTACCACAGAATGGCGCCCGAACAGTTTAATCTCTTTCCCCACACGCCGGAGATGAAGGTCCTGTTTTGCCCCCTTCCATAGCCGTGATGGACTTCAAGCGTGCACGTCGCGGGTTTTTCCCGCCAACTCCCTCAGGCCACCGAAGGGGACAGACTGCGACAAGGCATCCATACGAGGCGGTGAGGAACGCAGATTGTCTACCCAGAGCCCACCTGCGAGAGAGCTGCGTCTGAGGTATACAGAGGCCCACCAGGTTTTCAAAGTCCCGATGTCCAGAGGGTCCGATGTCCGCAGTCGTCGAGTCCAGTCCATTCTCTGAGGCCTTCCGTTTCAAGGAGCTACTCGGTGAGTACCATCGCCGGGGAGGCGTGTTGACGCGCACATAGGTTGTGCCGGTCAAGACGGATTTGGGTACACAAATCCGGTCTGCACTGTTTAGCAAAGATGATCATATTTGTTGGCTGGGACCCTAAGGGGTCCTTCCAGAGCCTTATGGGCACCTGAATGCAAAGACATTTTCTAGTGTAGTGGTACTGGTGTATCTACCTACACTAGGTGTGGCCTACTGAACCCTTTCTTGAGTTGTAGTCAAGGTGTGCTAAACCCTCTACACACAACTCCTAAGTTCAGTAGAACTTATTGTATTCTAAGCTTGAATTTATATGTACCTTTGGTACCAAGTGGCTTTCACTTTAGAAATTCAATTTGTTATCTGGTAAAACAATGGCAAGCTTGAATCCAACCGCTGCACACCAATGTGAGAAGTTGGGCTGGCATATGCTGTCCTCTAGTTATAGGGGACACCTTGTACCAGTCCAATTCGACTCTTATGGTGATAGGTTAAAGACAACCTTTAAAGAAAGCTATCCTAGTGGTAGCTGTGGAGAGCAGCCTTCAGGCTAAGTCTTGAAGGAGTGTTAAGCTTATTGTTTTACCTTAGATAACCTCTTGAATGACAAAATGAAAGAGTAGTCCACACAGGTATATATATAAAATATATGTATTTATTCTAAACAGAATCCCACAAGTCTCTTTATGAGGCTAGAGGCAAAGTTACAATTCAAACAAGCATTGATAGATACAAATAAATAGCACTGGAATCATAGGGCCCCATGGGGGGACCAAACCATATATTAAAAAAAGTGGTATAAGAACCACGACAATTCTACAGACAATGCCTAGGGCATTTAGGATCGCTGGCCCCTTAAGAATCCACCCCAGGTTATGAGGAAGGGGACCCGCGTGCAGTGGAAATAGCTGCTATCGGGATCTCTATTAAAGCCTATGGAGAATGTTGCGGTTTGATTTAAACAGATTAAAGACACTTCTAGCAGGAGTTCAAAGGTGAAAACTTAGAGTTAAGCTTTTGGAGAGGCTACTACCACGAGAGTACCGAGGTACCACTGTTACCTGCCCCAGGGAAGCCGGGTGCATAGGTCGTTTTCGATGTCGGGTCGCGGGCTGATTTTCAATGGGAAAATGTACAAAACTGCTGCTAGCCAAAAGCGTCGATGATGCCGTGAAAATTGAAGTTGTAGATCTTGTAGAGAAGAAACTGAAAGCAGAGGGGACAGAGTCTGGGTCACGGCACAGTGACCAGGGAGCTCAAAGGAAAGAGCCCTTCAATGTCGGCTGCTTCAAGTAGAAAGAGGTATAGCTTGGATCTGCAGCCACGGGCTCTGGGAGGCTTCAAGGAAGGCGAGCTTCTGGAGGGCGACTGTCCCATGTCGGATGAGGGTTGCTGCGGTATTAGTGTCCAGATTGGATCCACTAAGCCTTGGCAACTGCAACCCAAGCAAGATGAACAAATCAGCTACTGGTGCAGACCCACGAGGTCTGTGAGAGGTCTCCTTCAAGGAGACTGTAGAGCAGGCCTGGAGCAACCAGGGGAACTCTTGAAAGTTAAGATTGTCCTCCGCCAGGGCCCACAAGTCGAGAGACAAGGGACCACGGAAGGCAGCAATTTGGAGTGCGTAAAAGGGAGCCCACGGGCCACCGGAGTGAGCTAGGATGCTGGTCTTTGGCACAATTGCTGCTGAGAGGTTGGCTCAAGTTTGGGCCAAAGCACAACTTCCCCACTGGTCAGGGTCGTGTGCTATGCAAGAGGTGGCCGGTGTCCTGGGGTATTGGGGATCTCGGCACCCACACGGTCCACAGTGCTCAGTCTTGCTGTGCACACTCACTGGCCTTTGAGATGCTAAGGAAACCCACATCAAGGGCACTGGGAGTCAATGAAGTCCGTAGGAGCAGCGAAGTTCCAACCCGGTCACTTGCAGTGTTTCAGGTGCCTGCCAAGCAGGGGGGTAACTCCTTTACCCCAAGGGAGATTTCTTCAATCAGCTGGGCAGCAGCTCGTCGAAGGTCAAGTCTGTAAAGTCCAAGATTATTCTGAGGCTTTGGGGCCACGTTATTCATCTTTATCCCCAAGATTAAGGGAGTGTCCAGAGTAGTGTCCACCAATGAGAGGTGAGGCAGGAAAGGGTAGCTACACCCTCTCCCCTTTGTGCAGATATTTATATAGCGCAAATCACCAACCGGTCTCTAAGCGCTTGCTTAGGGAACCCATCCTGGTATTCCCCTGTGAGATAACCCAGCAGGGCATCCACAAGGTGAAAGCCAGGCATCCCGCCGCGAGGGGCCATTGTGGAGATTAAGCAAGCTATTGCCCAGAGTCGCAGAGTGTGAACCCATGAATCGAGTATGCACTGGAGCGAGAATTATCGAGTCCATGGACAATTTATGGACTCAAGACCCAGCCGAGCCGGGAATTGAACCCTGGTCCCGGGCTGACCTCTGCTTCCAGGTCTGCCTACTCTAACCAGTGAGCCACACTTCTCCCCTTTGTGTGTTTCCCGCCTGGGCGAGTGGCAGGATGCCCCTGAACCGGTTCCAGGCGGTGTATGCAGAATGTAGGCGCTGTAGCTGCCTACGTGCAACTCTGAAAGGCATCCTAAGGTGCACCCACCCAGTTCCAATCCACATAGTCTGTCTGGGGAGGTGCTGGCACTTTCCTGCAACAGGATCCCTATTGTCCAGCTGCCGAGGCTGGGATTTTCCCCAGCAACAGGCAGCCAGAGTCGTGTGGGTGGCTGGTAGCATCCATTTTGTACTACGGGTGCACTTTTAAATTGGTGTCTAAATTCTGCCGCTTTTCCCATATCGCCCCTCTAGCGGGGGGAATCGTGCCCTCATGCCCATGGCTGGACTGGGGGTATGATTCCTACATGTTTGACACCAAACACGATATGGTTCTGTGTAGCCATTCTCAAGTTAACGCGTTATCGCGATAGACTTATAATGCGGTTAAGAGTATATGGTATGGCTACACTACAAACAACCCAGCAATGGTTTTACGAAGGTTGCAGAGGGGCCCTACTCAGGTAGGGGTCCCCCCTCACACATACCTCAGCACCCTGCCTTGTAGGATTACCAAGGCCTGCTATAGGGGTGACCTATGAGAGTATATGTGTTGTAATGGGGTGGGATATAGGGTCCCTATATCCCTGTAAGGGGTGCTAGCACCACCTTACCCAGACTACAGTAGTGGTCTGGTGGTGTCAATTTGTATGGCTGTCCCAGGGTGGCACAATAAGTGCTGCAGCCCTGGTAGGCCTACTGTGGGACCCATGCCCTGGGTACCTAGGGTACCATCTACAAGGGACTGTCAGGGTATCCTCAGTATCCAATTGGCTTGTACCTAGGGTACTCACATCGTTTAAGAGAGGAAGCAGATAGGCTGGGGTCCTGGATAGCAGGGCCACAGCCTGGCTAGTGTCATAAAACAGTCAAAACATCAGCAAAAATTTGGGGGCAACTATGCAGTCGATGCCACTCTCCTACATTCATGTTCCTCATTATCCTGAGCATCCAGGAATAGAACAGGGAAACTTGCCTGATATTCGATGAAACTCTCTTGCAAGAGGCGGTGGGCAAATTTTTCCAGAAAGTGGGGGGCTAACCCTTTTCCTTCATTATTGAGTTCAGAACCCAAAAAGAGCACTGCCAATTAGGCTATGTGCGACTTAGAAAAATTTAATTTGTATCCTAAGTCTGCAAAGGACAAGATGAAGCGGTCAACATGCACCAGATGTGGAATCAATTTGTCGTCAGTCAAATAAATGTCGTCGACGTAAGAGAAAGCATCAGGATCTATGTTGTGTAAAAGCGAAACAACACGCGCAGCAAATGCACCAGGTCTATTCTTATAGCCCATAGGCAATCTTTTAAATCTTTTCTGATTTCCGACTGCAGTAAATGCGGTCCAGGCACGGCTCTCAGGAGCCAAATTGTGACTGTAAAATCCATTGGAAATGTCCAAGTCATTTCATACTTTTTACTGACTTTTTTTTTTGATAATGCATTGTGCTAGATTGTGAATATTTTCCCGTCTATCAAGGGAAGCGAAGGCTTTTGCTTGTATTGTATCCATCATCACTCCCAGGAAGGTGATGGAGGTTGTAGGTGTTATATGCGGCTTCTGGTGGTTGAGTGACAGGTCCAAAGCACAGAAAAGAGATAGACAAGTTGTCATATGTCTCGCTGCTTTCCATTATTAGTCAATCATCCAAATATGGGAATACTAGGACTCGTGGTTGCCTGAGATATGCTGCCACTGGAGCTAGAACCTAGGTGAATACTCGAGGTGCTCATCATTTGCCAAATGGTAAGACTTTGAATTGGTAGTGAGCATTGGCTACCTTGAAGCACAATAATTTCCTGTGTTTGGGATGTATTGGTGTATGGAAATAGGCGTCTTTGAGATCCAAGGCATTTATATGATCTCCTTCATTTAAAAGGTGTAATTCATCTGTGAAGATTGACCATACAAAATGATTGCTTTTTGAGAAATTTGTTGAGCTGACGAAGATCTAAGATGGGATGCTAATATCCTGACTACTTCCAGATTAAGAAGAGTCATGAGTAGAAACCGATTCCCCTCTTAGTCTTTGGTAAAATTTCTATTGCAACCTCCCATATCATTGTGGTGACCTGGGATAAGAGCTCTTTTAAATGGGTAGGGGGTGGTCCTCCCATTGGTACATTCAGTGGGGTTTGTTGAAACCGAAGGGTATGTCCCTGGGTGAATATTTCAAGGACCCACCTGTCTGATGTTATCTGGGACCATTGGTGAAGAAACGTGGAAATTTTACCCCCAATTTGAGTATTGAAGGTGGGGAAGGTGACCCCCACTTGGAGGTTGTCACTGTTTCTTGGTACTGTCCCTGCCTCTACAGGAAGTATTTCCCTTGGTGGGATGTCTATATGCTGCAGATGGTGGTTGTCTTTAGGACAGCTGGTTGATGGCTAGTGGTACGGTGATATTGTCCTTCGTAGGGTTGGTGCTGTTGGTAACTTACTTGGAAGGAGGACACTCAGGTTCCTTGACAGGGCTGCCACTTGAGTTGGAGGTTTCCAAGGGACCTGGCTGTCTTAGTGTCTGTTTTGATGGCTTGTAGCGCATCATCAACATGCTTACCAAAGAACAATTCACCATCATATAGAAAGACTATTATCTTTGTTTGGACCTCCTGCAGGAAAGAAGTAGCTTTTAGCCATCCCTGCCTCTTGGGACTGCTGCCCCGGCTAGTTGTCAAAAAGTACGCGTGTTACGGACCGTACACACGCTCTGAGAGCGTGTGTACGGCCCGTCCCACTATAGTGGTGGTGCCGTAGGAGTACGCGTGGTACGGCCCGTACACACGCTCTGAGAGCGGGTGTACGGTCCGTAGCACGCATACTCCTACGGAACCACTACAATAGTGATACGGACCGTACACACGCTCTAAGAATGTGTGTACGGGCCGTACCACTATTGGATTGGGGCCGTAGGGGTACGCGTGTTACGGACCGTACACACCCTCTGAATGCGGGGGTACGGTCCGTATCACCAGTACATTTGGGATACTAGGCGTACACACGCCACCAATGTTAGCGTACGGCCTGGTGCAGCATATCACCATTATATTGGTGTGTGTGGAGGGCCAGGACAGCAGTGTACTGCACCAAGGGGGTGGGTGGGTGGGTGGGTGGGTGTGTGGCTGCATAGGATTCCCAATAGTGGACAGACATGGGGGTGGGTGCATATCACTACCAGCAGTGGACAGACATATGGGGGTGGGTGCAGAGGACTCCCAGCAGTGGACAGACATGGGGGTGGGTGCATATCACTACCAGCAGTGGACAGACATATGGGGGTGGGTGTATATGACTCCCAGCAGTGGCCTGCAATATGAGGGGTGGGTGCAGAGGACTCCCAGCAGTGGACAGACATATGTGGGTGGGTGCACATCACTACCAGCAGTGGACAGACATATATGGGTGGGTGCAGAGGACTCCCAGCAGTGGACAGACATATGTGGGTGGGTGCACATCACTACCAGCAGTGGACAGATATATAGGGGTGGGTGCAGAGGACTCCCAGCAGTGGACTGCAACATGAGGGGTGGGCGCAGAGGACTCCCAGCAGTGGACAGACATATGTGGGTGGGTGCACATCACTACCAGTATTGAACAGACATATATGGGTTGGTGCAGAGGACACCCAGCAGTGGACAGACATATGTGGGTGGGTGCACATCACTACCAGCAGTGGACAGACATATATGGGTGGGTGCAGAGGACTCCCAGCAGTGGACTGCAACATGAGGGGTGGGTGCAGAGGACTCCCAGCAGTGGACAGACATATGTGGGTGGGTGCACATCACTACCAGCAGTGGACAGACATATATGGGTGGGTGCAGAGGACTCCCAGCAGTGGACAGACATATGTGGGCGGGTGCACATCACTACCAGCAGTGGACAGACATATATGGGTGGGTGCAGAGGACTCCCAGCAGTGGACAGACATATGTGGGTGGGTGCACATCATTACCAGCAGTGGACAGACATATATGGGTGGGTGGAGAGGACTCCCAGAAGTGGACTGCAACATGAGGGGTGGGTGCAGAGGACTCCCAGCAGTGGACAGACATATGTGGGTGGGTGCACATCACTACCAGCAGTGGACAGACATATATGGGTGGGTGCAGAGGACTCCCAGCAGTGGACAGACATATGTGGGTGGGTTTAAATCACTACCAGCAGCGGACAGACATATATGGGTGGGTGCAGAGGACTCCCAGCAGTGGACTGCAACATTAGGGGTGGGTGCAGAGGACTCCCAGCAGTGGACAAACATATGTGGGTGGGTGCACATCACTACCAGCAGTGGACAGACATATATGGGTGGGTGCAGAGGACTCCCAGCAGTGGACAGACATATGTGGGTGGGTGCATAGGACTCCCAGCAGTGGACTGCAATGAGGGGTCGGTGAAGAGGACTCCCATCAGTGGACAGACATGTGAGGGGTGGGTGTATATGACTCCCAGCAGTGGCCTGCAATATGAGGGGTGGGTGCAGAGGACTCCCAGCAGTGGACAGACATATGTGGTTGGGTGCACATCACTACCAGCAGTGGACAGCTATATATGGGTGGGTGCAGAGGACTCTCAGCAGTTGACAGACATATATGGGTGGGTGCAGAGGACTCCAGCAGTGGACTGCAACATGAGGGGTGGGTGCAGAGGACTCCCATCAGTAGACAGACATGTGAGGGGTGGGTGTATATGACTCCCAGCAGTGGCCTGCAATATGAGGGGTGGGTGCAGAGGACTCCCAGCAGTGGACAGACATATGTGGGTGGGTGCACATCACTACCAGCAGTGGACAGACATATATGGTTGGGTGCAGAGGACTCCCAGCAGTGGACAGACATATGTGGGTGGGTGCACATCACTACCAGCAGTGGACAGGCATATATGGGTGGGTGCAGAGGACACCCAGCAGTGGACAGACATATGTGGGTGGGTGCACATCACTACTAGCAGTGGACAGACATATATGGGTGGGTGCAGAGGAATCCCAGCAGTGGACTCCAACATGAGGGGTGGGTGCAGAGGACTCCCAGCAGTGGACACACATATGTGGGTGGGTGCACATCACTACCAGCAGTGGACAGACATATATGGGTGGGTGCAGAGGACTCACAGCAGTGGACTCCAACATGAGGGGTGGGTGCACATCACTACCAGCAGTGGACAGACATATATGGGTGGGTGCAGAGGACTCACAGCAGTGGACAGACATATGTGGGTGGGTGCACATCACTACCAGCAGTGGACAGACATATATGGGTGGGTGCAGAGGACACCCAGCAGTGGACAGACATATGTGGGTGGGTGCACATCACTACCAGCAGTGGACAGACATATATGGTTGGGTGCAGAGGACTCCCAGCAGTGGACTGCAACATGAGGGGTGGGTGCAGAGGACTCCCAGCAGTGGACAAAGACATGGGGGGGGGGGTGTACATCATTATCAAATGACCACAACTCCATGGGTGTATGTACGCATCCCTAACTTTTGACTATGATGATAGTGCCATAACAACACATCACTGACAGCAGTGTCCCACTCCCAGGAGGATGGCTGTCTTTCCCCCACTGCATGACACACCACATGTGGGTGTGAGGACAAATGACACATGCATACCCACCCCTGGCGGATGCATCACAATACACACACTGAGATCATGCCACAAGACTGTATAGTCATGTCAGTGCCTACTAAAGTAAGAGAGCCAAAGGGAACACACATTGTCACGCACATCCGAGGACTGATAGGAATGTACAGGTGCTGGGCCAGCCACCAAGATGTTGTCTCTCATGGAAGGAATAGGGTGGAGTTTCCACAGATACAATGCCCACAATTGTGAGTCATGTGCCCAAATACCCTGCAGAACAAGTACCATATGTGTGCTAGGCTGGGATTACACACATGCATAGTGCTGAAAAGGGAGAATTTCTCCATGAAGGCATTTCAACATACTCAATACACAAGTACAGTGACTAGCAAGGATGGCACAGACGATGCAGCCGGAGACATTGCTGAGCAGGCATGGCCATAGTTGAAGGGATCCGTGACCAACAAAGGAAATGTAGACACAGGTCAGCACAACAATTGGGCAATTCTTTGCAGGGAAGATGTCAGGTGCCACAGAGTAAGAAACACTCCTTGGGACAATGTCTCAAAACCAAAGTAACACACACTACCAATGATTTTTTGCAGAGACCTTGTGATGGCACGCAGATACCATGGTCAACCTCATGACCATCAGACTCGAACATTTCTCAGAACCATAACACATTACCACAACACCAACTCCTGGAGCCTCGGCACCAACATCAATACCTGAAATGCAATAGTGTTCAAAGGAAAAATAAAATGCTTTATTCAGCATGAAAATAATTAAGAAAGAACACTGTATACAAAGGCCAATGGGCAGTCCATAATAGAAGTCCTTGGGGGGACACATGGGCACACGTCTCCCCTAGCTTGCCTGCACAGTGGAACCCTCAGGTTCGTCGACAGGGGGGGGGTGGCATCATGTGGGGAAGGACCAGGCACCGCAGGGACAGCAGGAGGGGGTGGGTGCAGTGGATAGATGGGGTGGGTGCAGGGGTGGACGTGTCCACCACAGGGGGTGGGGCAGCACCAATGGTGGATGTGAGCTCGGCGCTGCACACTTCTGCCAGGGTGTCCAGAGTAACCCCTGCACCAGAAGAAAACCCAGGGCCAACGGAGGGGGGGGGGCGGAGGGATGGGGTGCAGCGCTCCTGGGGGAGGGGGTAGACATGGGGGTGGACTCAACTCCCCTGCCCGGGGACTTCCTCGCCCGCTTACGGGGTGGTGTCACAGTGGGGGTGAGGTGTCGCTCAGCCATGTAGACCTCTTTGGGTGACAGTGTGGCAGGGGAGCCAAGGGGAGTGCTGTTGGAGCGACTGGGTTGTGAGGCATGCAGACCAGACTCAGACTGTGGCTGCGTGTATGGCTTTTTGCCCCAGACCCAGTGGATGTGCCTACATCCCCCTGAGTGTGCGTGTCAGGAGGTGTGCGCTTGCCCTTAGTTGGTGGTGTGCTGCCTGTGTCTGGTGAGGTGCGTGCTTGGGAATGTCTGGGTGTGCATGGGACAGGTATGGGAGAGGGAAATGTGGATGGGGCTGGGGTAGGGGTGGGGATGAAGCGCTGCAGGAGAGACACTGCTGCCATCAGGGAAGAGTCCATGGACTGCAGAAACCAGCGTTGGTCAGCCCTCCATGAACTACACCATCTGTGTCAGCAGTGTGGTGTGGCCATGGAGGACATGTAGCATTGATGACTGCCCAACCTGCAACTGCCGCTGTATGTCCACAGACTCAGCACTGAGGGCAGCAGGGATGACAGGGGGTGCGGTGCCTGGCACGAAGGAGACATGGTGGTGGTCTGCACGGACAGAAGGGACCGGAGCAACTGGGAGGGCGGTGATGGGAATGGAGGAGGCGGGGCCAGATGATGGGCTGCTGCCAGGTGTTGTAGCAGCCTCCGCCCCCTCAATGAGTTCAGCCTCGGACCCGTCTGCGTCGTAGTTGGTCTCGCCACCAGACAGGTCCTCCGACTGACTCCCCTCGCCCTCCGTGCCACTGGCTCCCGCAGACTCGCCAGCACTGGTGGCACTGGTGCTGGGTCCCGCCTCCAGGTCCGTGCATGTGTCGCCCTCGGTTTCCAATGATGATGCTGTGGGCAAAGTGAAGATACAGAAAAACATCAGTCACCTGTATACATCTGACACATGAGTACAAAAACAATAGGTCACAGTGGCATATCAGGCAATGCATCATGAGTAACAGCTAGATTACTCCGCACATATGTAAGCCCTGTACTCCCCAGTTGGTAGACCCACCATGCCACTTGAGCTGATTCCGGTGCCTTCACAAGACAGGCGGGTCCCTCCCATATGCACCGGCGAAGATCTGCAAAATATTCCTCGTGTGCTGCATGCTGCACAACATGGCAGTGGAGAAGGCAGTGCCACTCGTCCTGGAGCAGGATGAGCAGGAACATCATCCCGTGGAGGATGAAGGGCTTGGTCACGAGGCAAGTGAGGAGAAGGAGGAGGAGGATATCCGGAGTCAGCTCATACGCAACTTCTTCTCATAATGGTGAGTCACTGGGTCTGAGTGTGCACGCTTGTATCCTTGGGTGACATGTGTTGCAATGTGTGTGTCCAGCTGACTGTATGCTAAGTGATTTAGATGTGTGTTCTGATGTGTCACTCGAGTGAGGATGTCATTCCACACATTTTAGCAGAGACACTTTCTTTTAAATTAGCATGGGGACAACATTGTTCATGTTTAGTAAATGACCATGTATGCGGAGAAAAATCTTTGCGCTGACTTCTTGTGTGTCTGTCATTCCCAGGTTCTTGCGCATGTTGTCTGCTCGTGTCATCGTTGTCCTCCTGCTATTCCTCATGAGTATTGCAACGTGTGCTGAATCAGCGTTCCATGCACGGACATGGTGAAATGTCATTTTGGGTAAGGATTGCAGCAAGGCATTTTGGGGGTGGTACGTGTTTGGAATGTGTGGGGACTGCTCCTGTGCATGTTGTGTTACCATGCATACATGTCGACTCACCATGGGGCACATAACATGTAGCATGACTCCCATGAATTGATAGTCACCCTTCGTGACAGTCATCTGTAATAGATTTTGGATCCTGGTGAAGGCATCAATGTGTGTAAAACTTCCCTCTGAAACATACGGGATGCTACGGGTGGACATAGTGTGGGACATCCCCATGACAGGCTCAATGGGGAATTGCAGCCTCTCCTTGTGCAGCAGGAGGTGTTTGGCTCATCCCCTTAACTTGTGTGCCAGTTCATTGGGATTGACATCATCCGTGTTGTGAAGGGGGGTTCCAGCGTATGTCCCACATGTTCTGTCAACTGACCTGTGAGTCTGTAAATATGGATGCATATCCCTTTGTGTGTGTATGTGGAATAAAGGTATTCAGCACAATCGAAAGTGCCTCATCTCGGTCACTGCAGATCTCTTACCAGTTTGCATGCGTCATCTCTGGCATAGTTGTCAAAGATTGTGCATATGAGTGTATGTGTAGTTCGGCAACATGAATGCAGTTCTTCATGGCTAATGATCTCTATTGTGCATGAAGTCCATGGTTGTGTATGTTTTTGGGCAGGTTGCTCCCCCCAACGGGCCGTCCACGCCTACGAGGGTGTGTCTCCTGTGTGCAGCTCGGCCTTCTGTTTCCTGATCCTGTGTCAGTCATCTTTGTGATTGTTCATCCATTTTCTCTGGGTGAGCCATGACTAACCTGACACTCCTTCCTTTACGTACGCCTGTTGCAGTTGTCCTTTTTGACCTCCTTGTCTTTGTGTGCTACTGTCGGCCTAGTTTCCAGTACATGCCACCTGCTGCTGCGGCCCCTGCGGCAAGGGCCCACCAAGTTCCCGGATTCTGCAACCCACACGCCTCCAAGATGCTCCTCCCTTCCTCCCTCCACCCATTCATTAGGCTGTCATCAGCTTGTCTGTGCCACTGTTGCGGCCACGCGGTGACAAAGGCAGGACCGTCAGCGCATGCAACGTGCACATTGCACGGCCCTCATGTCCATGCATGACCCACATCACACAACAGTCTCATGTTGCAGCCACCCTACAAGAAATCTCCAACCGAAAATCAACCACATGCTCTCAGGCATACCCTAAGTGCACACACGACACCTTCGCATGCTGAGTGTGCAACTTCAACTGCCTACACAGCGCTGCCCCGCCTTCCAGGCCCTGTCACACCAACCAGGTCATGTCCCTCCTACTCCACACCAGCTCCGTCCAACAGCACGCCACTGGACTCTGTTACCTCCTCAACACAACAGGCCCACACATCACCTTCATGACAGTGACCTGGATCAAAGCATCCTCAGCACACAACTTCTTCATTGCCATCTCAGACGGATACAAGAACACCCGCAGGGACGGCACTAACAATCCCGGAGGATGAATTGATATCTATTCCCAAGTACGCACTCAGGGTCACAAATCCGGTTTGGCACAAACCCCCTGCAAACCCTCAGAGTAACACTCATCTACAGATCTCCAGGCCAACATTCACAATTCCGCTAAGCCATCAACACTTCCATCTTCACGCATGCCCTGGACTCATACACGTATAGCAGGACTCTTGTGCACAGCTTGCAACACAAATAACCATCAGTGGCCTTACAACCTTTGAAAACGGCACACACAGCCATCACTATGTCATCAGCAAGGACAATTGAGGATCCTTCAGATGGTGCCGAGGCCAAAAAAGCGCACGACATCAAGGAGCTCATCAGCATTGTGAGTGCACTGACATCAGCTCTCCATCCAAAAGACAGCCCACCCTTGCAAGGCTGAGCCAATCCATTGCAACTTTCTACCACTGCAAGCTCATGGACATACACACAAGCCTTGGCACACAGAGGCAGAACGCACTATTATAAGCGGGACCAAGCCCACTCAGGTTTAGCACTTCCATCATCAGGAGATACAACACCCGGCTCATGTGCAACATCCACTGGGGATCTCCATCAGGCCCCTTCCCACACAACATCTCAACCACATCGTTCCACATCCTTGTAGCCCCCGTCCAGCACGACATGTATGTTTCATTGGAGTTATCCACATTACATGGTAGATAGAGGCATGCAGTGACCCAGGCCCTTCTTAGACAACGGACGGCAGGAACGCAGGCTCTCAAGGAACATCACCGTGCTTCCCTAGCCAGCAAATGTCATCAGGAAGACAGGCAACGAGCAACTGACAAACTTCCTCCATGCAAAGAGCTCCAGGCAACCTGCACAAGACCATCTTCCACAGTAATCACCCCACTGCAACCGTCATCATTGCCACCAACACCGACAACTTTGCCCTCCTCAACAATGGTGAGGCCACCCCCCTTGACCTCTCCACAGCATTATACACGATGTGCTCACACACTGTCAGCTCACACATCTCCAACACTGGTATCCAGGGGATGGACCAGGATGAAATCACCTACTAGCTCACCAGCAAGGCCATGGGAGTGGGACTCAAGCCTTAAGCATGTAGAACAGTGGCGTCATCTGGCACATGACCCAGGGCTCATCTCTCAGCGTGTCACTCTTAAATGTGTACATGACCCCCCCTCTCCACCATCACATGAGCACACAACCTCATCATCATCTCGTATGCCATTGACAGCCAGCTGCTCCTCACCCTCACCAAAGACACAGCCATTGCCAGTTCCAACCTTCAAGAAGGCATGAGGTCCATTGATGAATGGCTGAACATCAGCCACCTGAGGCTGGACTTGGCCAGGACTGAGGTAATCATCTGAGGATTGTCCCCTTAGAGCTGGGTCAACTCCTTGTGTCCCACCCACCAGGGCACTGCACCAGCACCCAGTGGCCACGCACACAAGATGGTGTGCATCCTGGACTCGTCGCTCACAATTGCCATGCAACTCACCAGCATCTGTACCTCATGCTGCAACACCCTCCGCATGATGCACATGATCCACAGATAGATCCACTCCAAGGCACGACAGACCGTCCCCCAGGTCCACGACACCAGCCGTGTCAACTACAGCCCCGCCCCCTACGGAGCAAGTACAGCCAAACTCCCGGCAAACTTGTCCACATCCAGGGTGCATCTGCACACCTCAGCTTCAACATCCTGTGCCCCAGCCACATCAACGTCCACCTGAGATAGCTGCAATGGATCACTGTGTGCTGCAGGATGACCTTCACACTCCTCACCCACACTCAGGAGGCAGTCCACAACCCCAGACCCCAAACCAACCTTGGACGTCTGCCATCCAAGACCCCGTTGGGCCAACTCCGTGCATCCAACCTTGCCCTGGCCACCATTCTTCACATCCACCGAACTCCAGCATGCAGGAGATAGTTCTCCCACCTGGCCAAACATACCTGGGACTCCCTCCCCGGGAACCTCCACATGAGCCATGACCTCTACGCCTTAATGATCCTCTTCCAAATTGGTCTGACCGCACAGTATTGCAAGCCCCCCCCTCAGCAGCTTGAGGCCATCACGGGTGAGTATTGTGCTCCATGTCTGTATTGGATGATACATTGTGACCCATGGGTGTCCTGTACCGGATTCAGATCTCAGGGTATGGATGGCTGGAGTTAGTTCAACACTCAGGCATAGTTTGACATTTCCCCACGCGTATGTTGTGGACTCATGCAAAATGACTGCAACATCTATTTAAAGAAATTTAGTTTTATTCTCGGTGGGGGGCGTGTTTTGTGGGAACAAATAGGTGCTATACAGTGTGCCTAGAATCCAAAGTTCACAGGGGGAGATGGGATCCTTGTCATTTGAAGTCATCAGAGTCCAGAACACAGTGTTTGTCATCATTGGTCAGACTGTGACCAGCAAGTCCATGTGGCAGAGAATGTCAGTGAATGAGGTGATGCTGTTGCGCATGAAGGCCAGGTGCCAGGCCAGGTGACCTGGGAGATGTGGATGGTCCGCTGCCTCTCATGGTCTTTTCCGTGGACGACCCACCTTCCTCGGGGGACCCTCAGATGCAGGCCTTGACGATGCTTGGGACGCTCCGTCGGACGAATCCTCCTCCTCCTCTTCCCTCCCTGTGGCTGGTGGTGGTCTTCGCCTGGTGGCACAGGGAGGGTTGCCCGTGTTGTCGGCGATCCGACGGAGTTAACGGCTTATGTCCATTTGTACTGCCAGGAGCTCAGCCAGTCTTGCCTCCATCCATCCTTGGTGTTCTTGTTGACTGGCGTGTTGCTCGGCCTGCTGGTTCTTAATCTCTGTGAGGGTCTCCAATACCTGGATGATGGCCCTGGTGTCACGCCGGTATGCGTCCATGATGTTGCGTATGTGTGACATACCGGTCCCTTCAGCTGGCTGGTCAGGTTCTCGCCTCCGCCTGCCTCCACTCCCACCACCCCTGCCCACACGAGCCTGGACTGCCGTTGTGGGCACATCGGGTCTACGGGACCCCTGAGGGATGGCAGTTGCGGTGTTGTCTGCCTCCTCCTGGGTGCCCGGCGAACCTTGTCCCTCCAGGTCAGACTGGCTCAGTTGTTAGGTGCCGGCAGGGCTCCTGGGTGTCTCCTGGGATGTGGCAAGAATGGGGGTGGTGGTTGGCACAGATGTTCCTGAAGCAGGTGCTGCAGGGGTTTGGACACCAGAGGGTCCAGGTGGGTTGGGGTCATCCGTGGAGTGTTGAGAGGCATCGCTGCCGGTGGGCTCAGGTTCCTCCCAAGCCTGGGACTGTGATTCTTCCCCCCCATTGTTGGGGGGAGATCCATCACGTCGCCCTGTGTGTGAGAGTGAGAGACAATGTTAATGCTGTTTAATGCGACATCCATGTTTCATACATATTAAAGTTGGCACATTTCCTCCAGGTAGTTGTATGTGCCTAGCATTCTCCTCTATGTTCACTTGTGGATGGGTGTGTTGCGGGGGACAGATTGATATGTTCTCCTGAGTGTTTGACATGTAGATTTTTGGCTTGGATGCTTCTTTGGCTATGGATTGATCTTGTTGTGTCACATGTCCATTGTGAGAGTGGGTAAATCCATTGGCTGCCCCGGGGGTGTGTGCTTGTGTAAGGGGTGTGTGTGACAAGGCCTGCTGGTGGGTGTAGTGTGATTTGGCAGTGGGTCTCCCAGGTGATGTATCTGTCCCCCCATGGAGCATGCTGCCATGACAGTGAGTGTGAGTTCCTGTCCTAGATATCTGAGCTTGTTTGGTTGGTGTTTGAGTTTGCACTGGTCACAGGAGGTCCTTGTGCTGCCTACAGCAGGGCCAAGTGTCAGCTACCTTGTCAGTACTTAGCCAGTCCCTGTGCATTGAGCATGGTGCATGGGTATGTACCTGGGCCATATGGGCTGAGGGCAATGGTGTCTGATTCAGAGTTGAACAATGTGTTTTGTGCGCCCCACCCTCCCAGCATCCCAGACATCCAGTCTTGGGTTAGTGCTTCGTGTAGCCTGGGACATGGCATGGCCTTGCTTTGTGAATGGGGCATACACATGTTAGTGGCATGAGCGTTGTTTTTGAGTGTGGTTGTGTCCGGTGCGGGCTTGGGGGTAGTTGTGTGCATTTTGTGTAGTTGGGGTGTGGATGCCATTCCCCCCATGTTCCATGAGTTGTTTGTGTACTCACCAGGCTCTGGAAGTCCTTGAAGTCCGTGTACTCCCACCGGCGAAAGCAGGGCCATCACCTTCTCCTCCCAGGGATGGTAATGTACCGGTCTGCGGGGCAGCACACCTCCAGTGATGTTGCTCTGGGCGTGGTCCTCGTTCATTTTGCGCTTGACTGCCCTCCGCAGATCGTACCACCTGGCTTGGCATTCATTCCTGGTCCTTCTGATGGGTGCAACAGCATTCACCCTATCGACAATCCTCTGCCACAGGCGTGTTTTTTCGGCTATGCTGGTCTGTCTGACTAATGTTCCACAGAGCTGTGGCTCGACTCGGATGACTTCGTTGACAAGGATGTCCAGATCCTCCCTTGTGAACTTTGGATTCTTGTCTGTGGGCATGGTGTGGGGTGAGGGTGTGGATGGTTGTGGGTGTGTGGGTGTGGATGTGAAGGTGTGTGTGGGAATGTGAAGAGGGTGTATCTGTGAAGGAGTGTGTTTGAAGGTTAATATGTAAAGGTGTATGGGTGCAGTTGTTGTGGGGTGGTCTGTAGCTGCAGTGAGTCTGTTGGTAAGGCTCATGGTTTGTGTGTGAGGGCCCTTTTAATTGGTCCATTTGTGGGTGTGCCTGAGTTTGAAATTTGGGTGGGTGTGTTATAAGAGGTGGTTGTGAGTTTGGGCCTCTGTTTGCCTGTTTGGATGTGCCAGGTCAGTCATTTTGATGTATTTTCTCCTGTAGACGTGTTTTGTGGTGTTGTGCGAGTCGAATTGACCCTCCTTGTGCTGTTTTACAGTGTCCTGGTTCAGTACGAGTCGTTTTAGCGTATGTACGGTGTGTACAGATGCGATGCTGGTGTACAGGGCTGGGGTACGGTGCGTCCAAGTACGGGGCTGGGGTACGGCACGTTCAAGTACGGGGCTGGGGTACGGCGCGTCCAAGTACGGGGCTGGGGTACGGCGCGTCCAAGTACGGGGCTGGAGTACGGGGCTGGGGTACGGCGCGTTCAAGTACGGGGCTGGGGTACGGGGCTGGGGAACGGCGCGTCCAAGTACGGGGCTGGGGTACGGCGTGTCCAAGTACGGGGCTGAGGTACGGTGTGTACAAGTAGGGGGCTGGTCTACGGGGCTGGGGTACAGGACTGGGGTACGGCGCGTA
Source organism: Triturus cristatus (assembly GCF_964204655.1). NCBI lineage: Eukaryota > Metazoa > Chordata > Amphibia > Caudata > Salamandridae > Triturus > Triturus cristatus. The sequence continues at coordinate 1,154,262,576 of NC_140584.1, forward strand.
CAAGAACGGGGCTGGGGTACGGGCTGGGGTATGGCGCGTCCAAGTACGGGGCTGGGGTATGGCGCGTACAAGTACGGGGCTGGGGTACGGGGCTGGGGTACGGCGCGTACAAGTTCGGGGCTGGGGTACGGAGCTGGGGTACGGCGCGTCCAAGTACGGGGCTGGGGTACGGCATGTACAAGTAGGGGGCTGTGTACAGGGCTGGGGTACGGGGCTGGGGTACGGCATGTACAAGAACGGGGCTGGGGTACGGGGCTGGGGTCCGGTGCAGTAATGAGGGGGGTACGGTGCTGACATACGGGGGGTACGGTGCAGACATACGGGGTACGTGCGGCCATACGCGGGGGTGGGGGGGACTGTACGACTCGTATCCCGGGCACAGGTTTACCCGAGATACGAGTGGCACGGAGTTCGCTCCACACAGGACTTTTTACATACGCTTATGTATTGGGAAGGGCGGTACTTGTGCGCTCGGACTTCATTTTTACGAGTTGTACGTAAAACATTACGACGACGTCTCGTAGACATTTTCCCGATACGAGTCGTATGTATTTTACACGTACGAATCGTACTTCACCGGTGGGACGGCACTTACGGATACGAGTCGTACGGTAATTTTTTTTAACGGATCGGAATCGGCACCTTATATGTAAAACCTTAATAAATTTGAATAAGAAATTATTTTATGAAAGGGAAAGTTTTTAAAATTTGAAAAAACGTAAGGTACAATAAAAACTTTTGTCAGATGTGAAAATACCATATTTCCTTTATAAACTATACAAAACTCACTGAAAGAGCTGTAGAGGGCCGGCGGCTTTCCACTTCTGGCACCTTTCCTGGCAGGCCTTCTGAGGTCCGGTGGTGTGGAGGGCGCTGCGGGGCCCCGGCGGCGATTCGGAGACGGGCCGCCCTGCTGCTGGGGAGGCAGCCCTGGAAGCGGCTGCCTCCCGTACCTGGTGAGTGGCCGTGGGGGGGGTGTGCTGGACTCGGCTGCCTGGGCCGGGCAGTGGCGGGCAGTGGACGGTGTGCCTTCGGTGGCGTCTGGGGCCTTGCTCGGCCATCGGATCGGGCAGCAGCGCCCTGCGGGGGGTAGACCAGGCCACTACCATGCTGGGGCTGCGGGTGGCATGACCCCACCTAGCGGGTGCGGGCCTGCAGGAGCATGGCCCCTATCTCCTGCGTGGCCTTGTGGGCTCCTGGCTCCTCCCAACTAACCCGTGCATCCGTGTCCGGGCCCTTGATCGGCAGTGGTGCTCTGCCTTGGGCAGCCCAGGATTTGGCATTACCGGCGCTGTTGGCGGTGTGAATCCGCTCTGCAGGTGGGGGCCTGCGGGAGTGTGAGCCCTAGCCTCGTGCACAGTCTTTTAGGCCCCTGGCTTCTCCCGCCTACATCTGAGGCTGCGGCGGGCCCTCCCTGATTGAGACTGCGGCACTGGGGCGGCCTAGTGCCGGGGGCATGCCATGTGACTGTGGCTTCTAAAGTGCAGAGGGGCCTGGGGCACTGGCTCTCTGCTCCTGCTCAGCCACTAAGTCGGGTGGCGGCGTGCTGCGGGGGTCAGGCCATGGGCCGGACCTGGGGCTCGGTGCCGGGGCTACCTGCGGCAGGACTTTGAGGGGGACAATCTAGGGGGGTGCTTTCTCCCCTTGCATCAGATTGCAGTGGGGGCCCTCCCCCTGGCGGTATAGTGCCTACTAGAGACCTCTCTTGGTGGAGACAGCCATGGTGGGATGGTGCGGCACTGTCATCCTGCTGTGACCGTGCTTTCACCTGTGGCTAGGGTCCGGCCAGGGGTGGGGGCCCACTGGCGGTCGGTGGGGACGGTGCCCTCCCTCCTTTCTCCTTTGTGACGGCAGTGGGTGGAACCGGCCATCATGCCTGGTGGCTGGGCACGGTGGCAGCTGGTTGCCCTCTCCCCCCCTCCCCCGCTGGCACTGTGGTGTCTTTTGCTGTCATTGGCCCGAGGCTGCCCGGTTGGCTGTGGCTTTTGGTGGTGTATCGGCTGGTTTCCGGACTGGTGGAGCCCCCTCATGAGGCCTGTCCCAGGGGCCGTTGATTGAAGTTGCCTGGCTCCTGCTGGTTGGCCCTGCCTTCTGGTGGCAGCCGGACCTGACATCGCCAGCAGGACGGGATCGGCCATCATTTCGGGTGGCGGTGCTGGCGGGTGGCACCTCTGCTTCCGTTCCCCCCGCCTCTCGGTGTACGGGCCGCGCTGGAGGGCTCCTACTGTGCTGGGCGCCTTCGCCGCTTCCCCCGTTTAGCTTGGCCCTATCCGCGCGGGCCCGAGTGGCACCGGCCATGGTGTCGGGGGTTCCCCCTCCCTCTTGCTTCCCCTGCAGTCCCACAGCTACAAATTGACTCCTATTTGAGGCGTTAAGACCCATGCCCCTTCGGCCTCCGTCCCCCTGACTCAAACTAAAATGGATCAGTTCACCACGGTGGAGCGGGATTCAGGCGGGGGGGCTCCTGCTGTGCTGGGGGTTTCAGGTGGTGACCTCTCCGCCATTCTCCAGGCGATCAGCACATCCCAGGCCTCTGTTGAAAGTAAGATCGGTGAGGTGCGGGTGGGCATGTCCCTCCTCCGCCAGGATCTACGCAACACCACGGCACGCATCTCGGAGGCGGAATCCCGTATTTTTACTGTGGAAGACGATATCAGCCAGCTTAAGTCTCAGGTGGCCCGCTTCCAAACCCAAGCCTCCGAGCTCCACCGGCGGGCGGAGGATGCTGAAAATAGGTCACGGAGGAACAATCTGCGCCTTATTGGCTATCCGGAGGGCATAGAACAGGGTCCCGTCGACACGTTTGTAGAGACCTGGGTGCGCTCATGGATGCCTAAGGCGGACCTTTTGACCTGGTTCGCCGTAGAGCGGGCCCACCGCTCCCTGGCTCCTAAACCCCCACCCAGAGCCCCTGACCGCCCCATAATTTTGAGGGTACTGAACTTTCGTGACTGGGATGCCATCCTCAAGGCGGACAGGGCACACGGTCCCCTCCAGTTCCAAAATCATCGTATCATGGTGTTCCCCCGACTATTTCAAAGAGGTGCAGTCCCAACGCCGTTCCTTTGAAGATGTCAAACTGAAGCTCTGATCCATGGGAATACGGTATGGCCTACTCTTCCCCGCCCGACTCAAGGTTATCTTTCAAGATAAGACCCTTTTCTTTGACACTCCCCAGGCGGCTTGGAGCTGGCTCACGGAGGAGCGGCTTCTCCGGCAGGGGCTGGGGCCCTCCCCGGCGGGGTTCCTCACGTCCCTGCTCAGACAGCCGGGGCCCCGTAGGCGCCGGACCAGGTCCCGTAAGAAGACTGATCATCGGGGGCGTCGTCCCGATCGTCGGGCGGGCTTTCGCTGCGCCTCCTGTCCCAGGTTCCACGGGGGGGTCTCCCTCCCCTGGCCCGGCTGATCCTCCGATCGACCTGAGCGGCCTCCCCGGGCCGTCGGACGCGGTGCGGCACCCTGTGTCAGACTCTGACTTGTCCCGGAATGATTGAGGGGGCCACACATGAGGATCCTTGTTCATGCCTCCTGACTGCTTCTATAGTGTCACTGGCCTTAACACCTTGTAGCGAGGAGGTTCTGCTTCATGGTGGGGGGGACCGGGTGGTATATGCCCTAATTGCTGGGTCCTATTGGTGTTTTTCTGGGTGCAGAAATGCTCTTGTGTTATTAGCAGCGGATGAAGAATATCCATATGATTCTATTTGGGGGGAGGTCCATCTCCGCTTTATCCATGTTCAGCTAACCATTTTAGCTTAGCATTTAGACTCATTGGTGGGTTGTGTTATATGCTGTTCCTTTTTCAGGGCGACAGATGCTTCATCTTTGGAAGTGTAGGGAGGGGGCTGTTGGGGGGCGAGGGAGGGGGGGTAGACCGTTGTCTCCCATTTGTTTTCCGCTGCCTACGGGCCGCTGTTTTTAGTTTTTCTTGGCAGAGATCTATGCATGCCCGCTCCTGGCGATGCCCAAGGACTCAATATGTTGCACCGCTTTTACCCATCCACTGACCACTGCCCGACGCCGCCCCGGGGACTCGTGTCCACCCGTGCTCGCGGCCCATTCACCGCATATTTTCCACTCGAATGGCGTCCACGCTACATAGAACCCTCCATGTCCTGTCCTGGATCGTCAATGGCCTCCTGAATCGCATAAAACGTACTGCCTTGGTTACGACTAGATCAATGAGCCCATTGCACAGTCAGCAGGGCCTCAGAATACTTAACAGACAGTCTTAACGACGTTGGAATTATGATGGCACTTACACACAGCAGTTCATGTCGGATTTCCGACCGAGAACTGCTCTTAGAAAGTGTATTTGTGGGCCATGGCAGGGCCACCATCTTCTTAAGGTATCCTGATGTGGCCTTTGGGGGTACCTATGGTGCAACATTAAAAATGAATGCACTGTGTGGCAGCACCAATAAGGTACCTGGCACACAGTGCAGGGATTTACACAAAATTCAAATTCGATGTTGGAGATTGTGCTGCGGGCCGTTTCCCAACAATAACACAAGCATAAATAGAAAAAATTGAGTTTGGGAGCGCACCATGGGCCCGCTTATGATGTAGGGTGGACTTAGGTCTTCACTAACAATGTTGTGGAATCAGTCCCGCACATATAGGAGTTTAAGGTACCGCTGCCACAATATATTTCATCTGCTTTCACGACAATCGCAATGTGTATTCTTTATATTGCTGCATGTGCTGTGGCCAGCAGCACACTCTGCAAATTTAAAATGAAATACATCTGACATATACATGTACTATGTGGCAGGCACCACAGTGCAGGAATATGTAGGGGGGCACCATAGGTGCACCACATGTCCCATCTTAAAGTGCAAAGGGGAAAGGGGTCGACTACAGGGCCCAAAGACCCTATTTGAGTGCATTTTTAGGGCGGGTTAACTGCCATGAAACAGCAAGCAGAAAAGTATATAGTAATTTCTACGGTAATCGCTACGGTGGTGCCTGATCAGGCACTGCCACTGGTGTAGGGATTACAGTCCCTATGACGACCAAATTGATCATGACAGATACATGGCTGTCAGTGTATCTGCCCTCCCTCTCTCTGCCCACCATGATAATGCGGTGGGCGGTCCAGAAGGGTCAGATGGCGGTGGTCAAGGAACCGACGGGCTGATGTTGGCGGACAAACCGCAATCCTATTGAGTGCCAATTTGCGGTTGCATACTATTCCAGTACGCATAACCAGTGAAGGTGTAATTATGAGGCAACAATAACGTATATCATAATGATGCCCTATGTGAAGTGTTGGATTGCAGAGAGGTAACATTAACTCACACACATACTTTCAGTGAAACAATAGAGTAAGGTGCCGATTCCGATCCTGGAAAACACGGGTACGGATGGTCGTACGGAGCGTATTCTCCATACGACTCGTACCCGGGATTCCCATCTTACAAAGCAGCAAGTACGAATCGTACAGAAAATGTTTTCCGTACGATTCGTACAAAAGTACGAGCGGCGAAAACTTACTCACAATTCCAATCCGGGACATCGCGTACGTGACGTCCGGACGGAGTCAGGCAGCGTTTTACGGACCAGCAAGTACGATTCGTGCCTACGTCACTCCGCACGGACCATTTTTTACGGGAGCCAAAAACTGCCGGGAAATTGAGGACGAAGCGAAGAAGGAGCACCGGTACGCGACGGACAGCCATGGACCCCATCCTACGTGTCATCCCGGCCCTCATAGCCTACGACCTGGTGCACAGAAACCCACGCAGATGCAGCAGAAGGTCAGAACAACACCCAGGGGCAAAGGGGGGGGGCAGGGGCAGGAAACATAACCCCCACCCTAGTTAAAATGTAAATAAGGCCTGTACATACATGACCTCCTGGCTCTGGTCACTAAGGGGGGGCGTGTCCACCACTCCCTACGTCCCATCACAATGGAAGTGGACGGTCCGTACCCACGCTGTGGGGGCGTGGGGACGGCCCGTACCACCATTGCTGTGTTGATGGAGAGGTACGCGCCGTACCCACGCCCTCAGAGCGTGGGTATGACCCATACCACCATTGCTGTGTTGATGGAGGGGTACGCGCCGTACCCACTCCCTCAGAGCGTGGGTACGGCCCGTACCACCATTGTTGTGCTGATGGAGGGGTACGCGCCGTACCCACGCCCTCAGAGCGTTGGTACGGCCCGTACCACCATTGCTGTGTTGATGGAGAGGTACGCGCCGTACCCATGCCCTCAGAGCATGGGTACGGCCCGTACCACCATTGTTGTGCTGATGGAGGGGTACGCGCCGTACCCACACCCTCAGAGCGTGGGTTCGGCGCGTACCCCTCCATCACCACTCCAATGGTGGTACGGGCCGTAGCTACGCCCCCACAGCGTGGGTACAGCCCATACCACCATTGGAGTGGTGACGGGTACGCGTCGTACCCACGCCCTTAGAGCGTGGGTACGGCTCGTACCACCATTGTTGTGCTGATGGACGGGTGCGCGCCGTACCCACGCCCTCAGAGCGTTGGTACGGCCCGTACCACCATTGCTGTGTTGATGGAGAGGTACGCGCCGTACCCACGCCCTCAGAGCGTGGGTACCGCCCGTACCACCATTGTTGTGCTGATGGAGGGGAACCCGCCATACCCACGCCTTCAGAGCGTGGGTACGGCCCGTACACCCTATGATTGCGGGGTCAGGGTCCGTCCCACCCGTACCCCTACGGCACCAGTACTGAATGGAAACAAGGCGTAGACATGCCACAGGGCCTGGTGCAGCATTCAAGCAGTATATTGGTGTGTGTATGCGCAGGACAGCAGTGTACTGCACCAAGGGTGCGGGTGGGTGGGTGGGTGCGTGGCTGCAGAGGCCTCACAGCAGTGCCCAGACATATGAGGGGTGGGTGCCCATCACCCCCAGCAGTGCCCAGACATATGAGGGGTGGGTGCCTATCACTCCCAGCAGTGCCCAGACATATGAGGGGTGGGTGCCTATCACTCCCAGCAGTGCCCAGACATATGAGGGGTGGGTGCAGAGGCCACCAGCAGTGCCCAGACATATGAGGGATGGGTGCCTATCACTCCCAGCAGTGCCCAGACATATGAGGGGTGGGTGCAGAGGACTCCCAGCAGTGCCCAGACTTATGAGGGGTGGGTGCCTATCACCCCCAGCAGTGCCCAGACATATGAGGGGTGGGTGCCTATCACTCCCAGCAGTGCCCAGACATATGAGGGGTGGGTGCAGATCACTCCCAGCAGTGGACAGAGACATGAGGGGTGGGTGCATCATCCTCAGATGACCACAACTCCATGGGTCCATGAAAGCATCCCCAATGTGCGACTATGTAGAGAGTGCCATTTCAACGCATCACTGACTGCAGTGTCCCACTCCCATGAGGATGGATGACATTCCCCCACTGCATGACACACCACATGTGGGTGCGCTGACAAATGACACATGCATACCTACCCCTGGCGGATGCAGCACAATACGCACACTCAGACCATGTCACTAGACTGCATAGTTATGTGAAAGCCTACTAAACTAAGAGAGATAAAGGGAACACACACTGTCACGCACATTCCAGGACTGATAGGAATGTACAGGTGCTGGCACAGCCACCAAGTCGTTGTCTCCCATGGAAGGAATAGGGTGGACTTCCCACAGATACATTGCCCACAATTGTCAGTCAGGTGACCAAATACCCTGCAGAACAAGTAACATATGTGTGCTAGGCTGGGAGTACACACATGCATAGTGCGGAAAAGGGACCATTTCCCCATGGAGGCATGGCAACATACTACATACACAAGTACAGTGACTACCAAGGATGGCACAGACGATGCAGCCGGACACATTGCTGAGCAGGCATGGACATAGTTGAAGGGATCCATCAGCCACCAAGGGAATGAAGACACAGGTCAGCACAATAATGGTGCAACTCCCTGCAGGGAAGAAGGCAGGTGCCACAGAGGAAGGAACACTCCTTGGGACAATGACTCCAAAGTCAAAGAGCATACACCACCCAAGAATCATTGCAGAGACCTTGTGATGCCACCCAGATACCAGGGTCCACCCCATGAGCAGCAGACTACTACATTTCCCAGATACCCAACACGTGATCACCACCCCAACTCATGGAGCATCAGCACCAACATCAATACCTGAAAAGCAATCATGTGCAAAGGGAAAACAAAATGCTTTATTCAGCATGGAAATTATAGTTTGAAAAGGACACTATACACAAAGGCCGTAGGCCAGTCCAGATATGAAGTCCTGGGGGGGACACATGGCCAGGCGTCTCCCCTAGCTTGCCTGCACATCTGATACCTCAGGCTGATCGACTGGGGTGGGGGCATCATGTGGGGAAGGACCAGGCACCGCAGGGACGGGAGGGGGTAGGGCAGGTGTTGGGGGTGCAGGGACGGACGACTCCACCACAGAGAGTGGGGCAGCGCCAAAGGTGGAGGTCAGTAGTGCGCTGCACACGTCCGCGAGGTCTTCAAGTGTCTCCCCTGCACTCGAAGGAACCACAGGCCCCAAGGAGGGGGTCGGAGGGATGGGTTGCAGCTCTAATGGGGGAGGTGGTGGACAGGGGGGGGACTCAACTCCCCTGCCCGGGGACTTCCTTGGCCGCTTGCGGGGTGGTGTCACACTGGGGCTGAGGGACAGACTAGCCATGAAGGTCTCTTTGTCTGACTGTTGGGCAGGGGAGCTGAGGGGAGTTGTTTTGGAGGAAGTGGGTCGTGAGGACTGCGGACTCCCACTGTGTCTGCGTGTCTGCCCGTGTGCCCTAGACCCAGTGGGTGTGCCTTCTTCCCCCTGAGTGTGCGTGCCAGGAGGTGTGCGCTTGCCCTTCCCTGTTGGTGTGCTGCCTGTGTCAGGTGTGGTGCCTGCCTGGGACGGTGTGTGTGTGCTTGGGACAGGAATGGGAGTGGGAAGTGTGGATGGTGCAGGGGTAGGTGGGGGACGAAGCGCAGCAGGAGACCCACTGCTGCCGTCAGTGACGAGTCCATGGACCTCAGCAACATCCGTTGGTCAGACATCGCTGATCAAACGAAACTATCCCTGCAAAATCATTGACAAAGCCCTGAAAAGGGCAAGGAATAACAACAGAGAAGCCCTGTTGGAAGACAAAGTGGTCACCCCGGCTGAAGATAGACCTATCTGTGTAACCACTTATAACACACATTCCAACCAAATCATGAAGATAGTAAATAGACACTGGCGACTTCTCAATAGTTGTAGTCTGAATATCACCAAACCGATGTTTGGACACAAGAGGGGCAAGAACTTGAGAGACATGCTCGTCCACACCAGACCCAGGAACACACCTCGACCTTTAATGGAAGGTTTGCTACCACCAATACAAGGACATCACCCATGCGGTAACTGCAGTACATGTCACCTTACGAGAAAAAGCAAACATATTAAATTCCGGAATGGTGAGGGGTGGGACCAGAGAAGCTTCACTAATTGTAATAGTAAGAATGTGGTCTACCTTATCACCTGCCCATGCGGTCTTGAATACGTGGGGATGACCACTAGACCAATCAAGATACGAGTAGGTGAACACCGAAGCAATGTCCGATGTGGGAGGAGCACTACCAAAATGTCCAGCCACTATATATCCAGTGGACATGGAATAGACGATTTGAGGTGGACAGTGATCGAGCAACTGGGTGGTGAACACGGTCTCCTTGAAAAAGAACAGCGTTGGGTCTTACGTCTGGGGACCCACATCGATGGATTAAATTATGAAATACCATGGAATCAATTCCATCTGTGATGTGTAGACCCGCACATGTCTATGTTGATACCCTGGTCTAGCAGCCTCCCTTTTCCTCCTTTATCCTGGAGAGATGTGTCCCCTGTTGTATCTGCATTATCCAACTCCAGGTGTCACCGTTCCTTTACCTGGTTCTCCATTAATAATGTTTGGTGCCACTAATTGTATCTGCATTATTTCACTATATGTGTCACTGTACTTGTACCTGGCTCCCCATTAACGACAGGAGACCTTCTGTCGCCTTATCAGCTCCCTTGATTGCGCCCGACACTGTGCGCTTACCTGGTTCCCTATTAATTTTGTCTGGTGGATTTGGCCACCTTTAATGACGGGGCCCTTTATATCATCTTACAAACTCTCCTGAACATACTTGTCTCCCTTAATTGCCTCAGTTGATGCCCCCCTCCCCGGTGGTTTGACACGTACTTTAATATGGTATGTATTTTCTCCTTCGAGTACTGATTCCATCTCTATGGCTTTCGTTATTTTTTTAAAATGCCCATTCTTGGTTTTTTGCCCGCAGTAGAAACATGTCAGGTTCCCTAGATTCATGATTGCAGTGATTTTGTCTAAATTTTTACCCCTGGACCCGGCCGGCATACATCCGGATCCGGTTCACAGCAGACAGCGATAGCGGCTGAGCAGTTATTTTCGTTTGACTCGGGCCCGACCGGTTGACTTCCGGTTCCGGGTCTTGATGCACAGAGCTAGCGGGCGAACGCGCAAGGGTGCAACCACCATTTTCGCGCGCTAAACCTTGATTGAAGGGACTATTTAAAACCACACCCTCGCGCTCAGTATCATCTACGGAGCCGACCGGGGTGGTTGATTTGGCGGGATATTATTCCAGGGATTCGTAAGTACAGCACAGCCGGTACCTGTAGGGATTTCCTTTCTCGGACAACTTCCACGCCATTTTTATGACCGATGGGACGTTTTCTTGTTTCTTCTAATTTTTACCATTTAGATAGCCGAGTGGGCAATCCCACCACCCGGTTTCGAGCTCATGAGGCAATTTTCTCTTTACAGCAAGTATGTGGTTATCTTCTAACGTGTTCCCACTGGCATGGTTTACCATTGTTGTTGGGTATTTTTAGAACTTAGGAACTCTGTTCCTTTCAGATTAGAGTGTATGCTTTTTGTTATATGTTTGTGTGTCTAAAGTCGATGTCTATGTGTTACACAGTATTTTCACCACAGATCACGTGATAACGTTATGGATAGCGTTAAGAGGAGATTACTGTATCACTTCTTTTTCAGATCACTAATCACACACGATGGATTGATCCTCGATCTACGTGACGTATGTCTTTTTTCTCCCTTTTTGTTTTCTAGGTTAATGGACCATATAAGACCTATCTAGGCATTATTAACCATAGGAGGTTATTTTCTTCCTACATTGATGTATTCACTCTTTTCATTTGAACACATCACTGTGAGCTTTAGGAAGGGATCCTTAAGGTCCTGAAGAAGAAGCTTGGGGAAGCTTCGAAACATGTCAGCACCATCAGGAGGCATACTTCCTCCTCCCCCCACCATTTTACTAATACCAGCTCAAACGGTATAATAAACTTCTTTAGACCAAAGAGCCAGGTATTCTTTTAATTCACGTTTCCATCCACTCCTGACCCTTCCTCTCACACCCTCGCATCACACATAGTCGTCTTATTTATAACAGTGCTCCCGCGTAGACGTAGGTCGTAGCACGCCCCGTCCCGTAGAGGGGCGGGAAGACCCCTATGATGAAGCATGACACCAAGGGCCCTTTTGGTGTGTGAGGGGTATTTAAACAACTGATTTGTATTCTCCACGGCTGTGAGATACATATAATCCTCTTGTGGGAGTCTCTTGACATACTCAACCAATGGGTGGATCCCTATGTTTATTAGCAGACATCGCTGATAACATGCTCTCCATGTACGACACCATCTGTGTCAGCAGTCTGGTGTGGCCATGGAGGACAGTCAGGATCGATGTCTGCCCAACCTGCAACTGCCGCTGAATGTCCACAGACTCGGCAGTGAGGGCAGCTGGGGAGACAGGGGCAGGGGGTGCGGTGCCTGGCACGAAGGAGACACGTTGTTGCCTAGCACGGACAGAAGGGACCGGAGCAACTGGGAGGGCGGTGATGGGAATGGAGGCGGCGGTGACAGTCGTAGTGCTGCTGCCAGCTGTTGGAGCAGCCTCCGCCCCCTCAGGGAGTTCAGCCTCGGACCCGTCTGCGTCGTAGTCGCTGGTGGTACTACCCAGGTCCTCCGCCGCACTCCCCTCGCCCTCCGTGCCACTTGATGCAGCCGACTCGCCAGGAGTGGTGGCACTGGTGCTGGATCCCTCCTCCACGTCCGTGCCGGTGTCTCCCTCGGTGTCCCCCGATGATGCTGTGGGCAAGGTGAAGATACAGGAAATAATCAGTCACCTGTGTACATCTGACACATGAGTCCAAACAAAATAGGTCACAGTGCATATCATGGAAAGCATCATGAGGAACATCTAGATTACCCAGCACATATGTAAGCCCTGCACTCCCCAGTTGGTTCACCCAACATGCCCCCTGAAATAATGTAAATCAGGACACCACAGCAAATAACTGGATATCCAATTATACAGAGAAGCTAGTGTCTGTGAACAGTGGAGCACAGGCAGACCATGACGGCATGCCACCTCCTGGTCACTGTGAACAAAATAGTATTGGTGCACCCAATGCCAAAGAACAGACGCCAATGCTGAAGGGGTCCCCACACTCATAAACCTGTGAGTACTTCAGAAACACCAAAAGTTATACTATCTGATCCATAGGGAAGCACAAAACTGTACACAATTGACATATTTGGAATGTGTGAATGTCCCACTTGTGGAACAGGACACACATGTGCATGAATATCAGAAGTCACACAATGAGGTGCACACGAAACTACATATACACAGTCATTGTATGAGCTGGCCGCCTAATGGCAAGAAGCCAATGTTAAGAAGAAATGTGGTATCAGGAAGTACATACACATGGCACCACGCTGGTCAGGATGACTTAACACCGTTAAGTTGGCATCAGCAACAACCAAGGACTAACCCAAATGCTAACACACTGTGGGGACATGGATATGTATAAATCCTAAACAAAATTGCACTGAAATGTGGCCATGTTCTAATTGTGCCAGCGTGTTCCACAAAAGTGTAAAAGTGGCACTTGTGCACTCCCTTGAGAGACGTCTGTCATGCAGGCACATCATTGTCCTTCACGCAATCAAAGTGAAGCATATCAACTATTGGGACATGTTGACAAGTGTAGTGAGTGCCAGGGCACATGACTTCTTTAATAACAACTTGAAAAATGGCACATGTCACATGGCCATCCGTACCATGATGACACAGTTGGCAACACATCTGACACACTACCTGTCATGTGGATTGGCACACATGTCCAGACACAGGACAATGCATTAGCAAATGGCCCTGAAATTGTGTTGGAATAAGGAGCACCTGCACTGAGGAGACACCCTGATGTGAACGAAGAATGTCCACACAGATGTCAGCACACACAGACCAAACCACATAGCATCTGGAGCACACACCGGTGCTAATGATGGATGAGCAGGAAACATGTTTTTCCACTTGTGACACCCTGCACAACATGCCTGGGTCACTGCACGTTGAGTGCCTGTCCAGACAATCATCACACACTGGTCAGACCTGCCAAGGAGACATAAGGTTTGGACATGTAGTCCATGCCCGCACAAACACCCCATACCTGAGACAATGTGATTGAGACAGTTCAAGAAGTGACACCTCTCCATCTGGGTTTACTAAAAGGTGCATCAGGAAATCCAAAATGTACTCCACATCACCTCGTGAGGCTGCCAAAACATATTTGTGACAACTAACCTCAACAGATTGTTGTACATAGACACACAGGCACTGGCCAGTGTGAGGATGCACAAGCAAAATGGGGTCAGCCGGTGCAATGGGCACATGTAGCACACTTCAGATAAATACAAATGAGGTCAGGGAACAATGCCACAGAGCCAAAACTATGCAGAACACATTGAGAATGGGCACAGTTTAGGATGACACACATGATACCGAGGCAAGGGTGTCTCAGGGTACTGTAGTGGGCACACTGCTCCATTGTCCTGGAATTATCTGACGGTAACATGAGCTACCGTCCCGGCACGATGCATATCTCCCACTCATGCACATCATGTCTGAGGCCACAACATTGGTCATGCATGCTGCAAGTCTGTTCATTTGAAAACTCACACTCCTATGTTGAGACTCTGCATCAGTGCCAACTGATATGGACCCCCCAAATGACTGAACAGGACAGGGCACAGGCAAGGTAACAACACATGTCTCCGACCCCACCCCCACATGATGCAGACAGCAATGTGCGCTTGGATTAACTGCCAGCCTAGATGACCATGTGCAATAGTGATTACACACAGACCAGGGAACACATGTCAAGGAGGGGAAAGGAGGAAGAACAGCAGCGGATGACTTTGGGGAACAGAATATGCAAAGCACATATCAACCCTGGCAGTGTATCCATGCGACTGAGCACTTCCAAAAGCCGGTGACACACAACAAACACACATGTACCTACCCCCTTCCTGCTGCTGCTTCGCCTGTAACCGCCTATCCATGTCAGGGAAGACCACCGCCAGGACACGCTTCATTTGGTGGGTCAGGCGCCGGCGTCCGCGGTTCTTGCCTTCAGGACCCGGGCGATCCTCCTGGTCCAGCACCAGATGTCCTGCCAGCGTTTCCTCACCTGTGCCAGGCGCCGACTGCGACCCTCCATGGAGACCATGGACCTGACGGCCCGCTTCCATATCTTCCCCTTCTCGAAGGCGGTTACCAGTGAGGATGCCAAAGTGAGAATAGATCACTACATCTGCTCCATGTCACAGAGACACACATTAGAACAACTTAGATTTGTTGCACAGGGCATAGTTTGCAGCAAAATAATAGCACCTTTGTCATAGGGACATTCGCCTCTGTGTAAGGCACAATGCACTACATGGCATTGGAAGTACACAGGTGGCATGAGGGGTGCAACACACTGCCTGACCATGGCACACACTGTACATCACAAGCAACACAAAGCAGATGGCCAGCACCTCCAAGCAGTCACGTGCCCCAGGCCACTGACCCAACATCAGCAGACTACACAGACACACACAGGCGCAGATCATTCACCTGCCAGTGGCAACAGCCAATACAAACCTCACTCTGCACATGTGCCACTTGCCTGGGGGGTGTCACAGGCGTGGGGCTAGCCCAGCAAGTCAGACACAGCACGGATCACTTCTCACATCAGATGGGTAGAGCAGTTGCCTCCTCCATGCAGCTGTGGTGCAACACTCCACATAGACACTCACCCACATGACAAGTAACAATCACACACATCAATGTCAAGATCATTTAGACATTCTCACCACAGCTCCACACAACTCACACACATCTGTGGGTACAGTCACCTGTAACACGGGGGGAACACTGAATCACCTCAGGACTATAGAACAAGAAGGGCCAAGAGGATTAGCTATGCTGAATGTGCCATGCAGCATGCATTGAACGTCACAGTAAGCACTATGCAAGTGAGGAGTGCACACATGTACCACATCATGCTCTGCATGAACGATAAAAGCCATTCCCCCCCCCTTCCTGGGACACACTCTAGACAACATTGCATGGCTGTCACACCTGGACACAATGCCAGAAGTGCCAGTCACAAAAAAAGGGGCACAGTCTAAGGTAGCTGAGTCAGCACTCACCTGCTCCCCTGGTCTGCCATACAGGCTGCTGTACTGTGGGAGGATGACGTCCAGCAACGCCTCATTCTCCTCCTGGGTGAATGGCTGGGCCCTCTCCACAGTCCGCGAGGAATCACAAGGAGCAGCAGTGTAGTCGAATCAAAGGTTGTGCAGACAAGTGCCCTCTCATGGGTTCTGGCTGACTTATATCTGCCTTGCTGGGCTATTTCATGAACAGCAGTACAGAGTGATTGGTCAGACTCATTTGCATCCTACGTTTCCTCCAATCCCTTTAAACATACACCAGTGACAGCATTAGCATTTTTTCAACTTAGCTGCATCATGTCAAGTCAACAACCACTTTGCAACAATGTATAATGTGGCCAACTGCCTTTTCCAGGCCACATGATGGAAACATTTGAAATTTTAAGTGGGTATCCAGGACAACCAGCATGCATGGAGGCCCTAATACTTATCCCTTTTGTGTCCCCATGGTAAATTTGAAATCCCCACACAGGTACGGTGCGTTTCACACGTACCCGTATGGCACCACTACTCTAGAGATATGGCCCGTACCCGCGTGTGTACGGCCCGTAGCACTATGGTAGTGGTGCCATAGGCGTACGCCATAGTGCTACGGGCCATACCCGCGTGTGTTCGGACCGTAGCACTATGGTAGTGGTGCCATAGGCGTACGCCATAGTGCTACGGTCCGTACACACGCCCTCAGAGCGTGTGTACGGTGCGGTTCACAGCTTACTCTGGTGATAGGAGGCGTACAGGAAAGGAATCGAGGTGTCAGACTCGCACAAGGATGTACATCAAGTCATTGTCAGTGCAGTCCTTCATGTGTAGGGCCTAGGTGTGTCAGGAGTGATATGGTGTCCAGACACCCAGCAGGGGGTGGAGCCAGCGCCTGGGGGAGCTGGAGGCGATCGGCACCTGGCGGGGGAAGAGCTCTTGACGCTTCGTTCTCCCATTGACCTGCCAAGTGGTCCGCTCACCTCTTGGGTGGATGGTGGTGCCGGGATGTCGGGGCCGGCCAGGCCCAGGGTTAGGGTCGGGGGGAGGCCACGCGGCCTCGTGGTGCAGGGCCCAAGATGGCGGCTTGACCCGGCCGGGGAAGCCGGTGGGGCTGGGGCCCGTGATGTATGGAGGTCCGAGGGCAGAAGTTCCGTCGGGAGACGGGGTGCAGGTGCTTTTCGTGGGTCACGCCTGGCGGGCCGGAGCTTGGGCCCTGTCGTGCGGGGAGGGAGCAAGCCCTTCGTGTGGCCTGTCCAATATGCGTCCCCCCCAGCTGAAGGCGGGGAGAGTCACCCATCTTCTTGGGGACTCTCCTCGTCGAGGCGGAAAAATCGTGACAGGCCATCCGCGTTGGCGTGGTCTTGGCCCGGTCGGTGCTCCACGGTGAAGTCCATTCCCTGCAGGGAAATGGACCAGCGCAATAGTTTTGGGTTCTCCCCCCGCATCTGCATCAGCCACTGCAGGGGTCGATGGTCGGTTTGGACCCGGAAGTGGGTACCGAAGAGATAGGGCCGGAGCTTTTTGAGGGCCCATACCACTGCGAAGGCCTCCCTCTCGATGGTGCTCCAGCGCTGTTCTCGGGCCAGGAGACGTCGACTGATGAAGGCCACCGGCTGGTCATGACCCTCGGGGTTTAATTGAGAAAGAACGGCCCCGATGCCGTGGTCGGAGGCGTCTGTCTGTACCACGAATTCCCGACTGTAATCGGGGGCCTGGAGCACAGGGGCGGTGCACAGGGCGGCCTTCAGCTTTTCGAAGGCCGCTTGACAATCGGGGGTCCAGTTAATCCGCTTTGGTTGGTTCTTGGACGTGAGACCCGTGAGGGGCCCCACGATGCTGCCGTAGTCCTTCACGAACCGCCGGTAGTAGCCGGTGAGCCCCAAGAAGGCTCGGACCTCGGTCTGGGTGACGGGGGGCTGCCAGGACTGGATGGCAGCAATCTTAAGTTGCAGCGGGGCCACCAGCCCGCTTCCCACTTGGTGCCCAAGGTAGGTCACGGACCCTTGGCCAATTTGGCATTTGCCGGCCTTAATTGTGAGGCCGGCCCGCTGGAGGGCCTGTAGGACCTCTTGGAGGTGGAGGAGGTGGTCGGACCAGTGGCGGCTGTATACAGCGATATCGTCCAGGTAGGCAGCGCTGAACTCTTCGAGCCCCGCCAAGACCTGGTTCACAAGGCGTTGAAACGTGGCGGGGGCATTCTTCATGCCGAAGGGCATGACCTTGAATTGGTAGTGGCCATCGGGGGTAGAGAAGGCTGACCGTTCCTGAGCCCGGGGTGTGAGACCGATCTGCCAGTAGCCCGCTGTTAGGTCGAAGATACTGAGGTAGCGGGCGGCCCCCAGCCGGTCGATCAGTTCGTCCGCTCGGGGGATCGGATGAGCGTCGGTCCGGGTGACAGCGTTCAAGCCCCGGTAGTCGACGCAGAATCTCAGTTCAGGTGTGGTGCCGGGGGCAGCGGCTTTGGGAACCAATACAACCGGGCTGGCCCAGGGACTGTCCGAGGGCTCGATGACCCCGATCGTGAGCATTTTGGCCACTTCCTCCTGTATGCAGGCCCGTACCCGATCTGGTACGCGGTAGGCCCGGTGTCGAATAGGGGGACTGTCCCCGGTGTCCACGTCGTGCAAACACCAAGGGGTGACCCCGGGGGTGAGGGAGAACAGTGCAGCGAACCGCAGCAGGAGGTTTCGGCAGCCCTGGCGTTGCTCCGAGGTGAGGGCGTCAGAGAGCCGGACCCCGTCCACGGAGCCGTCATTCTCCTGAGTCTTCAGGAGATCCGGGAGGGGTTCGGAGTCTTCCCCTGCCCCACTGTCCGTAGCCATCAGGAGGCTGAGTTCTGAGCGCACAAAGTGTGGTTTGAGTCGGTTGGTGTGGAGGACCCGAAGGGGGTTTCCGGAGGCCCCCATGTCGATGAGGTAAGTGACGGGGCTTTTGCGCTCGACCACTTTGAAGGGCCCCGTCCACTTATCTTGCAAGGCACATGGTTCGGTGGGGGACATCACCCACACTTGTTGACCAGGCTCGAACTCAACGGAGGAGGCATTGTGATCATACCATCTCTTCATGTCCTCCTGGCTGGCCTCGAGGTTCGCCTTGGCCATCTCTCTGAAGCGCCGGGTCTGATTGCGTAGGGCCAGGAGGTATTTGAAGACGTCTGGAGGGGTCTTTAGGGGGGCCATCTCCCAACCTTCCTTGACTAGGCTGAGGGGCCCTCGCACAGGGTGCCCGTACAGGAGTTCGAAAGGGCTAAAGCCGAGGGACTTCTGGGGGACTTCTCGGTAGGCGAAGAGGAGGCACGGGAGTAGTACATCCCACTGGCGACGGAGGGGCTCTTCCAATCCCCCAATCATCCCCTTGAGAGTGCGGTTAAAACGCTCCACTAGTCCGTTCCCTTGGGGGTGATAGGGGGTCGTGAATCTGTAGGTGACCCCGCATTGTTGCCAGAGGGACCTCATGTATTTGGAGATAAAGTTCGTGCCTCGGTCGCTGACGACTTCTCGGGGGAAGCCCACCCGGGAGAAGATCCCCATTAGGGCCCGGCCAACCACCGGAGCTGTCACGGTCCGTAGGGGCACCGCCTCGGGGTAGCGGGTGGCATGGTCCACCAGTACCAGGATGAACCTGTGTCCTTGTGCCGTGCGGGGGTCCAGAGGCCCCACAATGTCTATTCCTACCCTTTCGAACGGGGTGGTGACCACAGGGAAGGGTTGCAGAGGGGCTTTCAGCTTCCGACCACTCTTCCCGCTGGCTTGGCATGTGGGGCAGGACCGGCAGTGGTTCAGGACGTCGTTCCTCATTTTCGGCCAGAAAAAGTGGGTCACTAGGCGACTGTAAGTTTTGTCCTGGCCCAGGTGTCCAGCCAGGGGGACATCGTGGGCCAGGTTGAGTAGGAAGTCTCTGAAGCGGAGAGGTACCACCAGCACTCGACCGGCCCCTAGCTCTGCGATTCTTTGTTCGCTGTATAGCAGGTCGTTATCCCAGTAGACCCAGTGAGATCCGGTGGAGTCCCCTGCGTTCTGGGCGCTGGCTTGTTGGCGGAGTCCCTCGAGGGAGGGGCAGGTCTTTTGTTCCTGGCGGAACTGTTCTTGGGTGGGCCCCCCTTCTTGACGCCACTGAGCCAGGCCGGGAAAGTCCTGGGGTTGCGCGTCCCCTTCGGTCGTTGGTTCTGGGGGGCTGGCCTCGTCGTTGTCTTCTACTGGGGCGACCGGGGGCGGAGGTGCTGGCCATTCCGGTTCTTCTGATCGGGGGACGGCATGGGCGGCCATGGACCGGGTGGTTATGCAGGCCCAGTCCGGGAGGCCCAGCATCCCCAGGTGCTCTCTTCTCTCGACGGTGGCCCACGGGGAACTTTCGAGGTCATTCCCCAGGAGGCAGTCCACGGGGGCATCGTCCCGGACCGTCACCTTCAACAGGCCGGAGACCCCTCTCCATTCGAATGGGACGCAGGCCATTTGACACATACTTTCAGAATTGTCGGCTGAGCGGACGG
Organism: Triturus cristatus; assembly: GCF_964204655.1. Lineage (NCBI taxonomy): Eukaryota > Metazoa > Chordata > Amphibia > Caudata > Salamandridae > Triturus > Triturus cristatus. The sequence continues at coordinate 1,154,282,600 of NC_140584.1, forward strand.
GGCAGAGAATGTTCGGCAGGATCTGCTCGGGCTTCACCAGGTGACAGCGGACGGCCGTCACACTGGCGCCTGTGTCACGCAAGGCCTCGGCCCGATGTCCATTAATGGTCACCCACTGACCGTATTTCCTGGTGTTAGCGGGTTGGGGAGCCCGTGGGACCATGTCTCTTCCCCCTAGGCACGCCAGGACCATGGCGGCCGGTTCCCACTCTTGCTGGGCCGGCTCATACTCTTCCTGTTCCTCCGATAATCGCTCTTCCCCCAGGGCGGCGGCAGCTACCTGGCGGGGCTTGGGTGTTTGGTTCTGCGGGCAGCTCGGGTCATTGGCGTAGTGGCCGACTCGCTGGCATCGGAGGCACGTGACGTTGGCTCGGAACCCAGGCCGCATTGGGGGGTTGCCCCGGCCGGCCGGAGGCGGGGTGCTGGCCACGGGTGGTGCCGGCAAGGCGTCTCTCCCTCGCCCCGGGCCTCCTCCTCCTCCCCGAGGACGGTGCTGGCCTTGGTTGCTTCGGTTCTGCTCGTGTGGCCCTCTCCGGCCCACTCGGGTGCTTTCCCATCGGTCAGCTTCGGCGGCGAGCTGCCGGGGGTCAGTCAGCTTGCTGTCGAGGAGGTGCTGCCTGAGCTCGACGAAACAGTTGTTCGACAGGTGCTCCCATACCATAAGGTTAAAGAGTTGCTCGTAGGTCGTGACATGGCTCCCCTTGATCCAACCCTCGAAGGCACGGCTGAAATAGTTAACGTACTCCACCCAAGTTGTGCCCGGGATCCGGGTGCAATCTCTGAACCTCTGGCGGTACATCTCGGGTGTGAGGCCGTAGCGGGTGAGGAGGGCAGCCTTCATGTGGTCGTAGGACGACATTTGGTGATCTGGGAGCTGTAGCAGAGCATCGCGACCTTCGTTGACGAACCTCCCCCATAGTCCGGCTCCCCAATCACTCCGGTCGATCCGGTGGGAGGTCATGGCGATCTCGTAGGCTTTGAACCACTGTTGTATGTCGTCTTCTCGGACGTACTCGCGGACAACATCCTTGGGGATGTGTACTTTTCTCTCGGTTGCCCCTGGGGTGTGCGGTCGCTCAGGCACCCCCGGTTCTTTATTCTGTTTCCGAAGTTCTATTTCTGCCAGTTTGCGCTCGTGTTCGAGTGTTATTCTTTTTTCCTCAAGCTCTCTCTGTCTCTGCTTTTCTTCTCGTTCTTCTCGGAGCTGCATATGCTCTAGATTTAGTTTCTGCTCGGCTAACTTGAGTTCACCGTCCATCTTGAGCCGTGCCATTTCCAACTCGTGTAATCTGGTTCTTTCTCTTTCCTGGATCTCCTCCTGCGAGAGGCCCGTTCCCCACTCCTCGGGAGCCGTGGCGTTCCCCTCTGGTGCGACACTGTTTCGGTCGGAGGGCCCGGCGATCCCAGTTTCTGTCCACGACTCAAGGGCGTGCTTCAAATCATCTTTGGTACTCAGGCCGGTGGTAGCAATGCCTAGTTCCATGCAGAATTGTTTCAGTTCGCGGTGGCTGTATTCTTCTAACTTATCCATTTGGAATTTCTCCGTGGAACCGCTATCTTTGGCTGACATCGTGGTTTTGTCGTGGGGTGAGCTACTCTCTGTACGATTACGCGTTGATTCGGATCGCGCCGCTGGCCACCAATGTTAGACGGACCGGGAGGGTCGGCCGAGGTCAGGGGGAGAGGTCTCCGGGGAGAGCCGTCTCCAGCGATCGTACAGACAAGTAACTTCCCCCCCACAGACAGACACCACACAAGGATAAGATTTAGCGTTCTTTATATGCACTTCTTAAGGTACGATGAAATAGTACAAGGAGGTCTGGACTCAGGGGTCCCCTCGATTTGGGTCTCTTAGGATAGGGAAGGGGTAGCGGGACAGTCTGGTTACCAGTCAGGTAGTTCGGATGAGATGATGGTTAGCTCACAATCCTCGAGCTTGGTGGTGTAGCTGGTACGGGCCGCGGCAGCGCCAGCAGGTCCCGGTAGAGATGGTCGATACACGGTCCGCGGCAGCGCCAGCAGGTCCCAGTGAAGATGGTCGATGTACGGTCCGCGGCAGCGCCAGCACAAGTCCCGGTGAGGATGGTCGTTACAACGGGCCGCGGCAGCGCCAGCAGGTCCCGACGAGGATGGATGTTGCAGAAGGCCGCGGCAGCGCCAGCAGGCAGGACGATAGTTCGCAAGATAGGGCTACGGCAGCGCCAGTAGTCCGTCAAGGCTGAGTTCTCTCGGTGTCTCTCGACTCCAGGATACAACTGCCATCCTGCTCCGGAGCTGCTCCAGTTATAGGGCAGGCGCCCTTTGATGTCCGGGCCCTCGCACGTGGAGGTCGGAGGGTCCGGGATGAAGGTGTCCAGACACCCAGCAGGGGGTGGAGCCAGCGCCTGGGGGAGCTGGAGGCGATCGGCACCTGGCGGGGGAAGAGCTCTTGACGCTTCGTTCTCCCATTGACCTGCCAAGTGGTCCGCTCACCTCCTGGGTGGATGGTGGTGCCGGGATGTCGGGGCCGGCCAGGCCCAGGGTTAGGGTCGGGGGGAGGCCACGCGGCCTCGTGGTGCAGGGCCCAAGATGGCGGCTTGACCCGGCCGGGGAAGCCGGTGGGGCTGGGGCCCGTGATGTATGGAGGTCCGAGGGCAGAAGTTCCGTCGGGAGACGGGGTGCAGGTGCTTTTCGTGGGTCACGCCTGGCGGGCCGGAGCTTGGGCCCTGTCGTGCGGGGAGGGAGCAAGCCCTTCGTGTGGCCTGTCCAACAGTCTCCTCATGTGTTAACCCAATAGTTGTGTCATGACCTGTGTACACATGTCATGTGTGATGGGCCACTATGTGCCGCACTTCCCCTTCACACCTTTTACATGTATGCATGTAGTTCAAACTTGTCAAGCACTGCATCACTGGCATGGCACAGTCACCAACACCCGGAACTGTCCCCTGATGCCAGGTACACGGATGATGACACCTGACATCTCACTACCAGCGTGCCACGATGTGACAATGTCATGTGTGTGTCATGTGTTCTCATGATCTTGCTGTTGGTGTTCCGTCAACGGCATCTGCTGTGGCTGCATCCAACATGTGTCTGTGTGTAGATGCCCATGTCACACTATTACACACACCAGGACACATGTGGAATATCACGTAACGTGTGTCTGTATGCATCGAACTTGCGAGCTTAGGACATATCAGCGTAGTCTCAATGTCTGTGTGATCATGTTTGACATGTACCCCTTCATTGCAAGGTGTGTGGTGTGTCCATTTCCCATGACATGTGACCTGTGCGTCTAGCTTGGCACCAGCTGTCTGTATGAGATGACTTCCTTCAAATGCACATATGTGGATGTATGTCACTCCTGTAATTTGTCTGCCTGTTCACTCACACTGCCCCACATCTACTTGCATGGCATGTCATGTAGACCTTGACAACCCACGTTTGTGCTTGCGAGCTTAGGACATATCAGCGTAGTCTCAATGTCTGTGTGATCATGTTTACTTGTGCTGAGTGCATTGACATTGGTGTAGTAATGTACTCAATCTTCGTTATTACTTCCAATTTTCTGCAGGGCACCGCCTCTCCCCCGACCAATGCCTGACGTAGGTGCCATGAGGGAGCGTGACTGCATACGCCGCAACAGATTCTCCCAACAGTTAATTGAGGACCTGACAAACAGGCTGGCACCACACCTCCAACCGCGACACAGTTATCCGACTGCGCTGACCCCTAAGATGAAGGTGATGTCAGCCCTACATTTCTTTGCCACCGGTACTTTTCAATTCACCATAGCTGATGTGGGTGGCATGTCCCAGACCATGTTCAGCCGTGTCCTGCATGATGTTTTAGAAGCCATGTTGGAGCACCTGGATGAATTCATCCATTTCCCAACTTGTGAGCAGTTGACAGGTATCAAGGGTGAGTTCTATGCCCTGGGAGGGATGCCCCATGTAATTGGGTCCATTGATGGGACACATGTGGCTTTGGTAGCACCACAGGCACAGGAGGTAGCCTATAGAAACCACAAACATTACCACTCCATTAATGCCCTTGTGGTGTGTCTTGCTAACATGTTGATTTCCCATGTCTGTGCACGTTTTCCAGGGTCAGCACACGATGCCTACATCATGAGGCGTAGCAGGGTGCCAGAAATGATGCTGCAGCTGCACAACGAATGAGCATGTCTTGTTCGTGGGTAGACTCTGTTTGTCCAGTATTTAGCGGTGTCTTAGTATGTGACGGCATCTCCTGACCCACTTCTTTACATGATGTTTCCATGTAGGGGACTCTGGCTATCCCAACATGCCATGGCTGGTGATGCCTCTCCGCAACCCCAGAACAGCTGCAGATCACCGTTACAACAACGCCCATGGGCAGACCAGGCGAGTGATTGAGAGGACGTTTGGCCTCCTGAAGAGCCGATTCCGGTGCCTCCACAAGACCGGCTGGTCCCTCCCATATGCACCGGTGAAGGTCTGCAAAATCTTCCTCGTGTGCTGCATGCTGCACAACATGGCAGTGGAGAAAGCTGTGCCACTCATCCTGGATCCCGATGAGCAGGAACATCCACCCGTGGAGGATGACGCCCTTGGTCACGAGGCAAGTGAGGAGGAGGAGGAGAAGGAGGAGGAGGAGGAGGACATCCAGAGTCAGCTCATACGCAACTTCTTCTCATGATGGTGAGTCCCTGGGTGTGAGTGTGCACGCTTGGAGCCTTGTGTGGCATGTGTTGCAATGTGTGTGTCCAGCTGACTGTATGCTAAGTGACTTTGAGGTGTGTTCTGATGGGTCACTCCAGTGCTGATGTCGTTCCACACATTTCAGCTGACACACTCATTTGACAACTATCATGGTGTCAACCTTAGTCATTTGGAGTACATGACCATGCATGCGGATGACTATGTTTTTCCTGACTTCTTGTGTGTCTCTCATCCCCAGGTTGTTGCGCATGCTGTCTGCTCGTGGCATCGTTGTGCTCCTGCTAATCCTCATGAGTATTGCAATGTGTGCTGAATCAGCGTTACATGCACGGACATGGTGAAAAGTCTCCTTTGGGTAAGGGTTACTGCAAGGCATTTTTGGGTGTGGTAGTTGCTTGGAATGTGTGGGCACTGCTCCTGTGCAGGTTTTATTACTATGCATACATGTGGACTCAACATGGTGCACATGACATGTAGCATGACTCACATGAATTGATGGTCACACTTCGTGACAGTCATCTGTAAAGGGATAGTGGAATTTGATGAAGGCATCAATGTGTGTACAACTTGCCTTGGAAACATACGCGAGGCAACGGGTGGACATATTGAGGGACATCCCCATGAGCGGCTCTATGGGGAATTGCAGCCTCTCCGTGTGCAGCAGGGGATGTTTGGCTCACCCCCTTCACTTGTGTGCCAGTACAATGGATTAACTGCATGTGTGGAGCAAAGGGGTGTCCAGTGTAGGTGCCACATGTTATTCATATTGACCTGTGAGTCAGTTAACATTGATGCTTTTGCATAGGTGTGAGCCTGAGTAATAAAGGTGTTCCTCAGCCTCCAAGGTGCCTCATCTCTGTCAATGCAGGTCTCTTGCCACTGTGCATGCGGCATGTCTGGCATGGTTGTCAAGGATTGTGCACATGTGTCTATGTGTACATCAGCAACCGGTATGCTGTTGTTCATGTATGTAATTCTCTTTTGTGCATGATGTCCATGGCTGTGTATGTGGTTTGGCATGTTGGTCCCCGCAACGGGCCCTCGACACCTTCTGGGGTGTGTTTCCTGTGTGCAGCTCAGCCTTCAGTTTCATGATCCGCTGTCAGTCATCTTTGGGGATTGTGCATCCTTTGTCTCTGGGTGTGCCATTGGAAACCGGTTACTCCTTCGTTGGCATACACCTGTTGCAGTGGTCCTTTCAGAAATCCTAGTATTTGCGTGGATATTGTGTAATTGTTCCCAGGACATGCCGCCTGGTGTTGCAGCCACTGCAGCAAGGGCACACGTAGTTTCCAGAATTGCCAACACACACACATCAAAGATGCTCCTCCCTTCCTCCCTCCACCCATTCATTTGGCTGTCATCAGCTTGTCTGTGCCACAGTTGCGTCCATGCGGTGCAAAAGGCAGGACCGTCTGCACATGCAACGTGCACATTGCACGACCCTCAGGTCCTTGCATGACCCACATCACACTACAGTCTGATGTTGCAGCCACCCTCCAAGCAAGGTCCATCCACACGTCTCCCGCCTGCTCTCAGGCATACACTAAGCGCACACACAACACCTTTGCATGATGAGTGTGCAACTCCGACTGCCTACACAGCGCTGCCACGCCTTCCAGGCCCTGCAAATCCCCCCAGGTCATGTCCAACCTACTCCCCACCGGCTCTGTACCCCTGCAAGGCCATGGGAGTGGGACTCAATGCTTCTGCATGTAGTATGCTGTCGTCGTGAGGCACATGGCACAGGTATCATCTCTCAGCGTGTCAATCTGCAATGTGTCCAGGACCCCCCTCGCCACCATCACATGCGCACAGAACTTCATCATCAACTCGTATGCCATTGCAAGCCAGGCGCTCCTCACCCTCAGCAAGGACGCAGACATTTCCAGTTTCAATATTCAAGATTGCATGAGATCCATAGATGAATGTCAGAACAGCAGCCACATGAGGCTGGACTTGTACAGGACTGAGGTCAACATCTGAGGATTATCCCCTTACAGCTGGGTCAACTGCTTGTGTCCCACCCGCAGAAGCCCCACACAGGCACCCAGTGTCCACGCACACATGATGTTGTGCATCATGGATTGCTTGCTCACATTTGCCATGCTAATCACCAGCATCTGTACCTCACACTGCAACACCCTCTGCATTATGCACATGATCCCCAGATGGATCCACTCCAAGGAAAGACGGACCATCCCCCATGTCCACAACAACATCCATGCCAAATAATGCCCTGCCCTCTACGGAGCAGCCACGTCCAGACTCCCGGGACGCTTGTCCACTTCCAGGCTGCATCTGCACACCTCAGCTGCAACATCCCGCGCCCCAGCCACATCAACGTTCAGCAGAGATAGCTGCAATGGATCACTGTGTGCTGCAGGATGACCTTCAGACTCCCCACCCACACTCAGGAGGCAGGCCACAACCCTGACCCAAAACCAACCTTGTACCACTGTCATCCGAGAGCCCGTAGTGCCATCTCCGTGCATCCAACCTTGACCTGGCCACCATTCTTCAGATCCACCTTACTCCAGCATGTAGGACATAGTTCTCCCACCTGGGAACACATACCTGGGACTCCCTCCTCGGGAACCTCCAAATGAGGCATGACCTCTACGCCTTAATGTTACTCTTCCAAATAGGTGTGTCCGCAGTGTTTGGCAAGCCCCCCTCAGCAGCTTGAGGCCATCACAGGTGAGTGTTGTGCTCCATGTCTGCATTGAATGATAACTTGTGACCCATGTGTGTCCTGTTCCAGACTCAGACCCCAGGGTATGGATGGGTGGAGTTAGTTCAACACGCAGGCATAGTTAGACATTTACACGCACATATGTTGTGGACTCATGCCAAATGACAGCAACATCTCATGCCAGAAAAATAATTTATTTTTGGTGGGGTGAGTCTTTTGGTAGATGTACAAAGGTGCTCTACCGGGTGCATAGAATCCAAAGTTCACAGGGGGAGATGGCATCCTTGTCAGTTGGAGTCATCAGAGTCCAGACCACAGTGTTGGTCATCATTGGTCAGACTGTGACCAGCAAGTCCATGTGGCAGAGAATGTCATTGGGTGAGGTGCTGCTGTTGCGCCCGAGGGCCAGGTGCCAGTCCAGGTGACCTGGGAGATGTGGATGGTCCGCTGACTCTCACGGTCTTTTCCGTGGACGACCCACCTTCCTGGGGGGACCCTCAGATGCAGGCCTTGACGATGTCTGTGATGCTCCGTCGGACGAATCCTCCTCCTCCTCCCTCCCTGTGACTGGTGGCGGTCTTCTCTTGGTGTTACAGGGAGGGTTGCCCATGTTGTCGGTGATCCGACGGAGTGAACGGCTCATGTCCGTTTGCACCGCCAGGAGCTCAGCCAGTCTTGCCTCCATCTGTCCTTGGTGCCGTTGTTGACTGGCATGTTGCTTGGCCTGCAGGTTCTTCATCTCGTCGAGGGTCCCCTTGATGTCTGTGAAGCTGGACACTACCTGGCTGATGCCCCTGGTGTCACACCGGTATGTGTCCAGGATGTGGCGTATGTGTGCCATACCGGTTCCCTCAGCTGGCTGGTCAGGGTCTCGACTCCGCCTGCCTCCACTCCCACCACCCCTGCCCACACGAGCCTGGCCTGCCATTGTGGGCACATCTGGTCTACGGGACCCCTGAGGGATGGCATTAGTGGTGTCGTCTGCCTCCTCCTGGGTGCCCGGCGAACCGTGTCCCTCCTGGTCAGACTGGCTGTGTTGTTCAGTGCGAGCAGGGCTCCTGGGTGTCTCCTGGGATGTGGCAGGAATGAGGGTGGTGGTTGGCACAGATGTACCTGACGCAGGTGCTGCAGGGGCTTGGGCACTAGAGTGGCCAGGTTGGTCGGGGTCATCCACGGAGTGGTGAGAGTCGTCGCTGCCGGTGGGATTGTCTTCACGCTGGGCCTGGGCCTGTGATTGTTCCCCCCCATTGTTGGGGGGAAGGCGATGACGTTGCCCTGTGTGTGAGAGGGAGACAATGTTAATGCTGTTTCATGCCACATCCATGTTTCATGCATATTGAAGTAGTCACAGTTTCTCCAGGTGATTGGTTGTGCCTGGCATTCCTCTCAATGTACACTTGGGGATGGGTTTGTTGTGGGGGACAGATTGGCATGTGCTCCTGAGTGTTTGCCCAGTCGATGTTTCGCTCGGAAGCTTATTTGGCTATGGATTGGTCTTGTTGTGTCACATGTCCATTGTGAGAGTGGGTAAATCCGTAGCCTGCCCCGGGGGTGTGTGCTTGTGTGAGGGGGGGGTGTGACCGGACCTGCTGTTGGGTGTAGTCCGATTTGTCATTGGGTCTCCCAGGTGATGTGTCTGTTCCCTCATGGAGCATGCTGCCATGACAGTGTGTGTGAGTTCCTGTGCTAGGTATGTGAGCTTGTGGAGTTGTTGTTTAAGTGTAAAGTGGTGACAAGAGGGCCTTGTGCTGCCTACAGCAGGGCCAAGTGTCAGCTACCTTGTCAGTACTTTGCCAGTCCCTGTGCATTGGGCATGGTGTGTGGGTATTTACCTAGGCCATATGGGCTGTGGGCTTTGGTGTCTGCTTCTGAGTTGCACAAAGTGTTGTGTGAGCCCCACCCTCCCAGCATCCCAGACATCCATTCTTGGGTTTGTGGTTGGTGTGGGCTGGGACATGGCATTGCCTGTCTTTGTGAATGGGTCATGGAGACGTTAGTGGCATGAGCGTGGTTCTTGAGTGTGGTTGTGTGAGGTGAGGGCTTGGGGTAAGTTGCGTGCATTTGGTGTGTTTGTGGTGTGGATGCCATTCCCCCCATGTTACGTGAGTTGTTAGTGTACTCCCAAGGCTCTGCAACTCCTTCGACTCCGTGTACTCCCACCGGCGGAAGCGTGGCCATCACCTTCTCCTCCCAGGGATGGTAATGTACGGGTCTGCGGGGCAGCCCACCTCCAGTGATGTTACTCTGGGCGTATTCCTCGTTCATTTTCCTCTTGACTGCCCTGCGCAGATCGTACCACCTGGATTGGCATTCATGCCTGGTCCTTCGGATGGGCGCAACTGCATTCACCTTATCGACGATCCTCTGCCACAGGCTTGTTTTTTGGGCTATGCTGGTCTGTCTGACCAATGTTCCAAAGAGCTGTGGCTCGACTCTGATGACTTCGTTGACAAGGAGGTCCAGCTCCGCACTTGTGAACTTTGGATTCTTGTCTGTGGGCATGGTGTGGGGTGTGGGTGTGGATGGTTGTGGGTGTGTGGGTGTGAATGTGACAGTGTGTGTGTGAATGTGACAGTGTGTGTGTGAACGTAATGAGGGGGTGTTTGTGAAGGTGGTTGTGTGAAGGTGTGTGAGTTAAGGTGTAGTTGAGGTGTAAGTAAGGTGCAGTTGTTTGTCTGTGGGGTCTGGCAGCAGTGGGTCTGTTGCAAAGGCTCATGGGTTGTGTGTGTGGGCCCTTTTTATTGGTCCTTTTGTGGGTGTGTCTGGGTTTGAATTTGTGGTGGGTGTGTTAGAAGAGGTGGTTGTGGTTTGGACCTCTGTTTGGCTGTTTGGATGTGCCAGGTCAGTAATAGAGATGTATTTTGTCATGTGGACGTGTTTTGTGGTGTTGTGCGAGTCGAATTGACCCTCCTTGTGCTGTTTTACAGTGTCCTGGTTCTGTACGAGCATTTTTTCGCGTCGGTACGGTGCGTCCATACGCGATGCTGGGTGAGGGTGCTGTGCTACGGTGTTGGGGTACGGTGCGTACTGGTGCGGGGCTGGGCTACGGTGTTGGGGGTACGGTGCATACAGGTGCGGTGCTGGGCTACGGTGTTGGGGGTACGGTGCGTACAGGTGCGGTGCTGTGCTATGGTGTTGGGGTACGGTGCATACTGGTGCGAGGCTGGGCTACGGTGTTGTGGTACGGTGCGTACTGGTGCTGTGCTGGGCTACGGTGTTGGGGGTACGGTGCGTACAGGTGCAGTGCTGTGCTACGGTGTTGGTGTACGGTGCATACTGGTGCGGTCCTGGGCTACGATGTTGGGGGTACGGTGCGTACAGGTGTGGTGCTGTGCTACAGTGTATGTGTACGGTGCGTACTGGTGCGGGGCTGTGCTACGGTGTTGGGGTACGGTGTGTTCAGGTGCGGGGCTGGCCTACGGTATTGGGGTACGGTGTGTAGGGGTGCAGGGCCTGGCTACGGTGTTGTTGTACAGTACGTACGGGTGCGGGGCTGGGCTACGGTGTTGGGGTACGGTGCGGAGCGGAGGGGTGGGTACGGTGCTGACATACGGGGGTACGGGGCTGACATATGCGGGGTGAGGGGGGGGCTGTACGTCTCGTATCCGGGCACACATTTACCTGTGTACATGTGTGCTACCGCGATCGCTCCGTATGGGGCCTTTTACATGCGGTTGTGTATTCGGACGGGCGGTACAGATCGTACTTGCGCGCTCGGACTTCGGTTTTACGATTTGCACATAAAAGTGTCCGACTCCCTATCGACTGCTTTTCCCAACGCGATTCGGACGTAATTTATCCCGGGTCCCTCTCGTACAGTTTTCCCAACGCTATTCGTAGGTATTTTTCACGTCCGAATAGTACTTCGCTGTTTGTAAGGTACTTGTACGATTCGTACATGAAAATTTACGGATACGAGTCGTACGCAATTTATTTTTACCGGATCGGAATCGGCACCTAAGTGTTTGATTTGGAGGGGTAACCCAAAAAATTAATGTAATGCAAGTGTATGTATGGAGCATAACCCCACCCGTGTATGCTACGCGCTGGGGGTCCGCACCGTACATACACGGGTGGGGGTACGCTCCGTACATACACGGGTGGGGGTACGCTCCGTACATACACGGGTGGGGTACGCTCCGTACATACACGGGTGGGTGTACGCGCCGTACATACGGGGGGCTGGGGGTGGTGTTCTGCGCGTACCGGGCACCTGTTTGGACGTCTCCATGGTTGCTATAGGAGTTCGCTCCGGACGGTCTTTTTTCCATACGGTTGTACGATCGGACGGACGGTACGGATCATACTTGCGCGCTCGGACTTCAGTTTTCCGATTCGTACGTGAAACTGTCCGGGGACGTGTCGGACACTTTTCCCGACCCGAGGACGTGTCGGGGAATTTACCCAATGCGATTCGTATGGACTTTTTCACATACGAATGGTACTTGCCAGTTTGTACGGGCAGATACGATTCGTACGGGGAATATTTTTCCAGGATCGGAATCGGCACCTTAGTATTTTACACCATTAAATTGAAATGTACTAAATGAGTAATGCACTACTAATTAATAAATGATTTTAAAGTACATAGTAAAAAAAAATATATATATAAAAGTGTTAATGACCCTGATATTAACATAAAATGAAAAACGAATTAAAGATGGCTTTCAATGGTTCAGTGACATGATATTGATGTTAAAAATATAGATGTAAAAAAAGTAGATCAAAAAATGTTGAATGCAAAAATAATGACTACCTATACTCAAACAGGTAAGTACAAAATGTCGTTGTTATAAGTATATACAAAATCCAAAATGATAATAAATAATCAAAGTATTAAATTATTAAAATATATTATTTTTATGTAAATATTGAGTTAATATACATTTTAACAAATATATAAAATAAAATATAATTTAATAGATAAAAACTTATACCTAATTTATCAAGTTATATATATTTATTTTAAAACAATAATTAAACTATTTATAAAAAAATGTTTTAAAATTAAAATTATATATATATAAATATATATAAAGATTGACTAATATATATAAATTAATATATACATACACACACATTGATATATATATATATATATATATATATAGATAGATAGATAGATAGATAGATAGATAGATAGATAGATAGATAGATAGATAGATAGATAGATAGATAGATAGATAGATAGAAAGATATATATTTGTTTATATATAGCTATACATATATATATAAATGTGTATACATACAGAGGTGAGATAGTCTTTTTTAAAAACCATTATTTTTTAATTAAATACTTAAGGTATTTAAACATCTTTCAAATTAAATTGAACACTAAAATCAGTGCAACAGTAGGAAAACTGTTGGATAGTATAGGGATACCCAAAAACTAGTCACACTAGAAATAAGTGTATCAATAGGGAAAGTGTTGAATAGTGGAGGTCTACAAATTACTATTCAGCGACGGCCCGTGTAGGGCGTTTTACCGGGGCGGTGACGTCGGGCAGAGGAGGGGCAAGGTGGGGGGTTGCAAAATGCGGCATACGGCCGATTGCAGGTAAGTTACAAAAAAAAAAAAAAAATGAATTTTGTTACGCGCGCTGCATCGCACTTGGCGATGCTGCATGCGCAAAGAAATTCCGTACGCACCGTACCCCAGCACCGCATGTACACACCGTACGTACATGCGGTGGGGGTGTACGGTGCGGACATGCGGTGCTGGGGTACGGTGCGTACATGCGGTGCTGGGGTACGGTGTGTACATGCGGTGGGGATGTACGGTGCGTACATGCGGTGGGGGTGTACGGTGCGTACATGCGGTGGGGGTGTACGGTGCATACATGCGGTGCTGGGGTACGGTGCGTACATGTGGTGGGGGTGTACGGTGCATACATGCAGTGGGAGTGTATGGTGCGGACATGCGGTGCTGGGGTACGGTGCGTACATGCGGTGCTGGGGTACGGTGCGTACATGCGGTGGGGGTGTACGGTGCATACATGCGGTGGGGGGCTGGGGGTACGTTGCGTACTTGTAGGGCTGGGGGTACAGTGCGTACATGCGGTGGGGGGCTGGGGGTACGGTGCGTACTTGTAGGGCTGGGGGTACGGTGTGTACATGCGGTGGGGGGCTCGGGGTACGGTGCGTACTTGTAGGGCTGGGGGTACGGTGCGTACATGCGGTGGGGGACTGGGGGTATGGTGCGTACATGTAGCGCTGGGGTACGGTGCGTACCAGGCCCCCTTTTCCTCACGCATAGCGACGTACTTAGCTTTTTCTGCACTTTTTGGCTCCCGTAAAAATATTGCCGTGCGGAGTGCTGTGGGTACGAATCGTACTTGCTGGTCCGTAAAACGCTGCCTGACTCCGTGCGAATGTCGCGCTCGGGCTGTCCCGGATCACATTTATACGTATTTTTTAGCCGTACGGTCTTTTCTACGATTCGTACGGAAACAGGTTTCCGTACGAATCGTACTTGCTAGTTTGTACGGGTTATTTACCGGGTGCGAGTCGTACGGAGAAAACGCTCCGTACGACGATTCGTACCCGGGTTTTACCGGATCGGAATCGGCACCTTAGTGTAACAGATGTGAAAGTGTTGGCTACCGGAGGAATACAATTAACTATTAACACTCCAGGTTGATCCACAGTAGGGAAATAGTAAAAATTACTATTCACACTAAAGTGAGCGCAAATCTAGGGAAAGTGTTGGATAGTGGAGGTGTAAAGGTTACTAATCGTACTCTAAACAGTGCAACAGTTGTGCTACTATTGGATTGCTGAGGGGTTAAAATTTATATTCTCAATACAGTGAGTTCTAAAATTTAAAAAAAAAAACAATTAATCAAGAACTTTTTGAAAAGAAAAAAGCTACAGAAATATATAAAGAATTTATAAATTAAAAAGCAAATATATGTCTAAGATTCCAAATGTAAATTAAACATATTATAATGGCAAATGCAAATTACGCATACCTAGAGATATTAAAGAAAATTAAATCCAAAAGTATATATATTTAATTTGAAATTAATTATATATAAAAATCTCATTTCATTACCTACATTTAATTTTTATATTTCATACCCTATAACACGACACGATTCCATGACAGATATAAATTTAAAAGCTAAGAAATTACTTAAACTATATAAGAAATATTGTAAGAAATATCAATCATGAAAAATAATTAAAATAGACAATGTTAATAAAGTTTAAACCTATACCAACCCCAAACCACATCTAAATTATACTTTTGCAAAAAAATATTTACATATTTAAAATAATGTTTAATTTAAAAAATAACAAAAAGGATTGAATAAGTAATTAAAAGGAGGTTAAAATTAAATGACTCCACACCGTCTACCCTATATAAATGGAAAAGCAACCCCAAAAAATATAAGTAATTGTGCTAATTAAATAGCCATAAATATTTAATATCAACCATCAACAAAATATTTTAAAAATAAACATAAATTAATTACTAACCTTAACGCCAATCAACCACACAAGCCACACATAGAGAAAACTTTGAATATTTCAGTATTTTTTGTTCAATTAATTATTATTAATTATGAACTATTAATGTGAAAAAATGAGTTACCGGTATTTATAACTTTCTAACACTGAACCCACAAATAAAATTAATCACACAATGTACGTAATATATTTCCAATCAATTAATTATTATCATTTTGTAACAAATAAATAATTAATCAAAAAAACATAACTTCCCAAACTTTACCCCTATAAACCACAGAATAAGTATAAAAAAAGTTACACAATTAGCATTATTAATTAGCAAGTAATTAATATTGACTAACTATAAATTTATAAATAATGAATAATAAATAAAGTCCCAAAATTAACAGTATGAAATATAAAGTAAAAAAAATAAAATAAATTAAAAAATAAACCTTGAAATTACTATAATGAAAATACTTCACACCCTATTCCACCATTAAAATAAGAACCCGCAACGAAAGTAAATTAAAATAAATTGAAATTACTAAAACTATAACACATTTATAAAAAAAAACAGTTCTTATACCAAAAAAAGACAGCACTTAAATTTAAAATCTATAATAAAATACATAACACTAATTATGACTTATACATTTTATACATGCATTTTTTAGGAATCACTATTGAATATATTTATATATTTAAAAACGATGTTAATTAAATTAAAAATGATGTTCATGAAAATGATATTCTTGATGTTGAGATTTCTGAGTCACGACATTTAGTACTCAATATTTCTAGAGTTGGACATTTGGAACTTGCTATTCTGTCTGCACACCAAAAACCTAAAAAGGTATTCCAATTTATATTTTATAAAATATATCAATCAGAAATTTGGAACTAGAAACCCAAAATAAGTACCATCTTTGTGAAATTTGTAAAAAAGAAAATTACACTTTCCTTGTTAAATAGCTTAAATACAATAAATAAAATAATCATTTATAAAATATAATCATTTATAAAATAGTTACTACTTAATTGACATTCTACCCTACATTTCTGCAAACCACATAAGACATTTCACAATAAAAAAATGAAAATAAATTCTTATGAACACGTAACAGAATGAAATATTAATAAACATAATAACAAATATTTATTTTAAATATAATAAATAAATAAAATTTTCAAAATTTTCAAAAAGAACTTTTAATGATAAAAAGTTATATACACAACAAATATAAATGATAACACACAACAAATGTAAATGAAAAAAAGTCTTATCACCATGATTTGAATAAAATATTAGCAAATAATTTTAGATAATAACAACAATAAATCTAGTGTATTTCAATAATTTAGAATAATTTCATGTACAAAATGGTACAACTGAAACTTACTACGTAAAACAAAAAGTATATTAATTATATACAGAACAGAAATAATATTTATGTCAATATTAATTTAATAATATTAGTCAATTTCAAAACAGTTTTTACCAGTCATAAAATAGCACAAAAGAAGATCAAAAACACAATGTAAAAAATGTAATTTAATATTTAAGAAATAAAAATGTAAGAAAAATTGAAACTAATTTACACCCCATACACATACAATACACACAACCTGTACTAAAAACATTAAACCCAAATATATACTTTCAAAAATAAAATAAATAAGTATCCCTGAAATATATATGACCCGATTATGATGTGGATCAGATTTTACTTTAACTGAAACGGGTATGGTGTGTGAACCGGCCGACCGTAGATCGGCAGTTCCGATTGACTAAGAACAATGCGAGCAGACTTGGAGGTCCATTATGACAAGTCTTCGTTTTTAGAGTTCCCGAGCAAGCCTCCTTTAGAACTAATCCCCAATATAACGAGTGAAGAAGTGTGGTCTCTAATAGCCAGAGTTAAATCCGGCTCGCCATCAGACCTAATGCCTCCCGCCGTTATGTCTGCATTGTCCTCAGCTCTTGCCGAGTCTCTTACATCTGTTTGTACTATCTCGCTAAGATCCTCTACTGTCAGGCGCAAGTGGAAGGAGGCACGTATAATAACCCTTCTGAAGAAGGCACTGGCCGACCCTAGTAACCTTCAGAGACCTGGGTCAACCGGCACCTCTATCAATATCTAGAGCAGAATAATATACTGGATGCCTCCCAGTCGGGTTTTCGTGTCTCACACAGCACTGAGGCTGCATTGCTGGAGGTAACAGACACCATATGGATGTCCCTGGACAGGGACGTCCCGGTGATACTGGTCTTATTGGATTTGTCTGCCGCCTTCGACACCATCTCCCACCAAATACTCTTAGCTCGGTTGCGAGAGATTGGTGTCGAAGGCAGGGCCTTAGTTTAAATGGCTCCTGGACTTCCTGGTGGAAAGATCTCAATGTGTCCAGCTTGGGCCTTTTAGCTCCCAGACCACTACTATTGACAAGGGGGTTCCGCAGGGCTCAGTCTTGAGCCCTACCTTGTTTAATCTATACGTGGCCCCCCTGGCCGCTAACATACGCGAGTCCGGGTTTGAATGCATATCATATGCAAACGATACCCAGATAATAGTCCCCATCGAAGAAAGCCCTGCAGTAACCAGGTCCAAATTTCGTAAATGCATGATCACCATAGCAGAATGGATGAGGAAAAATTTTCTTCAACTTAATTCCTCAAAGACTGAGATCATTCTATATGGGCAGGCAAAGGAGTTATGGACCCCGGATTGGTGGCCATCCGAACTGGGAGATGCCTCTTCCCCCACAGCATGGGCGAAGAATATTGGGGTACGGTGTGTAGGGGTGCAGGGCCTGGCTACGGTGTTGTTGTACAGTACGTACGGGTGCGGGGCTGGGCTACGGTGTTGTGGTACGGTGCGGAGGGGTGGGTACAGTGCTGACATACGGGGGTACGGGGCTGACATATGCGGGGTGAGGGGGGGGCTGTACGTCTCGTATCCAGGCACACGTTTACCTGTGTACATGTGTGCTACCGCGATCGCTCCGTATGGGGCCTTTTACATGCGGTTGTGTATTCGGACGGGCGGTACGGATCGTACTTGCGCGCTCGGACTTCGGTTTTACGATTTGCACATAAAAGTTTCCGACTCCCTATCGACTGCTTTTCCCAACGCGATTCGGACGTAATTTATCCCGGGTCCCTCTCGTACAGTTTTCCCAACGCTATTCGTAGGTATTTTTCACGTCCGAATAGTACTTCGCTGTTTGTAAGGTACTTGTACGATTCGTACGTGAAAATTTACGGATACGAGTCGTACGCAATTTATTTTTACCGGATCGGAATCGGCACCTAAGTGTTTGATTTGGAGGGGTAACCCAAAAAATTTATGTAATGCAAGTGTATGTACGGAGCATAACCCCACCCGTGTATGCTACGCGCTGGGGGTCCGCACCGTACATACACGGGTGGGGGTACGCTCCGTACATACACGGGTGGGGGTACGCTCCGTACATACACGGGTGGGGTACGCTCCGTACATACACGGGTGGGGGTACGCACCATACATACGGGGGGCTGGGGGGGTGTTCTGCGCGTACCGGGCACCTGTTTGGACGTCTCCATGGTTGCTATAGGAGTTCGCTCCGGACGGTCTTTTTTCCATACGGTTGTACGATCGGACGGACGGTACGGATCGTACTTGCGCGCTCGGACTTCAGTTTTCCGATTCGTACGTGAAACTGTCCGGGTACGTGTCGGACACTTTTCCCGACCCGAGGACGTGTCGGGGAATTTACCCAATGCGATTCGTATGGACTTTTTCACATACGAATCGTACTTGCCAGTTTGTACGGGACTTGTACGATTCGTACGGAAAAAATCCAGATACGATTCGTACGGGGAATATTTTTCCAGGATCGGAATCGGCACCTTAGTATTTTACACCATTAAATTGAAATGTACTAAATGAGTAATGCACTATTAATTAATAAATGATTTTAAAGTACATAGTAAAAAAAAATATATATAAATGTGTTAATGACCCTGATATTGACATAAAATGAAAAACGAATTAAAGATGGCTTTCAATGGTTCAGTGACATGATATTGATGTTAAAAATATAGATGTAAAAAAAGTAGATCAAAAAATGTTGAATGCAAAAATAATGACTACCTATACTCAAACAGGTAAGTACAAAATTTCGTGGTTATAAGTATATACAAAATCCAAAATGATAATAAATAATCAAAGTATTAAATTATTAAAATATATTATTTTTATGTAAATATTGAGTTAATATACATTTTAACAAATATATAAAATAAAATATAATTTAATAGATAAAAACGTATACCTAATTTATCAAGTTATATATATTTATTTTAAAACAATAATTAAACTATTTATAAAAAAATGTTTTTAAATTAAAAATATATATATAAATATATATAAAGATTGACTAATATATATAAATTAATATATACATACACACACATTGATATATATATATATATATATATAGATAGATATATATATAGATAGATAGATAGATAGATAGATAGATAGATAGATAGATAGATAGATAGATAGATAGATAGATAGATAGATAGATAGATAGATAGATAGCAATATATATATTTGTTTATATATAGCTATACATATATATATAAATGTGTATACATACAGAGGTGAGATAGTCTTTTTTAAAAAACATTATTTTTTAATTAAATACTTAAGGTATTTAAACATCTTTCAAATTAAATTGAACACTAAAATCAGTGCAACAGTAGGAAAACTGTTGGATAGTATAGGGATACCCAAAAACTAGTCACACTAGAAATAAGTGTATCAATAGGGAAAGTGTTGAATAGTGGAGGTCTACAAATTACTATTCAGCGACGGCCCGTGTAGGGCATTTTACAGGGGCGGTGACGTCGGGCAGAGGAGGGGCAAGGTGGGGGGTTGCAAAATGCGGCATACGGCCGATTGCAGGTAAGTTACAAAAAAAAAAAAAAAATGAATTTTGTTACGCGCGCTGCATCGCACTTGGCGATGCTGCATGCGCAAAGAAATTCCGTACGCACCGTACCCCAGCACCGCATGTACACACCGTACGTACATGCGGTGGGGGTGTACGGTGCGGACATGCGGTGCTGGGGTACGGTGCGTACATGCGGTGCTGGGGTACGGTGTGTACATGCGGTGGGGATGTACGGTGCGTACATGCGGTGGGGGTGTACGGTGCGTACATGCGGTGGGGGTGTACGGTGCATACATGCGGTGCTGGGGTACGGTGCGTACATGTGGTGGGGGTGTACGGTGCGTACATGCGGTGGGAGTGTACGGTGCGGACATGCGGTGCTGGGGTACGATGCGTACATGCGGTGCTGGGGTATGGTGCGTACATGCGGTGGGGGTGTACGGTGCATACATGCGGTGGGGGGGCTGGGGGTACGGTGCGTACTTGTAGGGCGGGGGTACAGTGCGTACATGCGGTGGGGGCTGGGGGTACGGTGCGTACTTGTAGGGCTGGGGGTACGGTGTGTACATGCGGTGGGGGGGCTGGGGGTACGGTGCGTACTTGTAGGGCTGGGGGTACGGTGCGTACATGCGGTGGGGGTCTGGGGGTACGGTGCGTACATGTAGTGCTGGGGTACGGTGCGTACCAGGCCCCCTTTTCCTCACGCATCGCGACGTACTTAGCTTTTTCGGCACTTTTTGGCTCCCGTAAAAATATTGCCGTGCGGAGTGCTGTGAGTACGAATCGTACTTGCTGGTCCGTAAAACGCTGCCTGACTCCGTGCGAATGTCGCGCTCGCGCTGTCCCGGATCACATTTGTACGTATTTTTTAGCCGTACGGTCTTTTCTACGATTTGTACGGAAACAGGTTTCCGTACGAATCGTACTTGCTAGTTTGTACGGGTTATTTACCGGGTGCGAGTCGTACGGAGAAAACGCTCCGTACGACGATTCGTACCCGGGTTTTACCGGATCGGAATCGGCACCTTAGTGTAACAGATGTGAAAGTGTTGGCTACCGGAGGAATACAATTAACTATTAACACTCCAGGTTGATCCACAGTAGGGAAATAGTAAAAATAACTATTCACACTAAAGTGAGCGCAAATCTAGGGAAAGTGTTGGATAGTGGAGGTGTAAAGGTTACTAATCGTACTCCAAACAGTGCAACAGTTGTGCTACTATTGGATTGCTGAGGGGTTAAAATTTATATTCTCAATACAGTGAGTTCTAAAATTTAAAAAAAATAATAATTAATCAAGAACTTTTTGAAAAGAAAAAAGCTACAGAAATATATAAAGAATTTATAAATTAAAAAGCAAATATATTTAAGATTCCAAATGTAAATTAAACATATTATAATGGCAAATGCAAATTACGCATACCTAGAGATATTAAAGAAAATTAAATCCAAAAGTATATATATTTAATTTGAAATTAATTATATATAAAAATCTCATTTCATTACCTACATTTAATTTTTATATTACATACCCTATAACACGCCACGATTCCATGACAGATATAAATTTAAAAGCTAAGAAATTACTTAAACTATATAAGAAATATTGTAAGAAATATCAATCATGAAAAATAATTAAAATAGACAATGTTAATAAAGTTTAAACCTATACCAACCCCAAACCACATCTAAATTATACTTTTGCAAAAAAAATTTACATATTTAAAATAATGTTTAATTTAAAAAATAACAAAAAGGATTGAATAAGTAATTAAAAGGAGGTTAAAATTAAATGACTCCACACCGTCTACCCTATATAAATGAAAAAGCAACCCCAAAAAATATAAGTAATTGTGCTAATTAAATAGCCATAAATATTTAATATCAACCATCAACAAAATATTTTAAAAATAAACATAAATTAATTACCAACCTTAACCCCTTGTGTGCCACGCCCTTTCCCCACCCTGTGCCGGCCGTTGCATTAGCGGGTGGGGTTCATGACGAGCTGGACTCGTCATGGGCACAGCGCAACCGCGGCCCATGACGAGTCCAGCTCGTCATGGGCACAGAAGGGGTTAAAGCCAATCAACCACACAAGCCACACATAGAGAAAACTTTGAATATTTCAGTATTTTTTGTTCAATTAATTATTATTAATTATGAACTATTAATGTGAAAAAATGAGTTACCGGTATTTATAACTTTCTAACACTGAACCCACAAATAAAATTAATCACACAATGTACGTAATATATTTCCAATCAATTAATTATTATCATTTTGTAACAAATTAATAATTAATCAAAAAAACATAACTTCCCAAACTTTACCCCTATAAACCACAGAATAAGTATAAAAAAAGTTACACAATTAGCATTATTAATAAGCAAGTAATTAATATTGACTAACTATAAATTTATAAATAATGAATAATAAATAAAGTCCCAAAATTAACAGTATGAAATGTAAAGTAAAAAAATAAAATAAATTAAAAAATAAACCTTGAAATTACTATAATGAAAATACTTCACACCCTATTCCACCATTAAAATAAGAACCCGTAACGAAAGTAAATTAAAATAAATTGAAATTACTAAAACTATAACACATTTATAAAAAAAAAACAGTTCTTATACCAAAAAAAGACGGCACTTAAATTTAAAATCTATAATAAAATACATAACACTAATTATGACTTATACATTTTATACATGCATTTTTTAGGAATCACTATTGAATATATTTATATATTTAAAAACTATGTTAATTAAATTAAAAATGATGTTCATGAAAACGATATTCTTGGTGTTGAGATTTCTGAGTCACAACATTTAGTACTCAATATTTCTAGAGTTGGACATTTGGAACTTGCTATTCTGTCTGCACACCAAAAACCTAAAAAGGTATTCCAATTTATATTTTATAAAATATATCAATCAGAAATTTGGAACTAGAAACCCAAAATAAGTACCATCTTTGTGAAATTTGTAAAAAAGAAAATTACACTTTCCTTGTTAAATAGCTTAAATACAATAAATAAAATAATCATTTATAAAATATAATCATTTATAAAATAGTTACTACTTAATTGACATTCTACCCTACATTTCTGCAAACCACATAAGACATTTCACAATAAAAAAATGAAAATAAATTCTTATGAACACGTAACAGAATGAAATATTAATAAACATAATAACAAATATTTATTTTAAATATAATAAATAAATACAATTTTCAAAATGTTCAAAAAGAACTTTGAATGATAAAAAGTTATATAGACAACAAATATAAATGATAACACACAACAAATGTAAATGAAAAAAAGTCTTATCACCATGATTTGAATAAAATATTAGCAAATAATTTTAGATAATAACAACAATAAATCTAGTGTATTTCAATAATTTAGAATAATTTCATGTACAAAATGGTACAACTGAAACTTACTACGTAAAACAAAAAGTATATTAATTATATACAGAACAGAAATAATATTTATGTCAATATTAATTTATTAATATTAGTCAATTTCAAAACAGTTTTTACCACTCATAAAATAGCACAAAAGAAGATCAAAAACACAATGTAAAAAATGTAATTTAATATTTAAGAAATAAAAATGTAAGAAAAATTGAAACTAATTTACACCCCATACACATACAATACACACAACCTGTACTAAAAACATTAAACCCAAATATATACTTTCAAAAATAAAATAAATAAGTATCCCTGAAATATATATGACCCGATTATGATGTGGATCAGATTTTACTTTAACTGAAACGGGTATGGTGTGTGAACCGGCCGACCGTAGATCGGCAGTTCCGATTGACTAAGAACAATGCGAGCAGACTTGGAGGTCCATTATGACAAGTCTTCGTTTTTAGAGTTCCCGAGCAAGCCTCCTTTAGAACTAATCCCCATTATAACGAGTGAAGAAGTGTGGACTCTAATAGCCAGAGTTAAATCCGGCTCGCCATCAGACCTAATGCCTCCCGCCGTTATGTCTGCATTGTCCTCAGCTCTTGCCGAGTCTCTTACATCTGTTTGTAATATCTCGCTAAGATCCTCTACTGTCAGGCGCAAGTGGAAGGAGGCACATATAATAACCCTTCTGAAGAAGGCACTGGCCGACCCTAGTAACCTTCAGAGACCTGGGTCAACCGGCACCTCTATCAATATCTAGAGCAGAATAATATACTGGATGCCTCCCAGTCGGGTTTTCGTGTCTCGCACAGCACTGAGGCTGCATTGCTGGAGGTAACAGACACCATATGGATGTCCCTGGACAGGGACGTCCCGGTGATACTGGTCTTATTGGATTTGTCTGCCGCCTTCGACACCATCTCCCACCAAATACTCTTAGCTCGGTTGCGAGAGATTGGTGTCGAAGGCAGGGCCTTAGTTTAAATGGCTCCTGGACTTCCTGGTGGAAAGATCTCAATGTGTCCAGCTTGGGCCTTTTAGCTCCCAGACCACTACTATTGACAAGGGGGTTCCGCAGGGCTCAGTCTTGAGCCCTACCTTGTTTAATCTATACGTGGCCCCCCTGGCCGCTAACATACGCGAGTCCGGGTTTGAATGCATATCATATGCAAACGATACCGAGATAATAGTCCCCATCGAAGAAAGCCCTGCAGTAACCAGGTCCAAATTTCGTAAATGCATGATCACCATAGCAGAATGGATGAGGAAAAATTTTCTTCAACTTAATTCCTCAAAGACTGAGATCATTCTATATGGGCAGGCAAAGGAGTTATGGACCCCGGATTGGTGGCTATCCGAACTGGGAGATGCCCCTTCCCCCACAGCATGGGCGAAGAATTTGGGCATAAAAATAGAGAATAATCTCGCCATGGACGAGCAGGTAAAATCTGTGGCTGGGGCATGTTTTGGAACTATGCGAATGCTTAGCAAGATTTTCCCCTGGATACCGCTCACGGCCAGACGGACCCTTGTCCAGTCACTTTTGATTAGTCGACTGGACTATGGGAACTCATTGCTGTTCGGGCTAAGGGAGGATCTGGCCACCAAACTACAGGTGGTCCAGAAAACGGCATCTCGCCTCATCCTCAATACACCGGCTCGGACTCTCTCATCACCCATTCTGCACCAACTCCACTGGCTTTCTATGAAAAAGAGATCCATTTTCAAATTACTATGCCTGGTCCATAGGTCTCTCCATGGGCTGGGTCCCTCCTACTTGGCCAGGAAGCTCAAGTGGTACCATCCTACTCGATTGCTGAGATCAAGCAACAAAAATCTGCTTTGTGTCTCGAGAGTTAGAAAGGTCAGGATGGGAGGGAGAGCTTTTTCCTATCTTACTCCCACCCACTGGAACTCCCTGCCAGATGAGCTTTGTGCTTGTATGAATCACTGTAGCTTTAAGAAGCTTCTCAAAACTTGGCTATTCTAAACTGTCTGTCTTTTCAATATCGAGTGCCCCTCTCCCATGCGCCGAGAGATCCCCCTGGGGATGATTCACCTGCGCAATACAAATTAGTAAATAAATAAATAAATAAATTAGGATAACGGGCGGAAAAGCACCCCGACCACCGTGGTAGCGGGAAAACACCGCCTGCCAAAACCGCGGGAAAACCGCCGGTCCAATTATGCTACGCAGTGAGAATCCAGCCGCGGCAGTCAGATAGCGGTGGTTAACATTGTGGCGGGTGGTGCTGCCAGCAGCACCGCCGCGGTGTCCAAACAAGCATGTCCTGCATGTCCCTGCACTGTGTTGCAGGCACTGCACAGTGCCTGGTACAGGGACATGTAGGGGGGTACATGGTACCCCCCAGTGCACCCACACACATCCCCAAAACATTGGGGGTCCGCAATGGACCACCGGAGACATTCTCCGCATGCCTTTCCAAAGCGGTTCCACCGCCGCGGAAACCTGGCTACCGCCGGCATCATAATCGTGCCGGCGGAGCTTGGCCCTGATCCGCCACAATTGTAGCGGTCCAGCTCCGCACGCCAGGCAAGCGGGCGGACTGCAACCGGCGGAAAAGTGACAGGCGGGAAATCACACCGCTGCGGTCACGACCGCAATGCTAATCGGACCGGCGGTGTTCAGGGCTTCGATGGCTGGTTGGATGTCCGCCGCCGCTCCGGCGGTTGCTCCAGCCCGCCCGGCGTAGGACATCTGCCCTCCATCCTAATGGACCCCATAGTGAGGTTGCAAACTGCTATATCTCTATAGTAGTGTGTGCTAGTGTGTAGGCCGCAGCTCAATGTCTCATAGAGAAATGGGAGTTTGTGGAAATACATGCACCGTGTAGCAGGCACCAATGGATGCTAGCCACACGGTGCAGGGATTTCAAGGGGGGCACATGACCAACAACAGTACTCAGCCGAGGGAAGGGAGCCCTGCTACAGGCCACAAAAGCGACTTTCTGACAATCTTTCCATGCCAGAAAGGCCTGAATTGAAAAGATGTAGAAACAATATAATCCTGATAATGAAAGCACAGTCCTGTAGGGATTACACTGCATTTCAAAATGGACGACAGGCTCCTTGATCAGGTTGGAAGCCACCCGAAACAACCATGGTGCCGATCACAATCCGGTAAAAAATTCCCCCGTGCGACTCGTATCCGGTCTTTTTACCGTACGAATCGTACAAGTGCCGTACGAACTGGCAATCACGATTCGCATGGTAAAAAGTCCATACGAACCGCATTGGGAATATTTCCCCACACGTCCTCAGGTCGGAAAATGTGTCCGACACGTCCTCGGACGATTTACCGTACAAACGTGAAAAGTCAAGTCCGACCGAGGAATCACGATCCATCCCGTGCGTCCGAGGTTACAACCGTATGGAAAAAACACCGTCCGCACCGAACTCCTACAGCAACCATAAAGACATGTGCCCGCATACGCGCCCAACACTCCCCCCAGCCCCCGTACGTCCGACACATACCCCCCGTGTATGTACACCCCCACCCGTCTAGGTACACCCCAGTACGTCCGAGTCCTACCCCCACACCTGTACGTGTCATACCCCCGTGTACCCACACCCCAGTACGTGTCGTACCACCGTCTATGTACACCCCAGTACGTTCCAGTCGTACCCCCACCCCAGTACGTGTCGTACCACCGTCTATGTACACCCCAGTACGTTCCAGTCCTACCCCCACCCCAGTACGTGTCGTACCACCGTCTATGTACACCCCAGTACGTTCCAGTCGTACCCCCACCCCAGTACGTGTCGTACCACCGTCTATGTACACCCCAGTACGTTCCAGTCGTACCCCCACCCCAGTACGTGTCGTACCACCGTCTATGTACACCCCAGTACGTTCCAGTCGTACCCCCACCCCAGTACGTGTCGTACCACCGTCTATGTACACCCCAGTACGTTCCAGTCGTACCCCCACCCCAGTACGTGTCGTACCACCGTCTATGTACACCCCAGTACGTTCCAGTCGTACCCCCACCCCAGTACGTGTCGTGCCACCATCTATGTACACCCCAGTACGTTCCAGTCCTACCCCCACCCCAGTACGTGTCGTACCCCCGTGTACCCACACCCCAGTACGTGTCGTGCCACCGTCTATGTACACCCCAGTACGTTCCAGTCCTACCCCCACCCCAGTACGTGTCGTACCACCGTCTATGTACACCCCAGTACGTTCCAGTCCTACCCCCACCCCAGTACGTGTCGTACCACCGTCTATGTACACCCCAGTACGTTCCAGTCGTACCCCCACCCCAGTACGTGTCGTACCCCCGTGTACCCACACCCCAGTACGTGTCGTACCACCGTCTATGTACACCCCAGTACGTTCCAGTCGTACCCCCACCCCAGTACGTGTCGTACCCCCGTGTACCCACACCCCAGTACGTGTCGTACCACCGTCTATGTACACCCCAGTACGTTCCAGTCGTACCCCCACCCCAGTACGTGTCGTACCACCGTCTATGTACACCCCAGTACGTTCCAGTCCTACCCCCACCCCAGTACGTGTCGTACCACCGTCTATGTACACCCCAGTACGTTCCAGTCCTACCCCTACCCCAGTACATGTCGTACCACCGTCTATGTACACCCCAGTACGTTCCAGTCGTACCCCCACCCCAGTACGTGTCGTACCACCGTCTATGTACACCCCAGTACGTTCCAGTCCTACCCCCACCCCAGTACGTGTCGTACCCCCGTGTACCCACACCCCAGTACGTGTCGTACCACCGTCTATGTACACCCCAGTACGTTCCAGTCGTACCCCCACCCCAGTACGTGTCGTACCCCCGTGTACCCACACCCCAGTACGTGTCGTACCACCGTCTATGTACACCCCAGTACGTTCCAGTCGTACCCCCACCCCAGTACATGTCGTACCACTGTCTATGTACACCCCAGTACGTTCCAGTCCTACCCCCACCCCAGTACGTGTCGTACCCCCGTGTACCCACACCCCAGTACGTGTCGTACCAACATCTATGTACACCCCAGTACGTTCCAGTCGTACCCCCACCCCAGTACATGTCGTACCCCCGTGTACCCACACCCCAGTACGTGTCGTGCCACCGTCTATGTACACCCCAGTACGTTCCAGTCCTACCCCCACCCCAGTACGTGTCGTACCACCGTCTATGTACACCCCAGTACGTTCCAGTCCTACCCCCACCCCAGTACGTGTCGTACCACCGTCTATGTACACCCCAGTACGTTCCAGTCGTACCCCCACCCCAGTACGTGTAGTACCACCGTCTAAGTACACCCCAGTACGTTCCAGTCCTACCCCCACCCCAGTACGTGTCGTACCACCGTCTATGTACACCCCAGTACGTTCCAGTCCTACCCCCACCCCAGTACGTGTCGTACCACCGTCTATGTACACCCCAGTACGTTCCAGTCGTACCCCCACCCCAGTACGTGTCGTACCCCCGTGTACCCCCACCCCAGTACGTGTCGTACCACCGTCTATGTACACCCCAGTACGTTCCAGTCGTACCCCCACCCCAGTACGTGTCATACCACCGTCTATGTACACCCCAGTACGTTCCAGTCCTACCCCCACCCCAGTACGTGTCATACCACCGTCTATGTACACCCCAGTACGTTCCAGTCCTACCCCCACCCCAGTACGTGTCGTACCCCCGTGTACCCACACCCCAGTACGTGTCGTACCACCGTCTATGTACACCCCAGTACGTTCCAGTCATACCCCCACCCCAGTACGTGTCGTACCCCCGTGTACCCACACCCCAGTACGTGTCGTACCACCGTCTATGTACACCCCAGTACGTTCCAGTCGTACCCCCACCCCAGTACGTGTCGTACCACCGTCTATGTACACCCCAGTACGTTCCAGTCGTACCCCCACCCCAGTACGTGTCGTACCCCCGTGTACCCACACCCCAGTACGTGTCGTACCACCGTCTATGTACACCCCAGTACGTTCCAGTCGTACCCCCACCCCAGTACGTGTCGTACCCCCGTGTACCCACACCCCAGTACGTGTCGTGCCACCGTCTATGTACACCCCAGTACGTTCCAGTCCTACCCCTACCCCAGTACATGTCGTACCACCGTCTATGTACACCCCAGTACGTTCCAGTCGTACCCCCACCCCAGTACGTGTCGTACCACCGTCTATGTACACCCCAGTACGTTCCAGTCCTACCCCCACCCCAGTACGTGTCGTACCACCGTCTATGTACACCCCAGTACGTTCCAGTCCTACCCCCACCCCAGTACGTGTCGTACCCCCGTGTACCCACACCCCAGTACGTGTCGTACCACCGTCTATGTACACCCCAGTACGTTCCAGTCGTACCCCCACCCCAGTACGTGTCGTACCCCGTGTACCCACACCCCAGTACGTGTCGTACCACCGTCTATGTACACCCCAGTACGTTCCAGTCGTACCCCCACCCCAGTACATGTCGTACCACTGTCTATGTACACCCCAGTACGTTCCAGTCCTACCCCCACCCCAGTACGTGTCGTACCCCCGTGTACCCACACCCCAGTACGTGTCGTACCAACATCTATGTACACCCCAGTACGTTCCAGTCGTACCCCCACCCCAGTACGTGTCGTACCCCCGTGTACCCACACCCCAGTACGTGTCGTGCCACCGTCTATGTACACCCCAGTACGTTCCAGTCCTACCCCCACCCCAGTACGTGTCGTACCACCGTCTATGTACACCCCAGTACGTTCCAGTCCTACCCCCACCCCAGTACGTGTCGTACCACCATCTATGTACACCCCAGTACGTTCCAGTCGTACCCCCACCCCAGTACGTGTAGTACCACCGTCTAAGTACACCCCAGTACGTTCCAGTCCTACCCCCACCCCAGTACGTGTCGTACCACCGTCTATGTACACCCCAGTACGTTCCAGTCCTACCCCCACCCCAGTACGTGTCGTACCACCGTCTATGTACACCCCAGTACGTTCCAGTCGTACCCCCACCCCAGTACGTGTCGTACCCCCGTGTACCCCCACCCCAGTACGTGTCGTACCACCGTCTATGTACACCCCAGTACGTTCCAGTCGTACCCCCACCCCAGTACGTGTCGTACCACCGTCTATGTACACCCCAGTACGTTCCAGTCCTACCCCCACCCCAGTACGTGTCATACCACCGTCTATGTACACCCCAGTACGTTCCAGTCCTACCCCCACCCCAGTACGTGTCGTACCCCCGTGTACCCACACCCCAGTACGTGTCGTACCACCGTCTATGTACACCCCAGTACGTTCCAGTCATACCCCCACCCCAGTACGTGTCGTACCCCCGTGTACCCACACCCCAGTACGTGTCGTACCACCGTCTATGTACACCCCAGTACGTTCCAGTCGTACCCCCACCCCAGTACGTGTCGTACCACCGTCTATGTACACCCCAGTACGTTCCAGTCGTACCCCCACCCCAGTACGTGTCGTACCCCCGTGTACCCACACCCCAGTACGTGTCGTACCACCGTCTATGTACACCCCAGTACGTTCCAGTCGTACCCCCACCCCAGTACGTGTCGTACCCCCGTGTACCCACACCCCAGTACGTGTCGTGCCACCGTCTATGTACACCCCAGTACGTTCCAGTCCTACCCCCACCCCAGTACGTGTCGTACCACCGTCTATGTACACCCCAGTACGTTCCAGTCGTACCCCCACCCCAGTACGTGTAGTACCACCGTCTATGTACACCCCAGTACGTTCCAGTCCTACCCCCACCCCAGTACGTGTCGTACCACCGTCTATGTACACCCCAGTACGTTCCAGTCCTACCCCCACCCCAGTACGTGTCGTACCACTGTCTATGTACACCCCAGTACGTTCCAGTCGTACCCCCACCCCAGTACGTGTAGTACCACCGTCTATGTACACCCCAGTACGTTCCAGTCGTACCCCCACCCCAGTACGTGTCGTACCCCCGTGTACCCCCACCCCAGTACGTGTCGTACCACCGTCTATGTACACCCCAGTACGTTCCGGTCCTACCCCCAACACAACCTCCTAAGTACGGAGCGCACCCCAGGCCCCAACATCACCACCGCATGTACGAGTCGTACCAACCCACACACAAGGACAGCACCGTACAACCAAATGGCCCATGTACACACCGTACACACGCTCAAAACGCACATACACAACCAGGACAAAACAAAACAACACAAGAATACACCATTCGAATGGCACAAAGCCACTAAACATGTCCAACAACCACTAAAACAACACATTCACTGACCTGCAACTGCCAAAAACAAACAGAGGCCAAATACACCACCACTCCTTATAACCAACCCACCCAAGATTCAAACACAGCCACACCCACCAATGGACCAATAAAAAGGGCCCACACACACAAACCATGAGCCTTTGCAACAGACTCACTGCTGCCAGACACCACAGAACCACACTACAAGCTACACCACACCTTACACTTGCACACCTTCACACAACCACCCTCACAAACACCCCCTCATCACATTCACACACACAACCATCCACACACCCCCCAACATCCACACACCCCCCCCACCATCCCCACCCACACCCCTCACCATGCCCACCACCAAGAATCCAAAGTTCAGTAACCGAGAATTGGAGGTCCTTGTTGATCAAATCCTCAGAGTCGAGCCACAGATCTTTGGAACATTGGTCAGAAGCACCAGCCTGGCAGCAAAAACTGCCATGTGGCAGACCATCGTCGATGCTGTGAATGCTGTTGCGGACACCAGACAGACCAAGCAGGAATGCCAGAACAGGTGGTACGATCTGCGGAGGAGGGTCCGAGCCAAGAGGCAGGATGAACACGACCAGGCCAACGCCACCGGAGGAGGGCCCTCCCGCAGACCCGTACAGTACCATCCCTGGGAGGAGAGGCTGATGGCCATACTGCCGGTGGAGGCAGTCGAAGGATTAGAAGGACTCCGAGACCCGGGTGAGTACACAAACAACGCACCTCACAAGGGGGGAACGGCATCCACAACCAAAATCACCAACAGGCACGCAACCACCACAAGCCATCGCATGACTCAACCACACTCCATGAGCACGCACATGCCACTGCTGCCACCATGCCCCATGCACCCAGCTGGACAATGTCAAGTCACAGGCCACAGAAGACAACAACACATGACACGGTAACCCGGATGGCGGGAGGCTGGGCCCAAAAAAGCACATAGTGCAACTCAGAAGCAGACAACAATTCACTCTACCCATATGGCCTAGGTCACAGCCAGACAAACAGTGTGTCCCAACACAGGAATGACTTGCCAGCAAATGGCGGACGCCTTGCATCAACACATGGGGGTGAAGGCACTGTTTTGCACATGACAGCAGCTAATGAACAGCCAACATTGTGAAAGAGTGGCAGCACACACCACCACAGCAGCAGCGCACAGACACAGACACTACACCCAATGGGTGCCTGGAGATCAGAAACAAACTCACATCAACAATCCAAGGGCCACTCAAAGATCTGCTAACTGTGTGTGCCCAGGAAGCTGGGCTGAGGTGACAGAGGGTGACACACGGAGGGAGGGAGAGGGGGACAGAGAGGGAGGGAGACGGACAGAGGGAGGAGGCTGACACACGGAGGGAGGGAGAGGGGGACTGAGAGGGAGGGAGAGGGGGACAGAGATGGAGGGAGAGGGGGACAGAGATGGAGGGAGAGGGGGACAGAGATGGAGGGAGAGGGGGACAGAGAGGGAGGGAGAGGGGGACAGAGATGGAGGGAGAGGCGGACAGAGATGGAGGGAGAGGGGGACAGAGAGGGAGGGAGACAGACAGAGGGAGGAGGCTGACACACGGAGGGAGGGAGAGGGGGACTGAGAGGGAGGGAGAGGGGGACAGAGATGGAGGGAGAGGGGGACAGAGATGGAGGGAGAGGGGGACAGAGAGGGAGGGAGACGGACAGAGGGAGGAGGCTGACACACGGAGGGAGGGAGAGGGGGACACAGAGGGAGGGAGAGGGGGACACAGAGGGAGCGAGACACAGGGAGAGCCAATCAGCCGTGTTGCGTGTGTGAATGTCTGCTCGTCAGCAGGTAGACTGCGTGCATGTAGACAAGGGTGGCCAGTGCCAGAAGCCCCCCTCTTCACCATGGCAAAACACATGGCCATGTCACAACCTGTTCACGAGCACAAGGACAGCTACCTGGATCATATAAGTGTGTGGATCCACTCCATGTGCACATGTACAGTGCATGGCTCGCCACACCTGCCCACTCCACTGCTGACTGCAGTCACACTTAACGCAGCAAGTAAGACTGTGCCACACATAGTTAAAGGGGCCAAAGTGGTGCCCAAGGGACACACCCATGCACAAGTGCACTGTGAGTGGAATGCAAGACCTGTGGTAAATAAAAATTCCTTTACCGGGACTGAATTTGATACAGAAACATTATAAAATAGCTCAGTAAAATGAGAGGCAGAATCCGTGATATTAGAGTTTCGGAATGGGCTTTATTCCAATAATCGATTATAATCGGATGCTTCAAGTTCCATCACCACGGGGGTTCAGGAAGTGAAGTACATATTTTATTGACAAGAAGTAACTTTTATAGTACATACATTATAATGAAGTGAATACAGTAGGCGTAACAATTGATAAGGACATTGACGTTTGGTCTGCGTAACCGAAAATGGGTGTAATAATGAGTAAAAAGGAACATGATTGGTTATGATGTAATACATAGGTGGATCTATAAGATAATACTTGGCATTGATGCGCGCGCAGCAGTATGACGTGTAATTGACGTGTAACTAGGGGGTGACGGGGACTTGACATTTAGCTCTATATGTGGAGACGAGAAGTCTGGGGGGTCAAGTCAACCTAACCCCAAATCATATCTAACATCCTATGTTTAAAGAACTATGTTATCCATAAAAGAGGGACTCTCGGACAGAATCTATTCTATACTGACTGTGCGTGCGTGTACAAGCGTCTAAGTGTCTACACTGAATGCGAGGGGGTAGGAATATTCCATGGTAACAGGGCTATGAATTACTTGCATGAGGACAGAGAAGATGGGCCTTTTTGCTTGGTAACTGGAAGAATGTTTACTTAAACTACTAGGCAGGAATGCATCGGCTGAGGGGGAGGCAGATAATTCGAAGGTGAAATACAGTTCTTGGCAGAGAGTAAGCTGATGTCAGGCTTCGTGAGCTGCGCAGAGAATGAGACAAAGTTCATGGTCACAGATGCAGGCTCGGGCTGGAGCTTTCAGAGGCAGAAGGCAAGAGGAGTTTTGATGACAGAATCAGGGCCTATTTGCCTGGACTGAAAAGTGGCATAAGTGAACCATATAAAGCCGATGGCCTTTCATATTTAGGAATGGGATATCCGGCCTATACATGGCGGATCTGTCAAAGGACATGTTGACGGTGGACGCACATGTATTTGCGTCTTCATAACTGAAACTGGAGGGAACATACATGTACTTGTGACATGCACATGGAACCGTTGGGGTCCAAGATAGGGGACATAACTGACCAGAAAAATCCATATTTCCACATTCCCTCCTTGTCCCCTACTTGCCCTTCAAGAGATATCAATCTTCATCAATCCATTGATCTGTTCATATAGCATCATTTGTTCTTCTTTCTTCTTCCGGGATCTTGAATGAAAATCTTGATGTGGAATGCACGATGTGGCACACAGACCACAAATTGCTGGTCCACATTGTAGGCATAGACAGCAACTGAATAGTATGAGAAGGCCAATACCTAGGAAGGATAAAACTCTCCATCCCCAGGCTGATACCGCATTCCAAAACCAACTGGACCAAGTCCAAGTGCCTGGGTTCTGGTGTATCTGGCTTACAATCTTATGAAGGCGAGTGATGGCTTTATATACAGATGGCGAATTTTCTGGTATGAATACGCAGCAGCTTGATCCGATGACCCTACAAGCTCCGCCCCTATCAGCCAGGATGACGTCAAGGACAAGACGATTTTGAAGCACAACAATCCGCATAGCAGACTGCTCTTCCGTTAAATTGCCTAAGGCGGAAATAGTCTCATTCACTACTGCTTCAAGGGTTCTAGTTAATCTACGTATCAGCTTACTATTAGTAACAGTACCTATATAGGGAAAGATGCCTTTATTAAAATCTACATACTTGTCCCATGCCGTCTCAGTGTAATCGACAATGGGGAGATCTCTCCGTTCTCTGTTGTGTACTAAATGAATATTTCTGTAATAATAAGGAGGAGCTAGGAAAACAGGTGGCAAAAGGAATGCAATGTAGCAGGTACCATCCCAATCTAGAGGTAGACGCATATATGCAGTCTGACCACATATAAAGTAGGAGTGGCGAGAAGCTCTAAATGAAGATTTTCCTTGATCACTGAATTCTACCATAGTAGTGCATTTACTATGGCCCATATGTATGGAACCAACCTTTCTTACACATAATTCACCCCTCGCTGGGAATACTGACATGGTGGGTAAGACTAGTTCAATTTCAGATACGACATTTAGAATCATGAGATTAGGTGTAAAATTACCTAATCCATATACTTCATTTTCTAGATCAGTTCCTGTTCTTTTGGGGCGACCCTCCTTGTCAGGGTAACAGACCTTGAGTAAAGCTAGGTTCAGATTTCCCCATACCCAATGATCTTGGTAAACTGCTGTGTCTGAGTCTATGGAATTAATTAAGCTAAACCATGCTCCACAGGAGCCATTATGTGTAAATGGATGTGGAAAGAAAGGCAGGACTCCTTCATAATTCTGATAGGGAGGGAGTCGGCCACACACCCAACAATTGGTGGCATTACTAGTCTGATGGGAATGATGTAACATACTAATGAAAGTGTTATTGCGCAGCGCAAGTCTATAAGACAATTCATGCGGAGGTAAGTCACTAAAAGAATGTTCAGCAGCAACATTATAAACATGTCTAGAAATAGGGTAATATATGTGCAACAACATACTTGTAATAATTATTAAAAGACTCAATAAAAACAAAATTAATAATGTCACTATGCAGTGGCTACGCAGTAATTTACAATACGCCTGTCGTTTCAACATTTTTCGGGTATTTTCTCTACTCAGGTCCAAGGGATACATGTCAGAGACAATTCAACCGCTTCACCTTGGAGAGGACTTAAACAATCAAATTGCTCGACTGGTTGGGCCTAAGCTTTAGTTTGTAATTTTCAGATTTGTTAGGTTCAACAAAAGGGAGTTTTGTATCAGTCTGTGAGGGAGTGCAGGGCACAGTGTCTATATCCGAAGATAGTCCATGAAATTTCTTGATGTGGCTTGAATGAATCCAGCCCTTGCGGCCCTCGATCTTCACGGCTGTTCTTGTGGTCAACAGGACCAACTTGGGTGCTTTCCACCTGGGCTCCAGCTGAGTCTTTCGGTCGAAATTCCTCACAAAGACAAGATTACCCGGAACAACGTCATGGGGTTTCACCTCAGTGTTGTCGGGAAAGGCTGCAGCTACCTGTGAACGAGAAGATTGTAGTGCAGACATCAAGGAAGCCAAGTAATCTGTCAGCATATTACAGTCAATATCAGTTATTTTGCGTGGTATAGGCGTCCCCCACATATTCGGTGGTCTACCGAAGATCACCTCATACGGGGATAGCCCTGTTCGAGAGTGTGCTACCATTCTCATGTAAAAGAGTGCAACTGGTAACGCTACTACCCAGTCGACACCTTTCTCTCTGCATATTTTGGACATTCTAATTTTCAGTATCTGGTTATGTCTTTCTACGAGACCTGCCGCCTCGGGATGTCGGACACAGTGGAATTTCCACTGATATCCTAACAGAAGTGAAACGTGTTTCATTAATTCGGATGAGAACGGCTGGCCGTTATCTGAGTAAACAGCACGTGGTAAACCGTATCGTGGGAAGAATTCTCGAACCAACTGTTTGGCAGTAGTCGGGGCAGTGTAATCTGAAACCGGGTATGCCTCCGTCCAACGGGACAGAGCGCAGACAACTACGAGAACATATTTGAATCCTCTGCATCGTTCCATCTGGATATAATCCATCTGGAGTACTTCAAAAGGATGATTAGGGGTATGAAATCCACCCTGTTCTACGGGAACGCTTTTTCCTGGGTTGAACTGACAACAGATCATACAGGTACGGACCTTTTGTTTTGCTGCTGCTCGTAAATGTTTATTGAACCAAATGTGTTGAATGCTGTCTAGCATAGCTTTTTCTCCTAAATGTGCTGGACTATGTATAGTGTTAATTATGACTTGGACCATTGAATCAGGAAGGAACCATACAGACCTTTCCTTCATCATCCATCCTTGGTCCGTTTGGATCCCTCCTAATTCAGTCCATTTCTTTATTTCGTCTGGTGTAGCATGTGTCTGTATGTCAATTACGTCAAGAGTAGGATCTTTAACTGTCATACAATGTGTCGGTGTCGGGACTATTGTCTTTGTCATATCGGGGGTTTGAGTTTGAGCAATCAGTTTAGCTGTTCTGTCGGCTAGATCATTGCCTTGGGAAATGATATCAGTAACCTTCGTATGAGCCTTACATTT
Source organism: Triturus cristatus (assembly GCF_964204655.1). Classification (NCBI taxonomy): domain Eukaryota; kingdom Metazoa; phylum Chordata; class Amphibia; order Caudata; family Salamandridae; genus Triturus; species Triturus cristatus. The sequence continues at coordinate 1,154,320,369 of NC_140584.1, forward strand.
CATAATTGATATTTCAGTGGGTAGATGTATTGCATCTAATAATGCATGAATGAGGGGTCCGTGCTGAATGTGGGCACCGTGGGAAGTTAAATAACCTCTCTCTCGCCACAGCACGCCGAAGTCATGTACAACTCCGAATGCATAACGTGAGTCAGTGTATATGTTGACTTTTTTATTCATGGCTTGAATACAGGCTTGTGTCAGAGCGATAAGTTCTGCGGCTTGAGCTGACAAAGTAGTTATACGATTAGTTTCAATGACCTCAGTATCTGTTGTGACTGCGTAGGCGGCTACTAACTCTCCTGTACTTGTTCTCATGCATGAACCATCTACATACAAGGTCAGGTCTGGATCTGACAATGGGACATCGGTTAAGTCTTGTCTGGGTTTTGTTGTTATTGTAATAACTTCAATACAGTCATGGGCTAGTGGGTCTGTTCCGACTACTGGTAAAAGTGTGGCAGGATTCAATGTGTTACAGCGTCTGATTTCTATATGTGGCTGAAACAATGTAAGCTCGTATCCTGTAAGTCGCGCTACAGTCAAGTGTTGTGTTTGCGTTCTATTTACAAGAACCTCTACTGCATGTGGTACTTGAACTGTCAATGGATGTCCTAACACTATGGCATCGCTTTGTCTGATTGCTAAAGCTGTTGCTGCTACTGATTTTAGGCATGCAGGCAAAGCCTGAGCTACGGGATCTAATGTACTAGAAAAATAAGCACATGGTTTGTGCGCTCCTGCTTGTTCCTGTGTGAGTACTGACAAGGCCGTACCTTCGCGTTCTGTAACAAAGAGTGTAAACTGTTTTCTGTAACATGGCGTTGCTAAAACGGGTGCTTGACATAAAGCTTTCTTTAAGCTTTCAAAAGCTTGTGTGTGTTCCTGAGTCCAAGGGAGAACAGTCGGTGTGGCTGCCTCCTGTGTTGTCAATTGAATGAGTGGTTTTGCTAGAAATGCATACTGAGGGATCCACTGTCTACAATATGAAGTGAGGCCTATGAAAGCCCGCACCTCCTTCTGTGTCTTGGGTATTGACATGTTAGCAATTAACTGAATGCGGTCGGGTGTAAGCTGCCTTCCCTCCTTGGACAGCGAGTGACCAAGATAAATAACTCGCTGGACACAGAATTGCAGCTTAGAAGGGGACACCTTGTGCCCCTTTTCGGCTAGAAATTGTAAAACTGTCAGTGATGCTTTCTCACATTCGGGTTCGCTTCTAGCGGTGATCAACAGATCATCGACATATTGAAGCAGGGCAGTGTTAACCGGCATGTGGATACTGTCAAGTTCTCGTTTCAGTGCTTGGCTATAGATGCTGGGGCTTTCTGTAAATCCTTGAGGTGCGCGGGTGAATTTAAAGCTACGCCCATTTAAACTAAATCCGAACAAATATTGGCTTTCCGGATCTATTGGGACGCTGAAAAAGGCATTTTTGAGATCAATTACAGTAAACAACGTTGCTTCGGAATCAATAGCTGTCAATAATGACGAGATATCTGGGACCACAGGAAATTGTGGCACAATACATTTGTTTAACTCGCGCAGATCAATAACCAATCGATATACTGGCGGAGCTGTAGGATCTGTTCGTTTAAGAATCGGAATTATCGGTGAATTACATACATTGGAGTCTGTTTCTACAACTACTCCTTGGGCAATAAGCTCGTCAATGATTTGTAGTAAAGCCGTTACAGCATCTGGTGGTAACTTGTATTGTCGCATTCGTGGTAGCACCACTCCTGCCTTTAGTGTGACTCGATATGGTGTAATATTCATGCAACCAACATCAGTAGGGCCTTGTGCCCATAGATGTGTAGGTAAAGTCTGCAGTCGGGGATCCATGTCTCTAGATACATAGTGACCTTTAAAATCACGTAAAAACAACCTTACTCCTTCCGGAGAACAACATATTATGGCTCCTAGGGCTTTCAACGTTTTTATTTCTAACAAGTTTTCTGGACATGATTTAGTAAGCAATAAATCTGTAGTTCGGGTCAGAGGTCCTATCGTAAGTGGAAGAGGCTGTGACACTTCATTAACAATAGGTTTTCCTGAAAAACCAAGGGAAATATTCTGTGAGCCTGAGAGGGGTGCCCCTGGGACTTCACTTCGTTTTATAGTTGTTCGACTTGCCCCTGTATCGAGTAAAAATTTTCTATCTTGACCTAATAATTCACTATGTACATAAGGTCCTTCTTGATCTACAGGAATCTCGATAAGGGGTAAGTCAACTTCCCTCTCTAGGCTAGTTCATGCGTAACGTTGATACTCCGGATATTCATACTGTGCAGTCTGATACATTTGTCGTGTTGTTGTCTGTGTGGCAGCAACAGGCAACGGTGGTGCAGCTGGCACAAACTGTATTGGCTGTTGTGCGGCTGGCATGGCCTGGGCATGCTGCGTAGCTCCTTGTTCATTCTGATCTTGTCTTAGTGGCCGTGATCTTTCTTGTGTTTTACCTATGGCGATATTATGTTTTAGCACTGGACAATCGTGTACGTAATGACCTGGCTTTTTACAATAATTGCATGTCCCTTTTACAGGTCCTGCTGAATCGGAATGTGTCATACCCTTTTTATGTCCTTCAGCTGGAACTGTCTGGGAAACTAGCATTTTCATTTTCGTGTCTTTCATGCGTCTGTGTTCATGTTCTTGTTCCTCTTTAATTCTATTGTGGTGGTACTGTAACATTTGTAACATTTGTGTTGGAGTGTTACCTTGCCAGGTACTCTCGAATTTTAATACTCTATTCTTTACTGGGGGCAGGGCATTTTCCACTAATTTTGTTACAAACAGATGCGGGTATGATTCGCTACTTGCTTTTATGCCACTATTTATACCAAAACATTTCTCGAATCGGGCATAGTAATCGCTAGTGTCTTCATCTTGCTTCTGTTTACAGGCTGAAATTGTACCCCAATCTTCCTTTTTCGTAGTTAATAAACGTGGCAGTACCTGTACTAGTAGACCTGGTAGTGCTTTAGTTTTGTCCCCAAGCCCCGAACCTGGACCTCGGGCCCTTTCTTCTGCTTCTAATGCTGACCATTCTATCTTTTGATCACCTACCTCCCACTCTTTTTCCTTGAGTTTCTCATAAATGCCAGCAGGCATCAACACCTTTAATATTGTCATAATGTCGGGGTAGGTATACTCTCCCATGAGTAACATGTCTTTAATTTCTCGGTGAAAACCCGCTGGGTCCTTGTCATGACTGGGTACTACTTTCTTCATTTCTAACAATTCTATTTTCGATATAGGCGTATATACAAATACACGTTTAAACTGATTGTCCTCGCCTTTTATTGGGTGTACTTCTCGTAAGGGATTCTGTCTATCCAGGTGATACGTCGTTCTTTCCTTGACAGGCAATGAGACATGCTCTGAGCATACAAAAAGAATATACTGCTTTCTAGATACTAGAATTTCTTTAATTAATTTGGTACCTGGACCTCTCCATTTATTCATAAGCAATTCAGTCAATATGTCAGGTAAGGGACCAGGGTCCGAATGCTGACTCTGATATAGTATAATGAGTTGTTGAATCATATAAATCCCAGCTAACCTCTGCTCATCTGGGGTGAGATTCAAAAATGTGCGTACTACTGTCTCATCACTATATTTTCCGGGACTGTCCACCCAATGAACAGCTGCCCTCGCTAAGTCTTGTTCATCCATAGAATCGAGAAAATGATAACCCCTTCGTTCTCGGAGTAGTTTGTCGGCGGTTTGGAACGAATGCTCGTTAGGCCTTATGTTAATTATAGGTATTTGGAAATTCCTGTCATTATCTGGACATATTGGACGTATTGGGTCAGTATGACATCTAGTCTGATTCCTATTACAAGATCTTCCTCTACCTACATAGGCTATGGTGTCTGACTGTCCGGCGGGCAGTCCTGACCCTTCTTCCTCGCTTTGCTCGAACTCGTCTGTCTCTAATCTCTCTTCGTGTAGGCGTTCTATTTCTTTACGGATCTTTCGGCACATGGCTATTATACAATTTTGCTTATCGTGTCTCCCTTCTGATATATTCTGGCTCCATTTTGTAAGAATTTTCATTGCTTCCGGATCTACCCCCGGTCGGTCTTGATTTCTGATCACACAGTTTATGAGGAAACGCAACAGTTCCCCCTGTATCTCTACTTTCTGGTATTCCATAGCTCTGTTAATACATTCTGGATCTCGCCCTGTTTGAACAAAATGATATATTTTATCTAGATGCGCAGTCATTCCTGGTAGCTTCGCTAAATACCCTGCGGCTCGTCTGATACGTAATGATGCCAGGATCATTTCGTCCTCTTTACCGAGCACCGGGTCATATCTACAATCTATAAGAAGTTCCTTAAGCGTACGATCACTTACGAATTTGGGTGTACGTGAATGCGCTGACTCTTGGAAAATAAGTTTATTTATTCTAGGTGGCGTAGAAAAAATATTGGTAGCACCTCCCGTGGCCCCGTCTGGGGCGTCGGGTGTGAAAGGATTCGTCGAACGTGACACAGCAACTATAGGTGTGGACTCAGCTATAGAAGTACTTGTAGGAACAGATGCAGAAACAGATGTGCTTGCCGGAACTTGTGACTCGATTTGTTGCTGCAGGGATCCGGGTGCTGGATCTTGGCGTTGGACCTCCCTGGTATGCGGTCTACGTGGGGCGGAATTAGCATACTCGGGAGCTGCGTCATCTAAATATGAGGAAAGAAAAACATCTTCTGCGGTTCTAGGATGCCCCTTAGGATGTACCTTGATTGGGAATAATGGGGGTGGCAAGTCTTTCGGTATCTCTGGAGTAGCCTTAGGTAATCCTTCGGCCAGAAGGGGATACATACCATTCATAAGGGCATTTCTTTGTCTGTCTACTTGTTCTGATTTCACTCGGATACCTTCCTCAATTAATAGATTCTCTCGAACTTTATTGGAATTCTCTTTACTCTTCTCTTCCTGTCTACGTGCTTTTTCTGTTCGTCTATGTGATTCTTTACGCCATAATTCAACGGCGTCTTTCTGTGACTGTCTGACTTTTCTTTTCCATAACTCTTCCTCGACTTTCATGATGCACTCTGCATCCCAGGTCCCCGCTGTGGGCCACCTCTGACTTTCTGGTAATCCCTTGGTATAGTCTACCCATAAATCAAGAAATAATATAGCGTCTAAGCCATGTTTGTGATACATAAAGTGCCCTGGAGTGTCCCTAGGAGGAATAGGGACGGCTTCTTCGAGAACCCCTTTTCTGGTGGTGATCTGTCTTAATTTCGAAAAGAGCGGCATATTGAGAACTGACCTTATACTTGATTTTGACCTGATACTTGAATTTGAACAGACTTAATACAATAAACACGATAATGAACAGTCATTCAAACCACGATATACAGAACATACTTAAACACTTTAAACATTTAACATTAAACCTTTAACTGAAACAACAATGATGATCGTCTGCATAACTAATCACCAAGCTTAATTCTCGACAATAACTAGACAATAACTAGATACTTCGGAATACTTCGGAATACTTGATATACTGCTAAACAGTACAGATACACTGCTAAAACAGTGCAGACCGGATTTGTATACCCAAACCCGTCTTGACCGGCACAACCTATGTGCACGTCAGAAATGCCTCCCCAGCAATGGTACTCACCGGGTAGCTTCGGAAACGGAAGGCCTCAGTAACTTGAACTTGAACCGGACTGGACTCGACTCGACTCGACTCGTCGGACACTGGGCTTGACTTCGGACTGGTGGGTCTCTGTATACCTCGGATCTTGCACTCTCAGCTAGGCTCTGGTCGGGATACTTCGCACTTCTCACCGCCTCGTCTGGGTGTTGATCGCAGTCTCAGTCGCCCCCGCTTGACCGGAGGGAGATACAGGAAATCCTGCTGGTACGCGTTATTGTCCGTCCAGCTGTGGCAGGAGACCGGGCCTGCAACGCACCGCCGGCGCGTGAGATGAGAAAGTGTCCCTGTTCGGGCGCCATCATGTGGTAAATAAAAATTCCTTTACCGGGACTGAATTTGATACAGAAACATTATAAAATAGCTCAGTAAAATGAGAGGCAGAATCCGTGATATTAGAGTTTCGGAATGGGCTTTATTCCAATAATCGATTATAATCGGATGCTTCAAGTTCCATCACCACGGGGGTTCAGGAAGTGAAGTACATATTTTATTGACAAGAAGTAACTTTTATAGTACATACATTATAATGAAGTGAATACAGTAGGCGTAACAATTGATAAGGACATTGACGTTTGGTCTGCGTAACCGAAAATGGGTGTAATAATGAGTAAAAAGGAACATGATTGGTTATGATGTAATACATAGGTGGATCTATAAGATAATACTTGGCATTGATGCGCGCGCAGCAGTATGACGTGTAATTGACGTGTAACTAGGGGGTGACGGGGACTTGACATTTAGCTCTATATGTGGAGACGAGAAGTCTGGGGGGTCAAGTCAACCTAACCCCAAATCATATCTAACATCCTATGTTTAAAGAACTATGTTATCCATAAAAGAGGGACTCTCGGACAGAATCTATTCTATACTGACTGTGCGTGCGTGTACAAGCGTCTAAGTGTCTACACTGAATGCGAGGGGGTAGGAATATTCCATGGTAACAGGGCTATGAATTACTTGCATGAGGACAGAGAAGATGGGCCTTTTTGCTTGGTAACTGGAAGAATGTTTACTTAAACTACTAGGCAGGAATGCATCGGCTGAGGGGGAGGCAGATAATTCGAAGGTGAAATACAGTTCTTGGCAGAGAGTAAGCTGATGTCAGGCTTCGTGAGCCGCGCAGAGAATGAGACAAAGTTCATGGTCACAGATGCAGGCTCGGGCTGGAGCTTTCAGAGGCAGAAGGCAAGAGGAGTTTTGATGACAGAATCAGGGCCTATTTGCCTGGACTGAAAAGTGGCATAAGTGAACCATATAAAGCCGATGGCCTTTCATATTTAGGAATGGGATATCCGGCCTATACATGGCGGATCTGTCAAAGGACATGTTGACGGTGGACGCACATGTATTTGCGTCTTCATAACTGAAACTGGAGGGAACATACATGTACTTGTGACATGCACATGGAACCGTTGGGGTCCAAGATAGGGGACATAACTGACCAGAAAAATCCATATTTCCACAGACCAATCCTAATTCCAAGAGGAAATGTGCCAACTTTGAAAATGATGAAACATGGATGTTGCATGGACAAAAATTAACATTGTCTCTCTCACACACAGGTCAACGTCGTGGTGCACCCCCCAACACTGGGGGGGAACACTCACAGGACCTGGATCTGCAGGAGCCCGATCCCACCGGCAGCGACCACTCTCACCACTCTGCGGACGACCCCGACCAACCTGGCCCCTCTGGTGTCCAACCACCTGCAGCACCTGCGTCAGGTACAACTGTGCCAACCACCACCCCCACTCCTGCCACATCCCAGGAGACACCCAGGATCCCTGCCTCAACACCACAATGCAGCCAGGCTGGCCAGGAGGGACACGGTGTCCCGGGCACCCAGGAGGAGGCAGGCGACAACGCCAATGCCACCCCTCAGGGGTCCCGGAGACCCCATGTGCCCACAAGGGCAGGCCAGGCGCAAGTGGGCAGGGGTGGTGGGAGTGGAGGACGGCGGAGGCGCGAGCCTGACCAGTTGGCTGGGGATCCCGCATTGTCCCATGTCCGTAACATCCTGGACACATACCGGGAGGACACCACGGGCATGGCCCAGGTTGTGTCCACCCTCAATGAGATCAAGGGGAGCCTCGATGAGATAAAGACCCAGCAGGCCCAGCAACATGCCTGTCAACTGCAACACCAACGGAGGATGGAGGACAGACAGGCTGAGCAAGTGACGGCATTCCAGGGGATTCACGCTACACTCCGTCGGATGGCCGACACCATGGCCGACCCTCCCTGTGCCAGAAGGCGGAGAACATCACCACCCACAGGGAGGGATCAGGAGGAGGAGGAGGAAACATCCGACGGAGCATCCCAGACGTCGTCACGGCCTGCTGCTGAGGTTCCCCGCAGGAGGCCGGGTCGTCCACGGAAAGGACCGTGAGGGTGGCTGCCACATCACCATCTCCCAGGACACCTGGCCTGGCACCTGGCCCACTGGATCAACAGCATCACAGCATCAAGAGACATTCTCTGCCACATGGCCCTGCTGGTCACTGGCTGACCAATGTTGACAAAGACTGTGGCATGGACTCTGAGGATTTCCAATGGCAAGGACCCCAACTCCCCTACTGAACTTTGGATTCAAACATCCCGGAAAGACCCTTACTTTGCCCCCCCCCCCCCACTAATAAATCACACTATGATGAGTAGATGCCTGCTGGTAGCATTATTAACTAACATGTGTCTTGTAAAGTCTAAACATGCCTGAGTCATCTTTTGTCTTCAACCATCCACACCCTGGGGCCTGAGTCTGGCACAGGACACATGGGTCACAGTGTATTAGGCAAGACAGACATGGAGCACCATACACACCCGTGATGGGCCCAACCAGCTGAGGGGGTTGCCGAACAACCGTGCTGACACACACATTGAGTACAGCAACTGTCATGCGCAGTGGTCAGGGATCCAGTCCAGTGTCCTGGGGGGGCACCCAGGCATGTGTAGACAGGTGGCAGAACCATGTCCTGCAAGCCGGAGTCCGGTGGATGCCGAGAATGGGGGCCTGGCCAACGTTGGATGCATGGGGATGGCACATGTCACAATACCAACACAGTCATGGACATCATGCCCAATACACAGTCTCAGCCCACACACACAGCTTGCATCTTGCAACTCGACACATTGACACATAGCCGCAATCAGGGAATACCATGCCAGACATGCAGGATGCACCGTGGCAACACACCAGCATTGACTGAGAAGAGGCACCTTGGAGGCATAGGGACACCTTTATTAGACATGTATTCGGGATTGCAGAGGCCACTCGAAGTACACATGAACACATCATGTGGAGTAACATGTGGGTCCAACACTGGCATCCCCCTTCTGCAGCACACATGCGTGTTTGCCATGGAAGTGGCACACAAGCGTCGGCTAACAGCTAAATACCCACAGCTGCACACGGAGAGCCTGCCATACACCATAGATCCGCTGATGTCGAAGTCCCACACCATGTCCAGCCAATGCTAACCGTATGTGGCCGAGGGCAGTGTCACACACATTGATGCCATCATCACAATCCCCTATCCCATCACTGATGCCTGTCAACCAGGCAGACCATCTATTCAGGTGTACACAGCTGCATGTCGTGTCCCATGGGGATGCGACATGGCTGCAGAGGAACAACACATCGACAGGGGCAGTGTGCATACATCGTGAACAACTGCCACACCCAATACACCCCAGATGCATCCCTTACCCCATGGAGACTTCCAAACGTGTCCGTGCCTGTAACGCTGAGTCAGCCCACGATGTCATGTCCATGATGAATAGCAGTGCCACAACAATGCAACCAGCAGACGGCATGTGCAGGTACCTGGGGAAGAGAGACACACAAGAAGTCAGCCACAAAAAGCACAGCCACTTGCATGTGCATTTACTCGACACATGTATGGATGACAACATGCTAGGTCATTATAATGACTGGGGAAATACTACCATCACTGGCACCATCACTCCAGTGACACACCCACACACACCTCTGAGTCACGTGCCATACATGCAGGTGGAGACACACATCACAACGCATGCCACACGGGGACCAATGCGTGCACACTCAGACACTGGTACTCACCACTAAGCAAAGAAGTCGCGTATGAGCCGAGTCCGGATGTCCTCTTGCGGCTCCACATCCTCCACATCACTAGCCCCATTGCCAAGCCCTTCGTCCTCCACGGGTGGATGGTCCTCGTCATGTTGATTCAGGATGAGTGGCACAGCTCTTTCAACTGCCATGTTGTGCAGCATGCAGCAGACCATGAAGATCTTGCAGACCTTTGCCGGGGCATAAGGGAGTTCACCGCCGGTCTTGTGGAGGCACCGGAATCGGCTCTTCAGCATGCCAAACGTCCTCTCCATCACTCGCCTTGTCTGGCCATGGGCGGTGTTGTAGCGGAGCTGTGCCGGCGTGATGGGGTTGCGGAGAGGTGTGATCAGCCATGGCATGTTGGGATAGCCAGCGTCCCCTACATGGGATGCACATGGTCATCGTTAGAAGTGGTGAAGCGGTCGTGCTGGTAGGCGATACAGAATAGAAGACAGACAGACTGTACCCACCTACAACACATGCCCGTTCGTTGCGCAGCTGCATCATCATATCAGGCATCCCGCTACGCCTCATGATGTAGGCATTGTGTGCTGATCCTGGAAAACGAGCACAGACATGTGAAATCACCATGTTGGAGAGACACACCACAAGGGCATTGATGGAGTGGTAGTGCTTCCGATTGCGGTACGCCACCTCCCGTGCGTGTGGTGGTACCAAAGCTACATGTGTCCCATCTATGGACCCAATGACATGGGGCATCCCTCCCAGGGCATAGAATCCACGCTTGACCTCAGTCATCTGTTCAGGGGTTGGGAACTTGATGAAGTCATCCAGGTGAATCAACATGGCCTCCAAGAAATCATGCAGCACACCGCTGAACATGCTCTGGGACATGCCACCAACATGAGCTATGGTATTTTGAAAGGTACCCGTGGCAAGAAAATGTAGGGCAGCCATTACCTTCAGCTGGGGTGTCAGTGCCGTAGGATACCTGTGCAGCGGTTGCAGGTGTGGTGCCAGTCTCGCCGTCAACTCCAGAATCAACGGTTGGGTGAAGCGGTAGAGCCGGATGCTGTCATTCTCCTGCATGGCAGCCAAGTCTGGAATTATTCGGGCAAGAGGCGGCGCTCTGCAGTAATTTGGAAGTGACAAGGAAGAGTGAGTGCACCACGACAACAACTCATGTCTACTGAGCACATGTTAATCTGGCAATACACACATGCTACATAGGGAGTCAGGTATGTGCTACATGGCCAGCACACGTATGGATGCAAGGTGGCACTCCTTCCAAGACCCAGCTACACACGGAGATTGAGAACCTCCCCATGCCACGCCATGGGAATAGCTGTGTCCCAGTGCAAGTGAACAGCCAGACGCAAGACAGGAGTGACATACACCCACACATCAGCAGAAGTAGGATGCCGATTGCAGAGACTGGTAGCGGAACACTGGAGCCACAGGTCACATGACATTACACTAGGACAGCCCACACACCTTGCCATGAAGGTGCACATGTCATGACTCACCACACATTCCTTGTGAGGATGCAGACATGGCCTTGTCACGCTACTCCGTGTCCCATGCATACATGTGCACCTCACATCCGATACCACATGTGGCATGGTGTGCGGAACAGTGTGCAATGACAATCTACACACAGACACATGTTGGTTGCTGCTACGGCTGCAGCTTATGAGGGTGCTACAACATCAACCTGATGTAAATCCCCCACACATAAATGACATAGTCACATTGTGCACTGTGGGTAGTGACAAGTCAGGTGTCATAACCCCTGTACCGGGCATCATGGGACACTTCCGTGTGTTGGTGTCCGTGCCATGCCAGTGACGCTTACCCCAAGTGTGCAGTACGACATGCACACATGTCAAAGGAGTCAAGGGCATGGCTGGCACACATTGCACCGTCACACAGTACACCTATACACATCTCATCATACATCTGGTGCCTTCTCCACTCAGGAGTCATGTTCCACATCACAGCCTGTCACACCTGTGCCCCACACATGTAGTAATGCACAGACGATGCCTTGATGTCCATTCCTGGACAAGTATGTCCATCCATGGACAAGTATGTCCGCCCTATTCCTACCTGTGTGTCGCCTATCACCACTGTGATGTGTAAAAACCACCGTACTGCTGCTGAGAGGACCTGTGTACGTTCCCAAATCACTGTGGGAGTGCTGCCGTATGTGTACCCATCGTGATGGCGAGCGTACAGGCATTTGTACGGTCCGTACCACTACGAGTACGCATACGCGTGCAGACCCATAGTGATAGTGAGCGTAGATGCGTGTGTACGGTCCGTACCACTACGAGTACGCATACGCGTGCAGACCCATAGTGATAGTGAGCGAAGATGCGTGTGTACGGTCCGTACCACTACGAGTACGCATACGCGTGCAGACCCATAGTGATAGTGAGCGTAGATGCGTGTGTACGGTCCGTGCCACTACGAGTACGCATACGCGTGCAGACCCATAGTGATAGTGAGCGTAGATGCGTGTGTACGGTCCGTACCACTACGAGTACGCATACGCGTGCAGACCCATAGTGATAGTGAGCGTAGATGCGTGTGTACGGTCCGTACCACTACGAGTACGCATACGCGTGCAGACCCATAGTGATAGTGAGCGTAGATGCGTGTGTACGGTCCGTACCACTACGAGTACGCATACGCGTGCAGACCCATAGTGATAGTGAGCGTAGATGCGTGTGTACGGCCCTATCACAATGTGTGTCCTCGCGTATGCGTACTCGTAGTGGTACGGGCCGTACACACGCATCTACGCTCACTATCACTATGGGTCTGCACGCGTATGCGTACTCGTAGTGATAGTGAGCGTACATGCGTGTGTACGGGCTGTACCACTACGAATACGCATACGCGAGGACACCCATACTGATAGTGAACGTAGGCATGCGTGTACGGGCCGTTGCAACGCATTTGGGGTGACCTAGGGCCCCGAAACGCACCGTACCTGTGTGTGATGCTCCAAATTACATAGGGGACAAGTATTAAGGCCTACATGCATGCTGGTTGTCATGGAGACCAAGTTCAAATTTCGAAATTGTTCTGGAAGGTGCACAGCAGAAGTCAGTTGGAATTCTTCTACATTGTTGCAATGTGTTTGTGGGTCTGACATCATGCAGGAGAATGAAACCGATAGAGAACCCACAGACTGCTAGGTTTGAAGGGATTGGTGGAAACATAGGATGCAAATGTGAGTGACCAATCACTCTGTACTCCTGTGCATGAGACAGGGCAGAAAGGCAGATATAAGGCAGCCAGGTCCCATGAGGGAGTACTTGCCTGCACATCTTTGCATTCGTCGACACAGCTGCTGCTACTGATTCCCTGGAACCATGTCAAGGGCTGTGGAGAGGACACAGCCATTCACCCTGGAGGAGAACATGGCTCTGCTGGATGTGATCCTCCCACAGTACTCCATGCTGTATGGGCGACCAGGGTATCAGGTGAGTGCATAGGCCACTGGCACAGACTGTCCCTATGTTGTGACTGTGACTTCTGGCATTGTGTCCTGGTGTGACACACATGCCATGTACTGTAGGGGGGGTTCCAGGGGGGGATGCCTGATGTCTCCCAGCAGTGCCCTGAGACAGGAGGGGTGTGTGCCTATCACTCCCAGCAGTGCCCTGAGACAGGAGGGGTGTGTGCCTATCACTCCCAGCAGTGCCCTGAGACAGGAGGGGTGGGTGTGGAGTCCTCCCAGCAGTGCCCTGAGACAGGAGGGGTGTGTGCCTATCACTCCCAGCAGTGCCCTGAGACAGGAGGGGTGTGTGCCTATCACTCCCAGCAGTGCCCTGAGACAGGAGGGGTGGGTGTGATGCACAGTGTGAGCCTTGATCACTGATTGTGACATTGCCATCATTCCACCTGTGTACCCACTATGGCACGTACAGCTTTTTCCCTCACCAGGGGATGATGTCCCTATGACAAAGGTGCAATGCGTTGGCTGCATGACATGCCTTGTTGTAACCAGCTAATTTGTTCTCATATGTCTCTCTGTGACATGTGGCTGGTGTATTGATGTGGTGTCACTTGTTCTTCCTCACAGGTAGGCGCCACTGCCAAGGAGCAGATCTGGCTGACCGCCGTCAGTGCCGTGAGGGGTGTGGATGGTCGGAGGCGGAGCCTGCCCCAGGTGAGGAAACGCTGGCAGGATATCCGGTGCTGGACGCGGAGGATTGCACGGCTCCTGCTGGGGGACTCACCTGAGAGCCACAAGAACCGCGGCCGCCGCCGTCTGAGCCACCTCCACAGGCGTGTGCTGCCGGTGGTCTTTCCAGACCTGGAGAGGCGCTTACAGGCGATGCAGCAGCCGGAAGGGGGTAGGTACATGTGCGTTTGTTGTGTGTCACCGGCATTTGTAAGGGCACAGTAGCATTAATTCACTGGCAGGGTTTAAAGGTGCTGTGCAGATCCTGTTTGCCCCAGTATAGCGCTGCGCCCCTGCCACCCTTCCCCTCCTTGCAATGTGTTCCCTGGTCTGTGTGTGGTCACTCCTTCACAAGGTAATGTAGGCTGGTGCTTTGTCCACGAGAACAATGCCTGTAGCATCATGTGTGGGGGTGGTGTGTAACAGCTTTTTGGACCTTGGCTGTGCCCTGTCAAGTTCACTGCATGTGGGTTCCATGTCAGTTGGCACTGATGCTGACTCCAGAGATGGGAGTTGGTCTCTCATGTGTCATGCCTTACAGCGCGCATGTCCTATGTAGTGGCCTGTGACATGATGTGCATGAGTGTGCGATACGCATAGTGCAGGGATGGTGGCGTGTGTTGCAGTCATTACCATTCAGTAGCATGTAGTTGCGTGCCCACTACTGTCCCCTGGAGCACCTTTTCCTCAGTGGTGTGTGTCATCATAAACGTGGACACTCTCAGTGTCTACAGCGTAGGTTGTGCTCTGTGCCATTGTCCCCTGGCACCATGTATATAGACGTGCTATTTTGTACAGGTGTCCACTGTGCAGCCTGACCTGATTGTCCTTCTTCATACTCACAGTTGCCAGTGCCTGTGTGTCTTGTTATACTCATCTGAGGATGGGCACTGGTACCTCATTATTTGTACAGGTGCACATTGGCTGTTTGGCGTCCAATCTTGCATTTTGCCTGCCCCTGTGTTTATCACCCAGACTATGAGATGTTGGTGCCACCTGTGTCTCAACAATTTGCCTTGTGTAGGGGTTGGTTGGGGCGGGCAATGCCTCTATGTAAAATCCTGATTTCTACTTGCTGGGTCTGGGCAGTGTGTGATGTTTGTCTGGACACACACGCAAGGTGCAGTGACCGAGTCATGTTGGGCATGTTTCCAGCATTACCTATGCAGCATGTGTCTCAAGTTCGTGGATATGGTCCCTGGTCATCGGTATTGTCACCGACGCTGTGTGGTGCAGATGCAGTGCTGGATTGTCCCCAGGGCCTGGGTGCTATGTCAGACTACGTTTCCTGTCTTGAGCTATTGTCTCATGCTCTCCATGGTGTTTCAGTGGCATGGTGGCTCAACCAACTGTGTGTTTCATGCCCTACATCGGTACCTTGTTTAGTAGATGTTAGGGATCTTCCTTTTCAGGCTATGCAATGTTACCTATGTAGATTGGACTCATGTGACTGATGTGTACAGCTGTCTGATTAATTTCTGTCTCTCCACCCTGCCCACAGCATCGTCGGGGGACACAGAGGGAGACATGGACACAGGCAAGGCGGAGGG
This sequence comes from Triturus cristatus, assembly GCF_964204655.1. NCBI lineage: Eukaryota > Metazoa > Chordata > Amphibia > Caudata > Salamandridae > Triturus > Triturus cristatus. The sequence goes on from NC_140584.1 coordinate 1,154,335,854, forward strand.
ACCGAGCACCAGTGCCAGCCGTGACATCGGGGCTGGCACATCGAGTGGGACAGAGGTGGAGGATAGTGCGGCCGAGGACCTGTCGACTGGCACGTCAGAATACGAAGCTGACAGGTCCGAGGAGGATGTCTCCGAGTGGGCGGTGGCTGCACCAGCAGCTGACAGCGGAACAACACCTCGCACTGCCCCCTCAGTTCCCATCAGCCGCCTCCCACTTGCTCGTGTCCCTTCCCAGCGTGCCCGGTCACAGCATGTCTCCTTCCTGCCAGGCACCGCACCCCCTGCCCCTGTCTCCACTGCTGCCGCCAATGCAGAGTCTGTGGACATCCAGCGGCAACTGCAGGTTGGTCAGGCTGCGATCCTTAATGTCCTCCATGCCCACGGCAAAACCCTCACCAACATCGAGGCATTCTTGGAGGGCATTCATTCATCGCAGGCTGACCAACGCAACTTGCTGAGGTCCATAGACTCCACACTGACTGCAGCAGTGGGTCTCCTGCAGCGGGACCTCCCCCCACCTACCCCTGCCCCATCCACACTTCCCACTCCCATGCCTGTCCCACGTACACCCAGACGTCGGCATGCACCCACATCAACAGACACAGGCACCACACCAGCAGGGAAGGTCCACCGCACTCCTCCTGACACGCACACACAGGGTGAGGTAGGCACACCCACTGGGTCGGGGGGCAAACGTGTGACACGCAGCCATAGTGGGAGTCCGCATTCCACCCAGTCCACTCCCTCCAAATCCCCTCCCCTCAGCTCTCCTGGCCACATCTCCCCCAAGGACTCCTTCATGGCCGCTCTGTCCCTGAGCCCCACAGTTACACCACCACGCAAGCGGTCAAGGAAGTCCTCGGTCAGGGTGGTTGAGTCTCCCCCCCTGTCTCCACCCTCCCCCGGTGGCGCTGCGACCCATCCCTCTGACCCCCCCCTCCTTGGGGCCTGAGGTCCCTTCGGGTGCAGGGGACTCCCTGGAGGACCTTGCAAAGGTGTGTAGTGCCATCCTGGCCTCCGCCTTTGGCACTGACCCACCCCCTGTGGTGGAGTCCTCCATCCCTGCACCCACAACGCCGCCCCTTTGCCCTGATGTCCCTGCGGTGCCTGGTGCTTCCCCCCCCCTGATGCCCTCACCAGTGTGGAAGACGATGCCATTTGACTGTGCAGGCAAGGTAGGGGACACGCATCCCACTGTGTCCCCCATCCAGCTGGGAATCATTGACTGCCCTATGGGCTTTGTGAATATTAAACTGCCTGCGATCCACGGACATTGTGCTCATGCTGAATAAAGCTTAATTTTGTTTTCATTATCACACTACTGCTATGCTGGTATTGGTGTTGGTGGGGCTGCTACATGGTTTTGGGTGGTGTTTAAGGGTTTGGGTGTGTGGGATATGTAGTAGTGTGCTGCTCATTGGGGGGACCCTGGGATCTGTGTGCCATCACAAGGTGTTGGCTAACTTTCTTTGTTCATGTAAGCAGTTACTGCATGGTGCACTTGTCCCAGGGTGTATTCCTTCCTCTGTGTACCCAGCTTTCTTCCCTGCAGGGTGTTCCCAATGTTTAGCGCAGAGCTGTGTCTACATGAGCTGTGTGTGTGACGGAGCCCTTCTACTTTGGCCATGCATGCAGGGCCATGTCTCCACCTGCAACAATCGTGGCATCCTTGGTGATCACTGTACTTGTGTGTGGAGTCTGTTGACATGAGTTCATGGGGACATGTTCCCTTGTAGGCAGTATGCATGTGGATAATTCTGGCCTCACACACATGTGTTACACCCCTCCTGTCTCAGGGCACTGCTGGGAGGACTCCACACCCACCCCTCCTGGCTCAGGGCACTGCTGGGAGTGATAGGCACCCACCCCTCCTGTCTCAGGGCACTGCTGGGAGGACTCCACACCCACCCCTCCTGGCTCAGGGCACTGCTGTTAGTGATAGGCACCCACCCCTCCTGTCTCAGAGCACTGCTGGGAGGACTCCACACCCACCCCTCCTGTCTCAGGGCACTGCTGGGTGGACTCTGCACACACACCTCCTATTTCAGGATATGTACGCTTGGAACATACACGGTGGGGGTACGCTCCATGCATTGGAGGTGAGGGTTCGAGTCGTACTTACACTGTTGGGGTGTGGGGTACGCTCCTTGCATACGCGGGTGAGGGTACGGGTCGTACTTACACTGTTGGGGTGTGGGGTACGCTCCTTGCATACGCGGGTGAGGGTACGTATCGTACTTACACTGTTGGCATGGGGGTACGCTCCATGCATACGCGGGTGGGGGTACGGGTCGTACTTACACTGTTGGCATGGGGGGTACGCTCCATGCATACGCGGGTGGGGGTACGGGTCGTACTTACACTGTTGGGGTGGGGGGTACGCTCCTTGCATACGCGGGTGAGGGTACGGGTCGTACTTACACTGTTGGGGTGGGGGGTACGCTCCTTGCATACGCGGGTGGGGGTACGGGTCGTACTTACACTGTTGGGGTGGGGGGTACGCTCCTTGCATACGCGGGTGGGGGTACGGGTCGTACTTACACTGTTGGGGTGTGGGGTACGCTCCTTGCATACGCGGGTGAGGGTACGGGTCGTACTTACACTGTTGGGGTGTGGGGTACGCTCCTTGCATACGCGGGTGAGGGTACGGATCGTACTTACACTGTTGGGGTGGGGGTACGCTCCATGCATACGCGGGTGGGGGTACGGGTCGTACTTACACTGTTGGCATGGGGGGTACGCTCCATGCATACGCGGGTGGGGGTACGGGTCGTACTTACACTGTTGGGGTGGGGGGTACGCTCCTTGCATACGCGGGTGAGGGTACGGGTCGTACTTACACTGTTGGGGTGGGGGGTACGCTCCTTGCATACGCGGGTGGGGGTACGGGTCGTACTTACACTGTTGGGGTGGGGGGTACGCTCCTTGCATACGCGGGTGAGGGTACGGGTCGTACTTACACTGTTGGGGTGGGGGTAGGCTCCATGCATACGCGGGTGGGGGTACGGGTCGTACTTTCACTGTTGGGGTGGGGGTACGCTCCTTGCATACGGGGTGGGGGTAGGGTCCGTACATATCCGTCCCCACGCTATGTGATGCTTGTGCGGCCCGTACCCAGGCCTTTGCCACGTGGGTACGATCCGTCCCGCCATTGTTGGGGTGACGTGTGTGTGGGCGTGGTACGACTCGTACCCACGCTCTTCAGGCGTGGGTATGGGACGTACCTGTCTGGTTGTGTTGCCGGTTCGCGTGGTGACGGACTTCCGTTGTGGCGGTCGCTGGCTTATCAGGACACGCCCCCACCCCCTCGTGGTGACCAGGGCATGGGAGTCAGGTATGTCCAGGCCATGTGTGGTGTGTGACTTATGTGGTTGTTTTGTGGCCTGCCCTGGTTCTGCAACCCCCACCCCACCCCACTTTCCCCCCTCCCTTAGTTATTCTGACCTTCTGCGGCGTCTGCGTCGTAACCTGTAGAGGAGGTGGACTGCTACGAGGGCAGGGATGACTCGTAGGTTCGGGTCCATGTCTGTCCGTCGCGTACTGGTACTCCTTGATCGCGTCGTCCTGTCGCGTACGGGTCCTCCTTGATCGCGTCGTCCTGTCGCGTACGGGTCCTCCTTGGTCGCGTCGTCCTGTGTGTCCGTCGCGTACTGGTCCTCCTTGTTCGCATCGTCCTGTCTGTCCGTCGCGTACTGGTGGTCCTTGTTCGCGTCGTCCTGATTTCCCGGCAGTTTTTGGGTGCCGGAAAATATTCACCGTGCGGGATGACGTCGGTGCGAATCGTAATTCCTGGGTCGTGAATGGCTGGCTGCGAGCGTCCCGACGTCAGGTCGGCGCTTTCCCGAATGGCATTGGTAGGGTTTTTTTGTTCGGTCGGGCTTTTTTACGAATCGTACGGTGATGGTGTACCCGTGCGAATCGTAATTCCTTGTTTGTAAAAATTGACGACCGGGTACGCGTCGGACGGAGATTATGCTCCGTCCGACGGTTCGTAGCCGGTTTTTACCGGATCGTGATCGGCACCCATGTGTTTTACACTGAAAGCGCCAACATCTTAGTCACACTGTAAACCTGCAATGTCGGTCTGTAAACCTCCAAGTAGCATCCATAGGCTTAACGTTTGACATTGTAATTATACCCATAATATGAATTACAGTATGAATCTCATGTAATTATATTCAAATTACTCCTCACAATATACATCCAGCAAACACGCAACCAGCACATAAAAAAGGAAATATAAATAAAACAATGATACAATAAACATAAGTATTATTAAGCTTATTTTTAAATGTAAAGAAAAAAATTAATTAATATTGACTTACTATCTTAAAATGCACAAGACTTTAAACCTTATAAACACCAAAATATGCCACCATCTTAACAAATAAATAAAGTATCGAATTAAAACAGGAAATCTGCTACAAAATATTATACAGACATTTTTTAATAATACATTTAATATAATTACAAATATAGTTTAAAGTCATTGTACAAAAAGATAAACATTTACCAAAAAAATGTTATGAACTATATTAATATTTAGGATATTTTGGTATCATGTATTAATACATTTTTTTTTTAAATTTAAAAATGATTTAGAGATTTCTGTACATAGATGTAATTTAGGCAGAACTATAATTTTGAAAGAGAATATTTTTAATGAAGGATAATCTTTAGATCTCAATATTTAAGTCTGACGATTTCTTAATTTTGATATTGTGTCACTAAACCAATGGAAATACTTATTATAAACTTTGAAAGTTCGTTGTTTCAATAATTAATAATTTTTAAATAGATTACTTGCAATATTTGTCACCATATGTACACAAGAGTTCATATAAACTAGAGCATTCTACATATACGTACAATGCATTTGAATGAATAAGGAATCTATACTCACAATTAAGGTGCCTATTCCGATCCTGTAAAAATGTTCCCCGTACGAATCGTATCCGGATTTTTTTCTGTACGAATCGTACAAGTAGCGCACAAACTGCCAAGTACGATTCGTATGGGAAAAAATACATACGAATCGCATTGGGAAAATTTCCCCACACGTCCTCGGGTCGGAAAATGTGTCCGACACATCCCCGGACGATTTAACGTGCGAATCGGAAAAATGAAGTCCGACCGCGCAAGTACGATCCGTCCCGTCGGTCCGATTTTACAACCGTATGGAAAAAACAGCGCACGGACCGAACTCATATAGCAACCATGGAGACATGTGCCCGCATACGCGTCGAACACCCCCCCAGCCCTCGTATGTATGCGCCGAACACCCCCCTAGCCCCCGTATGTACGCGCCGAACACCCCCCAGCCCTCGTATGTACGCGCCGAACACCACCCCCAGCCCCCGTATGTACGCGCCGAACGCACACCCCGGCCGCGGATGTACGCGCCAAACCCCCACCAGTGTATGTACGGAGCGTACCCCCACCCGTGTATGTATGGAGCGTACCCCCACCCGTGTATGTATGAAGCATACCCCCACCCGTGTATGTATGGAGTGTACCCACACCCGTGTATGTACGGAGCGTACCCACACCCGTGTATGTATGGAGCGTACCCCCACCCGTGTATGTATGGAGCGTACCCACACCCGTGTATGTACGGAGCGTACCCACACCCGTGTATGTATGGAGCGTACCCCCACCCGTGTATGTATGGAGCGTACCCCACCCGTGTATGTATGGAGAGTACCCCCACCCGTGTATGTACGGAGCGTACCCCCACCCGTGTATGTATGGAGCATACCCACACCTGTGTATGTACGGAGCGTACCCCCACCCGTGCATGTATGGAGCGTATCCCCACCCGTGTATGTATGGAGCGTACTCCCACCCATGTATGTACGGAGCGTACCCCCACCAGTGTATGTATGGAGCGTATCCCCACCCGTGTATGTATGGAGTGTACCCCCACCTGTGTATGTACGGAGCGTACCCCCATCCGTGTATGTATGGAGCGTACCCACACCCGTGTATTTACGGAGGGTACCCCCACCCGTGTATGTATGGAGCGTACCCCCACCTGTGTATGTATGGAGCATACCCACACCCGTGTCTGTACGGAGCGTACCCCCACCCGTGTATGTATGGAGCGTACCCCCACCCATGTATGTATGGAGCGTACCCACACCCGTGTATGTACGAAGCGTACACCCAGCCCAACCTGTATGTACGGTGCGAAACACCACCACCTATAGACGGTGCAGACCAACACCCTGCCCGTGTCTGTACGCACCCTACCCCAGGCCCCTACACCAGCACCCTCACCCAACATCGCACATGTACGAGTCGTACTAAGCCATAGCAAAGGTCAGCAATGTAGAACAACATGGCCCATGTACGCACCGTACAGACGCTAAAAACACTCGTACCGAACCAGGACAAAGCAAAACACACAAGGAGAGTCAATTCGATTCGCACAACATCACAAAACATGTCCAACAAGCCCAAATACATCCTATACACTGACCTGCAACTGCCAAACAGCTAAACAGAGGCCCAAAACACAACCACTCCTTATAACACACCCACCCAAAGTTCAAACACAGCCACACCCACAAATGGACCAATAAAAAGGCCCAACACACACAAACCATGATCCTTTGCAACAGATCCACTACTGCCAGACCACAGAGACAACGCACTGCACCATACTACATCCATCAATACACCTTACACTTGCACTCCTACACACAACCACCATCACAAACACCCCCTCATCACATTCACACACACACCTTCACAACCACACTCACACACCCACAACCATCCACACCCACACCCCCACAACCATCCACACCCACACCCCCACAACCATCCACACCCACACCCCACACCATGCCCACTAACAAGAATCCAAAGTTCACAAAGGATGAGCTGGAGATCCTTGTCGACAAAATCATCAGAGTCGAGCCACAGCTCTTTGGAATATTGGTCAGACAGACCAGCATATCCGCTAAATCTGCCATGTGGCAGAGGATCGTTGATTCAGTGAATGCTGTTGGGGCCACCAGAAGGACCAGGTATGAATGCCAAGCCAGGTGGTACGATCTGCGGAGGACGGTCCGCCGCAAAATGACGGACGATCACAACCAGGGGAACATCACTGGAGGAGGGCCGCCCCGCAGACTGGTACACTACCATCCCTGAGAGGAGAAGGTGATGGCCACGCTGCCGCCGGTGGGAGTACACGGAGTAGAAGGAGTCCGAGAGCCTGGTGAGTACACAAACAACTCACCTCACATGGGGGGAACGCCATACACAACCAAAATCCCAATCATGCACGCAACCACCCCAAAGCCATCACCGGACACAACCACACTCCAAAAACACACACATGCCACTAGCGCCTCCATGCCCCATGCACCAAGCAAGGCCATGCCAAGTCACAGCCCACACAAAACACCAACACAAGACAGGATGTCCCCGATGCCGGGAGGGGGGGCCTCAAAATTAACATTGAGCAACTCAGAAGCAGACAACAATACCCTCAGCCCATATGGCCTAGGGCACAGCCATACCAACTGTGTGTCCCCACACAGTACTGTGTTGCCTGCAAATGGTGGCCGCATTGCAGGATGACATGGGCATGAAGGCACACTTTGCACACAACAGCAGCTAATGAAGAGGCATCACTGTGAAAGAGTGTCAGCACACACCGCCACACCAGCAGCGCAGACTCAGACACTCCGCCCAATGGGCGCCTGGAGATTATAAACAAACCCACATGAACAAGCCAATGGCCTTTCGAAAGACCTGCAAACTGTGTGTGCCCAGGAAGCTGGGCTGAGGTGACAGAGGGTGACAGACAGAGGGAGGGAGAGGGGGAGAGAGAGGGAGGGAGACAGAGGGGGACACAGGGAGACAGACAGAGGGAGGGAGGAGGGTGACAGAGGGAGGGAGAAAGGGAGACAGAGGGAGACGGACAGAGGGAGGAGGCTGACAGAGGGAGGGAGAAAGGGAGACAGAGGGAGACGGACAGAGGGAGGAGGGTGACAGAGGGAGGGAGACAGAGGGAAATGGACAGAGGGAGGAGGGTGACAGACGGAGGGAGAAAGGGAGACAGAGGGAGATGGACAGAGGGAGGAGGGTGACAGAGGGAGGGAGAAAGGGAGACAGAGGGAAACGGACAGAGGGAGGAGGGTGACAGAGGGAGGGAGAAAGGGAGACAGAGGGAGACGGACAGAGGGAGGAGGCTGACATAGGGAGGGAGAAAGGGAGACAGAGGGAGACGGACAGAGGGAGGAAGGTGACAGAGGGAGGGAGAACGGGAGACAGAGGGAGACGGACAGAGGGAGGAGGCTGACAGAGGGAGGGAGAAAGGGAGACAGAGGGAGACGGACAGAGGGAGGAGGCTGACAGAGGGAGGGAGACAGAGGGAGACGGACAGAGGGAGGAGGGTGACAGAGGGAGGGAGAAAGGGAGACAGAGGGAGACGGACAGAGGGAGGAGGCTGACAGAGGGAGGGAGAAAGGGAGACAGAGGGAGACGGACAGAGGGAGGAGGGTGACAGAGGGAGGGAGAAAGGGAGACAGAGGGAGACGGACAGAGGGAGGAGGCTGACAGAGGGAGGGAGAAAGGGAGACAGAGGGAGACAGACAGAGGGAGGAGGGTGACAGAGGGAGGGAGAAAGGGAGACAGAGGGAGACGGACAGAGGGAGGAGGCTGACAGAGGGAGGGAGAAAGGGAGACAGAGGGAGACGGACAGAGGGAGGAGGCTGACAGAAAGAGGGAGAAAGGGAGACGGACAGAGGGAGGAGGGTGACAGAGGGAGGGAGAAAGGGAGACAGAGGGAGACCACATCACCCTTGGGTGGTGTGGCCATGTCCGCTCGTCAGCAGGTGGACTGTGTGCATGTAGACAAGGTTTGCCAGTGCGTTAACCCCCCCTTTTTCCTTTGATAAACACTGGGCCATGTGTCAATCTGTGCACGAGTACATCCGTGCTGCAGGCACAAACCTAACCTTACACCCAGTATACCCACCCACTGTGTTTGTTAGAACCCTGTCACAAATGCTTAAGTTACCTACCTGCATTCTCAAATAGCATGGAAAATACAACATTTGCCCATGTACAGTGCAACACGTAAGGCGGCTCTGCATGGCTCGCTACGCCCGCTCACTACCCTGATGACTGCGTTCCAAAAAGATGCATCAACTAAGATTGTGTCACAAATTGGTAAAGTGTCGAAAGCTGTGCCCAAGGGACATAACCATGCACAAGTGCACTGTGAGAGGAATGCAAGACATATCCAACTACCCAGAGGAACTGTGCCAACTCAAATATGAATGGAACATGGATGTTGCATGTAACACAATTAACATTGTCTCTCTCACACACAGGTCAACGTCATCGATCTCCCCCCAACGCTGGGGGGGAAGACTCACAGGACCAGGCTCTGCGTGAAGAGGACCCCACCGGCAGCGACGACTCTCACCACTCCGTGGATGACCCAGACCAACCTGGCCCCTCTGGTGTCCAACCACCTGCAGCACCTGCGTCAGGTACAACTGTGCCAACCACCACCCCCATTCCTGCCACTTCCCAGGAGACACCCAGGAGCCCTGCCCGCACACAACAACACAGCCAGTCTGTCCAGGAGGGACAAGGTTCTCCGGGCACCCAGGAGGAGGTAGGCGACACCGCAAATGCCATCCCTCAGGGGGCCCGGAGACCCGATGTGCCCACAACGGCAGGCCAGGCGCAAGTGGGCAGGGGTGGTGGGAGTGGAGGACGGCGGAGGCGCGAACCTGACCAGTTGGCTCAGGAACCGGTAATGTCACACATCCGCAACATCCTGGACACATACCGGCGTGACACCAGGGGCATCAGCCAGGCCGTGGAGGCCCTCAATGAGATCAAGAACCTGCAGGCCGAGCAATATGCCAGTCAACAGCAACACCAAGGACGGATGGAGGCAAGACTGGCTGAGCTTGTGGCGGTGCAAACGGACATGACCCGTGTACTCCGTCGGATGGCCGAAAACATGGGCAACCCTCCCTGTGCCACCAGGCGTAGATCACCACCAGCCACAGGGAGGGATCAGGAGGAGGAGGAATCGTCCGACGGAGCATCACATGCATCGTCACGGCCTGCTTCTGAGGGTCCCCGGAGGAAGGTGGGTCGTCCACGCAAAAGACAGTGAGAGTCAGCGGAACATCACCATCTCCCAGGTCACCTGGCCTGGAACCTGGCCCCCTGGCCCAACAGCAGCACATCAGCAAATGACATTCTCTGCCACATGGACTTGCTGGTCACTGTCTGACCAATGTTGACAAAGACTGTGGCATGGACTCTGATGACTTCCAATGGCAAGGATACCAACTCCCCCAGTGAACTTTGGATTCTACACACCTGGCAAGCACCTCTTGTCATCCCCCCCCCCCCAACACGTACCCCACCACAAATAAAATTCAGCACTATCAAGAGATGATGCCATCATTTTGCATTATTCCATGACATGTGTGTGTTGTAAAGTCTAACCATGCCTGAGTATTTTAAATAACTACAACCATCCATACCCTGGGGTCTGAGTCTGGCACAGGGCACACATGGATCACAATGTATCATCCAATACAGACATGGAGCACCATACTCACCCGTGATGGGCCCAACCAGCTGAGGGGGTGCCCGCACAACTGTGTCTACAGACCTATTTAGAAGAGCAACAGTCATGCGCAGAGGTCAGGGATCATGTGGAGTGTCCTGGGGTGCTAATCCCAGGTATGTGTAGACAGGTGGCAGAACCATGTCCTGCATGCTTGAGTCAGGTGGATGTGGAGAATGGTGGGCCGGCCAAGGTTGGATGCATGTAGATGGCAAAATGGGGTCTTGGATCACAGTGCCACAAGGTTGTGTTGGGGTTGTGGGCTGCATCCTGAGTGTGGGCGTGGATTGAGAAGGTCGTCCTGCAGCTGGCAGTGATCCATTCCCCCATCTCTGTTGGACGTTGATGTGGCTTGGTCGCCGGATGTAGAAGCAGAGCTGTGCAGATGCATCCTGGATGTGGACAAGTATCATGGGAGTCGTAACGCACATGTCCGTAGAGTGCAGGGTAGGATTAGACACGGATGTTGTAGTTGACCTGGGGGATGGTCTCTACTGCCTTGAGGTGGATGGAACTGGGGATCTTGTGCATAATGCAGAGTGTGCTGCAGCATGAGGCACAGATGCTGCTGATCAGCATAGCACATGTCAGCAAGCAATCCAGGATGAACACCAGCTCGTTTGCGTGGACACTGGGTGCCCTTGCTGTAGGGCCTGCAGCAGCATGCGCCATGTCAATAAAACAATGCCACAAGTTGCACACAAAGACAAGGATCTCAGGAAGGAACTATGCAAAAGGTGTATGTCAAGGAAGGAATGTCTGGTTCAACATGGCACACACACAAACAATGGCTGCACATGCAGCACAGTGGCCGTCGTGGAGACTGACATGCCACAATACCTACACAGCCATGGACATCATGCACAATACAGATTCTAATCACTGACAAACAGCTTGCATCTTGCTACTCTACACATAGACTCATATGCACTATCTCTGATAACTATGCCAGACATGCCGCATGCACAGTGGCAACAGACCACCATTGACAGAGATGAGGCACCTTGGAGGCAGAGGGACACCTTTATTAGTCATGTGTGTCGGAATGCAAATGCAACTCTGTCAACACATACACAGGTCATGTAGATGAACATGTGGGACAGACACTGGCACCCCCCTTTGCACCACAGATGCTGGAAATCCATAGAACTGGCACACAAGTGACGGGTTACAGCTAAACACCCCCTGCTGCTCACGGAGAGGCTGCTATACACCATTGAGCCTCTAATGGGGAATTCACACACCATGTCAACCCGGTGCAACCCGTATGTTTCCGAGGGCAGTGTTACACACATTGATGGCTTCCTCACAATCCACAATCCCATTACAGATGACTGTCACCAAGTATGACCATCAATTCAGGTTCATTCAGCTCCATGTCATGTACCCCATGGTGATTCTACATGTATGCAAAGTAACCAAACATGAACAGGAGCAGTGCACACACATGCAAAACAAATACCACACCCAAAAAGCCGTGCTGCATCCCTTACCCTAAGGAGATGTTCACAATTGTCCGTGCATGTAACGCTGATTCAGCACACGTTTCTGTGTTCATGAGGAATAGCAGGAGCACAACAATGCCACCAGCAGACAGCATGCGCAAGTACCTGTGGATGAGAGACACACAAGAAGTCAGCCAATAGAAGCACATCTGCATGCATGTGCATGTACTCGACACGTATAAGGTTGTCAACATGCTAGGTGACAATGATGACTCTGGAAAAACATTCTTCTATTGCACCTTCACTCGAGTGACACATCCAAACACACCTCTGACTCACTTGGCAGAGATGCAGATGGACACACTCATTGTAACACATGCCACACACGGCCCAATGCGTGCACACTCAGACACTGGAACTCACCACTAAGCAAAGAAGTCGCGTATGAGCCGACTCCGGATGTCCTCTTCCGCCTCCTCCTCCTCCACATCACTTGCCTCGTCACCAAGCCCTTCATCCTCCATGAGTGGATGTTCTTGCTCACCTGGATCCAGGATGAGTGGCACAGCTTTCTCCACTGCCATGTTGTGCAGCATGCAGCACGCGAGGAAGATCTTGCAGACCTTCACCGGTGCATATGGGAGTGCGCCGCCGGTCTTGTGGAGGCAACGGAATCGGCTCTTCAGGAGGCCAAACGTCGTCGCTATCACTCGCCTGGTCCGCCCATGGGCGTTGTTGTAGCGGTGCTGGGCAGCCGTGCTGTTGTTGCGGAAAAGCGTGATCAGCCATGGCATGTTGGGTTAGCCAGCGTCCCCTACATGGAAACATCATGGACAAAAGTGGGTCAGGAGAAGCAGTAAGACAGGAAGATGACGCTAAATACAGGACTGACAGAGTATACCCACCAACAAGACATGCTCGTTCGTTGCGCAGCTGCAGCATCATTTCAGGCACCCTGCTACGCCTCATAATGTAGGCATCGTGTGCTGATCCTGGAAAACGAGCACAGACATGGGAAATCAACATGTTGGCAAGACACACCACAAGGGCATTAATGGAGTGGTAATGCTTGTGGTTCCTATACGCTACCTCCTGTGCCTGTGGTGGTACCAAAGCCACATGTGTTCCATCTATGGACCCAATGACATGGGGCATCCCTCCCAGGGCATAGAACTCACGCTTGACACCTGTCAACTGCTCAGGATTTGGAAATTTAATGAACTCATCAAGGTGATCCAACATGGCCTCTAAAAAATCATGCAGAACACGGCTGAACATGGTTTGGGACATGTCACCAACATGAGCAATGGTATATTGAAAGGTACCCGTGGCAAAGAAATGTAGAGCTGCCATCACCTTCATCTTGGGTGTCAGTGCAGTGGGATACCTGTGCAGCGGTTGGAGGTGTGGTGCCAGCCGTGTCGTCAAGTTCTCAATCAACTGTCGGGGGAAGCGGTAGCGGCGTATACAGTCATGTTCCCTCTGGTCAGCCAAGTCCGGAATTGGTCGAGGGAGAGGCGGAGCCCTGCAGTAAATTTGAAGGGACAACGAAGAGTGAGTACAGTACACCACCAATTTCAATGTACTGAGCACATGTTCAACAGGCAATACACATATGCTACATACAGAGTCAGGTCTGTGCAATATGGCCTGGACACGTATGCCAGGCAGGTGACACTCCTACCAAGAGCCAGCTACAAATGACGATTCTCAAGCTCAATATGCCATGGCATGAAACTAGCTGTGGGCCAGTGTAAGTGAACAGGCAGACGCATTACAGGAGTTACAGACATCCACATATGTGCTGAAGAAGGATGTATATCGTACAGACAGGTTGCGGAACACTAGATGCACAGGTCACATGTCATAGAAAAAGGACAGACCACACAACTTGCCATGAAGGAGTGCATGTCAAGACTGATCACACATACATTGAGAGTATGCAGATATGTCCTTGTTTTGAACTTCCGTGTCGATGCATACATACACACCTTACATCAGATTACACATGTGGGCTGGTGTGCGTAACAGTGTGCCATGCCCATCTACACACAGACACATGTTGTTTGCATCAACTGCAGATGCATTTGACCAAACACCTACAGCAAACCTATGGGAACACATGACACACACATGACATAGTTACAGCGTGCAACGCGGGCATTCACATGTCAGGTGTAATATTCCGTGTACCTGGCACCAGGGGACAGTTGTGGGTGTCGGTGACTGTGCCATGCCAGTGACGCATGGCTCAACAAGTCTGTACTACATGCACACATGTCAAAGGAGTGTAGGGGATGTGTGGCACATAGTGCACCATCACACATGACATGTGTACACAGCTCATCATACATTGATTAGCTTCACACCTCAGGAGTAATGTGCCACATCACAGCCTGACACACCTGTGCCCGACACATGTAGTACTGCACAGACAATGCCTTGATGTCCAGCCTTGGCCAAGTATGACAGCTTTATTCCTGTCTGTGTGCCGCCTGTCACCACTGTCAGGTGTGAAACGCACCGTACATACGCTCTGAGGGCATGTGTAGGGTCCCTATCGCTATGGGAGTGCTGGCGTATGCGTACGCCATAGTAATACGGACCGTACACACGCGTGTACGGTCCGCATCACTATAGGAGTGCTGGCGTATGCGTACGCCATAGTAATACGGACCGTACACGCGTGTGTACGGTCCGTATTACTATGGTGTACGCATACGCGAACACTCCCATAGTGATAGGGACCCTACACATGCCTGTACGGTCCATATTACTAAGGCGTACACATACGCCAGCACTCCCATAGTGATACGGACCGTACACGCGTGTGTACGGTTCGCATTACTATGGCGTACGCATACACCAGCATTCCCACAGTGATAGGGACCCTACACACGCCTGTACGGTCTGTTGCACTGCATTTGGGGTGCCCTAGGGCCATGGAACGCACCGTACCTGTGTGTAAATATTGAAATAACATAGGGGACACATGAGGGACAAGTATAAGGGCCTGAATGCATGCTGGTTGTCATTGAGACCGAGTTTAAAGTTTGAATTCTTGCATCAGATGGCCAGCAAAAGTCGGTTGGAGACAACATACTTTGTTGCAAAGTGGTTGTTGACTTGACATCATGCTCAATTTTTAAACCATGCAAAGCCACTCACTGGGGTAGGTTTAAAGGGATTGGAGGAAACGTAGGATGCTAATTGAACTTACCAATTACTCTGTACTCCTGTAAATGAAACAGGCCAGCAAGGCAGATATAAGGCAGCCAGGTCCCATGAGAGAGCACTTGCCTGCACATCCTTTCATTCCACAACACTGCTGCTGCTCGTGATTCCTCTGGCACCATGTCCAGGTCTGTGGAGAGGGCCCAGCCATTCACCATGGAGGAGAATATGGCGTTGGTGGATGTGATCCTCCCACAGTACACCATGCTGTATGGTCGACCAGGGGAACAGGTGAGTGCTGACTCCACTATCTTAGACTGTGCCCCTTATTTCGTGACTGTGACTTCTGGCATTGTGTCCATGTGTGACAGACATGCAATGTTGTTTAGAGTGGGTTCCAGGGTGGGGAAAGCCTCATGTCTCCCATGCAGAGCATGCTGTAGTTCCTGTGTCCACTCCTCACTTGCATAGTGCTTACTGTGACAATAAATGCATGGTGCATGCCACATTCAGCCTGGCTACTCCTCCTGGGAATGTTGTTTCTACAGTCCTGATGTGATTCTGTGGTCCCCCCAGTTTGACAGGTGACAGTACCCATAGATGTGTGTTTGTTTAGTGTACCTGTGCTGAGAGTGTCCAAATTATGTGTTCGTCCCCTGGACATTGGTGTGTGTGTGTAAGTCCCCTGTCATGTGGGTGAGTGCATATGTGGAGTGTTGCACACCAGCTGCATGAGGGATGGATATACCCTGGCCATGTGATGTGATCAGGGAGCAGTGCTGTGTGACTGCCGTGCTGAGCCAGCCCCACACCTGTGACACTCCCCAGTCTAGTGGCACATGGGCAGAGTGAGGTTTGTACCCGCAGTTGGCAATGGCAGGTCATTGTCCTGTGTGTGTCTGTGTACTCTGCTGAGGTTGCATCAGTGGCCTGGGGCATGTGACTGCTTTGAGGTGCTGTACATAATCCTGGTGTAGCTTGTGATGCACAGTGTGAGCCTGGATCATTGATTGTGTTGCACCCCTCATGCCACCTGTGTACTTTCAATGCCACCTAGTGCATTAGCCCTTCCCCAGAGGATAATGTCCCTATGACAAAGGTGCAATGAGTTGGCTGCATACCATGCCCTGTTCAAACAAGACTAATTATTAATATGTGTGTCTCTGTGTCATTGCTCAGGTGGATTAAAGTATTCTCACTTTTGCATCCTCACAGGTAGGCGTCTATGCCAAGGGGGAGATCTGGAAGGAAGCCGTCAGTGCCGTGAGGAAGACGGAGGGTCGGAAGCGGCGCCTAGCCCAGGTGAGGAAACGCTGGCAGGATATCCGGTGCTGGACGAGGAGGATCGCACGGGTCCTGCTGGGGGACTCACCTGAGAGCCACAAGAACCGTGGGTGCCGGCATCTGACCCACATCCACAAGCGTGTGCTGGCGGTGGTCTTCCCCGACTTGGATAGGCGCTTACAGGAGAAGCAGCAGCAGGAAGGGGGTAGGTAAATGTGTGTTTGTTGTGTGTCACCAGCTTATGGAAGTGCGCAGTTGCATGGATACACTGCCAGGGTTTAAATGTGCCGTGCATAACCTGTTCCCCAAAGTAAACCGGTGCTGTTCTTCCTCCCTTCCCCTCCTTGCCATGTGTTCCCTGGTCTGTGTGTAGTCACTCTTGCACAAGGTTCTCTAGGCTGGCAGTTAATCCAAGTGCCCAATGCTTGCAGCATCATGTGTGGGGGTGGTGTGTAACAGGTTTTGGGACCTTGCCTAAGCCCTGGCCAGTTCAGTCATTGTGGGGTCCATGTCAGTTGGCAATGATGGTGAGTCCCGACATAGGAGTGTCTCTTAAAAGTGTACTGCCTTACAGCATGCATGTCCAATGTTGTGCCCTCTGACATGATGTGCATGAGTGGGAGTAATGCATGGTGCAGGGACGGTTGCTTCAGTTGCAGTCATATCCATCCAGGACCATGGAGGAGTGTGGCCACTACCGTGCCCTGGGGCACCTTTTCCTAGGTATCATGTGTGTCATCCTACAATGTGGACATTCTCTGTGTCTTCGGCATAGGTTGGGCTCTGTGGCATTGTACCCTGGCCTCATCTGTATTTACGTAAAGTGTGCTACATGTGTCCACTGTACAGGGTGACCCAATTTTGCTTGTGCATACTCACAGTGGGCAGTGCCTGTGTGTCTTGGTACGACAATCTGATGATGGTTGATTGTCAATGATATATGTGGACAGGCGCACCAGGGGTAGTTTGTGTACAATCAGGATTTAGTGCAGGCCATGTGTTTTTATCCCAGAGTAAGAGGTGTAAGTACTTCCTCTGTCTCAATCACATTGTCTCAGGTAGGGGGTGGTTTGTGCGGGCAAGGCCTACATGTCAAAATCTGAAGTCTCCTTGCTAGGTCTGGCCTGTGTGTGATGTTTGTCTGGACATAAAGTCAAGGTGCAGTGACCCAGTCATGTTGGGCATGGTTTAATGTATTAGCTTTGCAGCATGTGCAAAAAGTTAATAGACATGGTTCCTGCTCATCCCTTTTTTGGCAACGCTGTGTGGTGCAGATGCTGTGCACGATTGTCCCCAGAGCCTGGCTCCTCTGTCCAATTTGATATCAAGTAATTTGCTGTTGTGTCATGCTCTCCATTGTTTCTCAGTGGCATGGTGGGTCAACCAACTGTGTGTTGCAGGGCCTACATATGTACCTTGTATTGTAGATGTTACTCATGTTGCTTTTCAGGCTATGCACTGTGACCTATGTAGATTTGACTCATGTGACATATGTATACAGGTGTCTGATTATTTCCTGTCTCTTCACCTTGCCCACAGCATCGTCGGGGGACTCCGAGGGAGACACTGGCACGGACCGTGAGGAGGGAGCGAGCACCAGTGCCAGCAGTGCTGTCTTGTCTGGCGCATCGAGTGGCACGGAGGCCGAGGGGAGTGAGGCGGAGGACTTGTCCAGTCCCACCACCGACTATGACGCTGACGGGTCCGAGGCTGAGCTCCCAGAGGGGGAGGAGGCTGCTCCCACAGCTGAAAGCAGCACTCCATCTCTACCCCCCCCTCCATTCCCATCACCGGCCTCCCACTTGCTCGGGTCCATTCCCACCGTGCTAGGTCACCACGTGTCTCCTTCTTGCCAGGCACCGCACCCCCTGCCCCTGTCTCCACTGCTGCCGTGAATGCCGAGTCTGTGGACATCCTGCGCCAGTTGCAGGTTGGTCAGACTGCGATGCTTAATGTCCTCCATGGCCACACCCGAGTGCTCACCCAAATGGAGGCATACATGGAGGGCATCTCAGCTGCGCAGTCTGACCAACGCCAGTTGCTGAAGTCCATAGACTCGACACTGACTGCAGCAGTGGGTCTCCTGCAGCGCTGCGTCCCCCCCCTACCCCTGCACTATCCACACTTCCCACTCCCATGCCTGTCCCAAGCACACCCAGACGTACCCATGCACGCACACCACCAGACACAGGCACCACACCACCAGGGAAGGCCAAGCTCACACCTCCTGTCACGCACACACAGGGTGAAGTAGGCACACCCACTGGGTCGGGGGGGCAAACGGAAGACACGCAGCCACAGCGGGAGTCCACATTCCTCACAACCCACTCCCTCCAAATCCACTCCCCTCAGCTCTCCTGGCCAAGATTCCAACAAAGATTCCTTCATGGACGCTCTGTCCCTGAGCCCCAGTGTGACACCACCCCGCAAGCGGTCAAAGAAGTCCCCGGTCAGGGTAGCTGAGTCCCCCCCCTGTCCACACCCTCCCCCAGTAGCACAGCGACCCATCCCTCCGACCCCCCCTCCTTGGGGCCTGTGGTTCCTTCGGGTGCAGGGAAGACGCTGGGGGACCTTGCAACCGTGTGCAGCGCCATTCTCACCACCACCTTTGGCGCTGCCCCACCCCCTGTGGTGGAGTCCTCCGTCCCTGCACCCACAACACCTACCCTTGCCCCTCCTGTCCCTGCGGTGCCTGGTCCTTCCCCCCCACATGATGCCCCCCCCTGTGGAAGCAAAGGAGGTATGAACTGTGCAGGCAAGCCAGGGGACACGCGTCCCTATGTGTCCCCCAACAGGAATTGGACTATGGACTGCCCTATGGGCCTTGTACATATTGAACTTTTATTCACCAATTTTTTTTCATGCTGAATAAAGCAATGTTTTTTTTCCTTTGCACACTACTGCTTTTCTGGTATTGCTGTTGGTGGTGCTGCTCCATTATTTGGGGTGGTGATAATGTGTTAGGTGTCTGGGAAATGTAGTAGTGTGCTGCTCATGGGGTGGACCCTGGTATCTGTGTGCCATCACAAGGTATTTGCAAAATATCTTTGTTCATGTAAGCTCTTACTGCATGGTGACATTGTCCCAAGGTGTGTTCCTTCCTCTGTGGACCCTGACATCTTCTCTGCAGGGTGTTTCCAAAATGTTGTGCTGAGCTGTGTCTACATTTCCTTGGTGTGTGACGGATCCGTTCAACTTTGCCCATGCATGCTGGGCAATGTCTCCACCTGCATCATTAGTGGCATCCATGGTGGTCACTGTACTTGTGTATGGAGTATATTGACATGACTTCATGTGGACATGTTCCCTTTTACACACTATGCATGTGTGTACTCCCAGCCTCGCACACATGTGTTACGTGTTCTGCAGGGTCTTTGAGCACCTGACTGACAATTGTGGGCATTGTATCTGTGGGTACTCCACCCTTTTCTTTCCATGGGCACTGCTGGGTGGACTCTGCGCCCACCCCTCCTGTGTCTGGGCACTGCTGGGAGGACTCTGCACCCACCCCTCTTATGTCTGGGCACTGCTGGGAGTGATAGGCGACCACCCCTCCTATGTCTGGGCACTGCTGGGAGTGATAGGCACCCACCCCTCCTATGTCTGGGCACTGCTGGGAGGACTCTGCACCCACCCCTCCTGTGTCTGGGCACTGCTGGGAGGACTCTGCACCCACCCCTCCTATGTCTGGGCACTGCTGGGAGGACTCTGCACCCACCCCTCCTGTGTCTGGGCACTGCTGGGAGGACTCTGCACCCACCCCTCCAATGTCTGGGCACTGCTGGGAGGACTCTGCACCCACCCCTCCTGTGTCTGGGCACTGCTGGGAGTGATAGGCACCCACCCCTCCTATGTCTGGGCACTGCTGGGAGTGATAGGCACCCACCCCTCCTGTGTCTGGGCACTGCTGGGAGGACTCTGCACCCACCCCTCCTATGTCTGGGCACTGCTGGGAGGACTCTGCACCCACCCCTCTTATGTCTGGGCACTGCTGGGCGGACTCTGCACCCACCCCTCCTATGTCTGGGCACTGCTGGGAGGATTCTGCACCCACCCCTCCTATGTCTGGGCACTGCTGGGAGTGATAGGCACCCACCCCTCCTATGTCTGGGCACTGCTGGGAGGACTCTGCACCGACCCCTCCTGTGTCTGGGCACTACTGGGAGGACTCTGCACCCACCACTCCTGTGTCTGGGCACTGCTGGGAGGACTCTGCACCCACCCTTCCTGTGTCTGGGCACTGCTGGGAGGACTCTGCACCCACCCCTCCTATGTCTGGCCATGTACGCTCGGGACATACACAGGTGGGGGTATGCTCCGAACATACACTGGTGGGGTGTGGGTACGCTCCATACATACACGGGTGGGGGTACGCTCCGAACATACACTGGTGGGGTGTGGGTACGCTCCATACATACACAGGTGGGGGTACGCTCCGAACATACACTGGTGGGGTGTGGGTACGCTCCATACATACACGGGTGGGGGTACGCTCTGTACGTACCCGTACCCACGCTCTGCAGGCCTGGGTACAAGCCGTACCCATGCCTTTGGAACGTGGGTACGGTGCATACCCCCATTGTTGGGGTGCCGTAGGGGTCCGCATCGTACCCAGGCCTTCTGAGCGTGGGTACGGGTTGCACCACGCGTGACACTACGTGACTCCAACAATGGCAGGACGGGCCGTACCCAGGCCCCTAGAACGTGGGTACGGCCCGTACCACCATTGTTGGAGTGATGTAGGGGTATGCGTGGTACGACCCGTACCCACGCTCTGAAGGCATGGGTACGGTGCGTACCCCTACGGCACCCCATTGGGGGTCCGCACCGTACCTAGGCCTTAAGAGCGTGGGAATGGGTCGTACCACGCGTACCCCCACGTCACTCCAACAATGGCGGTACGGGTCGTACCTACGTTCTAGGGGCCTGGGTACGGCCCGTCCCGCCATTGTTGGAGTCACGTAGGGTCACGCATGGTGCGACCCATACCCACGCTCTTAAGGCCTGGGTATGGTGCGGACCCCCAATGGTGTGCCGTAGGGGTACGCACCGTACCCATGCCTTGAGAGCGTGGGCATGGGTCGTACCACGCGTACCCCTACATCACCCCAACAATGCTGGTACGGGCCGTACCCAGGCCTTTAGAATGTGGGTACGGGCCGTACCGCCATTGTTGGGGTGACGTAGGGGTGGGCATGGTACGACCCGTACCCACGCTCTTATGGCGTGGGTACGGTACGTACCAGAATTGTTGTGTTGCCGGTTCGCGTCAACATCCACTTCCGTTGTGGCGGACGCAGGCGTTGCTGGACACGCCCCCACCCCCTCGAAGTGACCAGGCCCTGAAGGTCAGGTATGTCCTGGGCATGTATGATTTGTGACTTGGGTGGGGGTTATGTGTCCTGCCCCTGCCCCCCCTTTGACCCTGGGTGTTGGTCTGACCTTCTGCGGCGTCTGTGTGGGTTCCTGTGGAGCAGGTGGACTGCTATGAGGGCCAGGATGACACGTAGGTTCGGGTCCATGGCTGTCCGTCGCGTACAGGTGCTCCTTGTGCGCGTCGTCCTGATTTCCCGGCAGTTTTTGGCAGGCGGAAAATATTGTCCGTGCGGGGTGACGTCGGTACGGATCGTACTTCCTGGTTCGTGAAACGCAGCCTGAATGCGTCCCGACGTCACGTCGGCGCTTTCCCGGATCAAATTTGTATATGTATTTTCGTCGGTCGGTGTTTTTTACGATTCGTACGGTAATAGTGTTTCCATACGAATCGTACTTGCATATTTGTAATGTGTTATCACCGGGTACGAGTCGGACGGAGAAAATGCTCCGTCCGACGGTTCGTACCCGGTTTCTCCAGGATCGGAATCGTCCCCTTAGTATTTTTCAGCATAACAACAGCAAGTCTTTAAAGAGGGTGCACAGTTTCACAATTAACATGCTTTGTGGCAATTAGAAAGAGCACAGTAAACATTTATCATTACATGGAGTTGTACTTGTAGACCGCCGAAAAAGGTTAGGCTAAAAAAATGAAAAGTCTAAGAATAAAAACATAAATGAACAATGCAGATGTGAACCAGAAACTTACAATGCCATGGTTAATGGACAATTTTTTGCAAATTTTCCAAAATACAATACTTGAGCAGTTGTTGGACTGTTGTGAGGACCGCCAGAAGCTTCAAGTTCTATTGGAAAATAATGGACAAGGTTAATGACATTGATGATGCCTTCAAGTTCTTTCAAGTGAAATGGAGGAAGGTGGGAGTGACAAAGTGAAATAAGTTATGTGGCGTTTGTTTAACTGAGCGCCATATTAAGTAAGGTCCACCAAGGGAATTTATAGGAGTTGCTCATTGGGACTGTACTTGATTAGGCTAATCGCTGAGGGGAATGTTCTCTAATTATGGTGTAGCCTTAAAAAAAGTAACACAAGGCTTTAGCGTAAACCAAGATGTACGTGGAGTCACCGAGTCAGCAGTCTAGCTGCTACCCATGTCTAATTAAACCAAAGCCATGCCCGACGCACAGCGTGTGTGACACCAGCGTGCCAAAGGCAAGCCCTTCAGCGCCCGTCAATGCACAGCTGTTTCCAGGATCCAGGAACCATGCTACTTCCAAACCAGGGGTTAGCAGGCACCAGAAATTTAATTATACAAGCAAATAGCTTATTGCACTAAGATGGGCAAGCCCTTCAAAACGTTCCTCCAAAACCCTCCCAGATGTGGAGGCACCCATAGCATGTAGTAAATGCAAAATCCATAGCACAGAATTGAGACATGAACAATTGTACTCTCTGAAACCGGACCCTGGTAAGAGACACTGAAATGTGGAGCTTAACAACTTACCTCACCCCCAAACACCTCTATTAGGAAGAGTAGCCAATACTGGTTTCTGGCAAATGTTATATCATTGACCAAGCATGCTATCAAAATCCGGGAATTGATTTGTTCAAGGAACAACAAAATAGGTTTACAGAACGAAAACCTGTGCGAAACCTAGCTCCATCACCACTATTAAGGTGGAACAATCCGATGGCTAACGTATACAATGACTTGATGTGCAGTACAATATCGTCATAGGTATAGCCATTGCTCATAAAGACTCTACTAATGTATCCATACTTGAACAGTGTAGTGGGAATGAAATAAAAATCATTTATCTTTTTTTTTAAATCAATTTTCAATCCAACTGCTGTTGAGAAGGTGCACATATATAACGACCCACAGGACCCCTTCAGGATTTCTAGCTACTACTTATGGAACTAATTGCCTAAAATATTATCTCAACTAAACACTTCTTACTTGTAGGAGACTTCTATATATCTACCGAGATTAGCAGCACTGCGGATGCCGCAATGGTTTTATCGGACTTAACTGCCTTAGGACTAGAGATGATCTATGTAAAGCCCACACATCTTGCAAGTCATACTATAGATCTAATTCTGACCAACTCTCATAACATCAGTTGTGAGGCCTTCTGACCTCTTATATGGTTTGATCATTCAACACTTATTTTTCAAAGCAAAGGTTCTAAGGCCACTCCTGCTTCCAGCAAAACCTCATGAAGCCTTCAAACACAATGGAATAAAATGACGTAAGACCCCTTTGCAGACACCTTCCCGGCCAATGTCAAAGTAACATTAAAAAACAGTGAGGAAGGTTATGATAATACCAGACCATAGTAGAAGCAAAAGTAGATCGATTGGCCACTTTCAAAGCATACTCCAATTTGACATGAAGCATGCATGCAGCATGGTTCTCTACTGATCAAAGGAAGGAAAAAAGCCTTTGGAAGAAGATGAAAAGACGCTGGTGTGTCGCCCATGACGCAAATAACAAAATTTAGGAACAAGATCTGTACAGACCAATATCATAACCTAAAGAATTCGTGTAAAGCATACATTAAGTCGCAAATTTGTCATGCGGGGAATTCCTCTAAAGAACTCAATTGCATTCACAACTCGTTCACAAATCATGAAGCATGTCACAATGAAGTACCCCATGACAAGAACTTAGTGATAAGATAGCCAATCACTTTTTTATGGAAATTTAGATTATTTATTACAAAATACTCTAAAGTGAGGGACCTGTTGATTGATATTTCTATCCACCAACCCTCACTTTCACCTAATGTGAATTCTTAAGGAAGGCTTCCCACACAATTACATCTGATAATGTGGAAACTTTAAAGGAAAAGATAAAGTAAGGTTACCCTCAGGACATTCTTCCAGCTAAAGTATATTCATTACTGAATAAACATTTGTCCCCGTCCATCTACTCAATCCTTAATCTCTACTTGAGCAAGGGCCATTTGCAATCCAAATAGAAGGCCGCACAAATAATCACTAATGCTTCACAGGATGATCAATGTAATTAACGCACCATCTCTTGGTTACCGTATTTGTGTAAAGTCTTGGTGAAACACATTAATAAACACCTCACCGAGTACATTGAAGTACCAGTTAGCCGCAACACTAGAGACCGCACTGATTGCCGTTATTGTCAACTTAAGACATTCGCTGGACATCGGACAAGCAGCACTACTGATGCTATCGGATTTGTCAGTGGCATTTGACAAAATATCCCATTACGTTCTGCTCAAAAGACTGGGGGAGATCGAAATCCACGGTCTAGCCTTTCAGTGGTTATCATGTTTTCTAAGTCACAGCACCCTAAGCATCAAGGAAGGCACCTTTAAATCTCTAACCTTGATTTTAGCGAAGGAGAACCACAGGGATCCTGTATTAGGCCCAGATTGTTTAAAATTTAGGTGGCAACTCTGGCAGATAGAGTAAGGGAACAAGGCTTGATTCCAATATCAGACCCTGATGCCACCCAGGTTTTAGGGGCTTTAGACAAAAACACTCCCAACATCTAGTTGACCTTTTCAAAAGGCATGACTGCCTTTGATGCTAGGATGATGAACTCCTTCCTGCAGTTAAATGCAGGGAAAACTAGGATAATGGTATGCGAAGAGATGTTCCTCTGATCTGTTCTCCAGCATGGTGGACCACTCAAATGTGTGCTGCAAAGGCTCATAAAACAATGATAAAAAAATTGAGGGTGATAATGGACAAGAAAATTAATATGAAGGAGCACGTCCACACCCCTGCAGTCGCATTATTCAATGTACTAAGCCTTTTACTGAGGGTTTTCCCTCTTCTCACTATGAATGTGCGTAAAACACTTCTCCAAGCATTGGGATTAGCCGCCTAGACTATTGCAACGGTCTTCTGATTTAAGCTAACAAGTCCTCCCTTGATAGAGTTCAGGTGGTTCAAAAAACAGCGGCCCGCTTTGTCGCCAACTCTCCCGCTCAGAGCGCATCTCTCCCCCAAATTAAAGGATTACACTGGTTGCCAATAGACAAGCAGATGAAATTTAAATTCTGCTGCAATCCAAAACACTCTGTTCGGATCTATGTCCAAACTTTGGGAACCTCGTTTTGAAAAAACCTGCACTGGTTGGAATGCCTTTTATTACCGAGCTCGCCTCCTACTGGAAAACAATTCCCAGTCCCATTCTGAAATGCCCAAACTATTTACTATTGTGAAAACACCTAAATTTAGCTGTCAGAAAGCTCTTCTCCTTGCTAATAGTTGCACTTCCGTAGTGCAGAGATAAACGGGGGTTTCGGACGCTTTATAAGTTAGAAAGTAAAGGTATCTACACAAGGTATGCCTCCATGGCTCAAAGTTCTTCCTCAAATTCAATACCAACTGTATTGCTTGCTAATAAAATTGCGTCAAAGATTAGATCTTGCTTGGCAGTAGTTCAAAAAAACATACCTCTTCTTTCATAAGGACATGTTGTGGTTGTCCAAAACAAGAAGTAGACTGCAAAACGTGATAGATAGTTGTAATACATTTTGGCATGACTGGTGTCTTCAAATATACCTATCCAAAACCAAATAGATGACTACACAAAAAATGGCAGGGTGAGCAAGTTTATTGAGGGCAGGAATGAAAGCTCCTGAATAGTCCTTAAATTTGAATAATTGGGACTAAGATTAAACAAGTTATGCTACAGGGAATGACTAATATTTCAAATAAAACTATTTATAAATCAGCTGGCTGTCGCCATACAAAATGTAATAAAAAAATAAGATGGTATGCTGCAAGGCAAGCAGTGGAAATCAGAGAACTATGAGCCTATCAAAACAGTACTTGACTAAGCAGAAATGAAAAAATATTTGTTAGAAGCCTGGTGGGTGTACAAAAGGGCAATCTGTCCTGCTACGGCAACACAGAGGTGTCGATTCCGATCCGGTAAAAAAATATTGCGTACGACTCGTATCCGTAAATTTTCACGTACGAATCGTACAAGTACCTTACAAACAGCGAAGTACGATTCGGACGTGAAAAATACCTACGAATAGCGTCGGGAAAAGCGTACGAAAGGGACCCGGGAATTTTTACGTCCGAATAGCGTTGGGAAAAGCGTACGAGAGGGAGTTGGAAATTTTTACGTGCAAATCGTAAAACACAAGTCCGAGCGCGTAAGTACGATCCGTACCGCCCGTCCGAATACACAACCGCATGTAAAAGGACCCGTACGGAGCAAACGCTGTAGCACACATGTACACGGGTAAACTTGTGCCCGGATACGAGACGTACAGCCCCCCCTCACCCCGCATATGTCAGCACCGTACCCCTGTATGTCAGCACCGTACCCCCCTCTGCACTGTACCCCAACACCGTAGCCCAGCCTCCCGCACCCGTACGCACCATACAACACCGTAGCCCAGCCCCGCACCTGTACGCACCGTACCCCAACACCGTAGCACAGCCCCGCACCCGTACGCACCATACCCCAACACCATAGCCCAGCCCCGCACCTGCACGCACCCTACCCCAACACTGTAGCACAGCCCCGCACACGTACGCACCGTACCCCAACACCGTAGCACAGCACCGCACCTGTACGTACCATACCCCAACACCGTAGCACAGCACCGCACCTGTACGCACCGTACCTCTACACCGTAGCCCAGCCCCGCACCCGTACGCACAGTAGCACAGCACCACACCTGTACGCACCGTACCCCAACACCATAGCACAGCCCCACACCCGTACGCACCGTACCCCAACACCGTAGCACAGCTCCGCACCTGTACGCATCGTACCCCAACACTGTAGCACAGCACCGCACCTGTACGCACCGTACCTCCACACCGTAGCCCAGCCCCGCACCCGTACGCACCGTACCCCAACACCGTAGCACAGCACCGCACCTGTATGCACCGTACCTCCACACCGTAGCCCAGCACCGCAACTGTATGCACCGTGCCCCCACACCGTAGCACAGCACCCTCACCCAGCATCGCGTATGGACGGACCGTACCTATGCGAAAAAAGCACGTACAGAACCAGGACACTGTGAAACAGCACAAGGAGGGTCAAATCGACTCGCACAACACCACAAAACACGTCTACATGACAAAATTCTTCTCAATTACTGACCTGGCACATCCTAACAGGCAAACAGAGGCCCTAAACCACAAACACCTCTTATAACCCACCCATAACAAATTCAAACCCAGCCACACCCACTAAAGGACCAATAAAAAGGGCCCACACACACAACCCATGAGCCTTTGCAACAGACCCACTGCTGCCAGACCCCACAGACAAACAACTGCACCTTACTTACACATCAAATACACCTTAACTCACACACCTTCACACAACCTCATTCACAAACACCCCCTCTTCACATTCACACACACACCGTCACATTCACACCCACAACAATCCACACCCACACCCCACACCATGCCCACAGACAAGAATCCAAAGTTCACAAGTGCGGAGCTGGACCTCCTTGTCAACAAAGTCATCAGAGTCGAGCCACAGCTCTTTGGAACATTGGTCAGACAGACCAGCATAGCCCAAAAAACCAGCCTGTGGCAGAGGATCGTCGATAAGGTGAATGCAGTTGCGCCCATCCGAAGGACCAGGCATGAATGCCAATCCAGGTGGTACGATCTGCGCAGGGCAGTCAAGAGGAAAATGAACGAGGAATACGCCCAGAGTAACATCACTGGAGGTGGGCTGCCCCGCAGACCCGTACATTACCATCCCTGGGAGGAGAAGGTGATGGCCACGCTTCCGCCGGTGGGAGTACACGGAGTCGCAGGAGTCGCAGAGCCTGGTGAGTACACTAACAACTCATGTAACATGGGGAGAATGGCATCCACACCACAAACACACCAAATGCACGCAACTTACCCCATGCCCTCACCGCACACAACCACACTCAAGAACCACGCTCATGCCACTAACGTCTCCATGCCCCATTCACTAATAAAGGCAATGCCATGTCCCAGGCCACAACAACCACAAACCCAAGACTGGATTTCCGGGATGCTGGGAGGGTGGGCCTCAAACAACACATTGTGCAACTCAGAAGCAGACACCAATGTCCACAGCCCATATGGCCTAGGTACATACCCAAGCACCATGCCCAATGCACAGGGACTGGCAAAGTACTGACAAGGTAGCTTACACTTGGTCGTGCTGTAGGCAGCACAAGGCCCTCCTGTGACCACTGTACACTCAAACAACAACTCCACAACCTCACATGCCTAGCACAGGAACTCACACACACTGTCATGCCAGCATGCACCATGAGGGGACAGACACATCACCTGGGAGACCCAATGACAAATCACACTACACCCAACAGCAGGCCCGGTCACACACACACCCCTCACACAAGCACACACCCCCGGGGCAGGCTCCGGATTCACCCACTCTCACAATGGACATGTGACACAACAAGACCAATCCATAGCCAAATAAGCATCCGAGCCAAAAATCGACTGGGCAAACACTCAGGAGCACATGCCAATCTGTCCCCCGCAACATACCCATCCACAAGTGGACATTGAGAGGAATGCTAGGCACATCCAACCACCTGGAGGAACTGTCACTACTTGAATATGCATGAAACATGGATGTGGCAAGAAACAGCATTAACATTGTCTCTCTCTCACACACAGGGCAACGTCATCGCCCTCACACCAACAATGGGGGGGAACATTCACAGTCCCAGGCTCAGCGTGAAGATGATCCCACCGGCACTCCATGGATGACCCCGACCAACCTGGCCCCTCTGGTGCCCAAGCCCCTGCAGCACCTGCGTCAGGTACATCTGTGCCAACCACCACCCTCATTCCTGCCACATCCCAGGAGACACCCAGGAGCCCTGCTCGCACTGAATAACACAGCCAGTCTGACCAGGAGGGACCAGGTTCTCCGGGCACCCAGGAGGAGGCAGACGACACCACTAATGCCATCCCTCAGGGGTCCCGTAGACCTGATGTGCCCACAACGGCAGGCCAGGCTCGTGTGGGCAGGGGTGGTGGGAGTGGAGGCCGGCGGAGGCAAGAACCTGACCAGCCAGCTGAGGGAACCGGTATGGCACACATACGCCACATCCTGGACACATACCAGCGTGACACCAGGGGCATCAGCCAGGTAGTGTCGAGCCTCACAGACATCAAGGGGACCCTCGACGAGATGAAGAACCTGCATGCCGAGCAACATGCCAGTCAACAACGACACCAAGGACAGATGGAGGCAAGACTGGCTGAGCTCCTGGCGGTGCAAACGGACATGAGCCGTTCACTCCATCGGATCGCCGACAACATGGGCTACCCTCCCTGTGACACCAGGCGAAGACCACCACCAGCCACAGGGAGGGAGGAGGAGGAGGATTCGTCCAACAGAGCATCACAAGCATCGTCAAGGCCTGCATCTGAGGGTCCCCCAGGAAGGTGGGTCGTCCACGGAAAAGACCGTGAGAGTCAGCGGACCATCCACATCTCCCAGGTCACCTGGCCTGGCACCTGGCCCTTTGGCGCAACAGCAGCACCCCACCCAATGACATTCCCTGCCACATGGACTTGCTGGTCACAGTGTGACCAATGATGACCAACACTGTGGTCTGGACTCTGATGACTCCAACTGACAAGGATTCCATCTCCCCCTGTGAACTTTGGATTCTATGCACCCGGTAGAGCACCTTTGTACATCTACCACAAGACTCACCCCACCAAAAATAAATTATTTTTCTGTCATGAGATGTTGCTGTCATTTGGCATTAGTCCACAACATATGTGCGTGTAAATGTCTAACTATGCCTGAGTGTTGAACTAACTTCACCCATCCATACCTTGGGATCTGAGTCTGGTACAGGACACACATGGGTCACCAGTTATCATTAAATGCAGACATGGAGCACAATACTCACCTGTGATGGCCTCAAGCTGCTGAGGGGGTGCTTGCTAAACTGTGCGGACACACCTATTTGGAAGAGTGACATTTAGGCGTAGAAGTCATGCCTCATTTGGAGGTTCCCTGAGAGGGAATCCCAGGTATGTGTTCCCAGGTGGGAGAACTATGTCCTGCATGCTGGAGTACGGTGGATCTGAAGAATGGTGGACAGGTCAAGGTTGGATGCACGGAGATGGCACTACGGGCTCTCGGATGACAGTGGTACAAGGTTGGTCATGGGTCAGGGTTGTGGCCTGCCTCCTGAGTGTGGGTGGGGAGTCTGAAGGTCATCCTGCAGCACACAGTGATCCATTGCAGCTATCTCTGCTGGACGGTGATGTGGCTGGGGCGCGGGATGTTGCAGCTCAGGTGTGCAGATGCAGCCTGGATGTGGACAAGTGTCCCGGGAGTTAGGATGTGGCTGCTCCGTCGAGGGCAGGGCATTATTTGACACATATGTTGTCATGTACCTGGGGGATGGTCCGTCTGTCCTTGGAGTGGATCTATCTGGGGATCATGTGCATAATGCAGAGGGTGTTGCAGTGTGAGGTACAGATGCTGGTGATTAGCATGGCAAATGTGAGCAAGCAATCCATGATGCACAACATCCTGTGTGCGTGGACACTGGGTGCCTGTGCGGGGCTTCTGCAGGTGGGACACAAGCAGTTGAGCCAGCTGTAAGGGGACAATCCTCAGATGTTGACCTCAGTCCTGTACAAGTCCAGCCTCAGATGACTGCTGTACTGCCATTCATCTATGGATCTCATGCAATCTTGAATATTGGAACTGGAAATGTCTGCGTCCTTGGTGAGGGTGAGGAGCGCCTGGCTGTCAATGGCATACGAGTTGATGATGAGGTTGTGTGCGCATGTGATGGTGGAGAGGGGGTCCTGGACACATTGTAGAATGACACGCTGAGAGATGATACCTGTGCCATGTGCCTCACGATGACAGCATACTACATGCAGAAGCCTTGAGTCCCACTCCCATGGCCTTGCAGGGGTACAGAGCCGGTGGGGAGTAGGAGGGACATGAACTGGTGGGTGTGACAGGGCCTGGAAGGCGTGGCAGCGCTGTGTAGGCAGTCGGAGGTGCACACTCATCATGCAAAGGTGTTGTGTGTGCCCTCAGTGTATGCCTGAGAGCAGCCGGGAGATGTGTGGATGGACCTTGCTTTGAGGGTGGCTGCAACATCAGACTGTGGTGTGAAGTGGGTCAAGCACAGACCTCAGGGTCGTGCAATGTGCACATTGCATGTGCAGACGGTCCAACCTTTGGCACCGCGTGGCCGCAACTGTGGCACAGACAAGCTGATGACAGCCAAATGAATGGGTGGAGGGAGGAAGGGAGGTGCATCTTTGATGTGAGTTGCCAAATCTGGAAACTACGTGTGCCGATGCTGCAGTGGCTGCAACAGCAGGCGGCATGTCCTGGGAACGATGCCACAATATCCACACAAAGACTAGGATGTCAGAAAGGACCACTGCAACAGGTGTATGCCAAGGAAGGAGTAACCGGCTTTCAATGGCACACCCAGAGACAAAGGATGCACAATCACCAAAGATGACTGACACTGGATCATGAAACTGAAGGCCGAGCTGCACACAGGAAACACACCCCAGAAGGTGTTGACGGCCCGTTGTGGGGACCAACATGCCAAACCACATACACAGCCATGGACATCATGCACAATAGAGAATTAAATACATGAAGAACAGCATGCAGGTTGCTAATCTACACATAGACTCATATGCACAATCCATGACAACCATGCCAGAGATGCCGCATGCACAGTGGCAATAGACCTGCATTGACAGCGATGAGGCACCTTGGTGGCTGAGGAAACCCTTTATTTCTCAGGATCACACCTATGCAAATGCATCAATATTAACTGACTCACAGGTCTATTGGATTAACATGTGGGACCTATACTGGACACCCCCAGATGCTGTAAATCCATAGTACTGGCACACAAGTGAAGGGGGTGACCCAAACATCCCCTGCTGCACACGGAGAGGCGGCAATTCCCCATAGAGCCTCTCATGGGGATGTCCCGCAATCTGTCCACCCGTAGCCTCCCGTATGTTTCCGAGGGAAGTTGTACACACATTGATGCCTTCATCAAATTCCACTATCCCATTACAGATGACTGTCACGAAGTGTGACTATCAATTCATGTGAGTCATGCTACATGTCATGTGCCCCATGTTGAGTCCACATGTATGCATAGTAACAAAACCTGCACAGGAGCATTGCCCACACATTCCAGCCAACTGCCACACCCAAAATGCCTTGCTGTAACCCTTACCCAAAGGAGACTTTTCACCATGTCCGTGCATGTAACGCTGATTCTGCACACGTTGCAACACGATGCCACGAGCAGACAGCATGCGCAACTACCCGGGGATGAGAGACACACAAGAAGTCAGGAAAAACATAGTCATCCGCATGCATGATCATGTACTCCAAATGACTAAGGTTGACACCATGCCAGTTGTCAAATCAGTGTGTCAGCTGAAATGTGTGGAATTACATCAGCACATGAGTGACACATCAGAACACACCTCAAAGTCACATACAGTCAGCTGGACACACACATTGCAACACATGCCACACAAGGCTCCAAGCGTGCACACTTAGACCCAGAGACTCACCATCATGAGAAGAAGTTGTGTTTGAGCTGACTCCGGATGTCCTCCTCCTCCTCCTCCTCCTCCTCCTCACTTGCCTCGTGACCAAGGCTGTCATCCTCCACGGGTGGATGGTCCTGCTCATCGGGATCCAGGATGAGTGGCACAGCTTTCTCCACTGCCATGTTGTGCAGCATGCAGCACACGAGGAAGATTTTGCAGACCTTCACCGGTGCATATGGTAAGGACCAGCCGGTCTTGTGGAGGCACCGGAATCGGCTCTTCAGGAGGCCAAACGTCCTCTCAATCACTCGCCTGGTCTGCCCATGGGCGTTGTTGTAACGGTGATCTGCAGCTGTTCTGGGGTTGCGGAGAGGCATCACCAACCATGGCATGTTGGGATAGCCAGAGTCCCCTATATGAAAACATCATGTCAAGAAGTGGGTCAGGAGATGCCATCACATACTAAGACACCACTAAATACTGGACAAACAGAGTCTACCCACCAACAAGACATGCTCATTCGTTGTGCAGCTGCAGCATCATTTCTGGCACCCTGCTACGCCTCATGATGTAGGCATCGTGTGCTGACCCTGGAAAACGTGCTCAGACATGGGAAATCAACATGTTAGCAATACACACCAAAAGGGCATTAATGGAGTGATAATGTTTCCGGTTTCGATAGGCCACCTCCTGTGCCTGTGGTGCTACCAAAGCCACATGTGTCCCATGAATGGACCCAAGTACATGGGGCATCCCTCCCAGGGCATAGAACTCACCCTTGATACCTGTCAACTGCTCACGAGTTGGGAAATGGATGAATTCATCCAGGTGCTCCAACATGGCCTCTAAAACATCATGCAGGACACGGCTGAACATGGTCTGGGACATGCCACCCACATCAGCTATGGTGAATTGAAACGTACCGGTGGCAAAGAAATGTAGGGCTGACATCACCTTCATCTTGGGGGTCAGCGCAGTCGGATAACTGTGTCACGGTTGGAGGTGTGGTGCCAGCCTGTTCGTCAGGTCCTCAATTATCTGTTGGGAGAAACTGTATCGGCGTATGCAGTCACGTTTCCTCATGGCACCCAAGTCTGGCATTGGTCGGGGGAGAGGCGGTGCCCTGCAGAAAATTGGAAGGAATAACGATGCAATGTCAATGCACTCAGCACATGTTCAACAGCTAATGCACATATGCTACATACAGAGTCTGTACTGTGCAATACAACCTGCACACGTATGCCAGCATGGTGATACTCCTACCAAGAGCCAGCTACAAACATGGATTGTCACGGTCTACATGCCATGCCATGAAAGTAGCTGTGGGGCAGTGTGAGTGAATAGCCAGACAAATTACAGGAGTGACATACATCCACGGATGTGCAATTGAAGGAAGTCATCTCACACAGACAGCTGGCGCCAAGCTAGACACACAGGTCACATGTCATGGAAAATAGGACAGACCACACACCTTGCCATGAAGGGGTACATGTCAAAAATTATCACACAGACATTGAGACTAGGCTGATATATCCTAAGCTCGCAAGTCCCTGTTCGATGCATACAGACACACGTGACGTGTTATTCCACATGTGTCCTTGTGTGTGTAATAGTGTGACATGGGCATCTACACACAGAAACATGTTGGATGCAGCTACAGCAGATGTCGTTGACGGAACACCAACAGCAAGATCATGGGAACACATGACACACACATGACATAGTCACATCGTGGCACGCAAGTAGTGAGATGTCAGGTGTCATCATCCGTGTACCTGGCATCAGGGGACAGTTGCGGGTGTTGGTGACTGTGCCATGCCAGTGATGCAGTGCTTGACAAGTTTGAACTACATGCACACATGTAAAAGGTGTGAAGGGGAAGTGCGCCACATAGTGCCCCATCGCACATGACATGTGTACACAGGTCATGACACAACTATTGGGTTTACACATGAGGAGACATGTGCCACATCACTGCCTGACACACCTAGGCCCTACACATGAAGGACTGCACTGACAATGACTTGATGTCCATCCTTGTGCGAGTCTGACACCTCCATTCCTTTCCTGTGCGCCTCCTATCACCAGTGTAAGCTGCGAAACGCACCGTACACACGCTCTGAGGGCGTGTGTACGGTCGTATCACTATATGGGGTTTGGGTAGGAGTACGCGTGTGTGTACATCCCGTAGCACTATGGCGTACGCCTAGGGCAACACTACCATAGTGCTACGGGCCGTACCCGCGTGTGTACGGGCCGTAGCACTATGCCGTACGCCTAGGGCTCCACTACCATAGTGTTACGGGCCGTACGGACGTGGGTACGGCCCGTAGCACTATGGTAGTGTTGCCCTAGGCATACGGCATAGTGCTACGGCCCGTACACACGCGGGTACGGCCCGTAGCACTATGGTCGTGTTGCCCTAGGCGTACGCCATAGTGCTACGGCCCGTACACACGCGGGTACGGCCCGTAGCACTATGGTAGTGTTGCCCTAGGCATACGCCATAGTGCTACGGGGCGTACACACGCGGTTACAGCCCATAGCACTATGGCGTACGCCTACGGTTACACTACCATAGTGCTACTGGCCGTACACACGTGGGTATGGCCCGTAGCACTATGGTAGTGTTGCCCTAGGCGTACGCCATAGTGCTACGGGCCGTACACACGCGGGTACGGCCCGTAGCACTATGGCATACGCCTACGGCTACACTACCATAGTGCTACAGCCCGTACACACGCGGGTACGGCCCGTAGCACTATGGTAGTGTTGCCCTAGGCGTACGCCATAGTGCTACGGCCCGTAGCCGCGTGTGTACGGGCCGTAGCACTATGGTAGTGTTGCCCTAGGGGTACATGTGAAATGCAGCGTACCTGTGTGGGGATTTGAAATTTACAATGGGGACACATAAGGGACAAGTATTAGGGCCTACATGCATGCTGGTTGTCATGGATACCCACTTTAAATTTCAAATGTTTCCATCATGTGGCCTGGAAAAAGCAGTTGGCCACATTATACATTGTTGCAAAGTGGTTGTTGACTTGACATCATGCAGCTAATGTGAAAAAATGTTAGGGCTGTCACTGGTGTATGTTTAAAGGGATTGGAGGAAACGTAGGATGCAAATGAGTCTGACCAATCAATCGGTACTCCTGTTCATGAAATAGCCCAGCAAGGTAGATATAAGTCAGCCAGAACCCATGAGAGGGCACTTGCCTGCACAACCTTTGATTCGACAACACTGCTGCTGCTTGTGATTCCTCTGGCACCATGTCAAGGACTGTGGAGAGGGCCCAGCCATTTACCCAGGAGGAGAATGAGGCGTTGCTGGACGTCATCCTCCCACAGTACCCCAGCCTGTATGGTAGACCAGGGGAGCAGGTGAGTGCTGAATCAGCTACCTTTGACTGTGCCCCTTTTTTGTGACTGGCACTTCTGGCATTGTGTCAAGGTGTGACAGACATGCAATGTTGTTTAGAGTGGGTCCCGGGAAGGGGGGGGGGTATGGCTTATATCTGTCATGCAGTGCATGATGTGGTTCATGTGTGCACTCCTCACTTGCATTGTGCTTACTGTGACATTCACTGCATGCTGCATGGCACATTCAGCATAGCTAATCCTCTTGGCCCTTCTTGTTCTATAGTCTGAGGTGAATCAGTGTTCCCCCCATGTGACAGGTGACTGTACCTACAGATGTGTGTGAGTTGAGTGGAGCTGTGGTGAGAGTGTCTAAATGATCTGGACATTGATGTGTGTGAATGTTCCTTGTCATGTGGGTGAGTGTCTATGTGTAGTTTTGCACCACAGCTTCATGGAGGAGGCAACAGCTCTACCCATCTGATGTGAGAGGTGATCCGTGCTGTGTGTCTGACTTGCTGGGCTAGCCCCACGCCTGTGACACCCCCCAGGCAAGTGGCACATGTGCAGAGTGAGGTTTGTATCGGCTGTTGCCACTGGCAGGTGAATGATCTGTGCCTGTGTGTGTCTGTGTAGTCTGCTGATGTTGGGTCAGTGGCCTGGGGCATGTGACTGCTTGGAGGTGCTGGCCATCAGCTTTGTGTTGCTTGTGATGTACAGTGTGTGCCATGATCATGGAGTGTGTCGCACCACTCATGCCACCTGTGTACTTCCAATGCCATGTAGTGCATTGGGCCTTACACAGAGACGAATGTCCCTATGACTGAGGTGCTATTCATTGGCAGCATACTATGCCCTGTGCAACACATCAAAAATGTTCAAATGTGTGTCTCTGTGACATGGAGCAGGTGTAGTGATCTATTCTCACTTTGGCATCCTCACAGGTAACCGCCTACGAGAAGGGGAAGATATGGAATCGGGCCGTCAGGTCCGTGATGTCGGTGGAGGGTCGCAGTCGGCGCCTGGCACATGTGAGGAAACGCTGGCAGGACATCCGGTGCTGGACCAGGAGGATCGCCCGGGTCCTGCTGGGGGACGCACCAGAAGGCAAGAACCGCGGGCACCAGCGCCTGACCCACCAAATGAAGCGTGTCCTGGCGGTGGTCTTCCCTGACATGGATAGGCAGTTACAGGAGAAGCAGCAGCAGGAAGGGGGTAGGTAAATTTGTGTATGTAGTGTGTCACCAGCTTTTGGATGTGCTCAGTCGCAGGGATACACTGCCAGGGTTGATATGTGCTTTGCATATTCTGTTCCCCAAAGTCATCCACTGCTGTTCTTCCTCCTTTCCCCTCCTTGACATGTGTTCCCTGGTCTGTGTGTAATCACTATTGCACATGGACATCTAGGCTGGCAGTTAAACCAAGTGCACATTGCTGACTGCATCATGTAGGGGTGGTTTCGGAGACATGTGTTGTTACCTGTTCAGTCATTTGGGGGTCCATTTCAGTTGGCACTGCTGCTGAGTCTCAACATAGGAGTGTGAGTTTTCAAATGAACAGACTTGCAGCATGCATTAACAATGCTGTGGCCTCAGACATGCTGTGCATGAGTGGTAGATATGCATAGTGCCGGGACGGTAGCTCATGTTGCAGTGAGATAATTCCAGGACCATGGAGCAGTGTGCCCACTACAGTACCCTAAGACACCCTTGCCTCGGTATCATGTGTGTCATCCTAAACTGTGCCCATTCTCAATGTGTTCAGCATAGTTTTGCCACTGTGGCATTGTTCCCTGGCCTCATTTGTATTTATCTAAAGAGTGCTACATGTGCCCATTGTACCGGCTGACCCCATTTAGCTTGTGCATCCTCACACTGGCCAGTGCCTGTGTGTCTATGTACAACAATCTGTTGAGGTTCTTTGTCACAAATATGTATTTGCAGCCTCATGAGGTGATGTGGATTACAATTAGGATCTCCTGATTCCCTTTTTAGTGAACCCAGGTGGAGAGGTGTCAATTCTTGAACTGTCTCAATCACATTGTCTCAGGTATGGGGTGTTTGTGCAGGCAAGGCCTACATGTTTAAACCTTATGTCTCCTTGCCAGGTCTGACCAGTGTGTGATGATTGTCTGGACAGGCACTCGACGTGCAGTGACCCAGGCATGTTGTGCTGGGTGTCATGTTTGTGCTTTGCAGCATGTGTCACAAGTTAAAAAACATGTGTCCTGCTCATCCATGATTGGCACCGGTGTGTGCTCCAGATGCTAAGTCAATTTTGTACAGTTTTGTACTTCCCAATGGATCTGATAGTATAACTGTTGGTTTTCTGAAGTACTCACAGGTCTATGAGTGTGGGGACCCCTTCAGCATTGGCGTCTGTAATGTGGCATTGGGTGCAACAATACAATTTCGTTCACAGTGACCAGGAGGTGGCATGCCGTCATGGTCTGCCTGTGCTACACTGGTCACAGACACTGGCTTCTCTGTACTATTGGATATCCAGTTATTTGCTGTGGTGTCCTGATTTTCATTATTTCAGGGGGCATGTTGGATGAACCAACTGGGGAGTGCGGGGCTTACATATGTGCTGGGTATTCTAGATGTTCCTCATGATGCTTTTCATAATATGCACTGTGACCTATTTAGTTTGGACCCATGTGTCAGATGTACACAGGTGACTGATTATTTCCTGTGTCTTCACCTTGCCCACAGCATCATCGGGGGACACCGAGGGAGACACAGGCACGGACGTGGAGGAGGGATCCAGCACCAGTGCCACCACTCCTGGCCAGTCGGCTGCATCTAGTGGCACGGAGGGCGAAGGGAGTGCGGCGGAGGACCTGGGTAGTACCACCAGCGACTACGACGCAGATGGGTCCGAGGCTGAACTCCCTGAGGGGGCGGAGGCTGCTCCAACAGCTGGCAGCAGCACTACCACTGTCACCGCCCCCTCCATTCCCATCACCGCCCTCCCAGTTGCTCGGGTCCCTTCTGTCCGTGTAGGGCAACAACGTGTCTCCTTCATGCCAGGCACCGCACCCCCTGCCCCTGTCTCCCCTGCTGCCCTCACTGCCGAGTCTGTGGACATTCAGCGGCAGTTGCAGGTTGGGCAGACATCGATCCTGACTGTCCTCCATGGCCACACCAGGCTACTGACACAGATGGTGTCGTACATGGAGGGCATGTCATCAGCGATGTCTGACCAACGGATGTTGCTGAGGTCCATGGACTCATCACTGACGGCAGCAGTGGGTCTCCTGCAGCGCTTCGTCCCCCCACCTACCCCTGCTCCATCCACACCTCCCACTCCCATTCCTGTCCCAAGCACACACACACCTTCCCAGGCAGGCACCACACCAGACACAGGCAGCACACCAACAGGGAAGGGCAAGCGCACACCTCCTGACACACACACTCAGGGGGAAGAAGGCACACCCACTGAGTCTAGGGCACACAGGCAGACAAGCAGAC
This sequence comes from Triturus cristatus, assembly GCF_964204655.1. Taxonomy (NCBI): domain Eukaryota; kingdom Metazoa; phylum Chordata; class Amphibia; order Caudata; family Salamandridae; genus Triturus; species Triturus cristatus. The sequence goes on from NC_140584.1 coordinate 1,154,376,114, forward strand.
ACAGTGGGAGTCCGCAGTCCTCACGACCCACTTCCTCCAAAACCACTCCCCTTAGCTCCCCTGCCCAACAGTCAGACAAAGAGACCGTCATAGCTAGTCTGTCCCTCAGCCCCAGTGTGACACCACCCCGCAAGCGGCCAAGGAAGTCCCCGGGCAGGGGAGTTGAGTCCCCCCCCTGTCCACCACCTCCCCCAGTAGTGCTGCAACCCATCCCTCTGACCCCCCCCCCTCCTTGGGGCCTGTAGTTCCTTCGGGTGCAGGGGAGACGCGTGCAGCGCAATACTGACCTCCACCTTTGGTGCTGCCCCACCCCCTGTGGTGGAGTCGTCCGTCCCTGCACCCCCAACATCTGCCCTACCCCCTCCTGTCCCTGCGGTGCCTGGTCCTTCCCCACCTGATGTCCCCACCCCAGTCGATCAACCAGAGGTATCAGATGTGCAGGCAAGCTAAGGGAGACGCGTGGCCATGTGTCCCCCCCAGGACTTCGTATCTGGACTTGCCTATGGGCAATGTATATAGACTGTCCTTTTCTACTTATTGTTTTCATGCTGAATAAAGCATTTTGTTTTCCCTTTGCACACAATTGCTTTTCAGGTATTGATGTTGGTGCTGATGCTCCATGAGTTGGGGTGGTGATCATGTGTTGGGTATCTGGAAAATGTAGTAGTCTGCTGCTCATGGGGTGGACCCTGGTATCTGCGTGGCATCACATGGTCTCTGCAATGATTCTTAGGTCGTGTATGCTCTTTGTGTTTGGAGACATTGTCCCAAGGAGTGTTCCTTCCTCTGTGGCACCTGCCTTCTTCCCTGCAGGGATTTGCACCATTGTGTTGCTGACCTGTGTCTACATTCCCTTGGTGGCTGATGGATCCCTTCAACTATGTCCATGCCTGCCCAGCAATGTGTCCGGCTGCATCGTCTTTGCCAACCTTGGTAGTCACTGTACTTGTGTATAGAGTATGTTGCCATGCCTCCATGGGGATATGGTCCCTTTACCGCACTATGCATGTGTGTACTCCCAGCCTAGCACACATTTGGTACTTGTTCTGCAGGGTATTTGGTCACCTGACTGACAATTGTAGGCAATGTATCTGTGGAAAGTCCACCCTATTCCTTCCATGGGAGACAATGACTTGGTGGCTGTGCCTGCACCTGTACATTCCTATCAGTCCGGGAATGTGCGTGACAGTGTGTGTTCCCTTTGGCTCTCCTAGTTTAGTAGGCTTTCACATTACTATACAGTCTTGTGACATGGTCTCAGTGTGTGTATTGTGCTGCATCCGCCAGGGGTGGGTATGCATGTGTCATTTGTCATCGCACCCACATGTGGTGGGGAATGACATCCATCCTCATGGGAGTGGGACACTGCTGTCAGTGATGCGTTGAAATGGCACTCTCTACATAGTCGCACATTGGGGATGCGTTCATGGACCCATGGAGTTGTGGTCATCTGAGGATGATGCACCCACCCCTCATATGTCTGGGCACTGCTGGGAGTGATATGCACCCACACCTCATATGTCTGGGCACTGCTGGGAGGCCTCTGCACCCACCCCTCATATGTCTTGGCACTGCTGGGAGTCCTCTGCACCCACCCCTCATATGTCTGGGCACTGCTGGGAGGCCTCTGCACCCACCCCCATGTCTCTGTCCACTGCTGGGAGTCCTCTGCAGCCACCGACCCACCCACACACACCCTTGGTACACTGCTGTCCTGTGCATACACACACACTAATATACTGCTTAATGCTGCACCAGGCCCTGTGCCGACATTCATTGCGTGTGTACGCCTTGTATCCATTCTGTGCTGGTGCCGTAGGGGTATGGGTTGGACGGACCCTAACCCCGCAGTCATAGGATGTACGGGCCGTACCCACGCTCTGAGGGCGTGGGTACGACGCGCACCCGTCACCACTCCAATGGTGGTACGGCCCGTACCCACGCCCCCACAGCGTGGGTACGGCCCGTACCACCATTGGAGTGGTGATGGAGGGGTACGTGCCGTACCCACTGAGAAAAATAGAGATTATGACAAAGCCTATGTGTCCCCTATGTGTTCCCCAACGTTTTTGTGCACATGCATGTACGCCATGCATTTTCCCTCCATGGCCTGTCAACCATGATGCCTATGCTATAACGTGGCCTGCCATCAAGTCTCCCATGAGAGAAACAACAAATCTGCACTGAGGCCTACACGTTTTGCATCATGTTTTCCTGCACTCGTGTCATTTTCATGAAAGCCCATTTTGTGGCTCAGCCGGAGCCCGAAAAGAGGTTTCAGGCCTCAGACGCTCTGAGAGCTGCAGCTGCGTATCCTTGGCCTCGCACACTTGGGCCTCAGCCAAAGGGGCCCAGTCCGGGGTGCCGAGATAGTATTGAGCACGGTTATCTGCTTACTCCTACTGAATCACATTCCTGCCTGGAAAAGGAGGAATAAACAAAACCCGCCTGCAAAGGATAGAGCCTAGCCTTTCTGTCTCCTTTTCAGTGATTGCAAAGCTCACGTCAGTGAAAAGCCCATAGCCCCCATGTAAGGCCCACGCAGTGAATAAAGAAATAGAAGCCACATCGGCTCTTGGTGATGGGCAACCTATGTCACAGATCAGTTCCTGCTCCGGACTTTAGATATCAGATAATACAAGATGTGCTGGTCGTCCTGACACTGAAGGCCTCTCTTCCAGACTCCCCGACTGCACAGCAGCCTTCCCCCAGTTACACGTCAGTTACACGTCATGCTCGAGTTGAGCACAAGTAAGGCAAAGTTCCAGTAAAGTTCCAGCTGATCACGCAACCCCCTCCAGGTATCCACCCACCTATGACACTCACCTATGACTCATCAAGTGGACGCCCACATGGACGCCCACCTTCACGCTTACTTACACGCCCACATGCTCTTATCTCATTCTCTCTTGCTCTGCCTGAAGCGCTCCTGCTTACGTATAATATTGAATGTATATATACTGTACTCTGTGAATAAGGTTTCAGAAGACCCTTCCTGATCCCTTGTGGTGATGGAACCATTCTCCCTATAACTCGAGTTATTGGAATAAAGCCCTTTTGAACCTGATACCACGGACTCAGCCTCTTGCTTTATGCATGATCCTATTGATACCTATAGAAATTATGAGTGCGTAATACTTTATTTACGACATTTAATGGCGCCCGAATAGGGACAAATCCCCTTCCCCACGCGCCGGAGATGAAGGTCCAGTTTTGCCCCCTTCTACAGCCGTGACGGACTTCAAGTGTACACGTCGCGGGTTTTCCCGCCAACTCCCTCAGGCCAACGAAGGAGACGGACTGCGACCAGGCATCCATACGAGTTGGTGAGGATTGCGGATCGTCCCGACCCAGAGCCCACCCTGCGAGAGAGCTGTGTCTGAGGTTTCTAGAGATCCACCAAAGATACGCCATTCCCGCGCAGCGTCGAGTGTCCGAGGCCTTCAAGTTCTGCTTACCGGTGAGTTTCATGGGGGTTGCATAAAGACGGGTTCATTTAATGAACACGGTAAAGACGTGTCTCACTTGTGAGACCGGTATGGTTGTGCTGTATTCCAGTGCATAAAGTTTTCAAGTATTCAAGTATTCAAGTGCATGCATAAAGTCATTCAAGTATTCAAGTATTCAAGTATTCAGGTGCACCGATTCAACTGTATGAATGTTGTTGTCTTAGTCAGGTTCAGTTAGGTTTGAATGTGTCAGGTTTGTATGTAAGATTGTTTCATTGTGATTTTTTGTTTTTGGTTACATTTCAACATGCCGTTGTTTTCGAAACTGCGTAAAATAGGTACTAGGAAAGGTGTATTAGAGGAATCAGTTAACATTCCGCCTAGAGACACACCTGGACATTTCATGTACTGTAAACATGGTTTAGAAGCCGTGTTGTTTTTAGAGCTATGGGTGGATTACACGAAGGATTTAGAGACACAGCATAGATGGCCTATCACGGGAACATGGGATGCGGAATGCATTATGAAGGTAGAGGAAGAGCTATGGAAGAGAAAATGTAGACCTGCTCAGAAGGATGCCATTGAGTTTTGGCGCAAGAAGTCACATAGAAGAACAGAGAAAGAGTTCCACAAAGCAGAGAGAAGTAGACAGGAGTCTGAAAAAGCCAAAGAAAAGAAGTTACAGGAGGAAGGGGAGCGGGTCAAAAGAGAACAGGCTGAAAGAGAAAGAAATACTGACGTTGCTGGTATTTATCCCGTCCTTTCAGAGGAACTAGCAAGAGTGGCCCCAGTAGAAAGACCCGTTAGAGTGCCACCGCAAGTACCCCGAAAAATAAGACCAACAGCATCCGAAGCGTTTATTAACACCTACCTAGAGGAATCCCCACCAGCATACCTAGACGGATCTTTCCCTGCACCCCCAACACAGGCCCAGCTCCAGGAGCTCGAGGACGGCGGGGAGGGATCCGGGACAGCATCAGGAGGGGGGCCAACTGTAAAAGTTGACATCTCCGAATGTATATACGATCCAGATCCAGGAAAGGGCAATATGCTCGTGATTTCACTAAGACTTAGACGAGCAGTCGCATATGTGGAAAAATTACCAGATATGGATAAAGACCTAAAGAAAATGTACAAATTCATAAGAACAGGGGAGGGTCCTGAGTGCATAGCAGAGGCCACACAAAACAGAAAAGTAATTATTAAGAACTATATCCTTCGTTTCCTAATTAACTGTCTGATCAGGGAAAAAGACGAAGGTGACGGGGACGTACATCCTTGTTATATAGGTTGGAGTGATCATATAGATGCCGGTCAGCATGATAAATCAGGACAGACAGACAGCATGTTGACCAAAATTCCGAAAGGCAATAATAGCCTCACACAAAGCAGGACCGGACGGAAAGGCTGAGTCATCCTCTGATGACGCAGCCGGGGACAAATACAAAGTACTATACGTGGGCCATGCCCGACGGTTCGAGAGGCCCAAGGGCCTCAATTACCGTAAACAGGGAACGGCTATAAAAGAAAGATATTCCCTTGAAAGTTTATTCCAAATTACCGAAAAAGCCCTGAATAAATGGATAGGTAAAGACCAGCCCCTCACCCCGACCGAAAAAGAATTAGCACGGTCAGCGACCCTGTGGGTGTCCCAATATGATACATATAATGATGATATAGTAGCCCAAAGGTTCTTGAGCCTCCCACCAAACGAACAGCGCATAGCTGGTGTTTACATGGTCCAACATTTGATTACGTTGTCAAAAGGAAATTGAGAGGGGTGTAGCTAGAGAAAGAGCAACACCTGTGATTTGATGACACCCCTAATGTACAAAGTGTTAACGAAAAATAATTAGTGATCGGTTAAAAGTTTAGCTTGAAAAAAAAATTGTGGGTATTTCGAATTTGCAAATTGTTCAAGAATACAGGTTTGTGTTCTTGGTGGTTCAGTGAGCCAATGTGCTGGGTCCAGACGGTTGTGGGTCCTGATTCACGCTGAACATGCAGAGACTCCCACCTATTAGAGGTTGATAAAATAAGTACCATTGTGCGAAGTAATACCCAATCTCTGCTCTGTGCTAGTAAGTTATGTGCTGTACATTATTCACCGTGAGCGTTTTACTAATCTGAGATTGGAAAAATAAGATTACGATCCCCTGAAAACAAATTGTATATCAAAAACAATTTTTCAATAGGGCGAATTATTGCAGTTTATATGGAATTGGGAAGACTTTTTGTCTTTGACAGCTTCAGAGTGAGGAGAAGGTGGGGGCTAAAGAGCGCAGAATGTGATACAGAAATCGAAGGCAGATTCTGACCTTGAAGCCTGTAAGGTGTGGGCTAGGAAAAGGAGCAGAAAACGGGAGGTGAAATCACTGCTTAGAAAGCTTCTCTGACATAGCATCTGAGGGCCAGGAGTAGATAGAAAACAGATGGCTGGCAGCCCAGGCTCAAGCCGGGCTGAGGGGCTATTTTTAGCTTCTCTGATACAGACAGGGCAGCTGAGAAATGAAACTCGAGAAGCCTTCCCTTGTTCTATTCTGTGCAAGACTAGTGCCCCGAGGAAATGTCTATGGAAGACTGTTGTTTTTCTTTCTTAACTACTGTTGAATTAATTCTAGAACAAAAAGTAAAATGATGCTCTTGCTTGAAATTTTAAGGGCTATATGCCTATATAAAAACGATTTTCAAATTCAGACAATTTTCACAGTGGAAATTGTGGCCCAAAGCTGCCACCAGTTGGATTGGCAAAATGATCCAAAGGTTACAAGTATGAGAAGAAAAATGAGATATGCGCCTTCAAACAGGAAATCAGGGTACATTGTGTTGAAATAGATGCATAACACCTTTCCAAAAAGAAATGTTCGTGTGTTTTTCATTTTTGATTTTTCTTACTGGTCCTGTGTGTCAGAAATAACACGGTCAGTCCAGCTGACAGCTGCTCATCATTTAGATGACCTTCTGTCAGATGGGGGGTGAGTAAGGCAGGAAAGGAAAATCAGTTATTGATTATAAGCCTGACAAATTAAGCAGGCCAGAATGTTCGCCTCTGAGCTGTAGGTACGGTAATTGCGCATCACTGCTCATTTATATATGTTATTGTAATTTGTCTATGCTTTCTGTGCTTGGTATACTGATGGCTTGGCATATGTATTTTATATATGTTTTGTTTTTGTGTCGTATTGACCAGTCTGTTTAGCATTAATACAAGTTCTCCAGTGCGGTACAGAGATGGTCGTGACGACGTCAATCTTTGCGCAGCGCTTGGCTGGAACTTGTTCACAATTACTAAATTTCACAGACATGATATTACCATTATCATGCTGGCAAAATAGCAGACAACACGTTATCAGTGTATGTCTAATTGGTATTGGAGATGAATAAAAAAAAAAAAGGCTATGCAAGACTAAAATATGTATCACATGACTGCCCTTCTCTTATAGACAGGCAGCCTCGGTCATATGTTTCCAGATTGGACATTAAGGAACCTTTATGATCTATACACTCGCATCTTAACACTTGAAATGCCTGTTTTAAATAAGGACTGCCACCCCAGAGTGACAAATCTGCCTTTTAGAATGGACGTGGACGTGGACGCGTACCTGTCACCACGACAATGGTGGGACGGCCCGTACCCACGCTGTGGGGGCGTGGGTACGGCCCGTACCACCATTGGAGTGGTGATGGAGGGGTACGCTCTGAGGGCGTGGGTACAGCGCGTACCCCTCCATCAACACAACAATGGTGGTACGGGCCGTACCCACACTCTGAGGGCGTGGGTACGGCGCGTACCCCTCCATCAACACAACAATGGTGGTACGGGCCGTACCCACGCTCTGAGGGCGTGGGTACGGCGCGTACCCCTCCATCAACACACCAATGTACCCACGCTCTGAGGGCATGGGTACGGCGCGTACCCCTCCATCACCACAACAATGGTGGTACGGGCCATACACACGCTCTAAGGGCGTGGGTACGGCGCGTACCCCTCCATCAACACACCAATGGTGGTACGGGCCGTACCCATGCTCTGAGGGCGTGGGTACGACGCATACCCCTCCATCAACACACCACTGGTGGTACGGGCCGTACCTACGCTCTGAGGGCGTGGGTACGGCGCGTACCCCTCCATCAACACACCAATGGTGGTACGGGCCGTACCCACGCTCTGAGGGTGTGGGTACGGCGCGTACCCCTCCATCACCACTCCAATGGTGGTACGGGCCGTACCCATGCCCCCACTGCGTGGGTACGGGCCGTCCCACCATTGTCGTGGTGACGGGTACGCGTCCACGTCCATGTCCATTGTGACGGTGCGTTGGGAGTGGTGGACACGCCCCCCCCCGAAGTGACCAGAGACAGGAGGTCATGTATGTACGGGACATATATACTTTTTAAATTGGGTGGGGGTTATGTTTCCTGCCCCTGGCCCCCCCCTTTGCCCCTGGGTGTTGTTCTGACCTTCTGCGGCGTCGAAGTGGGTTTCTGTGCACCAGGTCATAGGCTAGGAGGGCCGGGATGACACGTAGGATAGGGTCCATGGCTGTCCGTCGCGTCCCGCTGCTCCTTCTTCGCTTTGTCCTGAATTTCCCGGCAGTTTTTAGCTGCCGTAAAAAATGGTCCGTGCGGAGTGACGTAGGCACGAATCGTACTTGCTGGTCCGTAAAACGCTGCCTGACTCCGTCCGGACATCACGTACGCGATGTCCCAGATCGGAATTGTGGGTATGTTTTCGCCGCACGTACTTTTGTATGAATCGTACGGAATTTATTTTCTGTACGATTCGTACTTGCTGCTTTGTAAGATGGAAATCCCGGGTACGAGTCGTATGGAGAATACGCTCCGTACGACCATTCGTACCCGGGTTTTCCAGAATCGGAATTGGCACCAGAGAAGAAGTTTGTTAAGAAAAGAGTTTAAGAAGCAAGGAGTCAGGAACTGTAGAAACTCAATGATGGATTAATCGGAGGCAAGAAAGACAATGGTAAACATTAGAATAGTACAGTTGCTGGGCTTTTTTAAATCCATGGTTGGTGTAAAGGCTCTGACATTGTTGGTGCTGGGGGGCTGATGCAAAGAGGCGCCAATAGTAATCCATGCATGAACAGACTGCTAGAAAAATGGTCGTAAGCTGCTGTCTAACCCGTCAAAACAGATATCATTAAAACATTGTTTATGTCTGCTCGCAGAGGTTTAGCACTTTCAATGCAATTTGCGAAAAAGCATTAACACGATTACCTGAGCTCTGAAAACCTGTACCAACATCAACATACCCCATTTTTCGGACATGAATTTGCAAAATAGGGTATCTTCTATGTAAGATTTACACATTGCATAGTCTTTGGCCTGTTAATCTAACCACGGAAATTGGAAATGTATCCAATATTTTAGATGGGTTGGATACTAAATTTTAACGATGGTACCCAATTTAGTAATAAAAAGGTTTCTTGACAGGAACTTATGGGGTGCTTCGCTATGTATTGACAGCTGCTAGGGAAACAGACTTAAGTTGATGCCTATCCCTTTAAACCATGTCCCAATGAAAAGTCAATTTAATTGTATTTGCCGAGGTTTAGCACTTTAAGTGTAATCAGGATAAATGCATAAACACAATCAAGTCAGTTGGTATGCTTATACCAAAGTTACTATACCCCTCAACCCCTTTTTTTACAAAATGGAATTTCAACAATATGCTTTTCGCAATGTAAAATATGCTGATTGGATAGCCAGTCATATTAACCTGCCCACTATTCCATTCTTCTATCTATCAATATAACCTCATTTAGGAATGCTTGCAGAGGTTTCACACTTTTAGTGCAATAAGCATAAACGCATGAACACAATAGCATTATATCGTAAAACTTGTAGCAGTATCTCCGAACTCCCTGCACACCCCTCACTTCTCGGCATGAATTTGAATAATAGGCTTTCCTCTATGTAGTATTTGCACATGGTATATCTTTTCCAGGCCTGTCACCCTAACCTTGCACTGGCATTTTATTTAAAAAATACTGAATTAACTTTATAGTACATTTTTATGTGCTGCTCAATTAAAAAATAAAAATATCTGTTTAGGATTGATATGTATTTTTAGATTTGTAGGTACATGATGTATTGTGTATGTCTCATGCAAGGTATATGTCAAGAATGAATTTTTTAGGAATTCAAGGCTTATTACCAAAACTTTACATAAAGGCTCATTACTAAAAAAAAAAAGGAGAGTTAGTAACATTTTAAATTTGCTTCATAAAGAAGAAATGATATGGTTTGATCAAGATGTCCAACAAATATTACAATTTATTTGTAATTTATGTGCTAGGTTATGTATGTCCTTTTCAAAGTTTATGGTTTAAATTTACTAAGTATTTTGATACTAAAAAAAATAATAAAGGAAAATGAATCTAGCGAGGCAGATGACTGAACAGTTGGTCTTAACTTAATAACTGTACAGCAAACCACCATAAAGAATAGGGGCTAGTAAACTCCCAATATTAGTGTATGTAAAAAATATGGACAGAAACTCTCAAAATAAAAATGCATTACAACAGTTTATGGAACAAAAAAAATCGGAAAAAATATTGTCTACATCATAATATTTGTCTATGAAAAGCGTAGTAAAATTTTTAGCTTTTTCAATCATTATTGAAATAACGTGACAAACAGTATAGAGTTGTCAAAATGTAATCAGCCGTAAAAGACTACTTTCTAACTTAAAAGGCAAATGGACAGTCCTGCACATATTTATTCAATGTCAAAACGCACATTCCGCACCCAAAACGGAACCAGTTACAAAGTCTACGAAGAACACCTGAACTCCTCACCCAACTACAACAGATAGCAATATAGCGGCAAGCAAACTCTACAAATGGATCGACAAATGTGCCAACACCCTCGCCCCATCCAGAAGACCAAGAGACAACACAAAAAGAAAGCCAAATGGTTCGAAATAGATCTAGGGGAATCTAAGCACTCATGCCGAAGACTGGGGAAGAAGAGAGCAAAACACCAGATTGACACTCCGCATACAAAGCAGCTATCACAGCACACCACTAAGTCAACAATTATCAAATAGACAAAGAAAAACTTCATCCCGGACAGAATCCTCTCCAACGACCAAAACTCCAAGGAAGTCTTCGCCATCATACAGGAATTCGCAAAACACACCAGGGAAAAATCTGACGTCCATCACTCCCAAAACCGCTGCAACAAAGTCAGCTCCTTCTTTAAACTCAAGCTCAAAATGCTCTAAGACAACCTTGAGAACCAAGATGACAAAAGCGCCTCAAACCCACACCGCCAATTATGCCATCCACCTGACCCTTCTCACATGGGGACTTCTCACCACAGAAAACACCTTAAAGACATTGAAGAGCATTCAGTCCAGTGCACCTACTGACCCCGGCCAGACGCAAAATTTCCACAGAGCCAACACTGCCATCGAACCCAACCTTTGACAAACTATGAACATGCTCCCTTGAGACCGCTACATTCCCTGAGAACTGGAAGAACGCATAAGTCACACCCATACTAAAAAAAGCTCCCCGCAGAACCAACAAATTAAAAAAAATTAAGGCCCATGTTTGTGCTCTCCTTCACCGCAAAAATTCATCAAACATGCCGTCAACACCAAGCTACCACATTTGATAGGGAAAAAAAACATCCTAGACACCTCTCAATCCAGATTACACAAAAACAACAGCAACGAGAACAGCCTCATCACTGACACTAATGACATGAGCACAGGCTCCTCAACCAAAGCCACACGGCAGGCCTCATCCTCCTGGACCTATCAGCAGGCTTCAAAACCATATCGAACTGCTCACTAGTCAACATGCTCCATGATGCCAGCATATAGGAAAAAGCATTCGACTGTATACGATATTTCCTATAAGGAAGAACACAGAGAATACAAATCCTGCCCTTCCTCTCAGAAACAAAAGATATCAGATGCGGAGTACCACAAGAATCCTCCGTCACCCCCACACTCTTCAACGTCTACATAGCCACCATCACGACCATCGTCAGAAACCAAAAACTAAAAATGTTCTTGTACAACAATTACAGCCAGCTCATCCTCACACTCACCAAGTAAGTTGACATCACCAGGAGCAATTTCAAAGAAGGGATGAAAGCCATCGCAACCTGGATGAGCAACACAGTTGGCTGATGCTCAACGCGGAGAATACGGAAGTCATAATATTATGCTGCACCCCCTACGCATGGGACAACACCTGGTGGCCACCGGCCTTTAGAAAACCACCCACATCAAAAGAACACACACGCAACTTCGGCATCATACTCGACTCTTCACTCACAATGAATTGCCAGATCAACACCGTATCCTCTGCATGGTTCAAAAACCTAGGCATACTTTGCAAAACATTCAAGTGGATCCCACTGACTCCTGAAAAAACCTAACACATGCACTCATCACAAGCAGAATGGACTACGGCAACACTCTGAGCAGGTAATCAAGAAAAAACTCCTCTGCTAACTACAGACTGTCTAGAACGCACAGGCAGACTCATACTAAAAATTTCAAAACACAGCCACATTTACAAAAACCTCCATGACATCCACTGGCTCCTCATAGAAAGAAGAATAACCTTCAAGGTGCTCACACATGCCTCCAAAGCCCTCCATAACAACGGACCACAATAGCTGAATGACCAAACCTCCTTCCACCCCTACTCCCACAGAAACCTCCGTTCAACTGATCTCGAAATAGCCACCGTCCCTAGTTTCCACAGGACCAGAGCAAATAGAAGATCCTTCTCCTACCTCGTAGACAAGACTTGAAATGAACTCCAAATCCACCATAGTAAAAAACAACACAAATTCAAAAAGGACCTCAAGACCTTGCACTTCGAATAATCCCAAAGAAGCTGCTCACAGCCCCCCCCCCCCAAAAAAAAAACAACACCCTCAACGCCTTGAGACCCTAACGGGGGGAGTAGTGCGCTGTACAAAACCCTGATTGAATGAAAGTTAAAAAATAACTTGTGTATTATTAATATCAATTTCAGCAAGTCATGAAGAGGCGTAAAACAACCTTGGTCGCAGAAAGACATCAATGTAACGCATGAGTATGCATGGCTGTTTTGCACAAACTGTGCAACACCCTTAGCTTATGCAGAGAAACTACGTTTGAAGCCTCTTTGATACTCACACGCGTCAAGAAACTTATAAATTAGGGTAAAACATGTCCAGCACCATAAACACCATGTATTATGCAAAGATGTATGGACTACAAAAACAAATAAGAACTCTGTGTGAACTCTTAAAGAGTAGGAAGCATTTTATAAATGCTAAAAAAAATATACAGTACAATAAGCGACAGCATTGTTGATATTGAGAAATTAATATTTCCAGTTTTTACGTATAACGAGAAAAAATAATTTAGGTGGCACTGTAAAACATAGGTGCTCCTACTTCCTCACGTTCTTTCAATTTAGATGGACACCGAATTATTTAAAAAATTAGATGGAGAATGGAAGTTGCCATCTTCAATTGCTGTAACATTAACAGTTAACACAGCACCAAATGTTTGTATACCGACAAAGTATAAGCAATTAGCCCTGGCAACAGAAAAGCTAAAACGTTTCACAATGAAAAACAGTTGAGTAATCAAAACACAACACTTTATTTAAGTATTGTCTAAAAACGAAACATGAAATTGAGTATTAGCAATTCAGGCAACAAAAGAGTAAAATTTTGCACATTAAGAAAGTAAAAACAAATACAAACTCACCTTGCAATTAAAGTAAAAAAGAAATATAATTATTCTTTTTACCGAGTGTGGAAATCTGCGCGAGGGTGTGACTGCTGTATCGAGAAGTTAAGTTTTGAGAGGGGTGGGAGGGTAGCGCAGAGGAAGAGAAATAGATGTTAATACATCTGACTGGTAGCGGTAGCCGTCAAGGATCATTTATGGCTCTTTCACCCAGAGGCGTCGCTAGAGCTTGTGGCGCCCGGGGCTATCCCTCAGATTGCCGCCCCTGGGGGGGAGGTTGCTGGGGAAAAAGGACGACAAGCACTTGAAAGAGGACCGAGAGACACAAAGTATCGCCGCTAATAGTTACCTCGATCATGCAAGTTACATGCACATACATGACACGGTCCAAGGCTACACAGTTGAATACACCGGTGACTGGCAGTACAAAAGAGAACACACAGACTGCATGATCTATCTGGGGACTCAGAAAAACCGCATGTGACATCCATCAGAGAGCTGCGTGAACAATTACCTGGTAATCCCCTCAGCACAATGCAAACATGCACATACATGACACTGTTCAGGGATCCATCATCTATAGCTGACATTAAATGACCATTCATCATGGTCCCCCTATTAAAGCAGTGCACGTTGTAATCTTCACGGTACATGTTCTTAGCAACAGGTAAATTAACCCTCCGTGCTATCCTTTCCAGGAGTCAACCCTTCCACTAGACAAAACTCGGATCTGTCTCTAGGAAGAACATTAATCACCGAAGTTATCATGACATTTTTATTGTTTCTGAAAATTGCTGGAGGCCAGGAAGAAGGCAGCAAGTTTTTTTAACCCATAATATACTTGCAAACACAACGCACCCACCCGAAATAGGTACCCAGTGTGGTCACACCGTTCACACTGCCCTAACCTGCTCAAGGTTCATGTGACCTCAGTGACAGAGTCACAGTGACTGGATCACTGTTGCTCTAGGGTGTGCTGCTTCGTAGGCCTGCCCGCAAGACTGGAGATGAACTTCAGTATGGATTGTGGTGGACAGGCCTTCAAGGTTGGCTCCCAATTGACACCACTCGGGTACACCTGCTTGTGCTAAGACATCAAGCCTTCTAAGGTCTTGTGGGGCCTTCGAAGGTCTAGTATGGGAATATGCTCCCTCAGTAGAGTGGTCTGGTGGACTGGTCATGAAGGCTGAGCCCAGTTCCCCAGTTCCAAATTCGACAGCTCTGGCCATAGTGCCACATCCTCTCCCCCACTGAACACCATACTGCCCCACTGAGAGAAACTCGCACTGCCCTCAGCTACAACCGAATTGTGCCTGCTATAAACACTTGGATGTGCCTCAATTCAAATTATGCACTTGATAAGAGTGATATGCTGCCTTAAAAAAAATAAGAAAAAGCAAACACTCATAGGGAATGCAAGATTAAGCAAAGCATGTGAAATGTAAGCAGAAACAACATAGTTACCTTAACGATCTCTCACTCACTATTCAGAAATCAGTGAGTGGTTTTACCAGAAATGTTAAGGACATGACTAGAGGGCCCTGAAGGGAACCGTTTCAATGTCCATTGCCTATATCCTTACAAAACTCTCCCAACCTGGAAACAACAATGCTGTTCAAAGAAAGACTAGAAAACAAAAGTAGCGCTTCATTGGCAAACTCTGTAAAGTGAGGCTGATGTATTTGGATGTGAATAAAACCAATCTGGCCTCTTTGCAACCACTCTGTCTTGCTTTATTTAGTTATGTATTTATTTTTCATATTTAAAACCTTCTATTTCTCTCCATCCCGCTGCACTTTGGAATAGAAAAATGTCAGAAAAAGGGCATTTCCCGCAAGAGTGTTTTTCTTTTTTGGATCCATTTCATAGGGAAGCAACTAAAAGAAAGAAGGAAAGAGAGATTGTGAACCGTTTCTTCAAGTTACCGTTTTCATAAGTGAGGAGCAAGACAGGAAGAGAGGGAATAATAGGAAGAGAGAAGGGGGGGGGACAGCTGCCAGCACAAAAAAGAAGAGGACATTGCACGAGACCTATTCCTTCTCTGCCCGTCCCGAACGTCCACAAAGCAAGCCGATGACGGTAGTTTGCGGCTGTACTGGGGAGCGCATAAAAACATGCCAAACATTTTATTTTGGTTGTGCGCGTGCGCATACTTAGAGGCTTTGCTGGGAAACTCAGAAATATATGCCAAAGTTTTGTTGTTGCTTACGCGCGTGCGCGTTGAAATACGCAGGCGCAGATGCTTAGGGGGAGCTGCAACTGCGCTCGGCTGATAAAGTGTCTCACATAAATCTTCCCGTCTGTCAACCTAATCACTAGCAGTTCAGAGCAGCTGCTGAGCATCCGAACTCCACTGACCCTGCGTACCGGTATGTACTACTTCATTTAAAGCATGCTTCATTTAAAGCACTGCTCACAGCAGACACGTACGTACATGTAGTGTCCTGCGTGGACAAAGGAACACGGACACACGTGGTTCTGTTGGAGGTTCTTTATTTGGCGACCTCCCTATCTCCTGGGTATCGGCTAACTGCCGTTCCTGGCCCCCGGCTCCTCCCTTTCCGCCCGCCCTCGTCCTCCCTCAGGCAGGTCCTAGTGCCCCTCATGTGGGGTGCATCATTACATCTCCCCCCCTGTAAACAAAAAAAACAAAAAATTGAAACAACAAAAGAAAAGACAGTTTCAGCCTTACAGTTCTTCAATCAGGCGAGATGGTTTCTTAATGGTCCGCTTGGGGCGTGATTGATGATCAGTACTGTCTCACTCATGTTCGCCAGTGATTTCCATCAGTGCCTGACTGCAGCGGGGCGGTGTCTCTGGTTCTCTTTTCTCAACTCGCAGTTCAGTCATTAGTTCCTTGACATTCGGGCTGCACTTCTTGAAGTATGTCACATTCCTGGTACTTCGTCTTCCGTCAGTTTCTGCAGTGATCATAGTTCCTTTCTGTTGCACCACTTTCAGTGGAGTTTCGTGATATCTGCATTCAGTCTTTCAGTGTTGCTCTTGTCGCGCGAACACCCAATCTCCTTCTCGGATCTCAGTGGGAGAGGCACATCGCCGTTCATCCGCGTAGGCCTTCATTTTCTCTTTCTTCAGCCTGTCTGTGGCTACAATCTCCTCATGGTCAGAGTCGGGGTATTGTTCACTTGCGGAGACACCTATCATTGGTAGTCTAGTGCGCACGGGCCGTCCTAGCATGAGGGTGGCCGGACACTTGCCCGTGGTGGAGTGGGGTGTGTTTCGATAGGCTCTTAGTATCTCGTTCAGTGCTGTCTGGATGCTCTTTCGAGTGAGTTCCGCCTGTTGTATTACTTTCTTGATCGTGGACATGAAACGTTCAATCATTCCGTTCGCCTGGGGCCATAGTGGTGTGATCTTCCGGTGTTTAAAGTTGAGGTGTTGGGCAAAATCAGCGAAGTCGTGGCTGTTGAATGGGGGCCCATTGTCCGATTTCACCACTTGAGGAATGCCCCATGCAGCAAAGACTTCCTCTAGTATTGATATGGCGCTGGATGCTTTCGTGGATGTGCATAGTTGTGTAATGGGGAATCTGGAATATTCGTCCATGATGACCAACACATATTGGCCTGACTTGAATGACCCAAAGAATTCAATGGCAACGTGTTGCCAGACGCCCTCCGGTAGTAGAGACATTTGTAGCGGTGCAGGGGGATCTGGACGGCTCACCAGTTGACATTGTGGGCAGTCTTTCAGTGTTGTTTCCACCATTTGGTCCAGTGTTGGAAACCAGACTCTTTCGCGGAGTGCTCTTTTCGTTGCTACTATGCCTCGGTGTCCTTCATGTGCTAGGTTTATGACCCCTTGTCTTAGTTGTCGTGGGATCACAATTCGCGTGTCCCTTAGGATGAGACCATTGGTCGCTATGGACAGTTCTTCGTGGACGTGCTTGAACGCTGCCATCTCTTGGTCATTTTGTCCCTTTGTTTGCGCCTGTCGCCAGCGGTTCATTTGTATCCTGCTCTTTACTTCTTGTAGGGTGACGTCAGATTGTGTCGCTTCGCAGATGGCTTCCAGCGGAACTGCAGGGGGTCTAGCCTGATCTACCACAAAGTGAATGTATTCGTCCGCAATCGATTGCTCGCATTGGCTGGTCTTGGTCGGATGTCTGGACATATAGTCGGCAGGGTTTTCAGCTTTTCCCGGCTTGTGTATGATGGTGTACGTGTATTCTTGTAGCCTGAGGCCCCATCTCTCTATTCGTGGCGGCATTTTTGCTCGAGGGTTTCCAATGATTGTGATCAGAGCCTGATGGTCAGTGACCAGGGTGAAGTGTTTTCCGAAAATGAATATGTGGAAATGTTCACACGCCCATACGACAGCCAAATTTTCCTTTTCTGGCTGGGAGTATGTTCTCTCTGTGTCTGTTAGACTCCTGCTGGCATATGCTACAATGTGCCGTCGGTCTTCCTCTCTGTCATATTGCGCTAAGATGGCTCCTAGCCCCACTGGGCTGGTGTCCACTGTGATTTCTATCTTCTTTTTTGGATTGAAGTAGGCCAAGTTGTTAGCCGACTCTTGATCTCTCTGAACGCTCCTTCAAAATAAGTGGACCACAGGAACGGCTGCCCTTGTTTGGTGAGCGTTCTCAGGGGGTGACTTATTGTGGTGTAGTCTGGTATATATCTGGAGCAGTAGCTGGCCATGCCTAGGAACGAACGTACGTCACCAACGTCCTCTGGGCTCGGTGTGTCATTTAGCGCTGCTACCTTTTCACGATCTGGCTTCATGCGATTTCCGGAGAATATGTGTCCAAAAAACTTCAGCGTTGGCTTGTGGAATTCACATTTGTCCTTGTTTAGTGTGAGGTTTGCCTCTGTCAGCGCATGACAAACCCGATCTAGCGCTCTGTCATGTTCTTGAGTGGTTGCTCCGTATACCAGAAAGTCATCGCTATAATTTAGTACGTGAGGCACATGATGAATTGTTCTTCTAATTGCTTCTTGAAATATTTCTGCTGCTGAGGACACCCCAAAACTGAGTCTTTTGTACCGGAATAACCCTAGGTGCGTTGAGAACGTCGTGATGTATCTGGACCGCTCATGCAGCTCTAATTGGTGATATCCTTTGTTGAGGTCTAGTTTTGAAAATATCTTTGCTCCGTTGAGTGACGTGATCATGTCGCAGATGTGGGGGCCTGGGTGTCTCTCTCTCTCTATCGCTATGTTAGGTGCTCTCATGTCCACACACAGGCGGACTTGGCTTGTCTCTCCTTTCTTTGGGACTACTACGACCGGGGAGATCCATGGTGTGGGCCCATCGGTTCTCTCTATAATGTCAGCCTCTAGTAGGTCTTGTAACTCCTTCTCTACTGCTTCTTGCAGGTGAAATGGGATTTTTCGGTGGTGTTGGGCCACCGGTGTGATTTGTTCGTTGATGTGCAGTCTGACTTGGCAGTTTTTCATTTTTCCGAGACCTTGGAAAAGTTTGGGGAACTTTTGAATGACATCTCGTCTGTCATCCACTTTGTATAGTATGTCTATCAGTTTTAGTCTTTCTGCAGTGGGCAGGCTTAACAAACTGTCTACCTCCGGCCCTTCAACCACGTGATTGTAGGCTTGTATCGTGCGATCGCGATACGATAGATCGGTTGCGAACTTCCCAAGACACGGCAGTGGTTTCTTTGACATCCACGTGTACACTTGCACATGGGCGTCGACCAGTTTGGGAGGCGGCCTCATTCTTTGATATTCCGCTACAGGTATGTAGTTTAGTGACGCCCCACTGTCCAGCACGAACTTGGTGTGATGAGAGCCAACTCTGATGTCTAGCCGTGGGTATTCTTCTAGCCAGTCATGATCAGCCACGAAGTGGATATATTCATTTCGGTCTTGTGGGATGGTTGAGAGGGAACTGGATTCTCTCGATGACGACCGTCGAGATTGACAGGTCCGGCAGGAGTGACACCTGGATTGTGACGACCCTGTGGATGAGTCTCGTCTATCCTGCACTGCTCTGACGTGGTGACGACTGCCCGAGGGGTGGTGTTGCCGGGGCTGTCTTCGTTGGTCATCCTTGTGTGATGTACCGCACATGCTTTCGAATTGGTTGCTTCTGCCACATTTCCGACATTGTTGTCCTAGTGCCGGGCATGCGTCTGCATGCGGGAAGTCGTAGCCGCATCTGTAGCATTTCAATTGTCTTTCCGATCGTTTCTGAGTGTGGCTCGCGCTTCGGCGTGAGTTGCTTGACGAGTGGTATTGTTTCTTGGATCTGGAGGAGCGCACTTGAGGTGAGGACCGTCCAAGCGCTTGTCGAGACTGCATTCTGAATGCCTGTTCACGTTTTTCACTTCTCCCGGCTTCCATCTTCTTTGCGTGTTCATCGGCTTGATCCTCAACTCTTGTCATTTCTTCAATCTCTTCTAGCGGGGAGCTTTTCTTTAGCAGTTTGCGCCTCAGTGGCTCTGATAGGCAGCCTTCTATGATCCTTAGTCGGAGGGCATCTTCGGTGGAGAGATGATCAAACTCACAGTATCTTACCAAGCGTCTCAGACGTGTGACAAATACACCCATTTGTTCACCTCTTTCCTGTGAAGCTAGGTTTAAGGTGTATCGCTCATAGTCGACATTCTTTTTGTGCAGGAACTTGCGATTTAGTGCTTCACAGACTTTATCATATGAGCCAGCGGACTCAATAGGCAGCTCTTTTATGATCTGTCCAACTTCTTTGCCGACCTGATTCTTGAGGGCAATCAGTTTCTGTTCCAGGTCCGTTACCTGAGACCCTTTCATGAAGTCCGTGAAATCTTCTAGCCATTCTTGCCACTGGAGGCCCATGCCCCCGCCCGATTCAAGAGTGAGGGGCTCTGGAGGGCGTAGGAATGAGACTCCCAGCACACCCATGGGAGCTGGAGCGGACTCCGGCATCTTGTTGTTTGTTGCGCTTGTCTGTGCTTATTTATAATGGTCGTTGCACTCGCCAGTGTTTGTTTGCTATGTTTGTTGCACTCGCCAGTGCTTGTTTGCTATGTTCGTTGCACTCACCAGTGCTTGCTTACAATGTTCGTTGCGCTTGTCTGTGCTTGTTTATAATGTTCGTTGCACTCGCCAGTGCTTGTTTGCTATGTTCGTTGCACTCGCCAGTGCTTGTTTACAAGGTTTGTTGCGCTTGTCTGTGCTTGTTTAGAATGTTCGTTGCACTCGCCAGTGCTTGTTTGCTATGTTTGTTGCACTCGCCAGTGCTTGTTTGCTATGTTCTTTGCACTCGCCAGTGCTTGTTTACAATGTTCGTTGCGCTTGTCTGTGCTTGTTTATAATGTTCGTTGCACTCGCCAGTGCTTGTTTGCTATGTTTGCTGCACTCGCCAGTGCTTGTTTGCTATTTCAGGTTCTCTGCCTGACTTCAAAAGGCCGCCGAATATCCCTGACAGGGGATTAGATAACACTGCCTGACTTCAAAATGGCCGCCGCGAGAGTCTCGTGTGCAACGAGATTTGGCCTTCTCTTCACCGGGGACTAGATTATTTATTCACGCTCTCTCTCACTCACCGCTTGTCAGTTTCAGTCGGCACTTTCTCCGGCCAGGCACCAGGTGAGGCAGCTCTTTCTTCAGTTCCCCCCCTTTTTTCTTTTTTTTTAATGAAGTCACCGCCGGGGTGGGCTCCCGGCGAGTAGGCAGGCGGCAGGCTCTAGCCCTCAGTACATGCCTCATACACACTCGGTGTGGCGTGGCGAGCTCCGGGCAGTTTGGCACACTCCCGGATGGCTGGGGTGGGCTCCCAGCGCGCGAGGACGCTCGTGCCGTTAATCACTTGCCACGCGGTTTCCGGCCCCACGCAGCTAGGTGCTTCCCTTTCCCAGGGGCCACACCGAGTTAGCCTTTCCTCGCGTGTTGGGTCTGCCACCTTCGTCGCCAGATGTAGTGTCCTGCGTGGACAAAGGAACACGGACACACGTGGTTCTGTTGGAGGTTCTTTATATGGCAACCTCCCTATCTCCTGGGTATCGGCTAACTGCCGTTCCTGGCCCCCGGCTCCTCCCTTTCCGCCCGCCCTCGTCCTCCCTCGGGCAGGTCCTAGTGCCCCTCATGTGGGGTGCATCATTACAGTACACTACCACTCTCGGCCTCGCCCTATAACCAGGGGCAGACAAATCAAACCGAAGTATCGTCCTCTGCCACATGGGGGAGCCATATATCCGTATCTCTAACTCAAGTGAGCGGCAATGTATAAACTTTAAAACGTGAAAGGAAAATGTCTCTGTCCACCTAGCCTCGATGGAAACATGTTACTGAGAGTGGTTGCTAATCTAACACCAGGACGCTCGATTTACTGGCCATTGTCTGTAATCAGGTGGAAACTGAGACAGACGCATTCAGGGACGATTCTAGGATGTTTGGGGTTCCGAATAGAAAAGAAACGTGCGTGAAATAGTCAAAGCGCGTTATCCCTCGTGCTTTACTACCTTACACAAGCTATGCAGGATACAGAGTGATATTTACTAGACCCAGTAAATACTATCTCCCAGGGTCAACTTGAAAATGAGGCATAACGTGCGTAGTCTGTATTTAACAAATTGAATTGATGCAGCTAATTTGCCCTTTTTTAAGGTCTTTTTCCACGATACATTTCAACAGGTTTGATTTATGACAAAATATGTCAGGAATAAACAGCGAATGTTGTGGTCCGTCGGCTGCGCTGCCGCCTCTGGTGCAGGAAACCAGGGTTCGAGCCTCGAGGTCGCGTCCACATCCTGTGATTCTGGGCAAATCACTTAATCTCCCCGCTCCTGAATGTGTAATGTAAATACGGTGTTATGTAAAGCGCTCCAATACCTTCGGGTCGAGTTTGCGCTATATAAATATGCAAAAAAAAAATAAAAAAGCAGTTCACAATTACGATCCCTGTCCTGACCCTCGGTCAAAGATCTGCTCTTCCCCTGCAGCTTCGCCGTGCTGTCCTCTGCCCGTGGTCCCAACCAGGCAGGGTTCGAGATCGCTGCTGACAGAATTGGTTTTCTCTTTTCCCCCTGCTTTGTGCCATTGTAATTACAAAAATGTACGCCTCCCCTCTGCATTGTGCCATTGTAACTGTAATAATGAACGCTTTTCCCTCCTCACAGTGCCCTTTGTATCAGTGTTCTAATATAAATACATCATATGACAGCTAAACTATGACGAATTACTTAAAATAAAAATACTGGACAATATTTTATTTAATAATTTATGTTGAATTAATTCCAGGAGTGACACTTATCATCCTTATTAAACATATATTAAGGAATTTTAAAGCGAATGCCTGGTCGACTTTGCTGTGAGTGAGACAGGTATGCGTTAGGTAACTGGTCATTAAAATAATGCATGGCTAAACGCTGCACTCGATGTAACTATGTGTGAGGGAAGCGTTTATTTGGGCTAATTTACCTGTCCCTGTTTCTAAATTTTGCACTTAGGGCGTTGAGGTACAGCAACATAAACTCGTCTGCAAAGGATCACACACTTTAAACTGTTTGCCCACGATCACACGTTTTTGCGCGCTCTGCCATAGTATCGTCATTGGCATCCTTTTACACCCCCCCAACAATATATACATTTCCCAAGAATAAACACACAACACAGATATTTGTTTGGGTAAAATTGCTGCAGGTTTATTACATACACTGTTATGTAATAGGTGGGGTATCTTACGGGCGATCCAAGGGCAGGCAACGAACTGGGCCGCCTGCCCGCCTGATGAGCCAGGTAGCACCGGGGCGAACCCCGCATGTGCTGCCCTTAGTAGTGATCCTCTTCTCAGATCACGTGACCGTTGGTACCTTCTTACTCACACCCCTTTCAGGGCGGAGCGTCGCATAGCAAACCCCCAGGTTGTTCAGGCCCACAACCACCCGAAGGACTAGCGGGGCGCCGACACGGTTCAAGGACCCTCCCATGAGGCTCCTCGGATTTGGCTCTGGCACCCCCTATGGTGCCACGCAGAGGCCTGCTTCCAGATCACCCTGTAACTCCACCACAGCTCTGGAGGTGGCCCCCGTCACCGCCAGGGCCCTCCACCACAGCTATGGTCTTACCTGCAACCTCTCCTGTCTAGAGCTTCCTGCAAATCTAGATGAAAGAGAAACATCCCTACTGGTTATAGATGGCCCCATCTATATCCCATAGCCCTTGATGCTAGCCTGGGTCAGATAATGTCTGATGAAACAAAAGGCCCGTTTAGGCCTGAGAAGTTGTGCTAAGAACTACTCCCCCAAAGTTCCACTGCATCGCTTGCCTCCGCCCGAGACAACTCTGGGCGGGAAGGATGCCGACACCCAGACTCACACTGCCCCATCTATTTTCTGATCTCACCTAGCTACCATCCTACTAGCACCGAGTGTGCCTGAACACCTGCGTGCCCAACTATGGGACAGCAGCCGGCTTGCTAGGTGACCACTACCCCACCCGCCTGCCTGCTTTGGCTATTACGGCAAGGAGGATTATACTTAACCTTTGAACAATCCCTGTGCATGCCAACTGAAGTCGCACAGGAATGTCCATAACTGGCGTACTGTGACAATGAGGAAGGCTGCCCTCCAGCACTTGCCCTGCAACCTCTACCCCTGCTGGGAATTTCGCCCGCTCAGCTCCCTCTGGTGGAGCCCCCTAGGCATACCCGCATGGAGAATCTGTCTGATTCAATACAGGGCGCACTGTCTGTAATATGGTGCCTAACATTTGATGCGGGCGATGCCACGCACCGCCTAGGTCATGGGAACCTTAGGGAGCCCCGCATTTCCCCCCAGGCGTACCTCTAAATGGGCCTGGCTCCACCCAGCTGTAGTGCTCCTACTGGGCTGTGTAAATGCGGCCCAGGATGACCTTCAGCAATCAGCTTGGTGTGCTACCACAAACCGTATTGGTTATGAGAACCTTGAGAAGCACACAATTTTCACCTGGGCGTACCCCGCGATGAGACCGCCTCCACCCAGCTGTAAGGCCAGAGAGACATATATATTCCACCTATCTACTTGGTTTTTGCCCCCTGGTACCCGACTGGTCGCCGCTCTGTGGTTTTGTGAAGCACGCGTGCCCCCGGGGCCCGATGTCCCCGGTGTCTGTTACCCACTTTGCTGTTACTTATATATCGCCATCTGCCCTTACTTGGATTGGAGGAATGCTGGGTGCTTCCTAAGGACTGTGGATTTAAAGCTCCAACCTAGTTTGACCCCCAAAAGTTAGGGAAAACCCAAGTAGTATCAAGCCCTTCATGGTATATCTACCCTGGCGTAGACTATCGGCGTATCAGTGGTGCCGATCGCCGAAGATGCCCCTTCCAATCTTCAGGTTCTGGCGCATAGAAGGAAAACCCAGGGGGCAGGCAAGTCCATAAGAGACAGACGGGAACCTTCTGTACAACTACTTGCCCTTTTCAGAATAACGTCCCTCACCCAGCCTAAGTATCCCATAGCAGCTTTTGCTACGGTTTCCCAGCGTGCCAAGAGGTTAGTCCTATAAACCTTCATCTACACGGCCTGGCAGCCGGCTGACCGCTTCCCGCGGATGGCTTCTCCTCTACTCTGCAGGTGTAAGACGCACTGACTGCGCCCGTCAGAGCACCAGCCACTAGATTATGAAAGCATATGGAACATTACCTTGGAATCTGCAGTTAGTGACTTTCTAGGTTGACCCATCTGGCACACTGTTGATCTTGATTTCCATTATAGTAATAATAGGGTAGCAGCTTGATAACAGAGCCAGGGTGCGCCTGGGGACATGTAGTGACCTGCCCTGCCAACGTCCTGGTCAACGGTTCCCCTAGGCAGACCTTTAATATCTTCTAGGCTGAACCTAACCCATCACACTCACTTTGCCGTGCCTGTAGTGGTCATCTCCAAAAATAGCCAGACAGCGCCAAGCAATGGCAAACTGTCCCAGGCACTGGTGTAACCATAAGCAGCGGTGCCGCGCACCAGAAACCGCTTGGTCAACTCTAGTACAGGTAGACTTGATGCTGCACTTTACCCATAGTAGGCCATTGCGGCCCAAGAAGGACAAAACCGTTAGTGCGAAGAACACGCGAACATGCAAGCAACAAGCTGCTAAGTGTCTGTTTATGGCAGCAGACACATGTCTCCTGGTGCCCATGACCAGGAGCATGTTTCAGCCTTAAAGTTCATTATGCGAAAAGATTTGACAAGCGGCGTCCCCACCTTCCCCCAATCCAGAAGCACACCAAAGAAGGGGAGTATGAGCTCCAAGGGTGCTGGTTATTTTGACAGCATGTCGAGCGCAGCCAGGTGTCACTACCTGACACTATATAGACAGCCTCTGGCTTGTTATTGCGGTCTGCCTCTTAGGCCTTATTAAGAGGCGTCTACTACCTTGGTACAGCGACATCTGATTCCCTAAACATGAAAACTCTCTCGTATCTGTCTTAAAGCTGCGGGTTCTTTCCTTCGTATGTGCATTGGAGCTTATTGCTTGCCTACTGTAATCGTGCAGCTACACTTAGGTGCCTATCAGATCACGCATGACTCTAGTCTTAGGGGCTGCAGTATGCCCCACTTAGATTACTGTGGGCTCCAACCTGCCAAACTTTCACACCCATAACCGAATGTAAAACACCACAGTGTAACCGTGCCACCCAGTGGCCAGAACCCTTGACACAAACTGCTGAGCCCCCTGTCTTGAGCCCCAAAAACACCAAAGCACGATAAGCCAATGCCAAAACCACTCAGCCTCAGTTGCCAATGGGACCACATTGCACTAATGCCCCAAATCAAACTCCAGTCCCCTGCTGCGGCACAAAATACCATCAATCGACCTCCCCCAGTGAGGCCCGGCCACACCATGGGTCGGGTCTGCAGATGCACTGGTCCCGCGAGACCCACCTTGGCTGCCACAAACACCAAAAGATTCCGTTGTGCCCTCGTAGTCAAGGGGCCCACTTGGTCAGCCGAGGCAGAAACCTAATGTCCCCGTGGTACTTCAGTGACCAACTTCACCCCTCTCCCCTCCCCAGGGAGACATGGGCTCCACGTCAACTTCCAAACGGTCCGGAACCAGCGCTGAGAGGCCGAGCTAAAAGCATCTCATTCTCAGAAGAACTTGCCCGAGGGAGGTTCACAAAAGTATGGCAAGTATAAACGGCTACACCGTAAATTGCGACACAGTAGGCAGACTGGCACATTTATGATTACATATACAATCCCAACTGGATGGCCCTCGTGGAGAACCATAGGGCCAGCATTCGCACCAGGGCCAACGGTGCCACAACACTTCCCTACCGCTAGGATCCGGACATTCTTATGTGCACCACTGTTTCTTCCCATAACGATGAAGTACAGGCACGCCCTCGCAGCCGAGGCGCTATGCTGCCAAGCCGTAGTGCAGTGTAACCGTGCGGACGGGACGACTGGGACAGTGGACGCGTGTCTTTGCTTACAGCTATGTCTGTTACCAGGATTAATTCCACCTATGCCACTAAATGTGCTCCACAGCATAACGCCAATTGTTAGGCAAGCTTGCTCTGTGCAATTAGGTAAAGGTACTTCCGCCAACCTGTAGCACGTTACCACTCGCCAGTGCAGCGTAGCATAGATTCCACCCCCTGAAAATAAAAAGCGCTCCACTAGCGCGTGCCCAGCCGCTCCTATGCTGAAGCACGCCCCTCCATACACCCCACGCTTGATCGCTCCAGGCCAGACCCGCCCAAAATCCAGCAACAGGGACAGCCGGCCCAGCACAGCCCTGTGGCCTCTGCCCCTGAAGGCCGGCAAGGTATTCGCAAGTTGAAAGCAGACAGTAGGGGCCTGGCCGGTGCTTGTCTGGCAGAAAATGGGGGCTAGGGTCGCTACCCGACCCGCGATCTCCATGAACTCTGGCGCATGCGGGTGACTGGCTGAGTCAGGGCACGGGCATAGCTCTTATGCCCGCCCCCCCACCCGCCGCTGGTTAAAACCGCATCGTGACACTAACCGCCCTCAATCGTGGCGCCCTTCACCGACCCAACAGCCCAGGAGGACAGAACCTCATGTCTGTCGGCCCACCCGCCCCTCCACCAGCCCGGGTCATTGAAAATAGATTGCGCGCTCCATGTGGTGGGGGGGTGCCAACTCTCAGAACCTCAGGGGACCGCCCAGCACCAGCCGCCGCGGGGGCTGGCGCAAAACCGTGGGTCACAGGTACCTCCACCTCCCCGCTGTGGTTGGTGACAGTGTCCGGCGCCATTTCCCAAAACAGTGAGATTCGTACCTCTCCCTCTGAGGGTGCTGCCTGAGCGGGCAGCCTCAGAGTCGGGAAATATGTGCTGCTTAAAACAGGCGCACTTCTTCAAACAATGGCATCCCATGAAGGACCGACCAGACGACGTCGTGCACGGCGAACAAAGAGGTCGCCAACATGGTGGGGGAGGGATATATACCCTCCCCCAGGTCCAAGATGCCCAGGAAGTGACGCCCCTCGCGTCACGACCAGGCAGGAAGTAGGGGGGACTCCAACTGGAGTCCCTGCCCCCCGAAGGGGGCGGGGAGGTGTAGGGTGCCCAGGCGACACTAGAGCGCCAACCTCTCTAGTGGCCGTCTGATGGTGCCTCGGTCAGCGGCATTCCTGCAGCTGGGGTGTGCTTGCGTCTTCACCACTACACCGAAGGCGACGGCTGAGAGGGTTGTCAGTGCACAATAAAGCACGCAGTCATGAAGCCTATCTCAAGCTGATCTTCACTTCATTTGCATACGATTTGCGTTTGACTCGCTTCTCCCCTCGTCCTGGCATTAGAGGTTGCACTGTGTACCAGAGGTATGGGTTGGTGGGGGCAGGGGGAGGGCTGTGTCTGGTTGGCAGTCAAAATGGGAGTTTGGAAGGTACTGCACTGCAGATTTCTTGAACATAGATGCTGCCTCCGGACCGATTGTCACATAATGTCAGGGTGGGGGGTGTCTCTCAAAGGGGCGTGGTTGATATATTAATGGAGTGGCGTAAACATGTATGCTGAAAATCTGTACTCGGCACAATGTGTATGCCGCCCGACTGGTACTTTGCTGCTTCATTCATTGCATCCAGATATATAATACAAGTAACATTACACCTACAAAAAGGCAGTACTATTGGCTTTGTTAATTGTTGTTAGTTGCGTAAGATAAATAAGCAACAACTATGGCTTCGTTGTATACAATATTGAAAATGCTTTGAAGGGGTAAAAGACATTGTCATTTACAACGTCATTACTTGATTAATGCCAGGGGGGGGGGAAACAATAACATTTTCAAAGCCAATAGCTCAAAACAATGTCATTGCCAGACCTATAGCATTGTAAATGCTTGTTATGCCATGTTATAGGAAAAACTCTCACCACCAAACTTAGCATAACAATCCAAACGCTTCTTCATTCAAGTCTGGCGAAGATAATCGATGAATGATAGTAATTTTCAATAATTTAAAAATGCAATTGACACCAGCAAGGGCGTCGTGAACCACCCTCCCCACACACACACAGTTTAGCAGCTTGAGGAGATGGGCTAAACTGGGCAGTTCTGATTATAAAACAATTGGGCCTTATTACGATCCAACTGCCATAGTTGCAGGATTGGGCCCGTCGACAGGTACTTGGCGATCCCTCCTGCTGAATTACGATCCGGCCGCCTTATAGGCGGTTGGACACTTGCCTTTTGCCATTGCGGCTTGTGCTGCGTCCCAGAAAAGCTCCGCAGCACAAGCCGCAATGGCAAAAGGCACGTTTACAGACATCTCTGCACCATGTGCCCGGGAACATGTGGTGCACAGGGTGTATAGGTCTTTGAGGGACACCACGTGTGGCCCCAGGGCCCCATAGCAGAGTCCTAGGGGTAACGGGGGCCCTGCTTGGAATCCCCAAAGTCCCTTTCTGTCTGCCTTTTCATGGTGGGTGGACTGCCATGAAAAGGCAGAGGGAAATGGACATCGTAATCCAAACGGCTGTGCCTGCACAGGCACCACCATCATTCAGGGATTACTAGTTAGACCGCTGACCCAATGGGATCTCCGATACTGTCAGAGGTGGCAGTATTCCACCCCCCGAGCACAGTGTTTGGACTGCTGGCATCATAATCCTGTGGTTGGACCGTGGCCCTGGATGTCGATAAGACTGCTACCGACGGCCTGTCTGTGGTGGTTTGTCTAGCATTGTATAAGAAGGATGGATTAATGGAAGAATGTGTTAGAAATTGGGTTTCTGCTAGTCAGAGTATGCACCGTGTACAAGCAGGAACCACAATCCTAGTCAGGGTGAGTCAGATACATACTTAGAGATTACCTGTGCTCGCAATCGGATAGCTTGGCACAAAGGAGTGAGCTAATCTAAAGAGGCAACGTGTAAAGTATTTGTGCAGCACACTCACAAAGTAACACAATGAAAACACCAGAAAAAAGACTCCGCACAGGTTTAGAAAAATAGATGATTATATTCTCAACAAAACAAGACCAAATGACAAAAATCCAATAAGTACAAGTCAAGATATGAATTTGAGAAGAATAAGTATAAAAATAGCGCTTAAAAGAAAATATTGCTTTAGGGACTACTTGAGGTCATGCTGGATCGGAGCAAAGTCAACGGTTCAAGCTGACTGCGATGGAGAGCGGGCCAGGGACAGAAGTTACACAGGCCCGGGGAACAAAGTACCTTGATCCTGGCTACCAACACGAGATGCAGGGTTGATGTGTCAGTAAATGCATCAATGTCACTCCCGCAGAAGAGGTATACGTTGATTTTTAACATGTATGGAGAGCGATGTGCTGGTTTCTGAAGGGGAGCGTCGAAGCAGCCATGTGTTGATTCCGAAGCTGATGCGTCGAGTTGCTCCATGCTGTCGAAGGGATGCGTCGATTGCTCTTCAGCGATGGCAGAGTTGCGGTGGTATCAGTGATGGGTCGATGCCGATGCGTCTGGGGATGCTTCCAGCCGGCATGGGATGCATCTGTCAATGCTTTTGTTCCAGAGATAATGCTCAGGCCACGACTGCTTTACACCACTCTACTCCCACAATAGCATTGATGCACCGGTTGCCATTTCCAGCAGGCAGGATATGCGTTGTTTTCACTGGTGCAAGTATCTGGGTCCACTTCCAGTGAACCAAGCACAGGCGCAGGGGAGAGACTTTGATTTTTCTGAGTCTTAACAACAGGAGTGATAAGGCCGGGTTGTAATATCAAAATTTAACAAGGAACCCTAGGTCGATGTATCTTTATTACCTGCTGAGAAGTGTAAAGGGGAGAAACCATTCATTTTAGTCAATTCAATAGTCCGTAGTAACTATGACTCAAAAGATCACAGACTCCGAACTCCAGTTTAGGGGGTTTATTACAAAGCCAAAGACAACTGAATATACAAGCACCTCAAGACGATGTTGTAAAAATACATGGGAACTAATACAAAACCATTTCTGCGAATGAGCCTAATCCGATGAATCATAAAGAGAATAAAAAGCTCCAAAAATAAGACGCAAGCAAGGACTGCTCCAAAAGTTAAGTCAGACTTCATCTGTGGCTGAAAAGTAGAAAGCATTAGGCTATCCATACTCTATCTCTAAAGTGACATCCCTACTTAGCATTCCCAGGCAAAGTCAATTAAAGGTGTCAGCTCGTGAAGACTTCCTAAGAAGTACATTCACGATGTAAATCAGGTAGCCAAGACTACAGAGCTCGTTCTAAGATGCTCTTTTCAGATCGATCTCCTCACCCCTTTTCCTAACTCATCCTGTCTCGTTCTACCTCTCTGACACTCCTCCCTTGGGGCACTTTCCCTAATACAAAATGCAAAGATCTAAAAACACGCACACAGATCACCTCATCTCAATGGACACCTCTCCTAGGTAGTTTTCCACCGTCGTCCACTCTCCTTTCAGTGTTCAGCTGTTTGACCTTGATTCCCAGGCCTCCTCGGTGAGAAAGAACACCGGCTCCCAATTATCGACATTTTTTGCACAATGTAACTTCTCTCCTCCTTGCCTAACTCCTAAAACAAAAGACGTTAGTTCTAACTAACAAAGGCAGCTTCTTCCACCTGCAACTGAAACGTAAGAACAGAATATCCTTGCATGCACATGAAATTTGCTGACCATCTTTAAATGCGAGAGCTTACCAGGGACATTACATTTTCAGGCCTACACAATTTGGCCAACATAAGAATAAATTAATAGGGATTTCATATACACAATGTGAACATTTCATTTAGGCCTTTGCACAT
Source organism: Triturus cristatus (assembly GCF_964204655.1). Classification (NCBI taxonomy): domain Eukaryota; kingdom Metazoa; phylum Chordata; class Amphibia; order Caudata; family Salamandridae; genus Triturus; species Triturus cristatus. The sequence continues at coordinate 1,154,407,449 of NC_140584.1, forward strand.
CAAACTATACACACATGTTAATGATGCTTTGCTTTGCAACCATCTAAAATTATTACACATTTAAGCACTACTTGTCATCTCCACGTGAAATCTTCAACCTGGTGCACATTTAAATCAAAATACATTACATTACACATACGTTTTTTTTTATACTAAAGGTTACAGTTTTCAAATATAAATGCCATTTCATTTCTCTTGCATGGCACAAAATACATTTCTATTCATTCACTAGCACATTTTTATTACTACGACACAATTCTAATGATCAAAGTTAATACAGCACAAGAATATATGCGGGTGCGGACTATCCATGATTATGATGCACCCCTACAATTTTAGAGCAACATCGCGCTCCATCAGTTCCCCCCTCTGATGAAAAGTGTCATCACAACAATTCACACTCCCTGGAGAAAGAACCAACCTAAACAGAACTTGTAGCCAACTCTTCCCTGTCTGTACCTCTCCAGGCTATTGATATTCTTATAATGACTCTGTCCTGCAGTCTTTCCATCCTTCTCTCTTGCTCTCTTAGTAACCGCTCAACTCGGTTTGCTTTATGCCACTTGTAAACTCTAACTAATCCCCACCATATAATCACACAAACCACCACTATGATAACAGGCTTCAAGATGTAACCAAGGATTCCCTTTCCCAGGGAAGCAAACCAACTTCCTACCTTACCAAATCCTTTTCCAACTTTGTCCAAACTCCCTCTCTTGTAATCCATTCTTCACAATTCTTCTTTGTTGTCTTTATATATCTTTTCTTCCTTCTCTCTTCCTCTTTCTTTGTCTCACAAACCCTCTTTATTTTTGTTATAACACTATAAAATGTTGGTTTTAAATATAAATGTAAGTCTACGTTTAAGTCTTAGTAAAGGTTAATTTGTTAGATGTTCTGTCTTTGGTGATGTATTGTATAGGTTATTTAATGTGAAAAAAACTATTTATAGAGTAGTCTTGTCTTAATGTTTGCACTGTGTGTGCAACATTGTAATTGTGATATATCTTTGTTAGAATATTTTTGTTGTGTATTATATTTATATGTGTGTATATATTTGTTAAATCTACAGCCCTGAAGAAGTCCATCTGTCTGGACGAAACGTGTCGGCTGTTTCTATTCTACATGACTGTTTTTAATATGTTTTGAATAAATGAGGAACTTGAAGAAAACTTCTGTGGACACAGATGTGATATTTTGATGTGTATCTTCTGTGCCTTTCTATCAAGTGTTGCACCTTGCTACTGTTTAAATTGTCAATTTCCTGTATTGGATTGCACTGTGATTGTGGGTGCGTCATTAGTGTGCACACGCAATCTTATGGGGACTCCCAATATACATATTATAATTAGGGATAGCGGGTCAGGTGCTAGGTTCCCTAGAGGGTCCACTGTCAAAGTTTGTTTTCTTAACAATTGAGCTGTGTTTTCTGACATTATGTCCACAATAGTCGACAACTTTCTAATCTTAATATCATTCAGCACTATTCCCACATTTGGTATCAATGCTCCAAAAATATCCCCCACAATCTCTCCTGCACTTGCACCACGCCTCCTTCTAGGGTGTAATCCATTATCCAAAAGTCCTAAGTCTTCCACATGATAAAGTTTTGGAAACACCACTGCTATATAGCACGCACCATACCAATTCAGTGGCAACCGCACATAGGCATTTTTCCCATACACAAAATACACGTTTGGTACCACTTGTACTGCATCATGTAAAAACTTCTTTGCTGTAGCCTCAATGGTGAAAGTATGATCAAATACACTCTCTCCCACAAAGACCTTATCATAACATGTTTGAACTTGTCTCACACACAACTTCCCTCTCTGCTCGAACTCCAACGCAATTGGACCACTTCTCCCTTTTGCTTTATCCGCTAACTCCTCATTGGTCCACTCAACTTTCCCTTCCTTGTCATAACAATTTCATGTTAATTGTCTATGTCTATCTTCTACCTGATCTATAAATTTCTTCTCTACACCTGTTAGTGAGCATGTTAGGTTGTGACGATGTGCATGAGCTGTATCTAAAGCTACAGTACGTATGAAATACTTTCCTACTCTGTCTTCCTGCCTATAATAATCATACTTATTCAAATGCTTATAAGTTGGAACTTCTGAAAGCACTACATCATAGTTAGAAAAATAATACTCATAATGACCTTTACCATAAAACATACTAAGCAATAATCTACATGTAATACCATACGTCAAAGGGCGATGATGGTATCGAATACCTTCTTCCACAGACGCAGGCAATTGAATACACACATAACAATCTCTCACGTCCATTGTGTTCACGTATTCATATAGCAGCTTTGCATATGCATTAAGCATGTAATCGCCTCTAGACAAATTTACATGCAACATACGACTAGTTTGATATAGCATAGCCTTTTCAGCTCCTACGATACCCTCTTTTGTGCTAAAAGTAGAAGGCGTGGATGTCCCTTGTACTCCCACCTTCCCAACTTCTGCATTGTGTGAAATTGTTACAGATACAATAATAACTACTGCTATTACAACTATCACTCCTACAATGAGTGTACCTATCACACAATTAGACCTACGGTTCGAATTTCCAGACTCCATCTTTAGCTTGTCATTTTAGTTCAGCAAGAAGATACACTAAAAGTCTCTTTTCTTCACCTCAGTTTGCTGTTCAAACAGTTCAAACACAGATCATTGAAGTACTGGAAACTCTTTACCAGTTTGTGTCTTCTTATTTTATTTACACAGTTCAAAGAGACTTCCCTAGCCCTCTTTCTTCTTCTTTGGAAAACCCTAAATGTATTCTTCTTCCACTCGGACCTAGGTTAATTTCTTAGAAAAATGTATTTACAGTTCACAGTTCACTCACAGTCTCTTATAAGCTCAGAACCAATTTCAATCAGCACACGCTGCAAAATCTCAAGACGAACGGCTGCGATCTCCTGAGGTAGTGGCTGATATCCAAAAGTCAGAAAGGACAATTCCTGAAGGATCAGAGTCCGCACTTTGATCAATATCAGAGGTCTCAGGGCAGTTATCATCAGCACTCCTTCTATTTCCCGTCCAGGAACTATCAATCCCACATGTATTTTCAGCTCGGGCGTTCTGCTGATCACTTGTGAAGATCTCAGTCTCCCGGTTCCCACTATTCCTGGCATCAGTAACCATATAAGTCCACTCGTAGGCAGCGTATCTTTGGCAAGGCACTCTTACTCTCCTCGACCTTCTTGGGCCTTCCTGAGCTTGCTCTGCTTCACTCAGTTCCGATTCAGATGTTTCTGACACAGAAGTAAGTTCTCCATCAGGAGCTAGTCTAAGATTAAACCTTCTTTGTCTCCCAGGCCGCGATTGCTCTGCAGTGTCAGCTTTTCTCCTCTGCCCCGACCACTTTGCAAACTTCAGCTGAGTTTAACTCTAAAATCAATAAAATCGAGCTGTATTCTGTTGAAAGGCCTTCCAGACATCCCAATATGACTCAATGCAACCACAGTCTTCTTTCAGGCATTATTTTGATGACGCTTAACACACCTGTGGCCCACTGCTTCAGCAAACGCACGGAACCGTGGATTGTACCACATCTGTCTGAACACTCGCACCATAGCATCCCTCCCAAGGTGTACTGCTCCATGAATCTGTCTTGCCATAGGACTTAATAATGTGTTACAGCAAACAAATGATGGATGGAATGCTGACAATGCAAACATTCTCCCCCAGTCAAAAGATCTTGGTAAAATCCATCCTTCTTTTGCCCACTACGCCACCCCAGTTTGGACCCAACCATATGCAAATCAGTCTTGACCCAGTGCCCCATGGGAACAGTCCAGACCGAACTGCCAGGCCAGGTCCTCCCTGGACCGGAAACAAGCCTCCTGGGACCGGTTTAAGGGTATGTCACCCTTCTTCAGCCAGGCTAGCGTGAATCCAGTGGCACAGTGAGCAAGGGACCCACGTCTGGGCATACCCATCCCACTTAGGGCGAAAAGTGTTACAGCAAACAAATGATGGGTGGAATGCTGACAATGCAAACATTCTCCCCCAGTCAAAAGACCTGGGTTAAATACATCGTTCTTTTGCCCACTACGCCACCCCAGTTTGGACCCAGCCATCTGCAAAACAGTCTTGATCTTGTGCTCCATGGGAACAGTCCAGACCGAACTGCCAGGCCAGGTCCTCCCTGGACCGGAAACAAGCATCCTGGGACCGGTTTCAGGGTATGTCACCCTTCATGGGAACAGTCCAGACCGAACTGCCAGGCCAGGTCCTCCCTGGACCGGAAGCAAGCATCCTGGGACCGGTTTCAGGGTATGTCACTCTTCTTCAGCCAGGCTAGCTTAAATCCAGTGGCACAGAGAGCAAGGGATCCACATCAGGGCATACCCATCCCACTTAGGTCGAAAAGTGTTACAGCAAACAAATGATGGACGGAATGCAGAACAAATCAAAATATTCACCCCCAGTCAAGAGATCTGGGTTAAATCCATCATTCTTTTGCTCACCATGCCACCCCAGTTTAGACCTGGCCATATGCAAATCAGTCTTGACCCTGTGCCTCATGGGAACAGTCCAGCCTGAACTGCCAAGCCAGGTCATCCCTAGACCAGAAACAAGCATCCTAGGACCGGTTTCAGGGTTTCACCCCTCTTCAGCCAGGATAGCTTGATTCCAGTGGCACAGTGAGCCCAGGACCCACGTCTGGGCATACCTGGCGCACGTAGGGGGAGAAAGCAAAAGACACACAATTGATGGACGAAATGCAGAACAAATCAAAACATTCACCCCCAGTCAAGAGATCTGGGTTAAATCCATCATTCTTTTGCTCACGATGCCACCCCAGTTTAGAACTGGCCATATGGCATGTGCAAATCAGTCTTGACTAACCGTGGGCGGAGTGCTCCGCTCTGTCCGTGGAGTGCGTGTAGTGTTGCCTACTTCTCAGTCTGCGAAGTAGGCAGGCTACGCACACGCCACGGCGAGAAATGCGCTTGCGTGGGCACCCACGCATGCGCATTTGTGAGGAAGAAGTCAGCGAGAAAGCAGGAAGAGGGAGCCCCGGGACGCCGCAGCTCAGGTAAGTCATTGTAATTACTTTTAAAAGCGTTTTAAAGATTTTAAGGGCATTTAAAAGAGTGCGGGAGGGAGGCGGGCGGAGCTTAGTGGGGCTATGCGGAGTGTGCATAGATTTCCCTCTACTCCGTGATGCTCCGCGTAGCCCCACTATGCCCACTATGCCCAGGGTTAGTCTTGACCCTGTGCCTCATGGGAGGCTCTAGGACCTCTCACTGGGGGTTCCCACATCCTCAAATCAGAGCGTGAGTCAGCCAAGGACCCTGTCCTCGCGGCTCTGTGCTCCACCTGTCCTCTAGAAGAATCTGCTGTGGCTGGCAAAGGTGTACTCGATTCTATGGGCCTCGAAGGGTGATCGCTTCCACTCGCTGTCCCATTCTCCCCAGAACCAGTACTTTCTCTCACCGATGATCGTACTGGGCTCCCGCTTTCTGCCTGATCTGGATTGTATACTGACACTATGGGGCCAATGGTAACCGGCACTGTAAGAACTTCAGGTAATCTCGTAACAAATTTACCCTTCACTTCTGTTCCCCTCAGTGGTTGTGCCCCCACTCTCTCTGTTCCGGCTGAATTCCTTCCTCTTACTCCTACATTAAAGTTTGTCTACGGCTTCCCAATCTCCTCTGCAAGCGCTCTCATTCCCTCTGCCAGTAACCTTTCCAATAAACTGTCATCTGTGTCACTATCATCTTCTTCTTCTCGTCTGGGCATCTCCCACTTTTACTAATAAAGGAAACAATCTATCTCCCTCAATGGTGTCTACCCTTCATCTTTTCGCCAATGCGTCCCATCGTGCATCTTGAAACGCCCTGATCGACTTCTTCACCCTTTCCTGACTTCGATCTCTTTTTCTTGCATGTGCTGCTCTTATCCGTGCATCTAGCGCCTCAAACTGTGTTGGTCTGGGTAAAGGTCGTAATGCAGTTATCACTGACTTCAAGTGATACAACACATCAAATCTGAATGAACCATAACGTGGGAAAGCCAAATTTCCCTCCTCCTCCGTAATCTTTTGCCTATTCTGAAGCCAAATTACAGTATGGAGCCCTATGTTCGTAACCATGTAATGAGCTGGGGGTATTCTCAGGCGGTGCTTCTTCCCCCACTCGAGTTACTACTCCTCTATCTCCCCTACTAAGATCTCGCAATACCCTAAAACTTCAACTCTTTACTCACAATGTTGTTGTTCCACTTCCTGATGTCAATTCACCAATACCAGCGTGTCTTTACACCAACCGAACTATCACAGCACGGCACACTTCGACGTCACTCTTCCTCCTCACTCAGCAGTTCCCCACCTTCACAATCTGTCTCGAACACTCTCGCACGTCTCACTCATACAGCAAGTAACCGTCTATCTACCATACGACCAGACAATCACTTGATCGACTGTCTGTCCACCATACGACCGGACAGTCACTCGTAATTCTCAATATCAATCTGACAATTGTCTGTCCGCGAAACAACCTGAAAAACTGTCCTCTACCATCTGCCCATGAACGGCCGGACGGTCACATAAATAACTGATAGGATCCAATCACTCGATTTTACACACACAGTAACCCACGACCTGCGTTGGTCACTCAAGCACTCACTCTCTCGTTCCCTATCTCGGGTGGGGTTGTCGATGACGTCTCACGACTCCCACAATCAATGATCGACAATTACGGCTCTGGGGGTCTTCTACACCACAATCTATCTATCCCGGGATCTTAGGCTACTCGTCGATCCTGACATCAAGAAATCACATGGACCGCGCGCGCGCTCACAGTCAAAAACCACAATCACTCAACTCTCACTCTGCAAAACATCACACAATCAAATCGTCACCGCAATCTAACAAACATCCCTATTCATACTCACTACTCCGCGAACCGCTGTTACCGCCGCACCGTCACTCTCCGTCGGTCTCCGCCAAACGCCGTCGTTCTCTACTCTCAATCCTCTGGACAACCATCTCTTGGGCTCTATGGGGTTTTTAACTTATCTTTCCCGTAACTTCTCCCCTTACTATAGAGGTAACCATCCTCTCTCTACCACCTGATAAGGCTGGGTTCCACTATCAAAATTTAACAAGGAACCGTAGGTCGATGTATCTTTATTACCTGCTGAGAAGTGTAAAGGGGAGAAACCATTCATTTTAGTCAATTCAACAGTCCGTAGTAACTTTGACTCAAAAGATCACAGACTCCGAACTCCAGGTTAGGGGGTTTATTACAAAGCCAAAGACAACTGAATATACAAGCACCTCAAGACGATGTTGTAAAAATACATGGGAACTAAAACAAAACTATATCTCTGTATTAGCCTAATCCGATGAATCATTAAGAGAATAAAAAGCTCAAAAAATAAGACACAAGCAAGGACTGCTCCAAAAGTTAAGTCAGACTTCATCTGTGGCTGAAAAGTAGAAAGCATTAGGCTATCCCTACTCTATCTCTAGAGTGACATCCCTACTTAGCATTCCCAGGCAAAGTCAATTAAAGGTGTCAGCTCGTGAAGACTTCCTAAGAATTACATTCACGATGTAAATCAAGTAGCCAAGACTACAGAGCTCGTTCTAAGATGCTCTTTTCAGATCGATCTCCTCACCCCTTCTCCTAACTCATCCTGTCTCCTTCTACCTCTCTGACACTCTCTGCCTCTCCTCCCTCGGGACACTTTCCCTAATACAAAATGCAAAGATCTTAAAACACGCACACAGATCACCTCATCTCAACGGACACCTCTCCTAGGTAGTTTTCCACCGTCGTCCACTCTCCTTTCAGTGTTCAGCTGTATGACCTTGATTCCCAGACCTCCTCGGTGAGAAAGAACACTGGCTCCCAATTATCGACATTCCTTGCACAATGTAACTTCTCTCCTCCTTGACTAGCTCCTAAAGTAAAAGACGTTAGTTCTAACTAACAAAGCGGCTTCTTCCACCTGCAACTGAAACGTGAGAACAGAATATCCTTGCATGCACATGAAATTCGCTGACCAGCTCTAAATGCTAGATCTTACCAGGGAAATTACATTTTCAGGCCTACACATTTTGGCCAACATAACAATAAACGAATAGACCTTTCATATGCACAACATGAACATTTCATTTAGACCTTTACACACCAAATTATACACACATTAATGATGCTTTGCAACCATCTAAAATTATTACACATTTAAGCACAACTTGTCATCTTCACGTGAAATCTTCATCATGGTGCACATTTAAATCAAAATGCATTACATTACACATAAGCTTTTCGTTAGGCAAATGCAATATACTAAAGGTTACAGTTTTCAAATATAAATGCCATTTCATTTCTCTTGCATGGCACAAAATACTTTTCTATTCATTTACTAGAACATTTTTATTATTACGACAATTCTAATGATCAAAGTTAATACAACACAAGAATATATGTGGGTGCGGACTATCCATGATTATGATGCACCCCTACAATTTTAGAGCAACATCTCGCTCCATCAGGAGGCAAGAGGACAAGTTCTTAGATATCACTTTGGGAGCAAGGCAGAGTCCAGCTCTCCCGCAGCAGGGTCAGAAAGCAGCAGGAAGCAGGCACACAAGAGAACAGCAGTCCTTACAGAGCATCAGGTTTAATGCAGCACAGCAGACCTTCTGACTGAGTTCAGTTAAAGGTCAGGAAGTGTCTGATTTGAGGGGGTCAGAGACCCAGTTCTGATACCCAGTGTGCATTTGAAGTTGGGATGATTTCAAAGAAGGGTCTATGAAATGAGGTCCTTTCTTCCCCAACCTGGCTTTTGAGGTGCAAGTGTTAGCTCAGCCCTACTTTCCTGCCAAGGAAGGGCCATCAGAATGCAGATGAATTCTCAGACACACCTAACCTTCAATGTGTTTGTAGCTGCCTAGAGGGAATGCACAAGGTGAAGCTGTCACCCATCCCAGATGTGTATTGGAGACGGGCTGCAGGCACACAGAGCAGTAGAAGCACAGAAATGACCACTTTCTGAAAGTAAACACAAGGAGACGATGGACGGAGCTCTGAAATCTTTCAGACACTCACCCTCAGTCAGATCTAGTTTGAATTCATCATCGTTATTTAGCTCACTTCGCCACCCCAGTTCAGACCCAGCCATATACAAATCAGTCTCGACCCTGCTCCTCATGGGAACAGTCCAGTCGGAACTGCCAAGTCCGGTCTTCCCTGTTTGTTCAGGTTTAGGAGTTTTTCACTACCAGGACATTCAAAACTTAAAAGTATATGTCCTACCTTTTAGTTACACAGCACCCTGCCCTATGGGCTACCTAAGTCCATACAAACAGAATCCGTAGTCATATAAGAACTTTCCTCACCCTGCAGTCTAAAAGGTCCTCTGCACTCATAGACGTACACCATTCACCCTTCACTCGCTTAAGCACAACTCACTTTCCACTAACAAAAATACACCCCTCCCTCTGCACTCACACAAGCACATATCTCACCCAGGCACACCTCTCACCCTGCAACACACAGGCACACCCTTACCCTGCAAGCACACAGGCTCACCTCTAACCCTGCAAGAACACAGGCTCACCTCACACCCTGCAAGCACACATGGCTCACCTTTTACCCTGCAACACAAGGACACAACTCACCCTGCAACACACGGGCACAACTCTCACCCTGCATGCATACAGCCACATAGTCAGCCCCATCCTCTGACTCTATGACACTGCTCACCATACACTCACAGAGGGACAGAGCTCACCCTGCACCCAACAGGCACACCTCTCACACTGCACCTTGCAAGCACACAAGCACACCTCCCACCCTCTGACCCATATAGACACTGGTCACCATGCACTCAACGGCAACCTCTGGAGCCACACCGGCCACATACCCCTCAATCATGCACCCTGCACTCACTCGTCACAGTGATGAGGCTGTAGGCACACCTCATCAGTGTACCACTTCCCCTGCACTCACATAGGCACAACTTCCTCTACACGAATACTGCCACACCTTCACCCACACTGGTGCACCACACACAGACACACCACTTACACTGCACCACAAGGGCATACATTTCACCCCACAATTGCATGGAAACTCCCCTTCACATGCACTCACAGTGACACACCTCTCAAACTACAATCATAAGGGCACTCTCCTCACACTGCTGAGCACAACACTCACCCTGAACTCACACATGCAACCACAGATACACTGCACTCATAAAGAAACAGATTTCAGCCTCACAGGCACACCACTTACCCTACACTTACAGAGGCACGCAGCTGACCATACATACATACACACACACGCATATATATATACACACACACACACACATACACCTCTCACTCTATACTCATGGGGATGCGCACCCCCCCCTGCACGCACTCCAATCTCCATGCATTCGTGAAGGCACCACACTCAGGCACACTGCTTGTTCACTGCAAAAAGTCAAACATCTTTTAACCGGTCCTGGTGTTTAGCGACGGGCCCTTCAACCAGGCCCTGCCCCCGGCGCTGAGGAATTAACACGGCCACCAATCTCCTGGGGGAGTGCAGAACTTCCAGGTCACAGGCCAGGAGCAAGGGTGAAAGGGAACAGGGAAACGTTATGTTGATTACTAAAATAGGAGGAAAAGCCCAGGCCAAATTCATGAGATCCGTAAGGGACATTGGGGGGCACAGTAGGCCAAATGTAGTCATTAGCATACCTGAACGCTACACTGCTCCAAAACCTATACATTTGGCTTAGGCACTTGAAGGCAAGTTCTACAAGACCAAAAAGCACTTTCTGTTTGGTGAAAACAAGTGTGGCACTTTTCTGGACGTCATTCCAGAGTATGCCGAATCCTTCAACTATTGAATTGCCCCTTGAGTTTGTCAGCATGGAGAGGAATATAGTCTGTATGATGTATGTGGCAAGAAAGACTATCTTTGGCTGCCATCCATGAGAAGAGAACAAAAACGTGTGTACTAGAAACATGTTAATGCCACAGCCATAACATTGAAACTTATTAATGATCAATTGGAAGCTCAGAAAATGACATTTTGTAAATTCTTGATTTTGTCTTGCTGCTAAGAGGGGTGTCCGAATATTGTACTTACATCCCAAACTCCTCACTTGGGGCTTAATTACGATGTGGTTCAGAATGACAGGTTGTCGGTTGTGGTCCTAAGCCACATCTACTGCTGCGGTCCGACCGACGCATAACAATGCGTAAGGTTGGAGGCAGCAGTCACAGAGACTTACCAGTGCTTTCCGACGGGCTCGGTCGGAAACCCACCATATTTCCTTAAAGATGGGCTTTCTGCCGTCGGGATTATGATGTCAGTTTCGACAGCCTTACCATGTTGGCCTTTCCAGAAAGTGACATTGGGGGCTCCTAGAAGGGCCCCCCTTCCCTCCTGGCCCTCTACATCTGGGACTGGAGAGCACCTATGGTGCCCCCTGAACATCCCTGCAACGCGTGGCAGGCCGCGTGGGGTGCCTGCCACACGGTGCAGGGATGTTCACAAACTCTCATTTCTCAATGGAAGTTTGTGTTGCGGGCGGTTTCCACCCACTGCACAAGCTCCCGTCGAGAAATTGGACCTGTCGAGCACACTAAGTGTGGTTGGATCATAACTCGGTGTGTGGAATCGCCGACCTATGGTTGGGCAGTTCCCTAACCGAAATGGTCCGACCGACATCGTAATAAGGGCCATAGTATTTATGAGTAGAACAATCAGTGCTTACGTGCCAGGTCCCTTGTCAGGAGGCCACTGGAGCTTACATCATCCCTTGACCCAGCCAGCGCTGCCAATGATACTACCAACACAACTATTAACCATCAGACTCTTGCAAGTGTCCAAAGTTATAAGAATTGCTTGGGTGGCAAGTATTAGTCAATGTATTTTAAATTAATAAACAGCTATTGTAATGCTCATACTAAAAAATGAATATGGAACATACAATGATGTTGAGTCTGAAAATGAAGCAAGCAGAATAAATGCCATAAATGTATGCAAAGTTTAGAGGGTGTGACTGGCTGGGCGATTCTGCATGCCCCACATGTTTATATAGCGCACAGCTGCCTCAGCAAAGAGGCGTCCTGGTGCTGCCAGCGTCCGAAGGATCAGGGCTCAGAAAGAAAACAGGTAGAATCCAGGAAGAGATATTACTGGCACTGATCCCTGTCCCGTCTGCTAAGAAACGTGGTCGCACGTTCATACTACTGGGTTTACTGTATTGCTATTCGAAGCTTGTGATCACAACCCCCAGGTACGCGGAATGGTTGTTGTTTATGTCTTAATGGGCGGTGGCAGAAGAAGTCAGAATGAAACAATGAGGCGTGATGGACGCCTCAGAGATGATCTCCCTGCCTGGGCGCAAACGTTGCCAGATCTGCGAGTCGCTGAAGTAACACCAGCTGATGCAGCGGACTAGAATCCGGTGGAATGCCACGTGTGTGATGGACATTCTGGGGCCCGATAGCCCCATGACCGCCTCTCATGGTATGAGATGCACAGCAGCGAGGAGCCGGGGACTGGGAGGGGTGGATCTACCAAACGCTGTGGCTACGGTGCGTTACGACACTGATTGCTTCCTAATAGGATACTTATATGTGCAAATAAAATGCTTATATTGGACTGTATGCAGATGGGGGCAGGGAGAGTTGGGATATTACCTGTGTAACAGCTATCATTGTTGCATCATTGCTGTATAAGTTTTACTAGATATACTTCCTTCATCCACTGAAAATTAATAAAGACTATTACAAAAAAAATGCTATTAATGTATTCTAATTCTAGGTTTTCATCTCCGGTTGAAAAAGGGAAAATTGTATTTTGCTTCTGTGAGTTCATGTGTGCTGAAGGTACATCCCCGTTGCTTGTTCTGTGCTTGATATGCCCCCGTTACCCACAATGCGTCATGCCTTCTTGATTTGTCTTATTTTCAAGGTCATTGCATTCTTCTGAGAAAGCTATGCACATGGGTACTATCTACTGGTTTTGTTTAAGTGAGCTTCTTCTCCCCTACCTATGTGTAGAAAATGTATAGCAATAGGGGAACATTGGGGTGAGGTTAGCACTATATGCTCCATCAGTTCAAAGGGTGAAGCTCTGTTCGGCTGTATAGCGAATTTGCTATTTTAGCTATTTGCTTAATTATGCATAATAAACATGCTTCAGACTTTAAGTAGGCTTGGCATCATTTTGAAATCTAATGCTTGTCCGAAGATTCACAAAGTTAGACAGATTCCTGTTCTCCTCAGAGATGATGTAGAGAAAGAACTAGAGAAATTAGTTAAAGCAGATATTATTGAACGTATTGAATCCACTGAGTGGATTTCTCCGATTGTCGTTGCAAGACGTAGCAACTGTAAATTAAGATTGTGTATTGACCTTAGACATCTAAATAATAACATTATCATGGATAAGTTTCCTCTCCCCAAGATTTCGGAAATGTTGTCATTGGTGAAAAATGCAGAATGGTTTTCTACTATAGATCTTTCTGCTGCTTACCATCAGATTTCCCTTGCAGATGAAAGCAAAGCACTAACAGCTTTTATTACCCCTTTCGGGTGTTTTCAGTACAAAAGGCTTCCTTTTGGTTTAGCCTCTGCGGCCGCTATTTTTCAAAGATTGATGTATCATCTATTTGGTCAAATTAAAAATGTAAGATGTTTCCAAGATGACATTCTTGTGTTTGGAGCCCATAGGGATGAACACAATCGAATTAGTGAAGTTTTTACTATTTTGGAGTCTAAAGGATTGACTGTTGAACATTCCAAATGTAAGTTCGCTGTGAAATCAATCACTTACTTGGGTCACACCATCAGTAAAGATGGTATTTCTCCCAAACGTTCTTTAATAGAGGCTATTCGTGATGCACCTAACCCCACGAACAAAGAAGAAATTCGATCTTTTCTGGGTTTAGCTGAATTCTATTCCAGATTTGTAAGAAACTTTTCTGCAAGAATGTTCTTCATTCGACAACTCCTTAAGAATAGAGTAAAGTTTTTATGGAGCACTGAATGTCAGTCTGAATTCGATAACATCAAACGTGCCATTGTAGAAGCCCTAGCCCTAAAGGGATTTGATCCTGATTTAGACAATATTGTCACAGTAGCCGGTAGTAACAAGGGGTTAGGTGGCGTATTGTCTCGAATGGGACCAGATGGGAATGAGAACATTGTTGGTTATGCTTCTCGTGCATTGTCCCCTTCTGAAGAGAAATTTTCCGTTATTGAAAAAGAGACCCTTGCATGTGTTTGGGCAATGGATCATTTCCGATCTTTCATTTGAGGAAGGTCTTGTTTAATACGTACTGACCACAAACCTTTGGTTAAACTTTTAACAACGGAAGGGATTTTGAATGCCTCAGCTAGAATCGCTAGGTTGTCGTTGAGGTTACAAGACTATATTTATCAGATTGTTTATGTTCCTGGGAAAAAGAATGTCATTGCGGACTTCTTGTCCAGATTACCCATTGAAATGCATGAGTGTGATTCTTATGATTTGGACGATGAACAAGTAGCTTTGATTCACAATCAAGGACTGTCCAAATTTGATGAAATTGAATGTTCTAATAGTTATAGACTTGATGCCACTTTGCAGAAGTTAATCATTTTTATGAATAGTGGTTGGCCTTGTAAAAGTAAACTTCCTAATGCATTTAAACCCTTTTGGGAAATAAGGCATGAGCTTTCTGTCACCAAGGGGTACATTTTTAGAGGTGATAAAGTTATTCCTCCTCTTTCAATGAGAATTTAAATTGTTAAGCTTTGCCATGAGGAGCACAGTGGCATTATCAAAACCAAACAGAGGGTCAAGCAATGGTTTTGGTGGCCAGGTATTGATGTTGTTGATTGAGCGTGTAGTGCGTGAATGTGTACCTTGCTGCAATTCGGACAAATCTTTAGTCACTTTGAGGCCGAAATTGGGTGAATCCTTTATTCCTGAAAAGCCATGGCATACCATTGCAGTTGACATCATGGGTCCTGTTGGCATTGAGAAAAAATACATTATAGCACTCATTGACATTTTTTCTAGGTGGCCTGTAATTAAGGTTGTTGACAAAGTTGACTCTCAAGAAGTTTTGAAATTTCTTGATAGAACCTTCATTGAAGAGGGTTTACCTGTTCAGGTTATCTCTGACAATGGAGTTCAATTCATGTCCAATTTAACTCAAGAATATTTTAAGAGAGCTGGCATTAAACATAGGACGACCTTGCTTTACAACCCTTCTGGTAACGGCATGGTTGAAAGATTCAATAGAGTTCTTAAAAACTCTATTCAAATGGCCGTTCAGAACAGTTGTGACTGGGAGGTGCAGATTTTCAAAACCTTGTGGATGTATAGAACAACACCCCATGAATCTTTAGAAGTAACACCTTTTGAAGTCATGAGAGGTCGAGGTGCCAGGACTAAATGCAATCCTGAATGGTTATTAGAAAGTACTTCTACTGCCTTACCTTTTGATGTTGTTAGATCCAGAATAGTTAATAAATGCAGCAAGCATCATGAAATGTATAACAAAAAACACAATACTAAGGATGTTTGTGTAAAAGTTGGTTCTTGGGTCAGGGCCAAGAAACCTTGGAAAACTAGTAAGGGTGAAAGTCAATATTTCGAACCCTTGCAGGTTAAGAAGGTTTTAAGAAATGCTGTCCAATTGTCAGATGGTAAAGTTTGGAACCTTAAAAGAATTGCTGGTTTTCGTCCTCCTCCTAATTTTCCTTACCAAACTCCTTCTTTGGTAATTAACCGATCACATGATTCCCATTCAGAGTGGGATATTACTACAAAGGGGGATGGGAATGCAATTGATTCTGATACTCCTAACTGTGTTAATGTTGGTTCTGATTCTGCTAATGATGATATTATTATTTCGGGGGAAAGTTGTAATGGAGATTTATCTCCCTGTGAACAGCAAACAACATGGAATTGTCATCTGAACGGGTTCATGTGAAAGATCAAGTCATTACTGATGGACCAAGTTGTAGTACCAAACGTACTCGATCTAAACCAAAATGGATGTCAGATTATTGCATCTTAGTTTTTTTTGTTGTTTTTTTGATTATTGTGTTAGGGGAAGATGTGTTATGTTATGATTTGTAAGGGGAAGATGTGTTATGTTATGATTTGTTATTGCCTCGTGCTCTCCTTGTTACCCTCGTTACACTGTCCACGCGGGGGGAGGTTCTATCAATCAATCAATCAATCATGAAATTTGTATTGCGCACTACTCACCCGGAAGGGTCTCAAGGCGCATGAGGGAGGGGGTCTGCTACTGCTCGAACAGCCAGGTCTTGAGCTGTCTCCTGAAGGCGAGGTGGTCCGGGGTCAGTCGCAGGTGGACGGGCAGGGAGTTCTATGTCTTAGCCGCCAGGTAGGAGAAGGATCTTCCTCCGGCGGTGGTTCTCTGGATGTGAGGGACGACGGCGAGGGCGAGGTTTGCGGATCGTAGCTGGCGGGTGGGCGTGTAGAAGGTCAGGCGGTCGTTGAGGTATCTTGGGCCAAGGTCGTGGAGGGATTTGTGTGCGTGGGTGAGCAGTCTGAACGTGATCCTCTTGTTGACGGGGAGCCAGTGCAGGTCTCTCAGATGGCTCGAGATGTGGCTGCGTCGGGGGACGTCCAGGATGAGTCGGGCGGAGGCGTTCTGGATACGTTGAAGTCTTTTCTGAAGCTTGGCTGTTGTACCGGCATAGAGGGTGTTTCCGTAGTCTAGTCTGCTGGTGATGAGGGCCTGGGTGACCGTCTTCCTGGTCTCGGTCGGGATCCAGCGGAAGATCTTACGGAGCATGCGAAGGTTGTGGAAGCAGGCTGAGGATACGGCGTTGACTTGTCTGGTCATAGATAGGGAGGAGTCCAGGATGACGCCCAAGTTGCGTGCGTGGTCCGTAGGCTTGGGTGCGGTGCCTAGGGCCGGGGGCCACCAGGAGTCGTCCCATGCGGAGGGCGATGGTCCCAGGATGAGGACTTCTGTCTTGTCCGTGTTCAATTTCAGGCGGCTGATGTCCATCCATTTGGCGACGTCTTTTATCCCTTCGTGTAGGCTGGTTTTGGCGGTGTCGGGGTCTCTGGTGAGGGAGAGAATCAGCTGAGTGTTTATGCGTGGATGCTGTGTCGAGGAGAGAGCGGAGGCGTTACTCTGCTGCTGCCGTGTTTTCTCGGAATAAACACTTCAATCGATTACCTGTCTCCGAACCAGACTTTACAACAGTATCCAGAGCAGGGGTGCACCACATTCTGCGATGGGGTGGAGGGGGCATTTTGTATTACACCTCTGCCCTAAATATCAGAAATATGCTTGTGGTGGGCACAAAAACCATGCAAGGGGCTTACGTGTGTGATTTAAATGTGCGTGGATGCGGCGACCCGCAGAACTCGCAGGGACGCGCCAGAATACGCATCCCGCTATCGGCGCCTAAACACAGACAGGGTGTGGCCAGCCCACCCTGTTGACAATCCGCAGCAAGTTTTAGGTGTTTATTTATACGGCTTACACTTTGGCACACTTGTGCCCCGGCCACTTTCTTCAAAGGCGGTGTCTGTGATGCAGCCTCGGGAGAAATAAAAGGCACACTCTGAAAGCAGGTGTGTGGAAGTGTGTAACTTTATTCAGGGTCCGGCAAGCAGAGCGCAGTGTCGGCTCTGGCAGCTACAAAGGGGAGATTTACAGAAACATCACGGTATTCAAGAAACGTCACTGTATCCGACCAGGAGTGTTGAATGTGTACCAGTGGTTGTAGTGGTGGGACTGGCATTCATATTTTGAGGTTATGAGATTCTGTAGCTGCAATGTTATCCGCATAGTTATGGGTTTTGTGCATTTGCCACATAATCCACAATCTTCTGAATAATTATAGATTTGTATAAACATTGTTGTTCCCACTTAAAACAGGCTGGGGCGGGATTGTGTCGCCTTTCCATCTCACTAAGGTGATGTTTAAGGCAGTGAATAAGTGGCAGCTCCCTTTTCTTTTCTGCAAAAAAACTACACCAGAACTGAACCAGCACTTCATTGAACGGGCCAGAACAGAACCAGCACTTCATTGAATGGGCAGAACAGAAGCAGCACTTCATTGAATGGGCAGAACAGAACCAGCACTTCATTGAATGGCCAGAACAGAAGCAGCACTTCATTGAATGGCCAGAACAGAAGCAGCATTTCATTGAATGGCCAGAACAGAAGCAGCACTTCATTCAATGGCCAGAACAGAACCAGCACTTCATTGAATGGGCAGACCAGGACCACCACTTCATTGAATGGGCAGAACAGAAGCAGCACTTCATTGAATGGGCTGAACAGGACCAGCACTTCATTGAATGGCCAGAACAGAAGCAGCATTTCATTGAATGGCCAGAACAGAAGCAGCACTTCATTGAATGGCCAGAACAGAAGCAGCACTTCATTGAATGGCCAGAACAGGACCAGCACTTCATTGAATGGCCAGAACAGAAGCAGCACTTCATTGAATGGGCAGAACAGGACCAGCACTTCATTGAATGGGCAGAACACCCTGAACGCATTCTGTGGGGTTATCCGATTTGTCCTTGGCAGCAAATTGCTGTAAATGACGCTATATAGTGTGCCTCACCTAGCGAAGGTGCGCGAGCCACCACATGTATATGATTTAATCGCTTACGCTAGTTTGAAAATACCGCATAGAATTTCTGGAGTTCAAACGTGTCTAAGGTCTTGGTAAAGATACTTTTGTGGAGAGGTGTGGCTCACTGGTTAGAGGCGGCAGACCCGCATGCAGAGAATCGGCCAGGGACCAGGGTTCAATTCCCGACGCGGCAGGGTCGTGGACCAGGGTCAAAACGGACTCGATAATTCTCGCCTCGGTACCTACTCTAACCAGGAACACACTCGGCAACTCTGGGCATTAAGCTTGCCTCATCTCTACAACGGCCCCCCACAGACGCCGGGGATGCCTGGTTTCACCTTGGAGATACCCAGATAGGGACCATCTCACAGGGAAAGCCAGGACAGGTTCCCCAGCGGTCTTCAGCGCCGGGACACTTCCGTTGGAGGTAGCTGCGCGCTTTACAAGCTTCCATAACATAACATAACAATATTTTTTTTCAGTGTTATATATCAAGCTATCAGTACAGATTAACACCCACACAACAGAGATATATTGCTGGATATTTTTCTCAGGTGCCAACTGCCAATGTTTCCAAAACAACATACATTCATTTTTTTTCAAAGAAATTGTGTATACGAGTACAAAGAAGTCTCACTCTAAGGGCCTTATGTAGGTAGCCCAACACTTACCACTTCATAAATACCGAATTTTACCGATTCGGTATTTATGAAGTGGTAAATGCTATGTAGGTAATCAGTCGGTAAAAATTACCGAATCGGAATTGGTCGGTAATTTAGAATCGTATTTACCGATTCGGTAATGGTAACTGGCTTCCCATTGATTCCTATGGGCCAGGAGGCCCATAGGAATCAATGGGAAGCCAGTTACCATTACCGAATCGGTAAATACCGATTCGGTAATGGGGGGAGCACAATCAAGGGTGGCAGGGTGTCACAGTGACACCCTGTTGCACCCCTGATTCCTGCATGTGTGCACATGTGGCACATATACATGCCCTGAGGGCATGTATGTCTGCCACATTGCACACTTCTAAGTGCCAAAAAATGCATTTTCTAAGCCATTCGTCATTTACCACCAACTTTTAGTTGGTGGTAAATAATAGGCCTGGGCGAAGCACTACGCTACGCTCGCGTAGTTTGCGAAGTTCGCGCTACTTCGCACTACGCGAACTGCACGTAGCACAGTGCGAACACGCGTAGCGTAGTGTTGCGTAGTGCTGCGGTCATTTTTTGCTTGCTCACGGTCCTCAACGTCAAGTTGGCGACCGCGAGCAAGCAAAATGACATCCCGGCGAGACTTTTTCCTTGTTCGCGATCGCGAGCATGGAAAATAAACCTCCCGGCGAGATTCCCAACGCGAGGAGGTCAGGTTTCTCATTGCGAGAGGTCGCGTATGCTCGCGACCGCTCGCGATGAGAAACTACCAGTTCGCGTTGAGAAAGCTGCCGCTCGATTAAAAATCTACTCGAGCAGCAGAAAACTACAGCTCGCACTGTGCAAGATGCCATTTTCAATGATTGCACAGTGCCGGTTGCTTGTCTGCACTGTGCAATCATTGAAAACAACATCTTGCACAGTGCGAACATGTTACTACGCAGTTCGCGAAGTGCTACGCGTAGCTCGCGTAGTGCGAACTTCACTTTGCGTAGCTTCGCGAAGTGCTACTTCGCGAACTACGCCCACCCTTAGTAAATAACGAATCCACACAACACCCACACACTCCCCCTACGTCTCCTTTCAGGATTCGGTATTCACCAAATCGGTAAAATTACCGAATCGGTAATTTTACCGATTCGGTAAATTACCGAATCCTGAAATGTCCCCCCTACATACCAAAAGCCTGAATACCGGTCGGTAAGGGGTTTTTTCCGAAAATCGGCTGTTACCGACCGGTATTAGGCTACCTACATATGGCCCTAAGTGCCTTAAAAATAACTACAATAAAATATCACCGCATTTTAAAGGACTGGATTTAATGAAAAATACGGAATGCTCTTTTGTCTCCCTGGCCTATATGCTCGGACAAAACATCTGTTCATACATAAATGCATCCTGAGCCAGAGTGAAGCTGTTCTCACCCCCCTCGTAATTTCCCCGGCATAGTCTTGGCAGCAGGGCACAAGTCCTAAAAAAAGAAGTGGGGGGACGCTGTCACCGGAAGTGACGTCACAACAGGAATCTCATGAGTATTCATATGCCTTTAGATGACGGGGCATTTCACAGCACTGCTACCCCTGGTCTGTTCCTCGATGTCCTTTGCAACCCCCCCTCCCCCCCACTCCCCCGAGGGGGTGCCCCAGTTGCACAACGAAGTGCTCGCTCCGCCTCCCAATCACTCCAGCCTGCACACACCACCGGTGCCTCTTAAAGTCTCCAATTACAAATATTAGCATATCTTTGGTAATTTACGGGAAACTTTTACATTTTACAATATTGCGGGACGGGCCCTGGTATAATCTTCTAATTAGGACAAATTAAGGGGCATATCAAAAAGGAACGGCGAAGAATAACGCAAAGCGCGCTTAGCGCTTTGTTATTCATCGCCGTCTATCTCTGGAATTTATCACCCTGGTAGTGCGTTATCAACAACGCGTTGCTCCAGGGCGATAAAAATTCCAGAGATAGTGGGGAAATCGCCGTTTTGCAGGGAACATCGCTGGTTTTCCAGCGATGTTCCCTGCAAAAGGGCGATAACCTTGCTGATACGACCCTGTGGTCGTAGCAGCATAATCCACCCCCTATGTTAGGGATGGATAAGTCAGGATTTCAGCAGACGTTCGTTTTTGGAGCAAACAGCGGTTTTCTCCAAAAACTAACGTCTGTTAAAATGCTGGGGCAGCCTTGTAAATATCGCGATGTGCACATCAGCGATATTTGCAAGGCTGTACTGCCCAGTGACGCCTACTTTGCATCTCATGAGCGTCGGGAAAAAGGGTGCTAACATGCGATTATGCATGTTAGCACCCTCTTGTAAATAGGGCGATAGTTTTATCTCCGCTTTTTTGCCTTTTAAAGCCAAAAAAGCGAAGGAGCTTTCATCTCATATAGATCTGCAGGAATGGATTCAGTGCTCTCCCTCCCGGTGTTTGAGGTAGATTATAGAATGAACCAATCTCTGCATAATATTCGGCGTCCGGGATTTCGTTATAGCAAAAGAAAAGAAGAATAGAAAAGATGCTAGTGCTATTCAGGCAATTAATGCCAACGGAGAGGGCAGAAACCTGCCCGTGCTTTGGACCGCACACCATAGTGTAGGATTTAGTAAACTATATTTGTAGGTCCAGAGTGGCCATAAACTCTACAAAGGAGTGTTCCAGCAGACACTGTGCTTTTGGCATTCGTGCCATCAGCATTTTGTCGTCCGCATAAAAAAGTGTAAGGAGCAGTCTGTCTTGGATTTTAGGTACATCACAGGCAACATCTATGTCAACAGGTAGGTAGGTTGAAAATAAGTTTATTATGACAATTGTCCATAAAACATTCTGAACAATACATAAAAACAATTACAGTATAGAATTGACTTAAAACCCGTCGAACCCACCCATCACCCCCTGACTGTAACCTATCATTAAAACTCTTTTTAACAGAACATGAAAACCAAGTAATTTCCACTTCCACATCTAAATAACGCATTTCTGACAGCAACTCCACAGCCTTCATCCTTTGTATTGTTCTGTGTTTAAAAAACAAATGTCTTAGGAACTTAATTCAGTTTCGAAAGATAAAAAACGCAGTCCATCAGTATATGCAACAAAGAGCATTTTACATTCAAGGGTCAGGGACAAAGACCGTTAGTATTATAGGCCCTGGCCCAACAGGAGCAGGATGAGTAGGTTGAATTGCATCTCACTCTTGCCCTTAGAATTTCTTACACAGGCCGGGATCAAGTATCTGTGCCAGGTAGGGGAAAACTGTATCCAGACCTAGAAAGGGCATTGAAAAACTAGTCAAGGGTTTCTCACTCAGGTAGGCTAGGTCAAGAGTCCCGGCCACCTTTGCCGCAGACTCTTTCAATCTTAGTTTACCTGGAAAAGGGGACCAGGATGTAATTGTACCACACTCAGCATGGAGGTACCTCTTAATCTAATCCTTAATTCCCTTGCCCAACTTCTTTCGCTAGCTTGGGTTTCAACTCAGCCGAGTTTAGAGACCATTATCACTTCACCATCCTCCGAGAACCTGTTAAAAATTCTTAAAGCCAGAGAAAATGCCACCAAATTCCAGTAGGTAAGATTCCACTCCCTCCTTATGCCCTGGACCATGGTACCAGGTGGAAATGACTGAAGCCTTCTAAGGTCCGCCCCTCCCCCCTAACCGGTCCCACTTACAGGAAGGATCAAGAAAAAAGACCTTGGAGCCATACAAACCCAGGGGGGTATTTTTCCTTCATAGCCCTTCAATTAAAGGAGTGAGAGAAAACCTTTCATCTTTCCAATAAAATCTGGAGCTGGCTTGCATCAATGACTTCTGCTTAATACTATGCTAGTGTGTGTCCCACTGTAAGCTACTTCTAAAAGTCAAACCTAAATATTTATAGGAGTCAACTAACTCAACCTCCCCGGAATACAGCAGACAGCTAAATAGTTTTACTCTTTTACCAAAGACCATCACCGTAGTCTTCTCTAAATTAATTTTCAACTGGTTCTTCTTACTATATATTTCAAGGGCATATAGTTTCCTCTGCAGACCAATTGGGGTGCAGTCCAGCAGTACCAGGTTATCTGCATAAAGCAGGCAGGCAATATGCTGATTCCCAACTTTAGTATATTTACTGTCGATCATTTAACAGCATACGACTGTTTCTGTGCAGCTGAGCAAATGTTCAATAAAAAGAATTTTAAAAAAAAACTTTAGAGGAGAAGTACTTTGTTTGGGATATGAAAATAGGGAGGTCAGCTAGAAATAAACTTAAATGCAGGGGGACTAAAACACAACCCTGCTGAAGGCCATTCTTAATGGGGATTTTCTGGGATAGCCGGCCTGATTTTTGTCGCCCGAAAACTCTATGGCTTATATGTCCTTGTGCAGATATGCCAAAACGTTTACAAGTGCTGCGTCCATCACTCGGGCAAAAATAATTTGCCATAACTTTGAGCGATTGACACAGTCTGAGGTCAGGTCCATGAATGCCAAATATAAGGATGTTTGTTTGGCATTGGTGTATTTGCCTATAACCAGTCTCAAGTTCAGACACTGCTCTATCGTCCCTACATGCTTTCTGAACCCATACTGACAAGGATATAAAATTGACTCATCTTGTATCCACTCCGTGAGAATATTATACAGGACTCTGCCCAAGATTATAACTGTTGTATTGATTAATGAAATCAGCCTATAACATTCAGGTTTTGACCGGTCACCTTTTTTAATATAGGCACTATAATAGATGTTTGCCAAGAATTGGGTACCAGGGAGTGAGTAAGATAATTAAAAACATTTGTCTGTAATGGGGCCCAGAAGTTCGTGCTATATTTTAATAGTTCAGTTGGCACACCGTCTGGGCTAGAGGCCTTCCCGCTGACACTGATTAATGGCAACTTCTACTTCACACAGAGTTACCTTGATACCCAGCTGGTTATTTATATCCAGACAAAACTTGGTATCTGAGGGGGTTGTGTTGCAGGGATTCTGTTAGGAAACAGAATTATGCCTGGGATCACAGACCTGACATATGGTGAGTCAGTATGTAGGGACTGAGTCTCCATACCACATCAGTACCTATGGGCCCAAATCCTGACTAGCTCATAGTGCCTTACCTGCCCACCTAACCTTTCCAGAGAAACAAGAAGTTGGCAGACCAGAACACAACACTCTAGTCCCCTCAGGGAACCACGGTAACAGGTCATCACCTTTCGTTCTCTTACTCATGCATGTCCATAATAAACAAATGAAAGACATGAAGAAAGTTTACAATATTTATTGAAACTATCGTGCTCTATCATGTAGCAACTGTGCTGCTATAAGAAAACATATGCAAATGAGCAAAGTAATTAGCATTACTAATAAACTGTAAACAATGAAAAGCCCTATCATGACAAATTCTATATTTGCCTAAGCCTAACCTCACTACATGGGAACAATGATATATCTGTCATCTCTGGGATTAGAATCGGGCCCCATACCTGGCATTCGACGTTAGCTGCCTGCATCGCAGATTGCGACAAGCTCATCCCGGAATCTTTCCTCTGCTAGAAATTCTCCTCTGTATTTTTGACTGACCACAGAGAAAAAAAGGGCACAATGTTGTTTGACCTTGTACAACATGTTCAGAATGAATCCCAGCAGAAGAGCTCAATAATAAAACATGTGCAGCCTATTTCTAGAATAATAGTGTGGCACAAAAACAAACATGTTACTTCATAACGTTTGCAAAGCAAAGGCGGCCTACAACCTGCAGTTGGGCTAACATAGAGGAGAACTAAAGTGGGCATATAGGAAATTTGCATATATTTTGAAAAAAGAGCCTCCCAAGTCTCGCTAGCAATGTGACAACTAATTGGGGTCACAGATTGATTTATTTGTCTCACATCCGAGATAGCAGACCAGAAGGATTTGCTGTCCTTCACAGATGCCACCCATGATAGTGAATCCCATTGCTGCACTATTACTTCCTCCAGCGTTTAGAGGTGACCTCTTAACATTACTTATGTAAAGTAGTCACCACAGAGGGGACCCTGGCTTTAGCCACAAGAGCCCTACACAAGAGCGTTTTTTTGTCGAGCAATCATGATTTAACCACCATGGGTTGCGGTGCACCGGTCGGCATTATTTTGTTAAAATCTCCAACCACCTTATGTTCTACATCTTCTTCTGCTAGACAGGCCCCCACCAGCCCTAAGTTCACCATGCCAATCTGAGATTATCTGTTGCTGGCTAGAGATTACTCGCCCCACTATTGACTCCGATTTGTAGCTTTGGTGCGGTGAGGAGGGCTGCTTCGATGGGGTTATGATCTCCAAAATTTGAAGGGATTACTGTTGAATATAAAAATATTTCTTTTAAGTTGCTCGTAAAAAAAATGTAGTCTATTATTGATCGACTTCCTCTGCCTCTATAGGTGAGTGGGTCAGAACTAACTGTGCTTGCCCCCTCCATAACATTAAGTAGATTGAGAAAGGCAATATAGGTCATCAGCTCCCGGCTTTTAGAGTCTGCGCTCACAGAGGGACAGGTGACGGCGCGGGCTAAATTAGGTTGTGAGGAAAGTCTTACTCTAAAATCTCCCGACAGACAGAGGTAGGGTTGATGCCCCTTATTAGTAACTCTGCTAAGAAGGAGAATGATATAGTCAAATAGAGCTGGAAATTTAGGGCCCGATTAACAGAACTAACTTAAGACAAAACTCTAAACTTACTACCATTTTGGTATTCACAGAAGGCACTTACTCATTTTGGTATTCACAGAAGGCACTTATTCATTTCGGTATTCACAAAAGTTAGGAGTCCTAACTTTAGGACTCCTAAATGCTTTCTGTGAATACCAAAAGTCTTAAAATTAGGATTTTTCTCACTTTCGGAGTAGTAAAGTTAGGACTCCTAACTTTAGGACTCCTAAATGCCTTCTGCGAATACCGAAAGTCTTAAAATTAGGATTTTTCTCAGTTTAGGAGTAGTAAAGTTAGGACTCCTAGCTTTAGGACTCCTAAACTGAGAAAAATCTTAACTTTAAGACTTTCGGTATTCACAGAAGGCATTTAGGAGTCCTAAAGTTAGGACACCTAACTTCTGTGAATACCGAAATGAGTAAGTGCCTTCTGTGAATACCAAAATGGTAGTAAGTTTAGGATTTTGTCTTAAATTAGTTCTGTGAATCGGGCCCTTAGTATTTGGAATATGTTTTTTTAAAACTCTTTTTATTATGTATACAACTTGAAACCATAATCCGACATACATTGTGTATATGCAATCTATTATTGACTTTCAGTATCACACCCCACTTTCCAATCCATTTGTTCGTTTAGAAAACAACATTACTTATAGCCTTCCCCCCACTCTTCATTATAGTTCATCATTCAGCTGTTTTCCAATGCGGCTCTCCTCAACAGCAAAGTACAAACATTTCCCCTGAATTTGTTCCACTCTCCCTATATCCATTCCCACTGTTTGGGGCAGCCTTTGTTTACGTATACTAAAACTATCGGCAGATATTTGCGTCTTTTAATCTTTGTGATTCTCCCTCTGGGCACTTACTAGTTCTGTCGCCTTACCTGGCATCCCCAGCACAGCGGAATTATCACTGCCGCGGCGTCAGAATCTTCGCCTGGCCGCCATTGCCCGGACTTCCCTAGGTCACGCCTACCATCGCTGGCCACGCCCCCTTGCAATACCTCCACCCGCCCTGCCCTGCCTATAAAACATGTGCATCCATAGGACGCGCAGCGGACGAGCGCAGCGGGCGCGCCGTCTGCGCGCCAAAGGCGCGCCTAAGGCAAGCCCGTCTGCGCCCGTCTGAGTCCAAACGGGGCACGGGGCCCGCCATTCTGACCGTATAACTCAATATTCTCATGTCGATCTACTTGACCTGAATGCCCCCTGGCCTTTAGTTCCTTCTGCTCGCATGCAGCTTACCCGCCTGGGCCTGGGTCATATTCGAAACACCTTTCCTGAGTTCGATGCTTGCACACACCTTACCTCTCCTCAATCTATCTCTCATCCTCCCACCTGGCCCGTACCCCCCTGCTCTGAGCTTAAAGTGTGCTATCTTAACACCCGCTCATTAGTTAAACATCAGACCGAAATTTTTCATCTCCTAGATACCGATAACCCCGATATACTATTTTTAACTGAAACCTGGCTGCACGACGGATCTTCCCCTGATATTTTGGCTGCCATCCCACCCGGCTATTACATTCTTCAAACCAACAGGACCTCCGGTAAATCCGGTGGTGGTGTGGCAGCCATCATCAAGTTTCCTATCAGATTTTCCACCCTCACCGTATTATGTATTCCTCAGGTTGATTGTCTTGCACTCAGACTGGACTCTCCAGCTTTACCCCTGATTTGTGTTTTGGTTTACCGCCCTCCTCAGTCCATGCCGGACTTTCCATCTATGTTCGGTGATCTTTTATCTCAGGTAGTTATCAATCATTCTAACATCTTAGTCCTTGGAGATTTCATCTACTGGCCCCAGGATGAGAAGGAAAGTACTTGTTCGTTGGCTTCGCACTTTGAATAGTTGCCAACACATAAATACCGCCACGCACACCAAAGGGCATTTACTGGATCAGATCTGGGCCTCTAATTTAGCGATCTCGGCTCCCCTTATATTGCTGTGTGCCTGGTCTGATCACTCACTTATCTCCTTTTCCCTTAAAATTTCCACCTGTCCCAGTAGGCCCCTCAACACTAATCTCTCCGCCCGAAATTGGAATAAGGCCGACATTAGCCAGTTCATTGATCTACTCAGCTCCTCTACTCCCTTGGAATCTTATTCATTAGACACTCACGCCTCTAACCTATGCTATTGGCTTGAGTCCGCTAGTGATGTGGTTGCTCCTTACAAACGGATTAAAACTAGACGTCTTCATGACGCTCAGAAGTGGTTCTCGGAGGACCTAAAAATTTTAAAGCTTGGTCTCAGACAAGCCGAGCGCCAGTGGCGTAAAAATTACGCTCCCGAAGCCAGGGTGGAGTTTGTATCCCTTCTTAAAGGTTACAAATCCTCTATTGTATTAGCCAAAACCATGTACTTTTCCAACAAAATCATGGAGTCGGCTAATAAATCAAAAAGCATCTTCTCGATTGTGGAGGAACTATCCCACCCAGACAGAGTCTCCATCAAACTCCTCCCCTCCCAGGAGCTCTGCAATTCCCTTAACTTTTTTTTTATCGATAAGATTGTAAAAATTAAAAACAGTATTTCAGTGCTGTCCGCTTCAGATTCCCCTGTGTCCCCAGACACCCCCCATGTTGACCCTCTTTATCCCCAGCTTCTTACTCAGATTCCCCTTATCACGGAGGCGGAATTCCCCGTCCTCCTTAGCAAAGTTACCTCCGGATCTCCTACTGATTGCTGTCCCCCCAAGATTTTACGCAAGGTCTTTACTGCCTGTCCTATTCCTCCCTTGGCACTGCTGAACAATTCCCTTACCTCCGGCCTAGTCCCTAGTATCTTTCAGATAGCTGAGGTAGTACCTATCCTGAAAAAACCGACAGCTGATCTTATGATCATGAGCAACTTCCGTCCCATCTCCCTTCTCCCTTACCTTGGAAAAGTGCTGGAGACCCATGTCACCAATATCTTGAGCTCGTTTATTGAGCAGTCTCATTTCCTTGACTCCCAACAGGCCGGGTTCAGGCCCGCCCACTCTACTGAGATGGTCATACTCTCCGTTATGGAAGAACTGCGTAGGGGAGCTGACTCTAACACCAGTCAGGCTCTGGTGCTTTTGGATCTGTCGGCCGCTTTTGACACGGTCGACCACACCATCTTGGTCGACCGTGCCAGGCAGGCTGGGATAGGGGGCACCGCCCTTGACTGGATCCGCTCGTTCCTTACCAACTGTCAACAAGCGGTCCGGTTATCCCGGTTCCCGCGGACAGGGTGGGGCTGACCTGCGGCGTGCCTCAAGGATCCTCTTTGTCCCCACTCCTCTTTAATCTTTACCTCACCCCCTTGATTAGTTCTCTTCGAGATAAAAATATCTCCACTTTCAATTATGCGGACGACATTCAGTTGGTCTTTAACATCGACTCCTCGGATCAGTCCGTCTCCAATTTTCAAACCATTCTCGGCCATATCAGTAATTAGATGGGGGCAAACCATCTGAAGCTTAACCCCGACAAGACCGAATTGGTTCTTGTAGGTGGCCCATCTAACCCCTGGAATTCTAACTTTTGGCCCTCCAGCTTGGGCCATCCTCCCTGTCCCTCTGATTCAGTAAAAAGTCTGGGGATTATCATTATCATCACTAAAGATCTTTCGTTGAAGCCCCAGATAAATGCCACTGTTTCTTCTTGTTTTTTTAAACTTTGTAAAATCTGGAAAATTCTGCGTTTCCTTACCACCGAAGCTCTTACTGTGGCCCTTTTGGCGTTAGTCATCTCCAGAATTGACTACGCCAATTCTTTGTATGTCGGCATCCCTGGTTACCAGCTTAAACGCTTGCAGCTTGTTCAGAATCAGGCGGTACGCCACATCTTCCATCAACCGAGACACCACCACATCCGTCCCCTGCTTAAATCCTTGCACTGGCTCCCCGTCTCTGAACGCTGCATTTTTAAGCTAGGATGCCTCATATTTAAATCTCTTGCCGGCCTCGGCCCCTCATTCATTTCCTCTCTCATCCACCCATACGTCCCTTCCCGCAATTTGCGCTCGGCTCACCTGGCTCTCCTAACAGTCCCCAAAGTCAAGCGTAAGAAATGGGGCGGTCTTAGATTCTCGTTCCTAGCTCCTTCTCTCTGGAATTCCCTCCCCTTGGACATAAGATTGGCTTCTTCTTACACCTATTTCAGATCCCTCCTCAAGACCCATCTCTTCCGCTCGGCTTACAATTAGACTAAAATCCCTCCTGTTCTTACCTTTCCTCCCCCTTATCCCTCAGGTAGTTGCTTTCCGCTCTCAATCTTCAGCGCCAAGAAACTGTATAGTGTACGTTGCGCTTTATAAATGCCTTTCACATCACATCACATCTACTGCCTTTTCGGCCACCAAGACCCAGTTCATATTGTTACACCAGCCTGCATGGGTTGGTGCGGTTTACACTCTCCAGTGTGTGGGAATATTGCATTTCGCTATCATCATGCCCAGTGTTGCCCAGTCTTGGGCTGCATGGTGGAGATCCGTGGCTTCCCATATGTTTAGGAGGTATTGTTTGGGCTCTGGTGGTAACGGAGCTCCGCTGACTCGTGTTATTGTATTCATTCTTGCTTCCCAGTATGCTTGAATGTCCGGGCAGTCCAATATCGTATGGAACAGTGTTCCTAATGCCCCACATTGCTGCATCTCCCCCCATTTTGGTTAGTGTCAGCCTGGAGAAATACATCCTGTGGAGCACCTTGAGCTGCACCCGTTGCAATCTAGAGGGTATTGCCTCTACCTGCGGAGACTCTAGCGCCTCCTGCCAATCCGTATCATCTAGCTCCCCAATGTTTGCCTGCCATTTCTTGCGGAGACTCACTGTGGGGTCTGGTTGGTTATTAATTAATTTCTGGTAGGTTAGGGAGATAGCCCTCCGGTCAATACGTTGCATAAGTAACCTATGTTAGCCTCTGGGAGGGTAGTCTCTGGTAGAATGGTGACCATGAGTGGATGCCAAATTTGGAGATATCGGAACTTTTCTGTTGATGTCATTTCGTACTTCTCCTGAAGCGTGCAAATGGAATTACCTTCTCCTTGACCCAGAGGTCGCCAACCCTTGAGATTCCTATTGAGTCCCATTGTTTGAACCCTTTGCAACTTCCCAGCCCGCCCAACTTCCCGGTCTTCCAGAGTGGGGTAAACTGTGTTGTCGTGTTATACCAGCCCAGCTTCTTGTGGACTGTATGCCATATGTGGAGTGCCCTCTTGACCTCTCCCTCCCCCAAAACAAATCAATCCATGTGGAATGCAGGTTCCGTCTATGGCGAATGGATCCACTGGTAGAGAACGGCAAGCTGAGTGGCCCAATAGTACATCTGTATGTTGGGAAGTGATATGCCCCCGTCATACCATCCTCTGTCCAATTTGTTCATGGCTATTCGGGTCGGTTTCCCTTCCCATAAGAGGTTGCGCACTTCTGTCTCTATCACCCTGGAGTATGATGGGGGAACCAGCAATGGGTATTCTGCAGGGCATAAAGAAACCTAGGTAGCACCATCATTTTAAAAAGTGTGGCTTGTCCTAATAGAGTAAGGGGGAGTGACTTCCAGTGTTTGGTATCCCTGCATAGTCGTTTCAGGAGCTCCTGAAGGTTCCTGTTCATGAAGTCCTCTGGACTGTCTGTAATAGAGATCCCAAGGTATCGGAAGGCGTCTCTCACCACCCTCACTTCTCAGCCCCTGGGCAACACTGGAGGGGGCCGCTCAGGACTAAAGTATAGATTTTTTCCAATTAATTGTATATCCCAAATATCTCCTGTTGGTCTAAAAAATGCTCAATAGCCTAATCAGGGAGCCCTTCGGGCATGCCATGTATAGCAGGGTATCATCCGCATATAAAGGTATCCAGTCTTCGCACTCCTCTGTCCATCGGAGTCCACGGATAATGGAATCTCTACTGGCCCAGGCTGCCAGTGGCTCCAACACCAGGGCAAAGAGGAGCGAGGACAGGTGGCAACCCTGTCTCGTACCTCTTCCTAGGAGGAATGTGTCAGTTGAGGAATGTTGACTACCACCTGTGCCAGCGGCTTTGTATATAGTAGCTGTATCCAGGATCTAAGTTTAGGGCCTAGCCCCATGTGTTTGAGGACTGCGAAAAGAAATGGCCAGTCTATTGTATCGAAGGCCATCCGTGTGTCGAGTGAAAGGATGATGGCAAATTCTTGGATAGTATGTCTTCCGCTCAGCACTCTGTGTAGGCGACGCAAGTTAAGCGGCGTGTTCCTGTTCGGCATGAAGCAAGACTGGTCTGGGTGCACTAGTTTAGCAAGGTGAGGAGTCCATCTAATGGCCAATCCTTTGGTCAAGATTCTAGCCTCTGCATTAAGCAACAAGATAGGGCGTTAAGAGGCACAATCTTGGGCCGGCTTCCCTGGCTTGAGGATGGCAACTATTGTT
Source organism: Triturus cristatus (assembly GCF_964204655.1). Classification (NCBI taxonomy): domain Eukaryota; kingdom Metazoa; phylum Chordata; class Amphibia; order Caudata; family Salamandridae; genus Triturus; species Triturus cristatus. The sequence continues at coordinate 1,154,439,769 of NC_140584.1, forward strand.
GCCATACGTTGGTCTCTAGGGAGTTTTCCCACCTCTAGACTGGCTGTGTACATCCCCTGCAAGTATGGTACCAATCTCGTCACCACTTTTATTATATAAATCAATAGGGATGCCATTAGGTCCTAGGGCTTTCCCAGACTGTATACCACCTATAGCTGTTGCTGTCTCCTCTGGTGTGAGCTCAAGTAATTGGGCTTCTTCTGCCGGAAGTGTGGCGGTGCAGATGTCTCTAAGGAGGCCAGTGGATTAATCTGGTGTCGCTGGGGCAACAGGGGGTATAAATCTTCTCAAAGAGGCACGCAAATTCATCCACTATATGTGGTGAGTCCATGATGGTCTCTCCCGAGTCGAGTTGGAGCCCAGTCACCCATCTATCGGCTCTCTATCGTCTATCTAACCAGGCAAGGAGCTTGCCTGCTTTGTCCCCAACTTCATAGACTCTGTGGCGGGTGGATGCTAACTTAGCCTTAGCCCCTTCCCACATATGCTCTTAGTATTCCTGTTTCTTCGTATTTAAGGGGGCTGTGTTGGGTTCAGAAGGGTCTTCGGAGTGTATGGTTTTGGGTTGCGTACCTCCTGTTCTAGGGCCTCCGTTATCTTAATCTTTTCTTTATAATAGCCTACAATAAGGGAAATTGCTTGTCCCCTCATGACTGTATTATAGGCCTCCCACAGGGTGAGGGGGGATGAAACTGAATGTTCGCTTTCCTCAAAATAATGTTTGGTGTCAGCAGTAAGGCCCTTCCAGATCCTAGGGCTCTTCAGATAGCCTGGTTAAATGGGAAATATTAGGCATTGGACTGTGGCATTTAGGGTGTATTTCGTTAGGACTGGGGAGTGGTCCCAGATGCCCCTCCCTAAGTGACGGATCTCACTGAACTTCCCAACTGTGTCCGCTAGTGTGGGTACATAGTCAATTCCGGAGAGGCTGTTGTGTGCGCCCAGTGGAATGTATACTGCCGTGCCTCGGGGAAGTGGGAGCGTCAGACATCTACTAAGCTCAGTGCCTTCAACAAATTACCTAGTCTGGATGTTGTAGTCTGGGAGGCATCTACTAAGTCATTTAAGGTAGTGTTAAAGTCACCTTCTAGTATCAACTCACCCTCCGAAGTTTAAGAAGGAATGCGCTCAGCGCCGGGAAGGCAATTGAGTGCAAGGCTGGGTGGATGTATACACTGATGATATTGAATTGTCGCCCTTCCCACTGGCCTGTGACTGCTGCGAATCGCCCCTGATCATATGTCTACGTTTGTTGGACAATAAATGGGAATTGTTTTTTAATCCGGATCCCTACCCCTCTTGTGCCTGATGTGAATCCTGAGTGTGCCACTAATTTGAATCCCCACCTATCCAGGGCTTTACATGTTGTTCCCACCAGATGGGTCTCTTGGAGCAGGGCCACCGCTGGTGCCTGGCATTTGATGTACTATAGCACAAGCCCCCTCTTCAATTTATCCCTAAGGCCATTCATGTTCCATGAAAGAAGCTGTAAGTGGGGGGTACCCGGAGGGTAAAAGGTGGGTGTAGATATGTCATGATCACCTAGGGTGAGTACCTATGTCATAGAAGTCTACTATTGGAGTTAGGTTAGTCAGATATCGAAGCTGGATTGCTAGGTAATGTCTATCAAGTCGTGTCATGGTCAACGTTAAACAATTATAACTAAGAATACAGTAACTATGTATCCCTCCCGCCCATCCCGCCCCCCTCCCTGCCTCCCTGCATGACGGATTTAAAACTACCCGCCTCCCCAACAGTGCAGAGTGCCTGGTACCCCATCCCCATTACCTCTGTGGGGGGAGATTTTCCAGTATCCCTCCCATGTCCATCCCCGTGTCGAAAGTGTACATATCTGGCGATAGCTGATGAATCTCGACCAATATCTATAGATGGACAAATGATCAGAACCGATAACATAGTACTGGATCACCTCCCCCAGCGATTCTGGGGCAATGTCAGTTCACCATGGTTGCCTGTGTGAGCCTCATCTCACTTAGTGCTGAGTGCCGCTCCCTTAGTATTGTCTTGTTTCTGTGGTTATGCCGGAGTCTTGTCAACGAGGTTTATTTTTAGCATCCATTTCTTCCTCTTAATGGAGTTCGTCACTTCGAGTTCCCTGGGCCATCTGCCACAGTCATAGATGCTGCCTCTTCCGTTCCCGGATTTCCAACCGTTAATTGGTGCTTGATTTGCTTTTTCCCCAGACTTTCTGTGGTTCGTAACTTGGCGCCACCCTTCAAACCATTCCTGGGCCTCCTCCGTTGTCGTGAAAAAGCATGCCTTCCCCTCCGCCTCAACCCTCAGTTTTGCAGGGAAGAGCATAGAATATTTAAGCTTGCGGTTCCTCAGTTCCTTCTTTATTTCCAAAAAACGGCATCGTTGTTTCGTGATTGCTGCTGTAGAATCTGGGAAGAAGGTTACAGTACTGTGCTCAAAGTGTAGTGGCAGAGATGCCTGGGCCGTCTGTAGGATTAAGTCCCGGTCCTTGAAATTAAAGATGCGGGCCATGCTAGGCCTCGGAGGGGTCCGCGGCCTGGGTCTGCCGCTCGGTACACGGTGGGCTCTCTCTTCTGAGAAGTATTGGGAAAGACCCCTTGGTTGCAAGTGGTTCTGGATGAGGTCCTCTACAAACAAGTCGGTTGCCGGTCCCTCTGCTTTTTCGGGAACACCAATGATCCTGACATTGTTGCGTCTTGAGCGACCTTTATAGTCGTACAATTTCACGGCCATCGCCTTACTTTCAGTTTGTAGTTGCTTCACTTGGCGTTTCAGAGTTTCCGAATCGTCATGGAGGGCCGCTGTTGTAGTTTCCACTTACGTCACTCTTGTGTTCATATTTTTAAGGTCTGCATGTACCAGTGCGATTTCTACAGAGACGGAACTGATGCGTGATTCTAGGGATGTGTGCACCCTATTCAGGGTATCCATGATATCTTGTAGTGCGACTACTTTTGCATCTATTACTACTTGTGTTTTCGGCTTGCGTGGCTGTCGGGCCTGCCTCCCCCGATTGTTCTTTGGCCCATGTAAACTTGTCCAGTTTAGTTTGGTGCGTGTTGCATGGGCCTCCCCCCCGTCATTTAGGGCTTTTCGCTATCCAGCACAGTCTGAGGCAGATGCTAGGTAGTACTCACCGCTGCCTGCCTGTGTGGTGTGCCACCCCAAGTGTTTTCCTACTTCTAGTTGGTGACGCTTAAGGCCCTGTGTAGTAATTCACCAGGAACAGTTTGAGTTGGAGTTGATTTTATTGGAAAACTACACAGCTCTAGAACTGCCAACCACCTTCATCCTCAGCCAGTCTGCTATGACAATCACATAACATTCCACCAGTGACATCAGTAGATGACATCACATACACATCCAGCTGGCAGGAGATGAATGTAAATAAGTTCATTGAACATAGAATATAACATACCTCCTTTTCTCCAAAGAAAAGGAACAATAACATAACTACAAAACTCCTAAATTACAAAATTTAAACCTAAAGAACATAATGTACCCAAACCCCATAAAATGAAATATTCAATGCTTACACAAATCATGTCGAATAATAACACATCTCCCTTTTCTCCAAAACAGATTAGAACATATTTTCTATAGTAACATGCAATGCAAAATACATTCAATCACGAAACCTGTGGGGAATAACTCGAACCCTCGAACTTTTCCTACTCTGACCCACAGAAGGCTCGACATGACTGTCCTCTTTACTTGTAAAATTTGCACTCTCTGATGTAGGACGAGATCTTGTTTTAATTAATCTGGATAAATTCCACCAATAACCCCCTTCAACCTGGGCAGCATTATTATAAATGCGAATAACTTTGACAGGATTACCGAATTTACAATGCCCCTTCTTGGTATGTAGAGGATTCTTGATGCGTACAAAATCGCCCACAGACAGAGAAACAAATTTTACACCCCTTTTTTTGTCAAACCATGATTTTTCTTTACCCTGAGCCTTATCAGAATTGACTTTGACCTTTTCCATGATACCCTCCACATTACACAAAGATTCTACCCATTTACTCATCCAACCCGGTCTGAAACTGGTATTTGCCTTCCTACCTCTAAGTATCTCAAAAGGAGACACTTTTGTCGAGGAATGTGGAGTGGTCCTATAAAACCACAACATACTCTCAAGGGACTTGTATACATCGTGATTCCCACTCACCGCCCATTTGATACACTCACCCACAACCCTGTTCATTCTCTCTACCAGACCATTCGTTTGTGGGTGGTAAAGCGAGCTCCTGAGATGTTTAATAGAACTGAGTTTTAGAAAAGACTGAAATTCATCACTCACAAATTGTGTCCCATTATCAGACACAAGATACTGTGGAAAACCTTCCCTTAAAAATATGTCTTTTAGGAACTTGACTACACTAGAAGAGGTAGCATCTCTGACCACTTTGATTTCTGGCCACTTTGATGTATAGTCCATGGCTACTAAAATGTACTTCAACCCTAATGGAAGAACCTCATAAGGACCCATAATGTCAATCCCTATTTTAACCCAAGGACCAGACGGACACTCAATCGGGTGCAAAGGAGGTGTGATTACTTTCATAGATTTCTCGGATGTTCGACACACAAGACAGCTTTCAACCAATGTTGAAATTTCAACATCCATACAAGGCCACCAAAAATCCTGACGGATTCGTCTTTTGGTGAGAGTGATTCCTAGATGACCCTCATGTGCCTCTTGGATAATCTTGGGCCTCAAAGAATGTGGTGGAATGAGTTTGTCACCTCTCATCAACAGACCATCTTCCACAGAGATCTCAGACTCAACCTTCCAATAAGCTTGAAGATTTGTGGGCAAAGATCTTTCCTTGGGCCACCCAACTCTGGTAAGTCTGCAAACCTCTTGCAGAAGAGAATCCTCTAATAATGCGCCCCTCCAATCAGATTCGGAACCAACAGCAAGAACCGGAATATCTAAAGAAGCTACAAAACAATCTTCCTTATCTTCATCGTTCAAGTCTAGGAAGCTGGTTCCTTCACTATGTCCACTACTCTGAGGAAAGCGAGACAAAAAGTCTGCTCTGGTATTTTTTCCCCCAGCTATGTGGAAAACTTCAAATTGATACTGTAAGAGTTTGCTGACCATTCTGGTAATCCTAGGAGTGCAGCACTTACTCGGACCTGAAGACAAAATAGAAACTAAAGGCTTGTGATCCGTAAATAAGTAGAACCGTCTTCCCCAAACATATGGTCGATATTTGTCTATGGCCCACAAACAGGCCAACAATTCCTTCTCAATAACGGAATACTGTGTCTCAGCACTCCTGAGCACTCTAGAAGCAAACGCCACAGTATTTTCTACACTACCATCCTGTTGAGTAAGTATAGCTCCTAAACCTGCCAGACTAGCATCTACAGTTATGCAACTTGGAAGATTTGGATCAAAAGGAGTAAGAGCATCACTGTTTTTCAAAATACTCTTAACTTCCTTAAACGCCTGGTCACATCCTGTACACCACAGAAACTTTTTCGAACCCACAAGTAGACTGCTAATAGGTCTGACTATAGACGCGTAGTTTGGAATGAATCTCGAATAATACTCTAGAAGACCTAATAAAGACTTAACTCCAGTCTTATCCTTCGGCACAGGCGCTTCCAAAATTGCATCAATCAAACCTTGTCTGGGCTTAATACCCTCATGAGATAACATATGTCCCAGATATTCTATTTCCCTGCAAGAAAATTTACACTTCTCAGACTTCAGAACCACACCACGCTTCTTGAATATTTCAAGGACCTGTCTGACAATAACATCATGTGATTCATTGTCCTTGGCATAAATAAGAACATCGTCCTGGAAAACAATGACACCTTCAACATCTTTTAACATATTTTGCATAACCCTCTGGAAGACAGACGCCGCGGAGGCCAGACCAAATGGCATTCTTCGATACTGAAACGTACCCAGAGGAGACACAAACGCAGTTAAAGCACAAGAATCAGGGTGCAACTCTATTTGATGATAGGCGCTAGCCAAGTCTAATTTCGAGAATACAGCAGCACCCTTGATGGATGTGAACAAGTCTGATATCCTTGGCAGAGGATGGGAATCAACCCAGATCTCTTTGTTGAGGGACCTAAGGTCCACACACACACGCAGCTGTCCATCCCTCTTCCTGGCAACCACCAAAGGTGACAACCAAAGAGAGGACTCAGTGGGTTCAATAATTCCTTTATCACATAACGACAAAAGTTCTTTGTTAAGATCTTCTCGTATACTAAACGGAACACCTCTGAGCTTGTGTTTAATCGGAATAGCTCCATCTTTTACAATTATTTTGTGTTTGAATCCAGTAATTTTACCCAGATCGTTACTGAACACAGAAGGGAAATCATTTTTCCACTTAGAACATTCCTCTTCACAGGTGACTAACATAACCTGTTCTTTTGTTCCTGGCCTCAGAATCATGCCAAAAAGACCCTGGTGAAACCAGCCTAAAATGTTCAACCCCTTGACCGCTACATAGATTTTTCCTCTGATCTTCCTTCCCTCGAAACTTAAAAAATCTTCCATAAAGCCTAACAATTCGATTTTCCGTCCTTCATAAGAAACAGGAGAACGATCAGGAGGGAATAATTCCCTCTTACCCCAGGTCTCATGAAATAACTTCTGAGTTATCATGGTGATTCTGGCACCAGAATCCACAAGAAGATTGATTTTCTTATCTCCGACAAGTATTTCAACAACTGGATCAACACAACACGAGGGATCACCAGTGAGGGGAATAGATGTTTCCTCACCAGAAACTGTCTCATGAACAACAGACACAATTTCACTTTCTGATTCATCAGCAGATTCTACCACACAAGCTACAGGTTTCTTTTGAAACTTTTTCTTGAGACACACAGTCGCAAAATGTCCCACTTTCTTACAATAATTGCAAATTGAATTGACAGCTGGACAATTTCCCCCTTTGGCATGTGACGCATTACCACAACGCAAACATACATTGCTTGGTATAGGTACATTAGGTTTGATATTTGAAGATTTCTTATTGAAACTTTTACCAAATTTGCTCTTGTTTTTCTTCACTCCCCCCACAAAGTTAATAGTATCAGGAGGTTTGTCTTCAAGTTCCTTTAACGAAACTTGAGAAGTCTCAATACTCTTAGCTACCTTTATCGTTTCATCAAGTGTAGGGTTGTCCATTGACAGTAATTTTTGTCTAATCTGTTTATCTTTGCCATGGCACACAAATTGATCACGAATGAGTTGTTCAGTAAAATTCTCAAATACACACACTGCAGCTAACTTCCTAAGAACAGAAATGTAAGCATCAACATCCTCATTTTCAGCTTGCTTTCTCTTGAAAAATTTGTGTCTAAGTACAATCAAACTGGGTTGTTTGTCAAAACGAATCTTAAGTTTTGATACAGTTATTTGATACTCATCTAATTCTACACCATTATCTGCCAAGTCAGGCAGATGCTTAAATATTGACCTACCCTCGAACCCAAGAGAATGTAATAGAAGATATTTTTTTCTTTCTGGGCGGTATCTAAGTGCACCAATCGCACCCAAATAGGTTTCGAAAGCATCAAACCAAACATCCCACTTAACAGGTGGATCCCCTGGACTTTCTAAAAATGCAGGAGGTGCATTAATTGACTGCATAGTCGACATGACTAGAAATAGATGAAGACAAAACAAAGTGGGGTGTAGAACAAAAATGAAATTATATAACCACTAGAGATCAGAATTTAGTATAACCAGTAGAACTGATCCTAAAGCCATAGAACGAAATACCAGCACGCATAGAATAATACACACGTGAATAGAATGAGAAGCAAGAATGTAAGATACTCCACAGGAATACCTCTAGCACAACCATGAATTGTTTATAATATAACAAAACAAAGTCACCATCCTTTGAATTTGAAAACAGCAATATTCTCCTTGAACCTGGAAATCGAAAACAGTGAAGTAGACTTGTTTGTTACCACACCCAGTTTTCCTTATTTTTTTCTTATTTTTGATTAAAAAAAAAAAAATTTTAAAAAAAATTAATAATAATTAATACGTGGTTGACACCCTAAATGTTATTAGTAAAATGGTTGTAAACACCTTTGTCAAACAACATTTGATAAAATTGTCCAAAAATGGCACTTCCTTGACCAAAATCGATGTTCCCAAGGCAAAAGATCGTGAATGACAGCCCAAATCTGTTGGTTGGCAAAAAAAAAAAAACGTGGTTGGCGAAAGTCTTGCTTGGAAGCACTCAATACACGATGTCGACAACAACAAAGGTTGCCTCGGAAACGGAACCCTCGTTGAGCAGGAACACTTTGTTATTAGAGAAAAGCAATGAGCACAACAGAGCTGCCGTAACTATGGAAACGTTGCACACGCTCCAGACAGAGACGCTTCTTGACGCACATGCGCATTCATGCGCGTGCGCATGCGCGAGTGCTGAAGAACGAGGCGAAGAATGGCGAGCCTCAGAAGACGCGCTGCCCAAGTTTCAAAAACCAACAACGGCGCGCGGACTGCGCGAACAGCTAACAGGTAATTACAGAACCAATACGTTCTCACTCCAGGGTTGTCAACAAAATGAATGAAATCAGCACAAGTTAGAACAGGAATCCCACAGCTGCTTTACCTCGCATGTCAATCCGACAGGAGCTTTTGTTGAATAAACGAGTCACACTTTCAGCTAGTGGAAGCAGAAAAAAAACAGCTCACGGTCTGAATAGGAACGAGCGTAGCAGAACACAGCAGATCCTTGAAATTGATGTAAAGTAGACGAAATCCACACCAAAGTTGTAAGATGATGAGGCTTCTTGCTCCACACCGGGTAGCTTGATCATTGATAAAATTTGGATTCCTTTGCTTGAATTGTTTGAAAAAAACGTAGTAAGTTCTTGCTTGAATTGAAAGGCAAATGGTGGGTTCAGCTGTGTAGAAAGATCGTCGCCAAAATTCTGTAGTAATTCACCAGGAACAGTTTGAGTTGGAGTTGATTTTATTGGAAAACTACACAGCTCTAGGCATGACGGCAGATGATGGCTGAGAACTTCTCACTAGGCGACCTGTCTCCCCCTTTGTAACTTTCCTGCTCACTCCACGGGGGGAGGGGGCGAGCGTGATATGTCCGTTACTGTGCATGGGTTTCACTGTGTTTCCCTTTTTACCTCGGGTACTTTGTCTCGAATGCCTCTTTATTTTGATTACTACTCTCCCTGCGAATCGCTGTAGTTGGGCTTCTATCCCGTCCAGCCTGCGACGTGCCCTGGCTACATGTGGTGGATGCCCATTATGCTGCTGCCGGCGGCGGTACTTATTCAGGCCCACTGGAAACGTGGAGTTGGGCACCTGATGTCAAGCCGAGTATGAGTGTCATGGGGGGTAGAGGGGCACACTCCTGGAATCTGAGCCCCCCGCTGTCAGTTATGGTGATATTAACGGAGAACAGATCCTGCTCTTTGATCTGTCTCTTGTCCCGCCACTCTTTTACCTTTACTGGTAGTCGCGGATTGTTTATTCAGTGCTGAATGTTGGTTGCCCCTCAGGCACCAGAGGCCGGTCGGGATCTTCAGGAGGGGGGGTGAGGAAGTTGGGCCTCCAGCCACAGGACTCCGTAGGTCTTTAGCATCTTGGAGCGCGGGGCCTGCAACACAAGGCCTCCCGCACTGGGTCTGTTAATACGTGAGGCCCCGGTTTTATCAATCCTCCAGGCCGCTTCTTCGCAGGCAGCTCAGGTGCCCCCCACTACCAGATGCGGCAATGCCAGAGCCACCACTTGTCACTGCTGGGCTCTCCCCTGCCCCGTCAGCACAGGTCCAGCACAATCCGGTCTTATTGGGCAGTCAGGATGCAGTTGGGCATTCGGGCTGCTCCGTTCTACGAAGTACCGGCTCCACTGCCTCATCGAGGTCGCGTCCCTCCGGCTGGCCCGGGCCGATAGTCAGATATGCTGCCAGGCGCAGCAGTCGCAGGTCCTTTACCGCTGGGCTCGCTCTTACCTCCGCCACCTCAGTACTCAATTGGTTTGATGCAGAGTGAAGTTGTGAGGTTACGCTGCACTCCGATCTTGCCACAACTCGAGCCGCCTCCCTCGATCTGTCGCACAGGCCGCCACAGTCCGCGTGACCTAGCTGGCCATCCCCATATCGGTTTCGGCTCGCAGTTAGCACAATCTGGTCACTCACTCCTCCACCCTAATTTATGTACTGCCTGTGGATTCATTCATGGATTTTTTCTCTGGGTGGACCTGGGGCGAGGCGAAGCCACTCTAGGCGGCGGCCATCTTCCACGGCAGCCGGCCATGCCCTCCTAGTATTATTAGAGGTCTCCACTGCCATAGCACAGCCACTGGGAACTATATTTACACAAACAGCTAAGCTTCCCGAAGCACGTGAGGGTGCAGCTGGTACTCTGCAGGACTGGAAACTATCAATCTCTATTTGCTGTGTGTCCCAGGTTTCCTGGAGCATAACAATGTCATAATAGCTTATAAAGGATTGCCGGTTAAGTAGGTAGATTTTGAAATGGTGATGAGTTGTCATTTATTAGTTTAATAAATGTGGAAATATACTAGATATAAATTTATAGATCAAGGTAAATATCAATACGATGAGAAAAAAGATAAATCTGGATGAACACAGACATTTGAAAAAAACAATTACTATAAAGCTGGGAGCCCTAGTTAAGTTATATTGGTCTTTTGTAGTGCCTAGCTGCCACTGGGACTGGCCTCGTAGCTCTTTGGGTAATTTCATATGTGTCTCCACACAGGGACTGTGCTGTACAATAGGCTGAAGCCTGGCTAATGTATTGGTGGGTATTAAGTGGCAGTGAAGGGTATAATTTGTGTCTTTTAAAGGGTGCAGAGGTTCTGCTCACTAGCAGAACCTCTGCAACCTTTAAAAGACACAGATTTTAATTACTTCCTCTTGGCATGGGGAGACCGGTTTCAAGCAGAGGTTTGTGGGAGGAACTGCTCTCAAGCCCGGGATCTCCAGATGTGCCAACTGGCACCCTACCTACACATGCCACAGTGGAACCTGAAACTGTTGGTAGGCTAATGTTTTGAAAAGCAAGGCTGACCTGTGCCACCTCAAACCCCCCCCCCTCTTCCCCCAATTTCCTCATGAGAGTTATATTTTAGGTACACAAGACTCTCTTGATGTTGTATGTAAGTCAGGTGGTGCCCCTCTGCACTGTTTATCTCTCTTCCCAAATGCATTTTAACAGAGGGCAAATCATGCTGTGGGTCTACAGCTGTACCTGCTTCTAATGCTTCTTCATGGGCTGGATTTATGAATGAATGAATGAAACCAGGACTTGTAAAGCGCACAACCACTCAAACCGAGCATCCTGGTGCTAAACTCACACACAGATCCTGATAACTTAGGCTGATGTAAGCGAATGAATGAAACCGGGACTTGTAAAGCGCTCTTCCATTCAACCACAACCACATCTATTAGCAGGTTGGAGTAAATATTCCAGTTGCAGCACAGTTGTTCAATGCAAGAATAATTGAACCTCTCGGATCTTGTGCTGTCTATCAGCCGAGTGTTACTGGCTAGACGCAGCTTCTTCCACGGTGGTTTTGTGACTTTCCTCAGTGGTGTCACTTTGTTGGTTAAGTGTTAGTTAAATTACCTTATATCCAGTTCTTGAAATGGAAAAATAAAAAATGCAGGTACTTCCTACCGGAGTATCTGTTTTTTTCTGAGAAGTGCTGGTACTCTACAATTTAAGGTATTGCATTTCTCTTGAGAAGTGCTGGTACTCTCCTCCTCAAAATAAAAAAGTGCTGGTACTCCGTACCGGCCCATTAAAAGCACTGCTTACAACGTTTTCGTATCATCTTTTGTTTGTATATCTGTCTTGATGGTGTTGGCTGCTGGGGTAAGCAGAGGGTCAGTGACTGTTTTTTTCTTACAGTAAAGCCCTATTGGGACGGTCATGTCTTGTCCCTTGTCATACACAGTGTGTGTGGAAATATCTCTCTGTTCAGGCTAGCAGTGTTTGCATCTTCTCCACCTTGTCTCCTTGTTTTTGTTCACCTGTACACTATATATATATATATATATATTCACTGAAAAAACCATAGGTTTCAGGGGCGTTATAGTTAGCTGGACTTTTCATCGTACAAAACCATTGAAATTCCCCCATTATAGTTAGTTCAGCTAACTATAACTCGCGCGCCCGCAATGCACTGCTGATGACGTCACATATTACATCACTCATGACATGGTCAGTGACATCACTCATGACATCACTGATGACACCTCAAATGACATCACTGATGACATCACTGATGACATCATCCAGTGAATGTGTGTTTTTCTGAAAATTACATATGTTTTATATATGTATATCTCAAGGTCGATGGAAGAATAAATGGGTATATAAGTGTCTAAATGGATGATTTGTTTTTGAAAAATTGATTGTATTACTGACTGATTAAGTGTATCTTAGTGAATACATGGCTTAGTGAGTAATGTTTAAATATGTAAATATCTGTATCAGTCTCTCACTTTGTGTATAAGTGGCTGCATGGGTTGGTGAGTAGCTACATGAGTGTCTATATAGGTTATTAGTTGGTTTTTGAGTATAAGTATGAGTGTCTGAGTGTCTGTATGGTTCGGTGGGGGGTATTACGTAGTGCATAGGTGCATGAAAGAGTGACTCACTGTTTGTATGTGTTGAAGACAGCATGTGTGCAGGACTGTATGGGTGGATGACTGTGCATGGGTGTGTTAGTGAGTGAATGGCTGTCTCAATAGTGTCTTTATGAGTAACTACATATGTTTTAAACTAGCATATGTGACTATTGGTGTATATAATTGAGTATATGTGAGAGTGAGAGATTGAAAGAATGCCTGTATGAATAAGTATGTGTTTCTATAAGTGATTGTTTAAAAGACTAAGTATGTGTAAGTTTCTGTAGAAGTAAGTGTGGTGGTCTGTGTATAACTGTATATGCAAGTAAATGGATGTTTGATTCTTTAGTAGCATGAGTGACTATGTGTGTGAGTAACTCTATGGATGAATGGCGTTGTGTAACAGGATGTATAGGTGTATGAGTACATATGATGAGTGAGTACATGTATGAGTGACTGTATAGGACTGTTGGTGAATGAGTGGATGTGTATGTGGATCTTAGAATTACTGAATAGGTTGTTGTAACTGATATTGGTATGTCCATTGTTTTGAAAATTTTAGTTTCTATTTTTGAATGTGTGTATCAAAGGTTATATTAGGGGGAGAGGAGGTCTGACACTCTATCACAAGGATGATGTCATCAGTGATGTCATTTGAGATGTCATCAGTGATGTCATGAGTGATGTCACTGACCATGTCATGAGTGATGTAATATGTGACGTCATCAGCAGTGCATTGCGGGCGCACGAGTTATAGTTAGCTGAACTAACTATAACAGGGGAATTTCAATGGTTTTGTACGAGTGAAAAGTCCAGCTAACTATAACGCCCCTGAAACCTATGGTTTTTTCAGTGAATTTCTAAGATTTTTTAAATGCTGATTCCTAACAATAACGTGCCTGAAACCTATGTTTTTTTCAGTAAATTTCAAAGGTTTTTTAAATGCTAATTTCTAACTATGCCTACAGAGATAGGACATGTGAAGAAAGAAGAAAAAACGCACTGAAAGAAAAAAAAGAAATGCAGAAAGAAGAAACAGAAGTCCTCAAAGACGAAGAAAAGTGCAGGATGAAGGATAACGTGCAGAAAGAACAAACAGAAGAGCAGAAAGTAGCCTTGTTGCAAAATCATCCTGTACCCTCAACTTTTTCAGACGGATACTGGTGGTAACTGAGTCTGACTAACCAGTCCTAGAGCCAGTGCTATGTTAAAAGACACTCAGAATACAGTGAAAATGCCTACATACACTAGGGAACACTATGTGTTGGGGTCCCCCTGTGATCAGCATGACATCCTCTGTAAGCCCCTAGTATGTAATAGGGCAGGGGATTAAAACTACCTCTTAAAATGCACCACAGGGCGTGTTTGCACACGTCACCTCAGGCCCCGTCCCCTCACTTCCCCACTGTGTAAACACGCCCTGTGGCCGTTTTAAGTTGGGAGATTAAGTCCCCTTGAATCCTGAGGGTCCCTAGGGTCCAACTAGACCACTAGGTACCTCCAGTAAGCGCCACAGAGCTGCGTTGCAGAGAGATGTAATAAGGGGCACGGCCTAGACCACCTCTCTGCAACGCAGCACAGTGGCGCTTACTGGAAGCACCTGGTGGGCTAGTTGGCCCCCAGGGTCCCTCAGGATTGAAGGGGAATTATTTCCCCAACTTAAAACGCGCCACAGGGCTTGTTTGCACACGTTAACTCAGGCCCCGTCCCCTTCCTTCACCACTGTGTAAACACACCCTGTGGCCGTTTTTAGTTGGGAGATTAAGTTCATTTGAATCCTGAGGGTCCCTAGGGTCCAACCAGCCCACTAGGTACCTCCAGTAAGTGCCACAGAGCTGTGTTGCAGAGAGGTGTAAAAAGTGGCACGGCCTGGGCCACCTCTCTGCAACGCAGCTCCCTGGCGCATACTGGAGATACCTGTTGGGCTAGTTGGCCCTCAGGGACCCTCAGTATTGAAGGGGAATTAATTCCCCAACTTACAACTGGCCAGGGGGCGCGTTTGCAGAGTGCTGCAAGGAGGGGGCGTGGCCTCCAGCGCGATGCCGGTCTTTTATTTATTTATTTATTTTTAAGAAGGAGGGCTGTGTGGCCCCCCTTCTTTTTCTAATTTACTGGCCCTGGGGACCCCATCCCCCAGGGCCTGCAACCCCCGGGTCATGGCCTTTGTTTTTTTTTTAATTCTTTAGGAGGGGGCTGCGTTGCCCCCCTCCTCAGGCCACTTATGGCCCCGGGGACCCCATCCCCCGGGCCGGCCTTTGTTTTTTATTATTTAAAAAAAAAATTATTTATAGAAAAACCTAGGACATGCTGGACAAACCTTATGTACCTATCACCATGACGATTTGCGTGATATTCATTAAAAGGCGACTATTCATAGAATGAATCCACATGGAACGTATTTACACCGCTAGTGAAGCTCTGACGTGTCTGACGCCCTACAGTGCCTAATCCCGGCGCCCCCGCCAGTGGGTACTCTCCAAGTAGACACCCTTGTCGTTTATTTATACAAACATGGGTAGCTATTGACGGGCACATTTAATATACACGCACACCAAGCCATTCAAAGGGGATTCGACAAAAATTCGACCAAACTATGCAAGAAACCGCCCTCACGCTTAATAAAACACACATCCACCGCCGGATGTGTAATACTTTTTATTTTACTCTCTGGAAAGGAGACGAACCTCACTTGAGAGTCACAGCGTGCTCCTGGCTGAGCCCAATGCTGTGTTACACCCACCAGTGCCCGCTGAGTGCCTCACACCTCTGTGTTGTATTCCACCAGCTAGTGCATATGCTATGACACTCTCTAGCCCATGTGCACTGTAACACCACCCCGTGAATATGTCATGCCACACTTGCCTTCGCACGGGTTATATTGCCCCATCTAACGTGCCTTCCTCAATGCCTATGTTATAACGCACAGCGCTATGCCATACATATTACAATCTGGGATCCATATCTTTGTCACAGTGCATATGCAACGTTACACTCCCCAGCACATATTTTATATTACAACTTTAGAGACTAGTTAGGTTACACAACACTGCCCTGTGCATATTACACTCCAAGGCGCATATCGCATAGCACGCACTAGTGCCTGTGCTATCTCACGCTCTCCAATGAATCTGTCATTGCGCACAATGTATTGCATATTATATTTCACGCCCCGGTTCATCTTGTATCACACTTTTTGGTGCATAGTTTATACCATATCAATCGTGCTCTCAGGACTATGTTCTATATAACACTGCGTCCACCTACCCTTTTCATTTTGCGATGGGGGGTGGAGGGTCAGGGGGTGTTTCTGCCAAGTGAGCCTGGAGTCACAGTCACAAACGTCCTCTTCTTCCTGAATAAAAGTGAGATTATGCTGCATACTTGTTCATATTTTAAGTAGTTCGCACAGACACACATTTTAAAAACAATAAAGTTCCTAATACCCACCTTCTCTGAACAGTTAGCCTGCTGCCCCACCCACCTCCTCCCTATCCTCTGTTGTCTGAATCCATGGACTAGCCTCCTCCCTCCTGCCATGCATGGTCTGATGTGCTGCCACTGCCCTCCATTTAGCATGATGTACCAGTCCACTCATCCTGCCCTCCTTTGCCCAATTCTATAGCCCATCATTGACCTCCTGCTTAGCCTCTCTGCTTAGCTTGCAGCCCCTATTCTCCTTTCCCCTGCTCTCCGATGTCTTTGTGCATGCCCCTGCTCCATCCTTTTTGCCCACCATGTTCCATGGACCTGCCACTCCTATCTACTCTGAGTGTTCTGTTGAGCTGCCACTCCCCTCCCACCTGCCTAGCATTGTCAGATGACTATAACCTGTCCCTGCCACCTCCACACTGCCTGTCCACATGCCATGCACCTATCCCCTTCCTCCTGTCCTCCATGGTCCATTTTACTGCCACACCCTTCTGCCCTCCCTGGTCTGTTGTGCTGCAACTGCTCCTCCTGCCTGCCCTGCGCGGTCTGTTGTGAGGCCCCTTCCCCTGAACTCTCTTGTCTGTGCCCAGGTCCTGACCCTCCCTTCTATCCTCCATGGTCCTTTGTGCATGCCCCTGCACCCTCCTTCTTGCCCATCATAGCCATTGTGCTGCCACTAACCCTCCTGCTTGCCATGCATGGTCTTCTGTGCTGCCATGGCCCCTCCCACCTTCCCTCCATGGTCTGTGTGTATGCCATCATAGTCTCATTGTTGCTCTCCATGGTGTGTCTTGTTTCTAGTGCCCATCCTGCCTGACCTCCATGGTCATCTTGCTGCTCCTGCCCTGCCCCCTTGCCCCTAGCCCTCTGTTTCCATGTGCAGACCCCTATTTCCTCCCTCCTGGCTTGTCTGTTCCATTGTAATGCCCCTGATCCATCCCTCCTGCCCTTCATGGTCTATTATGCTGCAGCGTTCTCTCCTGTCTGTCCATTATGGTCAGCTAGCTACCATTGCCTCTTTCCCCTCTGTTCTCTGTTGTCCATGTGCATGGTCCTGTCCCCTCCCTATTGCTTTCTATGGATTGTTGTGCTGCACTCCCGTCCTGCATGCGCTGTGTGGTGTATTGTGCTGCTGCAAACCCTGATGCCTGCCCTGTGGGGTCAGTTTGGTGCACCTCTTCATGTCCCTCCTGTCCTCTGTTATCCGAGTCCATGTCCCTACCCCAATTCCTCCTGCCTACCATGATCCAATGTACCATACTTGCGAACATTTTGAACTTGGTAAGAGGGAGATTTTGAAAAAAACTGGGGTATTGATTTTCCCCTTTGAGTTACATTGAAAAAGAGGAGATTGTAGATAGGAGACAGATCAAATAAATCCCATTTGAGATTATAAACATTGGACGTTTCCTGGCTGAAACTGGTCTGTTGGCATGTATGGTTGTACTACCACTGCTTCTTCCTTCTGCCCACAATGGTCTATTATATTGCCAAAGCCTCTCTTGCCAGTCCTGTATTGTTTGTTTGTTGCCCCTGCCCCCCTTTCCACTGCCCTCCATAGTCTGTTGTGCTGCCACTGCCCTTCCTGCCTGCCCAGTGCGGTCAAATTGTTGCATCTGCACTCTCCTACCTGCCTTCAATTTTCAGAGTCTGTGCCCCTGGCCTCTGCCTCTCAACAGTATCCCAATGAACAACTAGATTGCTAACATTCTATATTTATTACAAAAGTGTAGAACCCCTGACGTCATCTTGATGTAATCAAAACTGTAATACCTAGAGTATTTCCTTTAGAAATTACATATATGAGAGGGTCTTATTTGCATCAAAATTATGGTTAGTGCTCTAAAAAACTAAAATGAGGACATATTTTCTGAGTTTTCAAATAGCGACAAAGAACTTTTAAATTATTTGTAATCTTTATGTTTTTTTATCCAGTTGACCACTTGATTAAATGTTGCACCTAGGGGAGAGGATGTGGTGTTACTCCCAGAGCTGCAGACTTTGCAACTGAGGAACCAGGTTGGAGTTTCTGCTTCAGCTCAACATTCTGTGATTCTGGTCAAATCACTTAATCTCCCCATGTCTACAACCAAAATGAATTTGATCTTGTGTGATGTAACCAATGCTCACGTAAAGCACTCCAATACCTGACAAGTCTGCACTATATAAAACTGCAAATAGACAAAAAATAAGTGTTTTGCACACTTCTGTCATTGGGCTATACTTGGGCTACATCTGGGTGATATTTGGGCTACATTTGGGCTCTTTTGTCTCTGGTGGCCATCTTGGGAGATTTATTTGTTATGAAGTTTCCTAATTTCCTCATTTACTGCAGTCTCCTCAGTGGGAATACTTTCAGTTTTTTATTTTGGTTTCATCAAGAAGGCATTCAGATGTGTCACACATTTGCCATACATTCTGAATGTTAGCACTCTAGTTGCTCATTAGATCACTGTAGTAAAACTACTGCTCACCAGGGAAGTCTGCTGCTGGTATTCAAAGTGCATGTTTCAGTCTGCATGTCAGAATTTTTTTATGAAATAGAAGAGGATTTGAGAAGTCAAAATGTGCCCTAATTTTTCTTTCTGCAGAACTAATCATAATTTCTATGGAAAAATTAACCCCCTCATTTTGTTCCTTTGTAAATTAAATGTTTTAAGTGTTACCACTTTATTCCAATCAAGATGGCTTCAGGTGTGCCATACTTTTGTCATAAGTAAGACTGTTAGCGCTCTAGTTGTTCGTTAGAACACTCTGGGACAATCTGTCATTGGGCTATACTTGGGCTACATCTGGGTGATATTTGGGCTACATTTGGGCTCTTTTGTCTCTGGTGGCCATGTTGGGAGATTTATTTGTTATGAAGTTTCCTAATTTCCTCATTTACTGCAGTCTCCTCAGTAGGAAATACTTCCAGTTTTTTACTTTGGTTCCATCAAGAAGGCATTCAGATGTGTCACACATTTGCCATAAATTCTGAATGTTAGCACTCTAGTTGCTCATTAGATCACTGTAGTAAAGCTACTGCTCACCAGGGAAGTCTGCTGCTGGTATTCAAAGTGCATGTTTCAGTCTGCATGTCAGAATTTTTTTTATGAAATAGAAGAGGATTTGAGAAGTCAAAATGTGCCCTAATTTTTCTTTCTGCAGCACTAATTATAATTTCTATGGCAAAATGAACCCCCTCATTTTGTTCCTTTGTAAATTAAATGTTTTAAGTGTTACCACTTTATTCCAATCAAGATGGCTTCAGGTGTGCCATACTTTTGTCATAAGTAAGACTGTTAGCACTCTAGTTGTTCGTTAGAACACTCTGGGACATTCTGTCATTGGGCTATACTTGGGCTACATCTGGGTGATATTTGGGCTACATTTGGGCTCTTTTGTCTCTGGTGGCCATTTTGGGAGACTTATTTGTTATGATGTTTCCTAATTTCCTCATTTACTACAGTCTCCTCAGTAGGAAATACTTTCAGTTTTTTACTTTGATTCAATCAAGAAGGCATTCAGATGTGTCACACATTTGCCATAAATTCAGAATGTTAGCACTCTAGTTGCTTATTAGATCACTGTAGTAAAGCTACTGCTCACCAGGGAAGTCTGCTGCTGGTATTGAAAGTGCATGTTTCAGTCTGCATGTCATAATTTTTTAATGAAATAGAAGAGGATTTGAGAAGTCACTCAAAATGTGCCCTAATTTTTCTTTCTGCAGCACTAATCATACTTTCTATGGCAAAATGAACCCCCTCATTTTGTTCCTTTTTAAATTAAATGTTTTAAGAGTTACCACTTTATTCCAACCAAGATGGCTTCAGGTGTGCCATACGTTTGTCATAAGTAGGACTGTTAGCGCTCTAGTTGTTCTTTAGAACACTCTGGGAAGCTGCAGTAGAACACAAAGGAATCAACTGACAGTCTCTGCCCTTGTTGGATGTACATGTTTTACTGAGAATGTCAGACTTCATTCTCACATGACTGAGAAAGATAATGTGAATTTACAGAAAATATGATCTCAGTTTAGCTTATAGATCACCTTCCAAACCTCTGTGGGAAAAGCATGAGAAAATAGTTTTCTCTCAAACGTGATTCATGATATCACAGCAGAAGGCTTTTTCACATGGTAAAATGACCTTACAACACACCACAATTCCTAAAATGGGTATGGTACCATCAACAAATGATTTATAATGTAACTAAAGTCTTAAAACCTTCTATTAACTGCAATGCTTTGTAATGAGGTGCTATCATGTATATTGGTCCCAAAATGGCTGCCAACACTTCTTGGATGAAGTGCTGACAGCCAATCAGATCTCACGATGAGATGTGTGGTTAAGCTCCGCCCAGATATGTATATGATTTTACTTTTGATTTTCTCAGGAACTACTGAACAGATTAACACCATATATGCAAAAGGCACTTCCTTGACCTTATGGCTACCTCTCTGCCAAATTTCACGTAATTCTGTTCAGCCGTTCGGGCTGTACCTTCGACTAAAGGTCCTATGGAAAAATGCATGGGGAAAACGCGTTTTGGGACCCCCCTTTTTCTCGGCCCCCGCTTGACGAATCACCCCGAGACTTTCAGGGTAGGAGCTGAACGGAGGAGCGCCCCATTTGTTTTGAAAATTTCGCGAGGATTCGTCAACCGGCGCCAAAGTTATTCAAAATAGAATTTTGAGATTTCCTATGGAAACTCGGTCCTAACTATAACTATCTACTGGCGACCGCCAGTAGATAATATACATATATATTTTCGCTCAAAAAAACATAGGTGAAAGTGATGTTATAGTTAGGCCTCGAAATAATATAAAAACTATAAGCTTATTTACAAGCCCCTTGCGCTGCCCGTGCGTCACTTTTAATAAGGCAAAAAGTGACGTAACGGGCAGCGCAAGAGGCTTGTGAATAAGTCCCCTAGTGTTTTAAAACAAAAAAATGAAATTCACTGGTTATAGTTTACTGAGCTCACTATAACTTGTAGCCCGCCATAGACCGCTTATGACCACGTCTATTACATCACTCGTGACATGTTCCATGCCATCATTGATGACATCACTGATGACATTTCAAATTACATCATTGGTCCAAGACCAAGATGTGCGATGAGAAAAAAGGCCCTCTCAGCCAATTCGAATCTAATTTCTGAATTTGTGATCCCTCTGTATTACTCTGGGCCAACCATCCAGCTATCTCCATTTTTTTAATCTTAATTTCTCAAAAACAACTCAGTAGATTTACACCAATTCACAAAAAGCTTTCTGAGTTAAGCTGTTTACAAAACTCTGTATAATACTGTTCAACAGTTTTTTTTGTAGCTGTGTCAAAAATTCCTATGGGAAATCACATTGGAAAAATGTGTTTATGATCGCCTTTTTCTCTCTGCTCCTGCTTGATGAATCACCCTGAAACTTTCCAGGAAGGAGCTACGGTGAATTAACTTTTTTTTGGATTGTTTCCTAAATTGTCAGTGTCAAAGTTATTGGTAAAACACAAATGCTCTTCCTATAGTAACTCTGACCTAACTATACCTACACAGTGGCAACCGCCACCATGTAATTTATATTTCTATATCTATATTTAAATCTATACTTGTTCGACCTGGCTCTTTTTGCAGGGTCTCACCCAGATGTTTGCCTTTTTTTGGTAAACACATTTTGTTTGCATAGGACTCTGTGCAACATTTCCATGCTAACCAGTGGCAAAGTGCTTGTGGTCTCACCCTCAAATATTGTGCAATTGTCATCTACATGATTGGTATTTAATTTACTAGTAGATAGGTACAGCATATATTCAGGTCCTGTAAATTAAAAGCCAGGGGGCCTGCAGCACTCATTCTGCCACCCACAAAAGTAGCCATTGAAAACATTTCTCAGGTCTGCCACTGCAGCTAGTAATGCCATTTTGGCCGAAACTTCTCCTTTTAAATACATGTAAGTCACTCTTAAATGACCAATTTTCGTCGCAAAAGCCAAAATATAGACAATATGGATTACTTTATATGTTTATGTGCAATTTCTGTTGAAAAAAATAGCCCGTCCAGGGCGAGATATGTTGATAAATTGAACGGTATTTACCGTGAGAAAAAACATGACAGAACCAAGTTTTGTGGTTTCAGAAGGAAAAACAATAATCGCATATACCATGCAATATATCTGATATATATACACGCTATTTTAGTTTGTGTAGGGTCCATAGAGGACCAATGTCCACAAAACCAATGTGATTGGTTGTTATGTTATATTTAAAAGTAATTGCACATTGTTAAGATGTCGGCGTTGTTCACATTACGATTTTGGTCCTTCTTTAGTATTGTTAACACAAAGATGCTGTGTATGTATAAAATAAATTGTGATTTTGGCGCGCCCGACAATCTTTGATAAAGACGTTAGCCGCAACGCGTCTGTTTTTGCCCGAGTCCGGTTAAATAAATTCATGGAACTCACCCCGAGAGTGCTTTTTCATTTATGTGTATGAGATTACCCTTTGGAAATTGGAAGCTGGTATATATATATAGAACATATATTCTCATGTACTTATTTTTATTATTTCATTGCTACGGATTTAGATATAGATATTCTAAGAAATCTGGAAATTGGTTAAGGGGATGGAAACCCCACTCATACAACAACGACAATCCTTGTCAGGGTGAACCATAAAAGTCACTTTCTTAATCTGTACTTAATTATAGATATATATTTTTTATTGCAACAAACAAAGTTTTAAGTAAAGTTTATGTTTACAACAATTTCAGTCACAACATAACATTGTAAACATACAAAACCACTGAAATTCACCAGTTATAGTTATCTCTGGTAACTATAACTCCTGTTCTAAGGTACCTATATCTGGCGCCCCTGGCATGTATAGTTTTCTAATGTTTTTAGAGGCACCAGACTGTCCTGACTATATCAGCATGGTTATTTCCATAGTGTTTCTAAGTTACATTATTGTGGCTGACTTTGTCTCACTCCGCATTAGCCTTTCATTGGCACCCATGACTCCTTCCCGATTGATAGCGCTGTGCCAGGCAGGTCTTTGGAACAGATCTCCTCAATCTGTTGACTCACTGGGCAAGTCGCAGAGATAAGGCCACCTCCACGGACCTCCTCTCTGTTCGAACAACAAACCCTGCTTTAATTTGTTTAAACACACTCCCACCATGGTGCGTGTCACAGGCCCCACCCCCAGCTGAACCTGATAAAAGCCTTCAGTGTAAGGTCTTCGGCCACCGAGAAAGGAGGATTATGAAGACTCAGTGGATGCAAACCTCGAGAAGGAATTACTGAGAGCCTCAAGCCTAGAGAAGGAAGAGAAGACCTCTGAACGCAAGCCTAGAGAAGAAATTGAAGACCCTTGAACCCAAGCCAAGACAAGGAAGTGAAGACCCTTGAACCCAAGCCCAGAGAAGGATGTGAAGACCCCTGAACCCAAGCCTAGAGAAGGAAGTGAAGACCCCTGAACCCAAGGTCAGAGAAGGAAGTGAAGACCCCTGAACACAAGCCTAGGGAAGAAAGTGAAGACCCTTGAACCCAAGCCCAGAGAAGGATGTGAAGACCCCTGAACCCAAGCCTAGAGAAGGAAGTGAAGACCCTTGAACCCAAGCACAGAGAAGGAAGTGAAGACCCCTGAACCCAAGCGTAAAGAAGGAAGTGAAGACCCCTGAACCTAAGCCTAAAGAAGCAAGTTAGGACCCCAGAACCCAAGCCTAGAGAAGGAAGTGAAGACCCCTGAACACAAGCCTAGAGAAGAAAGTTAATACCTCTGAACCCTAGCCCAGAGAAGGAAGCGACTAGCAGACTAATCCAAGGTTTGAAGCAGAAGGAATCAAGCATAAATCAGAAGTTTCTCAAATCGCCCTTCTCCCTCGAAGCATGAGCAGCTTGCTGTTAATTCATGGTAAGAGATCCTACATCAAAAAGCTTATTTTCTTCTTCCTTCCTTAAAATCCAGATATCTCCTACTTCCCTCACCGGCAATGCTCTATCAACCTTCCCTTGTCCAGCGGCTGCATTATACCCCAATGCAAACCTTCCATTGCAAACAGACAAGAATACTTGATTCAATGAGCCCGCCCATTTGAGTAATCAGCAGATTTATTTATCCAGGGCGACCGCCTTTTCCCCATTTCCTATGGTTGCGCGATAAGAGATCTTTTATGACGTCATGATGAGCCATCGGGGTGGCCTTGATGTTCTTTGGTTGGTTAACCTGTGTCTCAGCATGGTCTGAGTTTACAATAGACTGCAGTCTGGCTAGGTAATTGTTGAGTGTTGTTTGTTGCTTTTATAGAGAGATTTGTTGCCATCTGGTCCTTATTTGCTGATGTTGTATGTTTCGGTAACACGTTGCCAGCTGTGTGAAGTACAGTGGTGTGGTTAATGTTTGAAAACATGATTTAAGTACCTCATTGGTGTCCTGTTGACTGGCCATGTTTGTGTAGAGCTACACCTGCATGAGGAGACCAAGACTCACATAGCAATTTATGAATTTACTTTTTCTTCAATCGAAAAGATAGTTGTAAATTACATTTCCAGCATAAGTTTTGTCTTAGGGCAGGGAGCGTTGTTGGCATCTCCCCTTCTATAAATATATTTCTTTTGCTTAGGCAATTGCAACCAGAGCACCAATGCAGCTGTCCCCTGCCCTGGCTCTTCTTCACACTCATTTTTTGAGAGACTGAAGCAGATGCAACAGCCACTGTTCACAATTTATTTTTTGCAGTTTTATATAGCGCAAACTCGACCCGAATGTATCAGAGCACTTTACATGAGCACCAGTTACATTACAGACAGACACACTCATTTTTAGGCACGGGGAGATTAAGTGATTTGCCCACAATCATAGGATGTTTGAGCCTTCTGCTAGACTCGGATCTGGTTCCCAGCTTCAAAGTCAGCCCCTCTAGCCATTAAGCCACATCCTCTCCCCTAGCACCCAGGACATGGGGGCAGCTGTCTCCAGGTCCCCCTTCAGGTCCAGACTGGCCATTTATCCCATTGGGCATTTCCCCGAGGGTCTAGAGCCATTGGAGGGCGGTGTTGGAAGGGCCAGGGTAGTTGAGGGTGCCTCAGTCACTTCTCTGGCTCCCCGAGGTTAACGTTTCCAGGCACAAAGAGAGAGAGAGGGGGGGAGAGTCAAAGAGGTGTAGAGAGAGAGAGAGAGAGAGAGAGAGAAAGCGAGAGACAGAGAAAGGGAGAGAGAGAGACAGACAGAGTAACAAGAAGAGAGAGTGGGAGAGGAGACAAAGGAGGAGAGAGAGGTTGACAGAGAGAGAGAGGAAGAAGGCGGAGAGAGGGTGAGATAGAGAGAGAGAGAGAGAGAGAGAGAGCAGAGAGAGGATAAAGGAGGAGAGAGAGAGGGCGAGAAAGAGAGGGAGAGAGAGAGAGAGGAAGAAGGAGAGAGAGCTGGTGAGACACAGACAGTGGGAGAGAGTAGAGAGAGACAGAGAGGGAGAGAGACAAGGAGAGCGAGAGAGAGAGGAAGAAGGAGGAGAGGGTGAGTCAGAGAAAGAGTGAGATAAAGACAGAGTGAGGGCGAAGGAGAAGAGAGAGGGCGAGAGAGAAAGAGACCGAGAGAGTGGGAGAAAAAGGTACGTAGAGATGGAGAGAGAGAGTTTAAGTTTATATTATTTGCATAGTTAATAAAAACCATTGCAATACAAAAAACATCAAGTAAAAACAATTCTGCATATGAAAAATATTTCATAATGTATATGTTTTTTTTTTTTAAACCAATGCTGCGACTGAGAAGAAGTTCTCCTGGCCAAGTTGTTTTTAATTCAGCACATGTTGTTTGGGTCAAGGGTACTTAGTTCCAGTCCACTACTTATACCAGACTTCAAAAAGCGCTTCTAAGTGCAAAAAGTGCTTACGTCTTTAATAAAGTGCATTAGTGCCAGCACTGGTGTGAATACATGGAAACTGCCCTCTTTGAATCCCCATGATAGAATTGCAGTTGTTCCCGGGCACTATTGCTGGAGCAGGTATAATACTTTTAAATGACACACCTGTTCCATTTTTCGTAAGTTTATATTAAAAGTACTACTGATTAATCTGATTAATTATAATGATTAATGGTTGTTATGTCTGAAATTAATCAACCTTATTAACAGAAAGAATACACGTGGGAATGCATTTGCATGGCTAAAATAATAAGTGAACTAAGTTTGTATGCATACTAATAAAATAAACGTTGCTTATGTGATTTTATTGTGATTTGCGCTTAAAATAAACATGCACTAATGGCTTTAGATGTTGTATATGGCTAGATAAATGCACACACATATGGGTATTAGCAGGGGAATAACACTGTATTAATTATTTCCATGTATTAATTACGATTTTATGTTTCTTTGCTTAAGTTGACCATTGTGGCCTATCGCAAGATGGCCGCCGAGAGAAGCCTAAGCCGTACTTTGAAAACTCTAAGCTGAAGGCATTCGCACTGACAACGACCCTGTCCTCACACTGACCTGGAAAGCCATGTCCATGACGACAAATCTGGGAGTGGAGCCAGATGCCCCTGAAATGTGTAGAAAAAGAACATTTAGCAAACCTTAAAGATGGTGAACCGGACCTGTGCAAGAGAAAATTGAAACTTTTTTATCAGGGTCATGTCCCTTTTGCAACAAACTTTGCTACTATGGACTACGCTAAAAGAAACCTTTGCACATTCAATATGGATGGGAGAAAAGACCCATGTTGCCGTGAGATCCGGACTTCCAATTTGAGTTAACCAATGAAAAACACGAGAGTATGAAAATGTAACTTTGTAAATGTAAATTTTGGTATAAATATTGGTAGACTAGAGAGGTATTAGCGCCACTTCTTGAATCGATGATCAGAGGTCCCGATGCTGACGGAGAGGACGGTGACTCTACGTGACGGCACAGAAAACTCTGACAGTTTCCCTGAGGACCAGTTCTGACTTAGAAAACGACTATTAGCCAGAATAGGTAAATATAAGATGAAATTGAATTTACTAGGCTTTTAACATGCATTTGATTTAGATAAACGATATACTGCTTGAATTACTGTGTCGGGTGGTTATTTTTATTGAAATGTTTATGCTTATTTAGAGTGTTAAGTTTTCATCTAAACCAGCAACTAGGTGATCCCATTGACCTATTTGATGGAAGGACTGTTAGGGTGATTCTAGGGATTGTGGTTCTTTCATCAAAGTTATGCAGATTGGTTAAGGAAACATATGGTCTCTTTCCCTTTTACAAAGCACGGATAGAGTGGTAGAATGAATGTTGGTGTTATGGGCCCCACCAGCGTATGATGTGTGTGTGTGCGTGTGACTGTGAAATCATTCCGTCCGTGGAAGCGGAGGGGATTCGGAAACCAAGATCTGCATCACTATCCTAAGATTGGTTTATGACTATTGTGCTGGCGGCATTTTCTTTTACACTAACATCAGGAACTTCACTAGATAGCAATTCAGCTGTGGGTCATTGGGTGCAAAACAGGCCAGCACTGCTTGTCTCCTGGTATGTACCCCTCGCTGATTGAAATGGCGTTTTAGCAGTTGTTTTCGTTCTTCCAACAGTTCTTTACATGTGCACAGCAGCAGGTGCAGCAGATCTTCTGGCGCTGAGTCCCATAAGCACCAGGTAGAGCCTGCTTTTTGCTTTAGCCAGTGCGTGAAGTTCTGTATATAGAGTAGCAGACCAAGTCTGTGCTTCAGCAACTTGTTTTAGTGGCTTTGGCATAACCCAGGTCAAAATAGTTCTAAGCTGCTGGCGCCGAGTAGGTGTTCAACGTCATCCATCCAGATATTTAACTGTCTTCCGAGCCAATTTTTTTAAAGTGATGTAGTTTGTAGGAGTGTCCCAGAGCTGGTTTAGCCCTATATTGGTCAGGCTACTTTTGAGGTATTTGGGAGCAGGTGAGGAGGCTTGTTGTTGTAGCTCCTACCACAGTTATTCATTATAAAGTCAGGTTCATGCATAACATGAGAGAGAGAGAGAGAGAGAGAGAGAGAGAGAGAAACAGGAGAGAGAGGATGAGACGGACACAGTGAGAGAGAGTAGAAAGAGAGACAGGTAGAGAGGGAGAGAGAACAAAGAGAGACACAG
This sequence comes from Triturus cristatus, assembly GCF_964204655.1. Taxonomy (NCBI): domain Eukaryota; kingdom Metazoa; phylum Chordata; class Amphibia; order Caudata; family Salamandridae; genus Triturus; species Triturus cristatus. The sequence continues at coordinate 1,154,467,915 of NC_140584.1, forward strand.
AGATAGAGAGGGAGTCAGAGAGAGAGTGAGAGGGACAGTAGGAGGAGAGGGTGAGACAGAGAGAGAAAGGGAGAGACAAAAAGGGAGAGAGGACAAAGGAAGAGAGAGAGAGAAAGAGAGAGTGAGAGACAAGCAAGGAGAGAGAGAAAGAGAGAGCGAGACTATGAAGAGAGAGGGTGAGACAGAGACAGAGTGAGAGTAGAGGAAGAGACGGAGAGGGAGAGGAAGAAGGAGGAGAGATACAGGGTGAAACAGAGAGAGTAGAGAGGGAGCGAGAATGGGAGAGAGAACAAAGGAGGAGAGCGAGAGAGAGAAGGGACAGCAGAGAGGAGGAAGACAGGAGAGAGGCAGAGAATGGGTGGGTGGGGGTAAAATAAGAGAGGGGAACTGGGCCGCTTTGAACATTTTTGCCAGGACTGCTTTTGGTTCCCTTCCTGGCCCAGCCCCCCCAACCCCCACTGAACAAACACTCCAACCCAAAGAAAGGTGTCAAATGAAACTAAACATTACACGCCTGTTGAGATGGGCGGAGCTTCAGTCAGCCTTTTTGTTTGCTGTGCTGCATAAAGTCGTGCATTGAGATTTCTTTGTAAAAAGTGAAAAGCACTTATTTGCACCACCCCACCTTCCATGTTAATGCCCCCATTGAGCACTCTGCACCAAGTTAAGCAGTTTGGAAATTAATTGAGGTTGGGGCAATGAGTGGGGGGGGCAAAGTACCAACAATGTGAAAATAATTTTACATGTGGCTTTGTGTCACCCCAGCTACAAAGAGGACAGTCTTGTTTATGTTATGCATAAACCTGACTTTATAATGAAAAAGGCCTTTGTGTGGACACATTTGATTTGAGCCATTCAACAAGTCTGGCATATGCCTGGTCTGTTTACCTCTCATTCTCTCACCCACACTAGGAGCAGATCCGTAGAGTGGGTCAAAAGATTACACCCCTTTGGGGAGAGCATAGACCCTACCCATGCAAACTTTTACTCGCTCCCTCAGCCCAAACTACTTGAAGGTTCCACAGAATATCCTTTATGTAGAGTGGTGTAAATCTGTTAGGTGTTTGTGAAGCTATGGACAATTAAAATTCATATAGCCGCACTTGCAAGATTTAACTTTACATATGACAGTACCTTTCAGATCCATAGATGAATCTCAGAGGTGAATTTTACAGTTTGTAACAAACCCTAATCAGTTGCTGTTACTCAGAGTCCCAGGATCCTCAGACCACCCCAGAGACATATGAGCCCTAGAATTGATGAAAACACTTTCAGCCAGGCAGAAAATTGGCAAATTTCCCACATAATTGGAGAATTTCGTAGGTTAAAATCCACAAATCAGAACTTCTGTGTAAGTATGCATCTAGTAACTATATGGTGAATGTGATCACTTCAAATGAAGACCATAAACACTGCCCCACAAGCTTCAGATTACCCCAAAGTTTATTTTCATTGCTCTAGAAATGACGATAACTATAAGTTTGTCCACACTCAGCTGACATTAACTAATGCTTTAGAAATTACTTAAAATACATGTTAGGGCACATCATAGCTGTGATCCGTTTAAGCTCTAAAAAAATATTAAACTGACTAGTTATCTGTACCACTGAAACCACAACCCACCCACCGCCTTACGCCAACAGAAAGAACCTTACATTCTCTGGTATAAGTAGCACAGTGGCTGGTATTCTGCAAGAGGGTGCTACTCATGGAAGAGGTGTGGCGCCACGGCCAGGGCGACTGACTCCGGAATCTGGGGATCACGGTTCGATTCCCGGTGCCGGCGGCAGATTAGCCTAGCACCATGTGACTCTGGGCAATAGCTTGCTTAATCTTCCCGACGGTCCCCATCGCCTAGAGACCCTTATGGGTGATTGTTTGCGCTTTTCAAATGTGGATATTATTATTACTCTTTGTGTTTTGCCAATAAAAATAGACTGTTGACGTAAACCAACAGTAAATGAGAGAAGGCGGGACACCCAAGCTACAAGCGTTCTGTTGGGTCTCTGCTCTACACCACATGTGCCTGACTCTGGTCTAGCATCACCCGTGTTTCCGAGGCACTGACCTGCCCTTGATGATCAGTCCCCTAGAGATGGCCTGCAGTACATTTAAATTATATTACCATGGCTGACTGCCCCATCCATCACTAGTCTGTCAATGGCACCCTTGATTCCTACCTGATGGGTACCACTATGCCAATCAGACCCATAGAACCGGACTGCCAATCGTTGACTCATTGGGCAAGGCCTGAAGATGAGGCTACCTACACAGACCACTTCTATGTTCAGAACTGGATCAAGAATCTTCAGCCCACAACTGCATAAATACACAGACCTCCTACACTGGGGTGTGCAAGAGGCCTCTGCTTGAGCCTATTGGAGAAGAGCCGTTTGCTTATGGACGTTGGTGACAAGTGGACCAAAGAGAAGGGTGAGCAGGCCTGGTAAAACTGAGGTGAGAGCGAAGCATCGAAGGCCAGGGAAAAGATAAAAACATGCTTGGTGAAGACCAAATGTGAAAGAGCAAAAGACTCTAGAGAAGGTGAAGACAGACTCGAGCCTAGAGAAGGATATCAAGACTTGTGGACCTGAGATGTTACCGTAGAGAAAGAACCAAGGACTGACACCAGTTTAGAGAATGTGAAGACAGCCTCTGACCTACGAAACTATATCAAGACTTGTGGACCTGAACCAAACACTGACTCCAGACAAGAGAAGCTGAAGACAGACTCGAGCCTAGAAAAAGAAGTAAAGCCTCATGGAGCTGAAACATTAGCATAGAGTAAGATCCAAAGATGAACTCTCGTCTAGAGAAGGAGATCCAATCTTCCATTAATACTATGCTATATGAGTAAATTTATCCTTACGTTTTGCAAATTCCTGAAACTTTGCATGTCATCCGGCGGGCATGAACCCTATTAGGAAGGTGGGAGAGACCACCCTTTAATGAAAGCGTGACTACAAGGGGATCTTCCAGGTGTTTGCCCATGGGGCCCTGTCACCCTATATATAGGGATTACACCTTCCAGGAATTCACAAAACACAAGTATATCTTACATCAAGCATATCTTGAGTCGCGTGGCATGCTATCAATGAAAGATTGAAATATTCGTGGGACTTAATATATAATTATGGAGGGATCCTTGACCTGATGAAAGCCAAGGACCCCACGGGGGACACTAAATGGCAGAAACATGTTGACCTTGTGATGGCAGAGGAAGTACGCTCTAGGGTATCACAACTTTGATTTGAACCGGCTCCTGAGTTCTCAAAAACACTGGGTTTTTTGGGCAAACCTCATAATTTGTGGTCCCATATTCTAGATCCTCGCACCATCGCCACCTCCAGAAGTACTCCCTGTAATCATAGGAAGCCCAGTCATCCCTATAATCATTTATTTTTCATTATTCGTTTTATTTGATTTTATAAGACAAAAACATACTTCTTTGCCACTCCAATACTCGCTACCATTATTTCTGAGGAAGCAGGCAGCCCTATGATGAAGCATGACACCTAGGATGGTGTGTGAGGGCTCGCCTAACATTTTAAGCACACACACTTGCTAGATGAGGGGTTCCATATACTATGGATACACTCAGTTAGAACGCCTTTCAGGTGCTTGCCATTGCTTTGGTTATATAATTACGGTACAGATGCTGCAGATCAGAGCTTATAAATTCTCCCTACTTCCAAACAAAAATACTAATCAACACACTACATGAAATTCCATACGTAGCTGGAAGATGATGATAAGTAACTCCCTCTGAAACGGACGCAGGTAATTGCATACAGACGTAGCAATCCCTTACTTCCATTGTCTTTACGTATTCATATAACAATTTTGAAAAAACATTGCTAGAAAAATCATTAATTGATCTATCCGTATGTATGTATATATTACTAATTCTAGTTGGCACTACTTTTTGTGAACTCTTCCCTATATTAGTCATATTCTCAGTATGTATTCCCAAAGTGTCTATTGTAATTCTAAAAGTAACTAATAAAGCAAGTATACCCCATAGTAGCATTAATAGTCCTGTACAGCAGCAGCACATTCTGCACCATCTCTTCAGGAAGATACATCTACTTTGATTATTTTCTGTGTTAGCCATCTTATTACTTTGGCAGTGTCTTTTGACTTAGCCTCTACTACTCCACAACTGAATCTCTGGAACACTAGATTATTTCAATCTGTTAATTTTTAGATTTCTTCTTCTTCACTCTCCTCTAAGTGACTCTCATTCTGTTCACTCAGTTTGGATTTTCATCACTTTTTACTTCTTCTTCAGCAACATCAAATTGTATCAAATCCTGAATATCCTGAACATCTGACTCTTCTCCAATGTCAGTCAAGATAACTTTCAAGATTCCAACAGCTTTCTCCTCCTCAACCACTCTCCGTAAGGTCCCCTCTGGATTTCCTTGACTTTCTGTCTCTTCTTCTCCTTCAGACAGTGCCACATACGTCCATTCTGGTGACCTATACTTCTGGTTGGGCTTTCTGATTCTCTTGATCTCCTCTGGTTCCTTTAATTTCTTGTGTTCTTCCTCTTTTGCTTGATTCTGACTTGACACCTCGTTCACCTGTTCAGCTTTCGACGAATTCACTCGTGTCAGTCGATACCTCAGCCTCTTTATCTTGTTAGGCCAAAGATCTCCTTTTACACTTCTTTTCTGTTTCACTTCTCTGTTGTTTCTTTCTCCGATCCAGGTTCTCTTTCTCAGAACTCGACCCTCTGGTATCTCATTCTCACTCTCATCCGATTCTGTTTCATTTGCCTCTTGTTCATTAACAATTTTCTCTTTTCCCACAGTCTTCTTCTCCACCGATTGAGATTTTCCTACTACTGTCCCTCCTCGGGTCTCCGACACGCAATCTTCTTGCTGTCTACTTGTCCCTTCACCTAGCTTATCAGGAATGTTCCCTACACCTCCTTGGGGGTCTTCCGCAATCTGTCCCTCTCTATCTTCTTCTGACTCTACTTCTTCAGAAGTTATCTCAGATGAATTCTCAATCTCTTCATTTGACTCAGGTGTAGTCTCTGTGGAATTGCTCTTTTCTTTTCTTTTCTCTTTATTTTCTCCACTGCTCGTTGGAACTTCAGGCACTTTTCCAGAATCTGAGCTCTCTTCTGAGATTCGCAATGTTCCTCTTGAAGCTTCTCTTGAAACTTCTTCTGGTAAGAAAAAAGAATCACCTGACTCTCTTTCTGACTCTCTTTCCCCCCTTTCAGGATTCTTTTTTCTTCTCACTGTTTCAGTGTCTTCGTCATCACTGGAATCTGACTCTTCAAAGTACTCTTTCCCAGTCCCATCCTTTGGATTTGGGACTCTCAGAGTATGACTTGCATGAACCCAGTTCTTCACTCCAGCACACTTTACAGCAGTCGTAGTAGTCAGAATGACTTGTCTTGGCCTTCCCCACCTTGGAACCAAGCAATTTCTTCTTCTGTGCACTTTTATTCTCACCCAGTCCCCTGGGCTCAGATCATGGGCTTGCTTCTTTTCAAGTGTGGTGGCGTCTTCTCCAACCTGGTGAAACACAGAATGAACTGCGTCAGCCAGGCCTTTACAGTAATCCAAAATCATGTCATCAGTTATAGTCATCAGCTTGTTGACAGGCACGAATGCATGTCTCATTGCACGTCCCATCAATATTTCATGTGGACTCAGCCCTGTAGTTCTGTCTGGAGTAGATCTAATAGTCATTAGACCTAGAGGCAAGACATCAGGCCATTTCATTCCAATGGCTAAGCACATTTTGCCAATTCTGTTTTTGATTGTACCGTTCATCTGTTCAACAACGCCAGAAGCCTCTGGCCTGTATGCACAATGTAGCTTCTGCTGTATGCTCAATGCTTCACAAATTAAACTCATGAGTTCATTGTAAAAGTGTCCCCCTCTGTCTGACTCAATTGTCACTGGGAACTCGTATCTAGGAATCAACTCTCTCAACAGCAACTTGGCCACAGTTATTCCATCATTTCTCCTAGTCGGAAATGCTTCCATCCACCTTGAGAACAAACAGACTACCACTAGAACATACCTCAATCTATTGACTTGGGGCATTTCAATGAAATCTATTTGCATTCTGGTAAATGGACCTCCTTCTCTGCCTATTGTTCCTAGGCTCACCACTGTTTTCTTTCCAGTATTGAACTGCTGACAAATCAAACATCTTTGACAGATGCTCTCTGCAATCAGCCTGAACTTTGCATTGTACCAGGTTTGTTTGAAGGACCTAATCATAGCATCCCTCCCCAAGTGTCCCTGGCCATGATACATTCTTGCCATTGTTGACAACATGGAATTTGGCATGACTGGTCTTCCATCCCTATAGATCCAAACATGATCTTTCTCTCTTGGTGCACAACCTGCTTTGATCCAATCTATCATTTCCTCATCTCCTGCTTCATCCTGCAACTGCTTCACCTCATCCCATGTTTCCAGGACATTAGTAAACATCACAGAACAAAAATACATTTCCTTCTCTCTTCCCTTGTTAATCGAATTATTGTTCTTTGCACAATACTGTGCTATGTCATTGGCAAATCGATTACCAAGAGTAACAAAATCATTTCCCTGTCCATGAGCAGCACATTTTACTACTGCCGCTGTATCGCCTCAAGCAATTTCCCAATCACCTCAGCATTCTTTATAGGAGTTCCACTCGAGGTCAGGAGACCTCTCTGTAGCCAAAGCTGGCCAAAGTCGTGAACAACTCCAAATCCGTATTGACTATCAGTCATCACAGTCACTCTCATATTTTTCCCAATTTTGCAAGCTTTTGTCAATGCTATCAATTCAGCCACTTGAGCAGATTTAACTCCCTTCAAAGATGAAGCCTCCATAACTTCTGAGACTTTACACACCGCATATGCTGCACTCAGCACACCTTCTTCTGTTCTCAAACATGATCCATCCACAAACAGCACATGATCACTCTCAGGCAGTGGCAGATCTCTTATGTCTGGTCTCGGTTTTGTACAGTAATCCAGCACATCCAAACAATCATGATCAACATCATCTCTCACACTCACATTTTCAGCATCTGGCAACAGTGTCGCTGGATTCACATTCACGTATCTCTCAAGAGTCACATTTGATGCTCCCAGAATGATTTTCTCATATTTAGTCAGCCGACTATGTGACATATATTGAGTTCTGCTTCTTGTCAAAAGAATTGCCACATCATGAGGTACGAACACCCTTACAGGATATCCCATTATTATACCCTCACTCTGTTCCAAGCTTCTGCATGTAGCAGCTACTGCTTTCAGGCAACCTTGTAAACCCACAGCTACTGGGTCAAGTGTTGATGAGAAGTACGCAACTGGCCTTCTCAGTCGTCCATGTTTCTGGATTAACACTGAAAGTGCACATCCATTCCTCTCACTACAGTACAGTTCAAACTCCTTCTCATAGTCTGGCATTCCTAGTACAGGAGCTTCACATAATCTGCTCTTTAATTCCTCAAATGCTGCCATTTGTTCTGCATTCAGTTCCAATGGGTCTTTTACTTCACTTTTAGTCAATTTAATCAGTGGCTTTGCTATCAGGGAAAAATTACTTATCCACTGACGACAATAACCCACCATTCCCAGAAACATTCTCACTTCTCTCTGGGTCATTGGGGCTCTCATTCCTCTGATAATTTTGATCCTATCATTGGTCACTTTTCTTAGACCTTTCTCAATATTGTGTCCAAGATAATGTACTTCTTTCTTGCAAAATTGCAATTTGGCTGGAGATACCTTTAACCCTCCATCTGCCAGATGATTCAGTAAAGCTATGGTATCTACTTCACAGGCTTCACGTGTCTTTGATGGCACAAGTAGGTCATCAATATACTGTACTAGTACTGAGCTTTCAGGCATGATCAAACTCTCTAAAGATTTCTTCAGCAACTGATTGAATATTGAAGGACTCTCTGTATACCCCTGTGGGATTCGGCACCATGCCAAAATACGCTGTCCAAACCGAAATGCAAAAATCGGCTGGCTGTCATGATGCAATGGAATTGAAAAGAGAGCATGGCACAAATCAATTACTGTGTACCATTCAGCATCATGAGGAATCTGATACAAAATCACTGATGGATTTGGCACAATAGGACAGCATGATACCACAATTTTGTTAACCTTTCTCAAATCTTGTACTATTCTGAACTTCCCATTAGGTTTCTTCAGCCCCATTATTGGTGAATTACATGGGCTACTCAATAACTCTCTCAAAACACCCTGCTGAATCATCTTATCAATTATAGGTGTTATTCCCTCAATTATCTCTGGTGTCAATCTGTACTGTGGGATATTAGGATAAGTGATTCCCTCTTTCACTGTAATCTTTACTGGATCTACATTATTCATCAATCCCACATCCTCTCCAGTAAAATCCCAAACTGCTGCTTTCACTGTGTTTCTCAGCTCTTGAGGCAAATCCTCTGGATTAAATACAGCATATGTTCCAACAATCTCATTTTCTCTATTATCTAGAGTCATCCTGTACAAGACATCCTCATCCGGTGTCTCAAATGCTATTCCATCCGGAGTACAGAAAATTGTGCAATTCATTTTACACAATAAGTCCCTACCTAACAAATTCACTGGACTAGTGTCGCACACCACAAATCGGTGCATATCTGAAAATTTCCCTATCCTTACCCTTACTGGTTCGGTAAGACGAGTCTTAATCTGTGTATTAGACACACCAACCACTTGGATTGCTTCGTCCGAGAGAGGAAGATTTCTTATATCTGCTGACCTGACAGTTGATCTCGTCGCTCCTGTGTCTACTAAAAAAAGTAACACTTTCCCCATTTATTTTCCCATCTACAAATGGTCCTGCCTGGTCTATTTCTAGAGTTGCTCCAAGTATGCACTCTTCCTCCGCTCTTCGGCACCGTCAGTAGTCCCCTTCAGACTCACTTCCCTCATTCTTTAACCAGTATTGCTGCACGGGATTAGTACGTCTCGGTTTATTTACCTGTTCATCATTGTAGAATCCTGAGTCCTGGTTATATTTCTGGGACCCTCTATTCTGCGGCAAGGGCGGTTTTGGCTCTTGATTCTGCTGTTTGACAACCTTCTGCTGTTGCTGCTGATGATTACACCCGTCGTTCTGCACCTGCTGATTCAAAGATTTATTCTCATTACTTACTAATGGTGGATTCGTACACTCGGATCTCCAATGCCCTAATTTTCCACAGTTGTGACACGGAAATTTCTTCTTCGCCTCTTCTATGTTCCCCTTTCCTTTTCCTGTACCATATTGTGGAAATATGGATTTTTCTGGTCAGTTATGTCCCCTATCTTGGACCCCAACGGTTCCATGTGCATGTCACAAGTACATGTATGTTTCCTCCAGTTCCAGTTATGAAGACGCAAATACATGTGCGTCCACCGTCAACATGTCCTCTGTCAGATCCGCCATGAATAGGCCGGATATTCCATTCCTAAATATGAAAGGCCACCGGCTTTATATGGTTCACTTATGCCATTTTACAGTCCAGGCAAGTAGGCCCTGATCCTGTCATCAAACTCCTCTTGCTTTCTGCCTCTGAAACCTCGAGTCTGAGCCTGCATCTGTGACCATGAACTTTGTCTCATTCTCTGCGCGGCTCACGAAGCCTGACATCAGCCTATTCTCTGCCAAGAACTGTATTTCACCTTCGAATTATCTGCTTCCCCCTCAGCCGATGCATTCCTGCCTAGTAGTTTAAGTAAACATTCTTCCAGTTACCAAGCAAAAGGCCCGGCTTCTCTGTCCTCATGCAAGTAATTCATAGCCCTGTTACCATGGAATATTCCTACCCCCTCGCATTCAGTGTAGATACTTAGACGCTTGTACACGCACGCACAGTCAGTATAGAATAGATTCTGTCCGAGAGTCCTTCTTTTGTGGATAACATAGTTCTTTAAACATAGGATGTTAGATATGATTTGGGATTAGGTTGACTTGACCCCCCAGACTTTTTGTCTCCACATGTAGAGCTAAATGTCAAGTCCCCTTCACCCCCTAGTTACACGTCAATTACACGTCATGCTGCTGCGCGCACATCTAGGCCAAGTATTATCTTATAGATCCACCTATATATGACATCATAACCAATTATGTTCCTTTTTACTCCTTATTACACCCATTTTTTGGTTACGCAGACAAATCGTCATTTTCCTTATCAATTGTTACGCCTACTGCATTCGCTTCATTGTAATGTATGTACTATAAAAGTTACTTCTTGTCAATAAAGTATGTACTTCACTTCCTGAACCTTCGTGGTGATGGAACTTGGAGCAACCGATTATAATCGATTATTGGAATAAAGCCCATTCCGAACCTCTAATATCACGGATTCTGCCTCTCATTTTACTGAGCTATTTTATAATGTTTCTGTATCAAATTCAGTCCAGGTAAAGGAATTTTATTTACCACATGATGGCGCCCGAACAGGGACACTTTCTCATCTCACGCGCCGGCGGTGAGTTGCAGGCCCGGTCTCCTGCCACAGCTGGACGGACAATAACGCGTACCAGCAGGATTTCCTGTATCTCCATCCGGTCAAGCGGGGGCGACTGAGACTGCGATCAACACCCAGACGAGGCGGTGAGAAGTGCGAAGTATCCCGACCAGAGCCTAGCTGAGAGAGCAAGATCCGAGGTATACAGAGACCCACCAGTTCGAAGTCAAGCCCAGTTTCCGACGAGGCGAGTCGAGTCCAGTCCGGTCCAAGTTCAAGTTACCGAGGCCTTCCGTTTCCGAAGCTACCCGGTGAGTACCATTACTGGGGAGGCATTTCTGACGTGCACATAGGTTGTGCCGGTCAAGACGGGTTTGGGTACACAAATCCGGTCTGCACTGTTTCAGCAGTGTATCTGTACTGTTTAGCAGTATATCAAGTATTCCGAAGTATCTAGTTAGTGTCAAGAATTAAGCGTGGTGATTAGTTATGCAGACGATCACCATTGTTGTTTCAGTTAAAGGTTTAATGTTTTAATGTTTAATGTGTTAAACGTCCTGCATATTGTGGTATGAATGGTTGTTCATTATTGTGCTTTTGTATTAAGTGTGTTCAAGATTAAGTATCAGATCAGTTGTCAATATGCCGCTCTTTTCGAAATTAAGACAGATCACTACTAGAAAAGGGGTACTCGAAGAAGCCGTCCCTATTCCTCCTAGGGATACTCCAGGGCACTTCATGTATCACAAACATGGCTTAGACGCTATATTATTTCTTGATTTATGGGTAGACTACACCAAGGGATTACCAGAAAGTCAGAGGTGGCCCGCAGCGGGAACCTGGGATGCAGAGTGCATCATGAAAGTCGAGGAAGAGTTATGGAAAAGGAAAGTCAGACAGTCACAGAAAGACGCCGTCGAGTTATGGCGTAAAGAATCTCATAGACGTACAGAAAAAGCACGTAGACAGGAAGAGAAGAGTAAAGAGAGTTCAAACAAAGATCGAGAAAATCTATTAATTGAGGAAGGTATCCGAGTGAAATCAGAACAAGTAGACAGGCAAAGAAATGCCCTTATGAATGGTATGTATCCCCTTCTGGCCGAAGGATTACCTAAGGCTACTCCAGAGATACCGAAAGACTTGCCACCCCCATTATTCCCAATCAAGGTACATCCTAAGGGGCATCCTAGAACCGCAGAAGATGTTTTTCTTTCCTCATATTTAGATGACGCAGCTCCCGAGTATGCTAATTCCGCCCCACATAGACCACATACCAGGGAGGTCCAACGCCAAGATCCAGCACCCGTATCCCTACAGCAACAAATCGAGTCACAAGTTCCGGCAAGCACATCTGTTTCTGCATCCGCTCCTACAGCTACTTCTATAGCTGTGTCCACACCTATAGTTGCTGTGTCACGTTCGACGAATCCTTTCACACCCGACACCCCAGATGGGGCCACGGGAGGTGCTACCAATATTTATTCTACGCCACCCAGAATAAATAAACTTACTTTTCAAGAGTCAGCACATTCACGTACACCCAAACTCGTAAGTACCCGTGCGCTTAAGGAACTTCTTATAGATTGTAGATATGACCCGGTGCCCGGTAAAGAGGACGAAATGACCCTGGCATCATTGCGTATCAGACGAGCCGCAGTGTATTTAGGGAAGTTACCAGGAATGACTGCGCATCTAGATAATATATATCATTTTGTCCAAACAGGGCGAGATCCAGAATGTATTAACAGAGCTATGGAATACCAGAAAGTAGAGATACAGGGGGAACTGTTACGTTTCCTCATAAACTGTGTGATCAGAAATCAAGACCGACCGGGGGTAGACCCGGAAGCAATGCAAACTCTTACCAGATGGAGCCAGAATATATCAGAAGGGAGACATGATAAAAAGAATTGTATAATAGCCATGTGCCGAAAGATCCGTAAAGAAATAGAACGCCTACACGAAGAGAGATTAGAGGCAGACGAGTTCGAACAAAGCGAGGAAGAAGGGTCAGGACTGCCCACAGGACAGTCGGACACCATAGCCTATGTAGGTAGAGGAAGATCTTGTAATAGGAATCAGACTAGATGTCATACTGACTCAATACGTCCGATATGTCCAGATAATAACAGGAATTTCCAAATACCTATAATTAATATAAGGTCTAACGAGCATTCGTTCCAAACCGCCGACAAGCTACTCCGAGAACGAAGGGGTTATCATTTTCTCGATTCTATGGACGAACAAGATTTAGCCAGGGCAGCTGTCCATTGGGTGGACAGTCCCGGAAAATATAGTGATGATACAGTAGTACGCACATTTTTGAATCTCACCCCAGATGAACAGAGGTTAGCTGGGATTTATATGATTCAACAACTCATTATACTATATCGGAGTCAGCATTCGGACCCTGGTCCCTTACCTGACATATTGACTGAATTGCTTATGAATAAATGGAGAGGTCCAGGTACTAAATTAATTAAAGAAATTCTAGAATCAAGAAAGCAGTATATTCTTTTTGTATGCTCAGAGCATGTCTCATTGCCCGTCAAGGAAAGAACCACGTATCACATGGATAGACAGAATCCCTTGCGAGAAGTGCACCCAATAAAAGGCGAGGACAACGAGTTTAGGCGCGTATTTGTATATACGCCCATATCAAAAATAGAATTGTTACAAATGAAGAAAGTGGTACCCAGTCATGACAAAGATCCAGCGGGTTTTCACCGAGAAATTAAAGACATGTTACTCATGGGAGAGTATACCTATCCCGACATTATGACAATATTAAAGGTATTGATGCCTGCTGGCATTTATGAAAAACTCAAGGAAAAAGAGTGGGAGGTAGGAGACCAAAAGATAGAATGGTCAGTGTTAGAAGCGGAAGAAAAGGCCCGAACTGCAGGAGCAGGACTTGGGGATAAAACTAGAGCATTACCAGGTTTATTAGTACAGGTACTGCCACGTTTATTAACTACGAAAAAGGAAGATTGGGGTACAATTTCAGCCTGTAAGCAGAAGCAAGATGAAGACACTAGTGATTACTATGCCCGATTTGAAAAATGTTTTGGTATAAATAGTGGCATAAAAGCAAGTAGCGAATCGTACCCACATCTGTTTGTGACAAAATTAGTGGAAAATGCCCTGCCCCCAGTAAAGAATAGAGTATTAAAATTCGAGAGTACCTGGCAAGGTAACACTCCATCACAAATGTTACAAATGTTACAGTACCATCACAATAGAATTAGAGAGGAACAAGAACATGAACACAGACGCATGAAAGACACGAAAATGAAAATGCTAGTTTCCCAGACAGTTCCAGCTGAAGGACATAAAAAGGGTATGACACATTCCGATTCAGCAGGACCTGTAAAAGGGACATGCAATTATTGTAAAAAGCCAGGTCATTACGTACACGATTGTCCAGTTTTAAAACATAATATCGCCATAGGTAAAACACAAGAAAGATCACGGCCACTAAGACAAGATCAGAATGAACAAGGAGCTATGCAGCATGCCCAGGCCATGCCAGCCGCACAACAGCCAATACAGTTTGTGCCAGCTGCACCACCGTTGCCTGTTGCTGCCACACAGACAACAACACGACAAATGTATCAGACCGCACAGTATGAATATCCTGAGTATCAGCGTTACGCATGAACTAGCCTAGAGAGGGAAGTTGACTTACCCCTTATCGAGATTCCTGTAGATCAAGAAGGACCTTATGTACATAGTGAATTATTAGGCCAAGATAGAACATTTTTACTCGATACAGGGGCAAGTCGAACAACTATAAAACGTAGTGAAGTTCCAGGGGCACCCCTCTCAGGCTCTCAGAATATTTCCCTTGGTTTTTCAGGAAAACCTATTGTTAATGAAGTATCACAGCCTCTTCCACTTACGATAGGACCTCTGACCCGAACTACAGATTTATTGCTTACTAAATCATGCCCAGAAAATCTGTTAGGAATTAAAACCCTGAAAGCTCTAGGAGCCATAATATGTTGTTCTCCGGAAGGTGTAAGGTTGTTTTTACGTGATTTTAAAGGTCACTATGTGTCTAGAGACATGGATCCCCGACTGCAGACTTTACCTACACATCTATGGGCACAAGGCCCTACTGATGTTGGTTGCATGAATATTACACCATATCGAGTCACACTAAAGGCAGGAGTGGTGCTACCACGAATGCGACAATACAAGTTACCACCAGATGCTGTAGTGGCTTTACTACAAATCATTGACGAGCTAATTGCCCAAGGAGTAGTTGTAGAAACAGACTCCAATGTATGTAATTCACCGATAATTCCGGTTCTTAAACGAACAGATCCCACAGCCCCGCCAGTATATCGATTGGTTATTGATCTGCGCGAGTTGAACAAATGCATTGTGCCACAATTTCCTGTGGTCCCAGATATCTCGTCATTATTGACAGCTATTGATTCCGAAGCAACATTCTTTACTGTAATTGATCTCAAGAATGCCTTTTTCAGCGTCCCAATAGATCCGGAAAGCCAATATTTGTTCGGATTTAGTTTAAATGGGCGTAGCTTTAAATTCTCCCGCGCACCTCAAGGATTTACGGAAAGCCCCAGCATCTATAGCCAAGCACTGAAACGAGAACTCGACAGTATCCACATGCCAGTTAACACTGCTCTGCTCCAATACGTCGATGATCTGCTGATCACCGCAAGAAGCGAACCGGAATGTGAAAAAGCATCACTGACAGTTTTAAAATTTCTAGCCGAAAAGGGGCACAAGGTGTCCCCTTCTAAGCTGCAATTCTGTGTCCAGCGAGTTGTTTATCTTGGACACTCGCTGTCCAAGGAGGGAAGGCAGCTTACACCCGACCGTATTCAGTTAATAGCTAACATGTCAATACCCAAGACACAAAAGGAGGTACGAGCTTTCATAGGCCTCACTTCATATTGTAGGCAGTGGATCCCTCAGTATGCATTTCTAGCAAAACCACTCATTCAGTTAACCACACAGGAGGCAGCCACATCGACTGTTCTCCCTTGGACTCAGGAACATACACAAGCTTTTGAAAGCCTAAAGAAAGCTTTATGTCAAGCACCTGTTTTAGCAACGCCATGTTACAGAAAACAGTTTACACTCTTTGTTACAGAACGCGAAGGTACTGCCTTGTCAGTACTCACACAGGAACAAGCAGGAGCACACAAACCATGTGCTTATTTTTCTAGTACATTAGATCCCGTAGCTCAGGCTTTACCTGCATGCCTAAAATCAGTGGCAGCAACAGCTTTAGCAATCAGACAAAGCGATGCCATAGTGTTAGGACATCCATTGACAGTTCAAGTACCACACGCAGTAGAGGTTCTTGTAAATAGAACGCAAACACAACACTTGACTATAGCGCGACTTACAGGGTACGAACTTACATTGTTTCAGCCACATATAGAAATCAGACGCTGTAACACATTGAATCCTGCCACACTTTTGCCAGTAACCGGAACAGACCCACTAGCTCATGACTGTATTGAAGTTATTACAATAACGACAAAACCCAGACAAGACTTAACCGATGTCCCATTGTCAGATCCAGACCTGACATTGTATGTAGATGGTTCATGTATGAGAACAAGTACAGGAGAGTTAGTGGCTGCTTACGCAGTCACCACAGATACTGAAGTCATTGAAACTAATCGTATAAATACTTTGTCAGCTCAAGCCGCAGAGCTTATCGCTCTGACACAAGCCTGTATTCAAGCCACGAATAAAAAAGTCAACATATACACTGATTCACGTTATGCATTCGGAGTTGTACATGACTTCGGCGTGCTGTGGCGAGAGAGAGGTTATTTAACTTCTCACGGTGCCCACATTCAGCACGGACCCCTCATTCATGCCTTATTAGATGCAATACATCTACCCACTGCAATATCAATTATGAAATGTAAGGCTCATACGAAGGTTACTGATATCATTTCCCAAGGCAATGATCTAGCTGACAGAACAGCTAAACAGACTGCTCAAACTCAAACCCCCGACATGACAAAGACAATAGTCCCGATGCCGACACATTGTATGACAGTTAAAGATCCTACTCTTGACGTAATTGACATACAGACACATGCTACACCAGACGAAATAAAGAAATGGACTGAATTAGGAGGGATTCAGACGGACCAAGGATGGATGATGAAGGAAAAGTCTGTATGGTTCCTTCCTGATTCAATGGTCCAAGTTATAATTAACACTATACATAGTCCAGCACATCTAGGAGAAAAAGCTATGCTAGACAGCATTCAACACATTTGGTTCAATAAACATTTACGAGCAGCAGCCAAACAAAAGGTCCGTACCTGTATGATCTGTTGTCAGTTCAACCCAGGAAAAAGCGTTCCCGTAGAACAGGGTGGATTTCATCCTCCTAATCATCCTTTTGAAGTACTCCAGATGGACTATATCCAGATGGAACGATGTCGAGGATTCAAATATGTTCTCGTAGTTGTCTGCGCTCTGTCCCGTTGGACAGAGGCATACCCGGTTTCAGATTACACTGCCCCGACTACTGCCAAACAGTTGGTTCGAGAATTCTTCCCACGATACGGTTTACCACGTGTTGTTCACTCAGATAACGGCCAGCCGTTCTCATCCGAATTAATGAAACACGTTTCACTTCTGTTAGGATATCAGTGGAAATTCCACTGTGTCCGACACCCCGAGGCAGCAGGTCTCGTAGAAAGACATAACCAGATACTGAAAATCAGAATGTCCAAAATATGCAGAGAGAAAGGTGTCGACTGGGTAGTAGCGTTACCCGTTGCACTCTTTTACATGAGAATGGTAGCACACTCTCGAACAGGGCTATCCCCGTATGAGGTGATCTTCGGCAGACCACCGAATATGTGGGGGACGCCTATACCACGCAAAATAACTGATATTGATTGTAATATGCTGACAGATTACTTGGCTTCCTTGATGTCTGCACTACAATCTTGTCGTTCACAGGTTGCTGCAGCCTTTCCCGACAACACTGAGGTGAAACCCCATGACGTAGTTCCGGGTAATCTCGTCTTTGTGAGGAATTTCGACCGAAAGACTCAGCTGGAGCCCAGGTGGAAATCACCCAAGTTGGTCCTGCTGACCACAAGAACAGCCGTGAAGATCGAGGGCCGCAAGGGCTGGATTCATTCAAGCCATATCAAGAAATTTCATGGACTATCCTCGGATATAGACATTGTGCCCTGCACTCCCTCACAGACTGATTCAAAACTTCCTTTTGTTGAACAGAATAACTCTGAAAATTACAAACTAAAGCTTAGGCCCAACAAGTCGAGCAATTTGATTGTTTAAGTCCTCTCCAAGGTGAAGCGGTTGAATTGTCTCTGACATGTATCCCTTGGACCTGAGTAGAGAAAATACCCGGAAAATGTTGAAACGACAGGCGTATTGTAAATCACTGCGTAGCCACTGTATAGTGACATTATTAATTTTGTTTTTCTTGAGTCTTTTAATAATTACTGCAAGTATATTGTTGCACATATATTACCCTATTTCTAGACATGTTTATAATGGTACTGCTGAACATTCTTTTAGTGACTTACCTCCGCATGAATTGTCTTATAGACTTGCGCTGCGCAATAACACTTTCATTAGTATGTTACATCATTCCCATCAGACTAGTAATGCCACCAATTGTTGGGTGTGTGGTCGGCTCCCTCCCTACCAGAATTATGAAGGAGTCCTGCCTTTCTTTC
The DNA here is from genome assembly GCF_964204655.1 of Triturus cristatus. Lineage (NCBI taxonomy): Eukaryota > Metazoa > Chordata > Amphibia > Caudata > Salamandridae > Triturus > Triturus cristatus. The sequence goes on from NC_140584.1 coordinate 1,154,486,097, forward strand.
CACATCCATTTACACATAATGGCTCCTGTGGAGCATGGTTCAGTTTAATCAATTCCATAGACTCAGACACAGCAGTTTACCAAGATCATTGGGTATGGGGAAACCTGAACCTAGTTTTACTCAAGGTCTGCTACCCTGACAAGGAGGGTCGCCCCAAAAGAACAGGAACTGATCTAGAAAATGAAGTATATGGATTAGGTAATTTTACACCTAATCTCATGATTCTAAATGTCGTATCCGAAATTGAACTAGTCTTACCCACCATGTCAGTATTCCCAGCGAAGGGTGAATTGTGTGTAAGAAAGGTTGGTTCCATACATATGGGCCATAGTAAATGCACTACTATAGTAGAATTCAGTGATCAAGGCAAATCTTCATTTAGAGCTTCTCGCCATTCCTACTTTGTATGTGGTCAGACTGCATATATGCGTTTACCTCTAGATTGGGATGGTACCTGCTACATTGCATTCCTTTTGCCACCCGTTTTCCTAGCTCCTCCTGATTATTACAGAAATATTCATTTAGTACACAACAGAGAGCGGAGAGATCTCCCCATTGTCGATTACACTGAGACGGCATGGGACAAGTATGTAGATTTTAATAAAGGCATCTTTCCCTATATAGGTACTGTTACTAATAGTAAGCTGATACGTAGATTAACTAGAACCCTTGAAGCAGTAGTGAATGAAACTATTTCCGCCTTAGGCAATTTAACGGAAGAGCAGTCTGCTATGCGGATTGTTGTGCTTCAAAATCGTCTTGTCCTTGACGTCATCCTGGCTGATAGGGGCGGAGCTTGTAGGGTCATCGGATCAAGCTGCTGCGTATTCATACCAGAAAATTCGCCATCTGTATATAAAGCCATCACTCGCCTTCATAAGATTGTAAACCAGATACACCAGAACCCAGGCACTTGGACTTGGTCCAGTTGGTTTTGGAATGTGGTATCAGCCTGGGGATGGAGAGTTTTATCCTTCCTAGGTATTGGCCTTCTCATACTATTCAGTTGCTGTCTATGTCTACAATGTGGACCAGCGATTTGTGGTCTGTGTGCCACATCGTGTATTCCACCACCAAGATTTCATTCGTCACGAAAGAAGAAAGAAGAACAAATGATGCTATATGAACAGATCAATGGATTGATGAAGATTGATATCTCTTGAAGGGCAAGTAGGGGACAAGGAGGGAATGTGGAAATATGGATTTTTCTGGTCAGTTATGTCCCCTATCTTGGACCCCAACGGTTCCATGTGCATGTCACAAGTACATGTATGTTTCCTCCAGTTCCAGTTATGAAGACGCAAATACATGTGCGTCCACCGTCAACATGTCCTCTGTCAGATCCGCCATGAATAGGCCGGATATTCCATTCCTAAATATGAAAGGCCACCGGCTTTATATGGTTCACTTATGCCATTTTACAGTCCAGGCAAGTAGGCCCTGATCCTGTCATCAAACTCCTCTTGCTTTCTGCCTCTGAAACCTCGAGTCTGAGCCTGCATCTGTGACCATGAACTTTGTCTCATTCTCTGCGCGGCTCACGAAGCCTGACATCAGCCTATTCTCTGCCAAGAACTGTATTTCACCTTCGAATTATCTGCTTCCCCCTCAGCCGATGCATTCCTGCCTAGTAGTTTAAGTAAACATTCTTCCAGTTACCAAGCAAAAGGCCCGGCTTCTCTGTCCTCATGCAAGTAATTCATAGCCCTGTTACCATGGAATATTCCTACCCCCTCGCATTCAGTGTAGATACTTAGACGCTTGTACACGCACGCACAGTCAGTATAGAATAGATTCTGTCCGAGAGTCCTTCTTTTGTGGATAACATAGTTCTTTAAACATAGGATGTTAGATATGATTTGGGATTAGGTTGACTTGACCCCCCAGACTTTTTGTCTCCACATGTAGAGCTAAATGTCAAGTCCCCTTCACCCCCTAGTTACACGTCAATTACACGTCATGCTGCTGCGCGCGCATCTAGGCCAAGTATTATCTTATAGATCCACCTATATATGACATCATAACCAATTATGTTCCTTTTTACTCCTTATTACACCCATTTTTTGGTTACGCAGACAAATCGTCATTTTCCTTATCAATTGTTACGCCTACTGCATTCGCTTCATTGTAATGTATGTACTATAAAAGTTACTTCTTGTCAATAAAGTATGTACTTCACTTCCTGAACCTTCGTGGTGATGGAACTTGGAGCAACCGATTATAATCGATTATTGGAATAAAGCCCATTCCGAACCTCTAATATCACGGATTCTGCCTCTCATTTTACTGAGCTATTTTATAATGTTTCTGTATCAAATTCAGTCCAGGTAAAGGAATTTTATTTACCACAATATCTGGGCCTATTTCCTGGATTATTTGCCTGTTCAACCAGCTGTGCTTCTTGTCTTTCTGCAACCTTCACCTGTGCCCACATTGCTTTTTCCATCAGCTTTCTTTGCTTCACCTCAATTTCATCACTGAAGTACTTCGCATGTCTCAAGATCTCATCAATCTTCTTACTCTGCCAATCAACTGTGTGCTCACAAATCATTTCACTGATTTCAGGTCTCAAGCCATATACAAATCTGTATACAAAATGACTCAAATCCTTATCACCCAGGTGTTCATCTCCACTGAACTGTTTAAAAGCCAGTATCAGCCTTTCATAGAAAGCATGAACTGATTCTTTTGCTTCCTGATGTGTTCGATCTATCTTAACCAAGTCTGTCTCCTTAGGGGGTACCTTATTCTTCAGGAACACAATAACCTGCTCGTATTTCTTCATTACCTCCGGGTCTGGAGCTCTTTATCTTTGATCCCTCGGGTATTCTTTAGTGGGCCAATCTATAACTATTTTACACTCTGCCCACAAGTCTGCTGGAACAATTATATCAAACAGACTATTCAGGTCAATCCACAGCACTTTTGACAATTTCACAAACCTATCTACCTGCCTATACCACTCGACGGGCTTTTCTCTCAGTCGAGGGAAATCATTCGTAAATGACAAAATATCCTGTCTAGTCCATGGGACATGTACATATCCTCCTCCAGGAATCTCTCTCATAGGATAAGCTTCCACTGTTTTTTCCTTTTCTCTCATGGGAAATGCTGAGTAAGTCCTGTCCACTGTATCTTCTCTTTTCTTGTACCATCTATCTTTCCACTTTTCCACATCACCCCATTTTCGCAATAGGGAAATCATTTCTTTAATCTGCCCTGTTCTGCCAGCATCATTTAAATTTTCAATGTCCTTGTCAGAAAAATCCACTCTGTAAGGCTTCTGCAAAGCTTTCACCTTATCCATGTCAACTCCCATTTCACTCGCTATTCCTTTTAGCCTTTCATGTGTATTCTTAGCCCTCCATGTGATACTTTTACACATAAATAACAACTCTCCATCATGATGATTTTTTAACATTTCTGTAGGAATTGTTCCCGCTATAAGTTCCTCCAATTCTATGCGCAACCTGGCCACATCAATTGCCTGGGAATCTTTATCCTTCTTTTGAAGAACTTCCGACCAATCATTCAAATCCTCAGCCGTTATTTCTGTAGACCTTTTCACTGTACTCACTTGTTCTGCCATCTTCTGTGGTTCCAAAATTGATCCTTCCATCATAACATTTATCTCTACACAACCAGTATCCAATCCTGAATTAGGCTGTACATTTAACTCTCCACCACATGTGTCATGTCTCAATTGTCTCAAATGATTTTCTCCCGTCCTCATTCCTGACTCTCCCGGAGAACCCACTAAACCATTTCCTACATAGGGAACTGTCAAACCACTTTCACCCATTCTTTGCTTATCAAAAATAGGCATAACAGGACCAATGGTTACAGGCACTGTAACAGCTTCTAGATTCTTTGTCAATTCCCTAATCTGCTCTGTCAACTCAGATGTCGTTTTTGCTAATTCTCTTGTTTTTTCATCCCCGATTGCACTCCCTCTCTCTCGTTGCTCTCTCTTTCCCTTTCCGTGAAAGAGCTACCACTTTTCAAATCAGGTGTCGCAACTTCTGTTTTAATGACTTTCAAAGTATCTCTTATAGGAGTAGCAACTGGTGTTCTCACTTCTGGTTCTGGTCTATATGGAGGTGGTCTTTTATAGATCATGTCATCCAAGACTTCATCCTCATAGTCATTAGCTCCATACCTTCTCAATTCTGCATCAGGTACCTTTTCCGTACCTTTCCTCCCTTCTGTTTCCTCAACAGTTCTCATAGGATATAGTCCCTCTGACATACTAGCATCTCGCCATCTCCTCATTCGATCATGATGAGTTTCACGATCATATTTCCTCCCAAAAATATACCTATAATTACCTCCACTCCTCTGCTTTTCTCGCTCATGCACCTCATCTTCCCATTCTACCAATGCCTCGAACTGTGTCGGCCTTGGTCTAGGCTCTAGACACATAATTTTTTCCCGTAAATTTCTCAACATGGCCAGATTAAATGAACCATGTTCCAGGAATGCTAGAACACCATCTTCTCTAGTGTACTTAGCCCAATTGTCTAACCAGATACAGGTATGATACCCATATTTCACAACCATGAAGGATGCAGGAGTTCTTGTCGGAGGTAGTAATTCACCCTCTCTAGTTATTATGTTCTTATCCTTGTCGAACCACTTCTTAATTTTACCGAACAAGGATTTCTTCTTCTTTTCCTCTGTTTGGTAATACATTTTCGCGTTTACCACAACCCTCTAGTCCTTTCTACAACTGTACGATCTTTTGTCCAATAATACCGCGACTCACACTAACGCACCAATCCCGGAGCGTCTATGTCACCCTGTACTTCTTCCAATCCCTGCGCGGCTCACACCAACGCACCAATCACAGCGCTTTCGCTGTTCTAACCCACTGTCCAATCACAGCGCGGTCTTTCTGACGTCAGTAGTCGTTGCAGTCGCTTTTACTCCTGTCTCCTGTCACTTGTCTACCCCTCCTTTACAAAACCTTCGTGGTAGACTCTGTTTCAGATTCTACAAATCTATTAGTTACAACATATAAACATCTCCATTGTCTGCTCCGCTAACCACAGAATAGTAAAGACCTTTTTCACAAGAATCCCGCTTCTCTCTAGAACAGCGCTTACCTCCGCGTGCAGCGCATCTCCCCAACCAATGGTTTCCGGTGAAGATGGATTTAAATCTAACATTAAAGTAGGAGATTGGGTGAGGATTAAGTCTCCTTTTAATGTTCCTAAGGGGTTGTCAAAGTTTGGTCCACCGGTCAGGGTGTTTGCCTCTTCACGTTTTGCCATAAGAATCAATGGAAAAAATTGGTGGAATCTTTCTAGAGTGTATAAAATACCTTTGAAAGTAGTCATGCAGCTTGGTCTTGATTCAAAAAACTCGGTCCAATCTCAATCTGGTTCAAGAAAATACCCTGAAAAAGGGAAGGAATTGAGAAGAAAGTCTTCTTTGAAGTATGTCCCTCCGCGTAGATCTAGTAGAACCAGTGTTCCACCAGATCGTTTAAACTTCTAGTTTATATTTTGTTTATTTTTATTTTATATTGCTACTTGTTTCCATTTTCTTTATTTATTAATATGTTCTCTTCCTTTGGTTTTAGATGCACCTATTGTTGTATTTTTCTTATTTTGTTGTTTGTGAATTATTCGAGAGATAGGAGATGTTGTAGTAGTCTCTCCTTTAGTTCTATGTCTATACTCATGTTTATTCTTACTTATGATGTCACTGTCATGGCAATAGAGCCTTATGGTTTGAATCCCTGGAGGTTCAGTTGAGTTCCTGGAAGCTGTGGAGACATACAGTTAATAAACCTTGTGCTCTTACACTTTCTGGAGTAGTGTAATCACTTCAAATAGCCCTCGACAGTGTAAACATATAAACACTGAAAAAAACCTGCACAGCCACAAACTAAATGCCATTCAAAGAAAGGAAAAGGAGAGTGAAAAAGTCATTTTAATTTCTTCCTGAAGGGGCCAATAAAATATGACTTTGTTATATAAGGTAGCAGTAAGAAAGACTGGGCTAACCTTATTCTGCTTCAGTTTTGTTGCTTACGGATGCCACTAAAATATAGTTTCTTCTTCCTTTTTTCAGTTTTGTGGTCTTTGATCTAAAGATACAGGGGTTAGAAGAATGTTTTAGGTGTTGTTTATTTATTTTATAAACTGTAGAGAATCAGGAACTATCAAAATCATATTTGATTTTTTGGCTACGTTTGAGTCTTTCTCAATATGTACCATCACATTTACCCACAGAGAATGGGTAAAACTCTTAATACATCAGCCCCCTTTTCAAGTGAGTCAATTATAGTAGGTGAATTGCCAAACACCCCAAGCTTTAAACATTCAATGCAAAGTATAGTGACAGGTATATGTGAAAAGAGTGCAGTCACAAAGCATGTGGGTTACTGGTGAAAACATAACACCGGACTTTTGGAAAACATGGAACGCAGTGTCACTTGGAATGCTGCTGCAAAAAGTTCTTACCAAGTTCAACAAAGATTGGAGTGATTTTGTTTGTACTTGCAATGATTCGGCTACCCATATGAAAAAGTTGTGTGTGGACCTGTCAAAATCGATACCTAAACTGAAGTGCTTCCTTGTAAGAGATCTTTGCCACTAGTTCGATGGTATGCTGAAAGCATCTTTACAATCTTCATATTTAATGATGAATGCTATTGACTTTTTAGTCCATTCTGGTGCATAGTTTTGTTAAGCACAGAAACTAAAATGCAAATATTTCTTGTGTTTGTGTGGCATCAACAAAAGCATCATCCCAACTGTGTAACTTAGGTGGTGGTTCTCAGTCTTAGAGGCCATGAATGCTATCTTATTACATGTGGCAACCGTTTACAGAACTTTTGCTGAGTGATGGTGCCAAAGGCAAGAAATGTGAGGATCTTTGGTCACATATTGATAGTGATTTGAAAAATATTGCACTCTATTGCATTCTTGGATTTTTTACAGGAAAGCATGACTGCTATAGCGGACATAAGAAAAAAACTAGAGTTTGAAAACACCCTCGTCTACCAAGTGTTCAGCATAATTGGTGTAGATGTGAAACATCTCCTTGACAGTAGGCTGGGAGACACTTTTAGTGTCTGGCACTGCAACATATTCCATGTTAGAGTGCTTGCCACTTGGTAAGCAAAGAAATGTTAAGGAGCAATTCGAGAACTTTTATTTTACAATGTATAAGAAATAGCCCTTCACCAACCATGGCATTTGAAGTCAATGAAGCCTCACTGTGGTACTCTGCACAAATTATAGATCCCATCAGTAAAGGGAAATTTTCTTAGGAGTTTCAAAAGTGCTGACTCATTTTTGACCGCTTCAATAACTCTGAGGACATATGCGCCCAGATAAACGTATACGTTGCAGAACCTGTCGCAGAGAATCATAATCTTCAGGTGCACCAGTATTGGCATGGAAAGCTATGTCTTTGTCAGTGGCCAGAGTTAGCAAATTGTGTACTGGTTATTTTGGTGTTGCCTGTCTCAAGTGCCAATGTTGAGAAGGCCTTTTCACAGATAAAAGTTTACATGGGAAGGAAAGAGAGAGTGTCCATGACCAATGACACACTGAAGAAGTATTGTATGGTGTGCTACGATAAGTTTGATTTCTAAAAACACATTTGAACCTCATATACACTGTACATACACTTTTTATATACTATGCACTATCAGTGCAGAAAGCAAGCAATAATAAAAGCAAAAAGTTCCATAAACACCGGAAAAACACTGTTTCCGTTGTTTTTAATGGCACGAAAATGTGTAACCACTGATAACCACTTTTTTTAAGGTATTGAAATCACTTGAAAACACTGAAAAAACCCCACCAAAACTGACTAAAAATAGAAACTGAAAACAGGGAAGCCTACGCATAGTTAATCATTTATAGCTCTTAAAGACTGCAAAACCTGCAGTGTAGGGTCCCAATACAAAATCAAGTGATTATTTTAAAAACCCAACCTCTGCCATTTGAGTGTCCTGTGGGCACTGAGGTGGGGGTGTAAATACTGGGCATATGCAGATGATGATGTCTTGCTCTATAATACTAACCCGAGAGATTCTTTGCCTGGTTTCTTTCCAGTTGAGGTATTTTCCAAACTATCAAATTATAAATTAAATAGGGATAAGTTAGAAATGATCCCTTTGAATAGGTTTTGTGTGAAACAAAATATTTGCCTAAGATCAAGTGTTTTGTTTAAGCGGGGAAGCCGGGATTAATCCTAGGATTTCTGGTTTCACTTTGTACAAATCAGCAATAAACAGATATCGATGTGTCTCTCCTTTTAACCTTGAATGTTATAGCTTTGTTTTTAACTGTGTGCACGAGGTTAAAGCGAGGGCGGCAGGCAGAAGCCACATGAAAGCTTTGCTCATTTTGGGCTTGTGGTTCCAAGAGGACCTCGAGCTGAGCCAGAGCCCAGCATCTGGCTAGAGTTTTAAGTGGCTCGCCCACCTCTAATCTGGGGAGAGCTGCTGGTTTCCAGCTGTCAGCTCCTGGTGCCCCAGGAGCATTGCTGCACCACACTAATTTAACTTTTATCCTTTTTCTCCCCTTACACGAAGGCATACGTCATGCAGTGAAAACGATTCGTGAACGTGAGGAGGCGAGTCGTAATGCGCAGCACACACCTCAGCAGCCCCCCTGCAGCTGCAGCTGTGGCCACAGGGAGTGCCAGGCAGAGTCGCCGCGAGCGTCGACAAGGGCAAGACCAGCCATGCCACTGTGGGCACTGTGAGTATTTTGATCACTCTGAGAAGTTAATTGTGATTGTAATTGCATTTATATAGCGCTTACTACATCTGCACAAGGCGTCGAAGAGCTTTTTCTGTGAGTAGCACGCTACTCCAGAACCCAGAAAGGATTATTTGTGAATTAGCATAGTGAAATATGAAATCAATTTGAGCAGTGGACATTATCTTATTTGGATTGAAAATGATAGTGGTGCAGGCACTGATAAATGGTTAGCAAGCGGCAAGTCCGAGGTGCTAGAGTGGTAATTTGTGCCGGTGCTTTCCGGTGCTTAGCACTGGCACTTATTCATCAGGGCCGGGACTACACTCTGCACGTCACATATTGCATTGAAGTTGATACTGAATTCAATTGACATATTTAATTTACCTCCTCACTGTAAGTAGACTCGGCGTCGGCGCAGTTACTGAGCAATATCACCAGGGGCCCAGTCCCGACTCCCGCCTAACAGGAACAACTGAGTCAGTCAATAAGGCAAGTCAGTGTCCCGGCTGGCCGCTGGAGCCCGGCCATCTTCGGGTACAGCACAGGTAAATTAACTTCAAGTACTAAGTTAAGTAGTAGCCACTGCCAGTAGCCATGATGCCAATAATATGTTTTGGGCAGACTGGATTTGGTTCTGGGGACGGGGTGGGGGCTGTGCACAGATTTGGTTCCAGATTGCCATGCCCTAGCATACATGCACGTGCACCCCACCGTGAGTCTCATCCTTTCATGGCATGCCACAGGCACAGCCAGTCACTGTGCAATACAGTGGCCAGTCCTGCCTAACGGTTACGGAACCAGTCGGTCAATAAAGGGAGGCAGTGAGTGCGCGGGTGCCTGGCCCACCACGAGTACTGTACAGTAGGTCATTTAAGTACTCTATAAGTTAAGTCAGCACCATGCCAAACCAACGCTGCTTTTTGTTGGAGCGTGGTGGCGTGACGGTCGTCAGGTCACCGTGGTGGTGGTAGCTGAGTCCGGCTCCACAGAATGTGATGATCATGAATTTGATGCAGACTGATGCCCTCACTGCACTGCGCGGCCTGGCCTGGCAGTAGCCACCGGCCGTGCACTTATATCGTGATAGGACCGGGACCGGCCAGGGTTCAGTTAAAGTCCTGCCCGCCCATCCCCTGCCTTTGAAGTATCGTCCCTCCCCAGCTTCAAAGAGAGTGCTGGGCTACATCTGTGGAGGCTGGCAAAACAAGCATCTACAATGCAATAGGTCTCGCAATGACATTATTTTGAGCTATTGACATTGTAAATGGCAATGCCTTTAAAAAAATTAAAAGGCATTGGTATTTACAATACCAAAAGCAACACCTATTGCATTGCATAGCGCAGTGTCCGTGAAGACGGCGCTGCGCTTATTAAAGCAAAAAAAAAAAAAAGAGGGTGTGTGGGGGGGGGGGGGGGGGGGGTAGAGAGAGAAGAAGACCTAAAAAGAGTGCCACAGATCGGCATACGCAGAGGTTAGTTTATACTATGTAGGAATAACTCCAGCCATGTCTATATAGAAACATGGAGATGAGCTGTGCCGCCGCACCTTCACAGACATAGAAAGGAATAAAGCTCACTGACCGGCCTTAGTCCTCTTACCCTGCATACTGCTCACGGCCGGGGGCTGCGCCGGGGGCCCTGGGAGACCTGAGCCGAGCCCACCAGGATTGGGCACCGCCATGCAGTGTTCCTGAAGGCCACAGCGCCCAAAAAGGGCGCCTGGAAGAACAAGCATTTGCAATGCAATAGGTCTCGCATTTACACAAGTTTGAGCTATTGGCAGTGTAAATGACAATGCCTTTTTTATGACTTGGTTTTTAAAACATAAATAAAAGGCATTGCCATTTACAATGCCATTAACTTAAACTCGCGAAAATGCGATACCTATTGCATTGCAAATGCTTGAATTGATAGGCACAGGGAGATTAAGGGGCATATGCATCAAGCTAACCAAAAGCGATTCCTTAATAGCGAGAAATAAGGAATCGTTATTAAGGAATCGCTTTTGTGTATGCATCAACAGATTTGGTAATTATTAGCGATTCCTTAAAAATCGCTATTTTTACCGATTATACAATAGCGGGGCATGCAAACTCCGATTAGCTATTAGTGAGTTCGGTAATTCCGAATTAGCAAATAGCGAATTCGGTATTAGCGAAATCGCAAATGACCGCGTCGCACCGGGAACTTGCAGATGACATCACCAACCAGGAAATACAGCAGCCCCACCCTCATTGCATCGGCAGAGGAGCAAACAGGAGCACTGACTGCAGACTGCCTGTGCAGACTGAAGCCACACAGACTGTTCCATCTGCAAACAAACACCATCCATGGAGAAGGAAGCCCCATCCAGCGCTGAGGCAGCGCGCAAGCGCAAGCGCAAGTTCTCCGACAGGGAGCTGGAGCACCTAATCGAGGGAGTGTCGAGCAAGCACGATCGCCTCTTCGGCAAGCTGTCCCTCAAGGTGCCTGAGGCGGAGAAGCGCCGCATATGGCTGCGCATCCGCGAGAGGGTGAATGCAGTTGGTGTGACGCCCCGCAGCATCAACGACCTAAAAAAAAGGAGGTACGACCTGCGGAAGCGCGCGAAGGAGTGGATAGCAGAGAGGCTCCGGGACGCTAGCAGAACGGGAGGCGGCCCTTCCACGGTCCAGGCTAACACTGCCCTGGAGGAGCTGGTGGAAGGTACAATTGAGCGTGAAGCCGTCGTGGGAGTGACCCAGATGGACACGTCCGGCGCAGCCACAAGTGCCCAAGGTAAGATGCATGCCTGTTGCCATACCCAGCATAGCGTAAATCCCATTCCAGGCCCCCAGCAGGATCTGAGTGTGCATGCAGCTTTGCAACACACAGCTTTACCCCTAACACTAGTGCATCATGGGAGTTGTAGTCTACTCAGGCAAGTGTGCATGTACAGGGGTAAATGCAATAACCATTCACCAGATCAGTAGAAGCTGGGTATAGACAGTATTTGTAGTGGATCACAGAGGGAGATGTATGTGTGCAACTCTACGTAGGTCTAACTATCCCACTAACCATGCACTGTTTCACACACAGATGCATCACCTGGGGATTCAGATGACAGTGGCCAGCTGGTAATCTCCGAAACACCGGTTGATTCAGACCTTGCGACAGCGCAGGATGCCCTCACATCACCTACACCTGCCACCCCACCAGCACCACCAGCACCAGCAACAACAGCACCAGCAACAACAGCACCAGCAACAACAGCACCAGCAACACCAGCACCACCAGCACCAGCACCAGCCACACAAGCTGCTGCCAAGACAGCCACCAAAGCGCCGCGGCGCAGGTCCCAGGTTGCGCCCTTGGCGGTGATGGAAACACCCACCACACAAACGGGACACGGTCAGCACGCCATCACACCACCTGATGCACCACCTGTCCGCGCCAGGCTAACACAGCGGCGCAGGTCTCGCCAACGTTCGCTCACCTCAGGCAACCCTGATCTCCAACACACTCCTGGCATTGAGGAGAGGATGCTGTCTGTCCAGCGCGTGCAGGGCCACCACATGGCAACCATCAGCACCAACATCGTGCACCTTGTTCGTGAAATGCGAGCCATGACTGCCGCAGTAACGGCCATGGGCACGGCGGTCAGGGTCATGAGCACTGTGGTGGCAGAGGGCAATGCTCACCTCAGGGAAGATGTACAGGAGCTCACCAGTGCCATGAGGGAGGGCCATGAGTGCCAGAAGAGGAGGCACCGACAGCAATTGTTGCGTTCCGCTGCCGCTACTAAGGCTATCACGCGCCACAGCAACAGTACCGCAGTGTTGGCACGCCGCACTGTGTCCTTGCAGGTCGACCTTGGGCCCTTCTGCGGGGATGTGGCAAAGGCACTGGGGCAGTTGACCACTGCTGTGGAACACATCCAGAGCAGCACATGCAGTGCTGCAGCTTAGGGGGGGGATGACGCTAGTGAGGCTGCCTCGAGTGTGAGCAGTGTGTCTGTGGCAGAGGGCAGCACCAGGCGCCGCAGTTCACGGGCATCCACGGGGACAGGCCGTGGTGAGGCTTTGGAGACACCTGAGCAGAGGCTTGGGGTACGTGGGAAGCGCCACTAGACAGTTGGACATGCATACAGGACCATGGTGGGGCAACCATGGACATCCACTTACTGAGTGTGCACAGGCGTGACTTTAAGGCACCTTTTATTTTATTTCATGCAATTGGAGCATGATTTACATAGCTAGTTTTGTTGCACAGACATCAGTGCTACTGTGCATTAAACAGTTGCACCCCAAACTAACTTGTGATGTCTCATTCTCACATGTTTCAAAAATGATTTTGCATGATGTATGTCCGCCTCCTATGGCCCTCTGCTGTGTTAGGTACGTGTGCCTGTCGTTGTTGGGCGGGTGGTTGGTCATCCCGGTGGTCGTCATCCCTGTCCACCTCTATGGGTATCCCCCTTCTGGTCGCAATGTTGTGCAGCATTGCACATACAGCAATTATCCGGCAGCATGTTTCAGGTTTGTATAGCAAGGCGCCGCCAGTCTTGTGTAGGATTCTGAAGCGACACTTCAGAATCCCAAATGTCCTCTCTATGACATTCCTAGTGCTGATGTGTGCAGCGTTGTAGCGATGTTCCTGCGGGGTTGCTGGATTGATGTATGGGGTGAGTATGTATTCACACAGGGCGTAAGCACTGTCACCTAGAAGATAGAAGCATAGACTTAGCATTGGTGATGTACATACATGTGTGGTGTTGGTGTGGGGAAGCGTATATTTACGTACCTAGCAGGAGTCCCTCTCCAAATTCTCCGTTGATTAGTCGCCTGTGCATTCCACTGTGGCGGAAGATGTAGGAGTCGTGTGTGCTCCCTGGGAATTGTGCCACTAGGTCCGTTATGATGTTATTGGCATCGCACACAACCTGCACGTTGATGGAGTGGTATGACTTGCGGTTCCGGAAAATGTACTCATTTGCTGCGGGTGGACATATGGGGATATGCGTGCAGTCGATGCATCCAATCACATGTGGGAATTGTGCCACCTGGTAGAATGCCTGCTTGGTGCGATCCAACTGCTGTGGGGTTGTGGGGAAGCTGATGTGGGTGTGTAGCATTGTCAGCATGGCATCGAGGAATTTCTTGAAGAAGCGTGACAGTGCGCTTTGCGAAACGCCTCCGGCCACCGCAATTACCCCCTGGAAACTCCCTGAGGCCAGTAGGTGCAGGCTGCATAGGACATGAACGTGCGCAGGGATTGCATTGGTCCGGTGTGTCTGGTGCTGCAGTAATGGTTCCAGGTCTGCAATCAGGCGCATGATCATTGCACGATTGAGGCGATACTTCTCGTACACCTCGTCCTCATTCTGCCCGAGCAAGGTTATGCGCAGTCTGAAAACTCGCTCCTGGACCCTTCTCCTGCGCTGTCCTTCAGCATTGATACGCATCCTCCTTGCAAGCACGTAGAGGGCAGCCATTTTGTGGGAGCCAACAGGGTCTCCTGGGCCACATTTAAGGGTTTTGTGATTGCCTCAATCATTTGCACATGTTGAAATTGTTTTTTTGCATTGTCTTTTTTTTTTTTTTAACTTTACCTCCAGGTTTTGATTCCCCTTATTTAGCTCTTGCAAAATAGCGATTTTTGGGATATTCGTTATTAGCGACTGTTGTTGCATTGGGGTGCGATTCGTTATTTGCTATTGGCACTTTCCGGGAGCTAATAGTGATTTCGGTAACTGCTAAAGCGGTATTTAGCGAATCGGTAATTTTGCATTTTGGTTATTAGCGATTCGGTATTTTGGCGGATTTATTTTAGCGATTCGTTATTTGCTCACGTTTTGGGTTCATGCATTTGAAGTGGGTATTTTTTACTCTGTAACGGGCGGTTTTTGCGATTCGGTATTTTACCGACTGGATTTTGGCTTGATGCATGAGGCTGATAGTGATTTGCCGAGAATCACAGGATGTGAAGTCAACCCCGAGGCTCGTACCTACTCAACGTTATGTAATTGAGTAAAGATGCTGTTCGCATCGCATGCAATAGTGTGCTATTTTTGTTTTCGAAGCGCTCTCCTTCAGTCAAAATTACCAAGAATGCATTTTGCACGAAAAAAAGTAACTTACAATGCCACACTGGCATTTTGCATAATGTGCATTTGCCTCCATAACTTGGTGTTCATTCACTGGGAAAATATTTATCCCCGTTGAGAAAAATCTTTTACACTCCAGGGAATTCCGTGGGGTGCGGGATTCTGTCTCTGTCCCTTTCCTTGTATTTGTGCTTGCAACTTATCTTCAAAATGTTTGTGATCCCTTCTTTCACACAGAAAACTGCACATTTTGGGTGTTTACTGCATTTCGCAGCGCACCTTTGTGTTATACGACCGCCCCTCTTTCGCTCACCTAACCCTTAATTTATGGTGGTGCGAGCCCCACGCCCCTACCCCTCCTACAGACATCGCGCTGTTGTTTTAAGTCTACACTAAGTGACATTTCGAAAGGGAAATGGCTTTTGTTTGTGAATGTTTGTTTGTTGAGGTTGAGGTTGACACACTGCAAAGACCACGCTCAGCATAGGTGCCAGAGCGCTGTAGAGAGCATAGTGCGCATAATAGAGCGAAGGCAAAAATCATAAAGAGACAAAACAAAAAGGGTCTGGTGGCCTAACGGCTAGAGCGGCTGGCCTTGAGCTAGAGAACTAACTCAAGCATTCCTTGATTCGGGGCAAATCACTCGTGACTACAAAAAACATGTTCGTTTGTAATGCAACCGGTGCTTATGGAAAGCGCTCTGGTTCCTTCGAGTTGAGTTTGTGCTATAAAAAAACTGAAGAAAAAAAAAAAGATTTACAAGAGTTCAGGACGTGATGGGAAGTGCACAAGGTGGGCGGAAATATTTATAATCGGGTATTCCTGTGTATGCACTTTCTTTTAAAACGAAATGCTGTCCGGGGCGTTAGTGGCGTTCACCTGCAGAAAACAAGACTACAACTCCCAAAACGCAGTTGTTTTGACTGAATTGTATGCCGCAGCCTTACTGACATTCAGTCTCATGTATGCGTGATGTCTTCTGCAGAACCTCTGGGCCGCTTTCAGCAAATAATCGCTTTAAGGCTTGTATCTTCACTTTGTGTCTCCATCATTTGGAGTGGACCACAAATGCGTTCGTACTTTTGCGGCTTGCTTTAAATCACGACAAACGTACAATGTTTGGCCAACTGATCACTTTGCTTGTGTGAGTCCTGTGAAGTTTTAGAGAGCGGGGGAGGGTGTATGGGGGCATCACAGAAGATGATGAGTTTGCAACACAAACGTGGATTTTATAATTTTCCGTTTAGAGGTAGGGGAAAAGTTGCAAAAATATCAACCGGAGATGGCCAGGTAATAAGAAGTCTCCAACAACACATCACGTCACGGTTCGGTCCACAGCACGGCTCCAATTTTCACACGCTTTCTTCTGTTTTCACTCGGAGACATTGTCCTCGAGCCGAGGAGAGGGCAGCGGCCATGGGAGGGGAAGCCCTGTTTGAGAAGGGGTCTGCGCGAGGCTCTCGGGAAGGGGGGGGTGAGTGGGGGGGTGAGCGCATCCTTTAAGTAATTTACCGAAAGGAATTCTCTGAACTTGGCATGCCGTCTTTTCGAGCAGGTAAGCTGAAGAGTTAGGAAAAAACTCAGGGAATTAAATGCATCCATTAAATATAATTAAAACTGAGTAACCTTGAAAATGATAACATTAAAAACAAGCAGGAAGTGGTATAAGGGAGGGGTAAGGGAGAGAGGCACGTAGGCTGGCAAATGGTGTGCACTTTCGCGGCCGCTTTGATGTCCTCAGTGGCCGCGAGGCTCACTGAGGACATCAAAGCGGCCGCAAAAGTGATCACGCAGGCTGACAAATGGTGCGCGCGCCCAGCGCACATGCACTGTATTTGGAGGCCTGAAAGCACTCGTTTGCACTTCCAGATCCTCCGTTTACAAAAGCTCTCGCGAGTGCAGCGCTAAAGCGCTGGCTCAGGCAAGACCTAAAAAAATGAAGGAGAAAGGTGTCGGGAGAAATAGTGAAAAACATAAATGAAAGCGAGAAGGGGACGAGGAACTGAAAGATAAAGAGATGGTAAAGGGGTGGTGAGAAGGAAAGAGCGAAAGTCTGCAAGAGTTCTAGGGGCCGGTAGAGTGCGTGCAAATGGCAGAATGGAAGGGGAAACAAGGGTGAGGAAAGCCAGGGAAAGGGCGAAGAGGTAAGTATTTGCATTTATATAACGCAGCGAAGAGTGAGAGAGAATGAAAGAGAAGAGAAAAATAGATAGAGGAATGTAGAGTTAGAGTGGAGGAGAAAAAATCAATAGCAGGTGAGCTGGAGGGAGAGAATGAATGAGAAAGGGGAGAGAAACTACCTAACGAATCGGTGGGAAAGAGCGGGAGACAGCGAACTTGCGAGAGATAAGAGCGGGAGACGGGAGAGAAGAAAGAATGAAAAAGAAAAGCGAGAATGTATTTCTTTAAGCAAGTAATCATTCATTTCAGCCATACTGTTGCAAACTCTTCAAGTTACACCGCCATTAGGATGCATTAGCAACCAAAAGTTCTCAACGGAATGTGAACTATTCCGTTGTTAAAGGTCCAGTCCTACCTACTCTGTGGCAAAGAAATAAAAAATTGTGAAAATGTTGAAAAAAAACTCAAATATGACAGAGTCCATCTCGCTGCAAGGTGTTCAGTACTATGTGTTACATGCTGGGAGTGCGCGTGCTAAAAGCACGGAGGCTGTGCAACAAGA
Source organism: Triturus cristatus (assembly GCF_964204655.1). Classification (NCBI taxonomy): domain Eukaryota; kingdom Metazoa; phylum Chordata; class Amphibia; order Caudata; family Salamandridae; genus Triturus; species Triturus cristatus. The sequence goes on from NC_140584.1 coordinate 1,154,503,573, forward strand.
AAAACATGGGCCACGGTCAAACTGATTCAAATAAAATCTAGAAAGTAAAAATAATATTATATTGAGCACCAGGAACGCACGCCATACCTCACTTTTCGCGTGTATAACAATAATGTTGTGTCACAGTCTGCTACTCTCTAGGGAGCAGTTGCTGGACTTGTTTCTCCGAGCCGGGGCTCGGTTTCGGACTGCGGTGTCTGCGCCCTCGTGAAAGGACCGGACAGGGGCCCTGGTGAGCGGCACATTCCCCACTTCGACCCAGGGGCCCGCGTATGGATATTCATCGGAAAGGACTCGAGTAAAGCAGCTGGCAAACTCACCAAAATACATTAAACCATATATATTGATGTATAAATGCGGCTGCCCGCGGCCCCCGCAGGGGGCCACCCTAAGCAGGCGGCCACCCTTAGTCGCATTTGGCACTCCCCCACACCCACCATTACGGGGGACTATAGGAGGAGTCCCCTGGCCAGATACGTCACTTCCGGCACAAAGAGGAGGGGGAGGTATTTATGCCTCCCCCGGGGATCTTGGCGACCTCTTTGCGCCGGACACGCCGTCTCCCACCCTACCGCTTACCCGGCGTGGGGTTGGCAGGTGAATTACATAGGATGTTGTAATGTTTTTCTTTGTCGTTGCAGGCGGAGTTACAGGGCGATCTGGAAGCATATGGGTACAGAAAGTTTACCTCTGCAAGAGCACAATAGGGGTGCCAGAGCCAAATCACAGGAACCTCGTGTGGAGGGTCCTGGAACAACTACGTCGGCGCCCCGTTAGTCCTTCGGGCGGTTGTGGGCCTGAACAACCGGGGGTTTGCCTTGCTAAGCTCCGCCCTGAAAAGGCCGTGAGTAATAAGGGACCAATGTGTCACATGATCCAGTAAGGGGATCACCTGTGATCCAGTAAGGGGATCACCCCCCATAAGGGTAGCGCTGATTGGTTTCTCCACAATGCGTGGCTCATCAGGCGGGCAGGGCAGCATAGGTTTATACAGCTGCCTGCCCTTGGATCGCCCGTAAGATAACCCACCATATTGCATACTTTTGTATGGAATAAACCTGCAGCAATATTTTTCCCAAACAAAAGTTGTGTTGTGTATTTATTTATGCATGCATACTCTGTTGTGGTAAGGGTGGGGCCTGGTGCCATAATGGGACTATGATCCATCCAAAATAGCGTTTAAGTGTTAACTGCCAAACGAGGGAGCGCTTAGAAGCAGGGTCAACGCCAGGTTGAATGTTATAGAAAACCTGAACGTGTGCATCTTTAATGGTACACATAGTGCTCCTGTAATTCGGGTTCGCCTGAGGCGCTATAATAAACCGCCTGTTTGACGGACGTCACGGCAGTTGTGCAGAGCTCTACATCACAAATGGCACACACCTAGCAGTCATATGGGCACAGTATGGCCCCTTCCCTCGCTAGACAATACAGATACCTGGGCTAGGTACCTCCTGCCACCGAATATGTCCGGACCTGCCAATGACTCCATTCTACGCATCCACAAAGCTTCCTGCTAGCCTTTCATGTCAGCATGTACATACATGTAAGCACACATGCAGCTCATACCACGGCCTGTGCCTGGACTGACAGCTCCTCACTTCCCTGTTCCAGCGAATAAACCGCGCGCTCTATTCCAATAATCAAAAGCAAGGGGTGAGACGGGCTCAAGCAAAGACTCGAGCTGCGCCGAACACAGGAAAGTATAAACATGGGTATAAATAGAAACATTAGTTTGCATGAATCCGAGGTATGTTTTAGATTATAAACCATAATAAACACACCCATAAATACAAAATACACAAACGTATAGATAATCATGCAGAAATACGAGTATGTGTCTACTAACAAAAATGTTCACATACAGTAAACGTATACAGTCGGCGTTTTCCACTATGTGACATGGCTACGACGACTCGTGTAATGATGAGAGATCTATGTGCAACGCCCCGTTGTGCACAGTACTCAGGTGCTAAAAGTGTGCACAGCGCCTCCCCCGCCCCCCACTGTGCTGTGTGTGCTGCGCCGTGCTGCGAAGTGCACCTTGGGACGTATAATGGTGTTCACTGTACCGGACTCTCCTCCCGTGCACATTCCATGTGAAACACAGTCTGGAAATAACACAGAATAAAAATATAAAACATCTAATATGCATATCTCATACATTGTTTGCATATTTTAAAATCCTACAGCCATCTAAGCTCACTTTCCACTTGCGATAAGGGCTGGTTTCTTTCCTGGTCTATTGGTCACGTGGGGAGAAAAGAGACATGAAAGGGGGAAATGAAATGGAGGTGTGAGGACTGAGGGAGGGGCACGGGAGAGAGGGGGCCTGATGAAAAGAATTGAAGGGAGAACAGTGCAGATCACACCTGGAGCAGCAAAAGACACGAGGCAAGGAGAGAAACGAGGCATGAAAGGGGGAAATGAAATGGAGGTGTGAGGACTGAGGGAGGGGCACGGGAGAGAGGGGGCTGTAGAGTGCCACTCGGCCTCTACGATACACTGTATTCACACATACACGCATCCCCACCCCTCGAGGCGGGCTCGCCTCGAGGGTATAAATAAAAGTATCGGAAGACCGCTCGGGGTCTTTCCGGTTTAACCATCACACGATTCACCGTCTGTTATTCTCGACGATCCTGTCCCCATACACGTGGCCTGTCCTGGGCCACCACATTGGCGACGAGGCCGGAGGTCCCGCTGCGTGCTGCCAGCTTGTCCTGCTGCCCCGCGGCGTCATCGGAGCCCACCCGTGACGCTCCATCGCTGTCAGCGCCTTCCGCCTGTCGCGCTCCTGCTCGGAGTGCTGCCTGCTGTTCCGGCCCTCCGCGGCGCCCGCGTGTGTCTCCTGGAGGAGATAAGATCCGGAGACGTGCTGCGGATTCGCTGGAGCTGGCGCGGTCTGGTGAGGCGCTGCCTCGACGCGCTGAACGCGCCTCTTCCCCCCCCCGGCTCTGCACTTGTCCGCGAGGCCCTCAGAGTGCCCCGCCCCCGCTGCCTTCCGCGGAGAGCCTCCTGCATGCTGCCTGCTGTGCCGCCCCCGGGCCTCTGAATGGCTGTGGCCTGGCCGCGCGGTGGGTGATCCCAACACCCAACAAGCACTGGCGAGTGCAAGGTAAACGGAAGAGAAAAAAACAAAACGTCCTGCCAGCAACAAGCACTGGCTGCTGCAAGAGGGTTCTTCTACTGTCCCTCATCAAGCATTGGCTGCTACAAGACCCGCTTCTGGTCCTGGTGATTCCTGCTGATGCGGAGCGTCGTTGCTGCCATCAGGAGACGCAGGGGGACGCTGCTGACGTCTCCGAGGTCTGAGTGAGTACGCCTGCCCCACGCCCGGCGCATCCTCTGCCGCTCGCCTACATGCCAGCTGTTTCGTGTGTGGGACGCAAGGAGTAGTGCGCCTGCAGCTCACGATGAGCAACCAGCCAGGTGCCGGAGGGAGCGCCGCGCCAGCTCAGTCAGCTGCACCTGCTGGAGGGGGACGTCAGGCAGTTGACCCACCCCGTCACCATGCGACGACCAACCCGCTCCCGCCATTCAGCGAGATGGCGGACCCGGCCACTGCTGCACCCCGTTGGAAGGCATGGGTCGGTCAACTGAACAACTACTTCACGGGGACCCGTGAGACGGATGGAACTGTTAAGCGCTCCCTGCTGATTTTTTATGGGGGGTCCGAAATCTATGATCTCTTCGAGACCCTGCCGAACACGGGCCGTGCGGATGACTACGACGGCGCGGTGGCGGCCCTCAACAGACATTTCGATCCACAGCTAAATCTGGACTTCGAGAAATTAAAATTTCGACGGTCACTCCAATTGGAAGATGAGTCCATCGACATGTTCCACGCATGCCTGCGGAAACTGGCGGCCACCTGCGAGTTTGCCGACCACCGTGAAGAGATACGGAGCCAGATCATACTCGGATGCAAGTCGAAACTGCTCCGGAAGCTGATACTGCGCCAGCCGGGGATCACGCTGGATCAGATCCTGGTGCTTGCCCGTTCACACGAACTTTCGGACGTCAGGGCGGAAGAGATGGCTGCGGCCCTACACAAGCCTGCCCCGGTGCAGACCGCCACCAGAACCCCCCAGATCAAGGAGGAGCGCGTGGATGTTATTCGGAGGAGGCCGACGCCCGCGCCTGGGAGAACACGACCGCCACCTGGAGGGCCCTGCGGGAATTGCGGGGAGGACCACCTCCCCACAGCCACGTGCGGAGCAAAAGGGCGCGAGTGCTCCCGCTGCAGGAGATTGAACCACTACGCAAAGGTCTGCCGCAGTAGCCAGCCATGTCCTACCCCGAGGAAGCCGAGAGGTTTCACGCAAAGGGTCCGCCAACTGTCGATTGCGGAGTCCGAGGAGGCAGAAAAGGAAGTGCCGCACCAGCATAACCTCGACTTGGAAGAAGAGGACGACGAGGTCTACTACGTATCGTTTGTGGGCCAGTCCGGGAGCCGGCGGAGGCCGCCTCCCATGTGCTCGGTCAGAATAATGGACACCACTCTTCAGGCGCTCAAAGACACTGGAGCGACAGTGAATGTCATGGACTCCCAGCAATTCGAGGCCCTGGAACACAGACCTCCGCTACTCCCAACCAAAGCTAGAATTTATGCGTATGGAGGAGTCGACCCCCTTCCCCTGAGGGGCACGTTTGAAGCGCCAGTCACCAGTGGCCCTCTCACCACCATGGCCCGGTTTCACGTGAGAGAAGGGAAAAGGGGCACCCTTTTATGCTGCCACACGGCCGAAGAATTGGGCCTCGTGTTCTTCACGAACGAAGTGCACGAAGCACACGCGGAGGACATACTAAGAGAGTTTCCTGAACTGTTCAAGGGTCTGGGGAAGCTGAAGGGAAAGCAATTCAAACTTCACATAGACCCCACGGTCAGGCCAATAGCACTGCGACACCGACGAGTACCCTACAACCTGAGGCCCCAGGTTGAAGCTGAACTGGCAAAACTTGAAGCGCTGGGCGTCATCGAGAAGGTTTCAGGTCCCACGCCCTGGGTATCCCCGTTGGTGGTCGCCCCTAAACCGAAGCAGCCCGGGGCAATCAGGCTGTGCGTTGACATGCGGCTACCCAACGTAGCGGTCAAAAGAGAGCGCCATGTCACGCCGACCATGGATGATATCGATGCAGATCTTAATGGGGCCAGGTGGTTTTCCAAACTAGACCTCAACGCGGGCTACCACCAGTTGGAGCTGGAACCGAGCAGCAGATACATCACGACGTTTGCGACGCATGTGGGCCTGAGAAGGTACAAGCGCCTCAGCTTCGGGGTATCGTCGGCCGCAGAGGTATTTCAGAATGCCATCAAGGAAACCCTGTCTGGCTTAACCGGAGTGATCAACCTGAGTGACGACATCCTCGTGTTCTCATGCACCCTAGAGGATCACCATGCACAGTTGAGAGCCACACTCCAACGGCTCAGGGACCATGGCCTCACACTGCACAAAGAGAAGTGTGTGTTTTATCAGGAATCCATCGATTTCTTTGGCTACACCTTCACACGAGACAGCCTAAAAGTAGACCCTAAGAAAGCGATCGCCCTGAGGTCAGCCAGCATACCCAAATCACCAACCGAGGTGAGGAGTTTCCTCGGCATGGCGACTTATTGTGGGAGATTCATCCCAAACCTGGCGGCGTTGTCAGAACCCCTCCGTGTCCTCACGAGAAGTGACCAGCCCTGGCGGTGGACCGTAGAGGCCAATGCAGCGTTTGTAAAGATCAAGGCGGCCCTACAAGACAAGACGGTCATGGCGTACTTCCGCCCGGGGAAGCCGACGGAGCTTGTCGTGGATGCCAGTCCGGTGGGCCTCGGAGCGGTGCTGCTCCAGGAGCACGAAAAAGGCACATGGAAGCCGGTCGCGTATGCCAGTCGGGCACTGTCTGACACTGAGACGCGGTACGCCCAGATTGAAAGAGAGGCTCTCGCGATCAAGTGGGCCTGCCAGCATTTCCATCTGTATTTGTTCGGACAGGATTTTACAGTGGTCACGGACCACAAACCGCTGGTCCCGCTATTTGGAGGCACCACACGGCTAGCCCCGCCACGGATTGAACGTTGGGCGGTACAACTGCAGCAATACCGACTCACAGTGGTCTTCCGTCCCGGAGCGCACAATCCGGCAGACTACCTGTCCCGGCACCCTGAAGACCTTCCCCCTGCATGCGTCCCTGCAGACGTCCGATACTCTGACGCCTACGTGAAGATGATTGGCAGAGATGCCTGCCCGGATGCAATGACCCTGGAGGAAGTTGGCCGGGTGACAGACCAGGACGGAACCCTGACCAAAGTCAAAGAAGCCCTGGCGTCGCACAACTGGAAAAGGTTCCTAGAAGGTAATCAGGTGCTCACGGAGGAAGAGAAACATGCCCAGCAGCAAATGTGGCAAGTCCGCCACGAGCTGAGTGTTGGTGAATGCGGCACAGTGCTACGAGGCCATCTGCTGGTTGTTCCCTGCGCACTTCAGGAGAGGTGCTTGCGTTTGGCGCATGAGGGCCATCAGGGGATGGCGAAGACCAAAGCCCGCCTAAGAAACAAGGTCTGGTTCCCGGCCATGGACGCAAAGGTCGAGGAGCTGGTACGGAGGTGCCGGGCATGTACGATCACAGGAGCGGACTCACCAGCTACGCCGGTCATCACGGAGGAACCGTGTCATCGCCCATGGTGCAATGTGAGCGTGGACTTCGGCAGTTTCCCGGATGGGAGGCAGATGCTGGTGATGGTGGACGCGTATACGAAGTTCCCGGTGGTGGAAGTGGTGGAGTCCACGTCGTTCCAACACATCCGGATGGCTCTGGAGAGGACCTTCGCCATGTTGGGGAACCCGGAGGTGGTTCGGTCGGACAATGGACCACCCTTCCAGGGCCAGGAGTTCAGGGACTACATGACACAACGGGCGATCCGGCACAGGCGAATCACCCCTCTGTGGCCGCAGGCGAATGGAGATGTTGAGAGACTGATGCGCACGCTGAACAGAGCTCTTCGCATCGCCGTCGAGCAGGGGCAGGATGCGGAAGCGGCACTAACTAAGTTCCTTGATGCGTATCGGCATACACCGCACTGCACTACGAAGTGTGCCCCAGCCCATCTCCTGTTTAAAGAAGCCCCGCGGGATGGAATACCGACGGATCCGTCCTGGAGCCCACCGGCACGGGATGATGATGCGGTACAGGAGAGGAGAGAGAGAGCAAACAACAAAGCCAGTGAACACCGAAGAGCCCGCGAACACCGCATAGTGGTTGGAGACAGGGTCATAGTGAAAGATCGACACCCGGGATGGAAGTTCCGGACGCCTTTTGAACCAGAGGTGTGGACGGTGCTATCGGCAAAAGGAACGATGATAACAGCCGGAAGAGGCAATGTGAGGGTGACCAGAAACGCATCGTACTTCAAGAGAGTCGGAGAGGAACTGGCGGGAGAGCCATCGCGTGAAGAGGCGAGTGAGGAGCTGATTGACTTCCCTGAGCGAGCAGACACCCCGGAAAGGGCGTCCCCGAGGCAATGGAGAGGCACTCCACCAGGAGCCCCCAGTCAGACCCCGACTAACCGTCAGGAGAGTCAAACCCGAGGGGAAGAGCCTGACCCCCGGGGCCGGGATGAGAGAGGTGTGTCCAGCAGGGGAGTGGGCTCCAGGTTGCGCAGTAACCCAGCTCCCAGCCAAAGACTCCGAGACTATGTATGCCCATCGCCTTGAGAGAGACTTTTTAAATGAAGGGCACTATCTAAAATGTTGGAGGGATGTAGAGTGCCACTCGGCCTCTACGATACACTGTATTCACACATACACGCATCCCCCACCCCTCGAGGCGGGCTCGCCTCGAGGGTATAAATAAAAGTATCGGAAGACCGCTCGGGGTCTTTCCGGTTTAACCATCACACGACTCACCGTCTGTTATTCTCGACGATCCTGTCCCCATACACGTGGCCTGTCCTGGGCCACCACAGGGGCCTGATGAAAAGAATTGAAGGGAGAACAGTGCAGATCACACCTGGAGCAGCAAAAGACACGAGGCAAGGAGAGAAACGAGGCATGAAAGGGGGAAATGAAATGGAGGTGTGAGGACTGAGGGAGGGGCACGGGAGAGAGGGGGCCTGATGAAAAGAATTGAAGGGAGAACAGTGCAGATCACACCTGGAGCAGCAAAAGACACGAGGCAAGGAGAGAAACGAGGCATGAAAGGGGGAAATGAAATGGAGGTGCGAGGACTGAGGGAGGGGCACGGGAGAGAGGGGGCCTGATGAAAAGAATTGAAGGAAGAACAGTGCAGATCACACCTGGAGTAGCAAGAGACACGAGGCAAGGAGAGAAAAGAGAGGCATGAAAGGGGGAAATGGAGGTGCGAGGGCTGAGGGAGGGGCACGGGAGAGAGGGGGCCTGATGAAAAGAATTGAAGGGAGAACAGTGCGGATCACACCTGGAGCAGCAAGAGAGATGAGGCAAGGGGAGAAAAGGGAGGCATGAAAGGGGGAAATGGAGGTGTGAGGACTGAGGGAGGGGCACGGGAGAGAGGGGGCCTGATGAAAAGAATTGAAGGGAGAACAGTGCAGATCACACCTGGAGCAGCAAGAGAAATGAGGTAAGGGGAGAGACGAGGAATGAAGGTCGCGTTTAATCCATTGTGGAGCTTTACACTCGGCGGGTCTACCACATCCATGTTGGTAACATTTCTGTTCCTATGTTCTTATAGCATTATAATGATTTTGGTCCGTGCCGCCTGCCCGGTGGTGCAGGGGACGCCACCATTCTTGCACAAGCACGTGCTCTTGTGAAACACCCAGGGCGGTGCCCGTGCCTCTCTAAACACGGCATGATGTAAAGCACTGACCCCGCAGGGGCAGCAGCCTCTGGCCGGTTTGGTCATCAAGCACGGTGTCACCACGTGTCTGCTTTACAAGATGCCGTAGGGTGGATCAAAGAGTGGCTGAAGACCCCCTGCAGAGCGGGACGCAGCTATGCAGCCCACGTCCACTACTAGTGTGAAAACACCCCAGGGCGCCGGCGGTGGGCTCACAAGTGTGGGGGGCGGATGTGGCCTCACCTCTCTCACTGCCAGCCTGGCACCCAGCATCCTACAGCCACAGGTTCGGGTGCCTGGGCAGTACACCCGTCCGGACGCAGTGGGATGGTGGAGGGGTGGGCGGGCCAGTCCTGAGTGAAAGAGATGGGGGGGGTTGTGGCGGGGTGCCAGAAGATGTGACTGCTGAGAGGGCAAGAAGGCCATGTTCTGCAGGGAGAGGGCACCTGGAGAGTGCGGAGGAGAGGGCGGTGCCAGGAGGCGCAGGTTGTGGTGGACCCAGTCCATTAACTATAATGGTTAAGAGAAATGAGTCCGCAGTCCCAAAGCCTTAGGACTTAAATCGGGACTGCTAAGAAGGAGAGCGAGTAACCTATTTACGGTGCTGCTAACATGACCCTGTTTGGGCTCAAGGAAAATGGCCCCCTTGTCAGACCGCAGTGCTCTAGTATTGTCAGCATTCTTAAAACAAGCTAAAAGTACCCCCTCCTACGTCACTCGAAACAAAGATGGCGTCGGCCTGTCCAGATGGGCCGTCCTAAAAGTGGACAAGGCGGAAACAGAAAAGCCCGATTTTTAATCACGCACCAGCATTTTACATAAACGATGACGCGTGCCAATTGAAAACAAGGGCGGGGCTCAAAGTCCCTTCAGAAACCCCGCCCCTGGCCTCAGCATGCACGGTCTTGTAGACAATAAGTAAACTACTAGTCCCATAATGCTTGGTGTTGTTGTCAGCAGGACCCAGGAATAGCAAGCCGACAGTTACTATTATTCCAAAAATCCATCCATAGAATGCACTTGGGACCAGGTACCCTACGGCAGGGCTCACTCGTGGCAGAGCGCACGTCTATAATACCAGTCAGGGCACATTCCTTTCCCAACAGCACTACCCTCCGTCTACTGCACGCTGAATATGGCAGCCCACCCTGTCTGTTCTCATCAAGGCCACTGGAATTATACGATGATTCTTATGCCGCTGCGTTTTTCGCATAATTATATATTTGACACATAATTTACCATCTGCGGATCATTTGCAGAATTTAACAAAAAAAAATGTTTTCACTGGCTCAAACGTTTCTGAAGTTACTAAAAATGCAGGGACACAAGTTACTGTGCAGTGGATTGCCCTTTGCATAGCTTGGTCACCTTTCTGTTGCTACTGCTATATTTGAGTGTTGAACTGAAACCAGTACGGTGCAACCAATGCCCAGACAGTGTAAACAACTGTAAAAATGACAAAATAGTGACTTAATACTATCATAAAATGTGTCACATCATTTTCTCAACCCTGTCGCATGATTTAGCCTTCCCCTGCCGCATATTTCCAGTGGTCTTGGTTATTATAAGGTCTCTGCTTTGTTGCTAACGCTTACACTACAGTTTTAATATACTGAGCGCGAGCTCCCCATTATGTACCCAAACCAGTATTGTAGCTCCTAAAACATTGCACCTGCACGAAGCGCTGTGACACGCTCCTTGGCCTTTTTCGTGCCACTACAAACATACAAATATTAGTACTCTCACTCGTGAACAGTGCACTCCTCTGTGCAGGAGGAGCATTAACCCACTGAGCTGGGCTGGATCCCCCTAGGCGCTGGGGATTGAGAAGGGTGGCTAGAGTTGTTGGGGTAGGGAAGGGTCTGGAGGAGGCTGCCGGGTCACGCACTTCACGACTGCACTTCTTAGATTCCAGGAGCGTGGTGATGGGGGGGCTGGTAATCACTGCTCTTTTGGTGGGGGCCAAGGGCTGTGCACTTATGCCCCACTTTTCTTTACCCCGAACGAGTAGCTAAGCTGAGCGCTTGTTTCAGGTCTGACTCCAGATATTATTCATGGCTGTGTACCTTCTCTTTGCTGTCCTAGAAATCTGCTCTTCTGAATTGCTGATTCAGTATATTTACTTCCTAAATGCGAAATCTTCTAATGATAAAAATCCAAAGATCTGGACAAGCAGCACATCTAATATTAACATCTTTTGACTGCTTTCATGTCATTGTCCCTGCTTTGTGTCTATGCTTCTCTCTGCACTGGATGAATTACATCGATTGGAAACAAAATGGTGCAGAGCCCAGGCAGTTTCTGAACTGCATAAGAGGGTGGATAGCTTGAGGGTGGGACTACCCAACAAGGGCAAAAAGGGCAAAAAGCAGAGAGAGACAGACAGGTAAAGAGTGGTGAGCCCAGTATTGGCCCACTGGGTGAGCCTGAGCCATGAGGTCAGATACCGAGAGAGAGAGATGATGGAGCAAGAGATGGGCGAGGGAATAAGTGGGTGCCCAAGTCAAACAGGAAGATCATCCTGGGGTCATTCTGAAGCCATCCGATGACTTCAGCCAGGCTATTCCTGTAATTATCTGGGGAAGTCATCCCAAGCCATCCTGAAGTCTGCCTATAGGGTAGAATATTTAAATGGGATGACTCCTCGAGTCATCACTAAAACTACTCTGGGCTGGTGTCCCGATTACTTCAATTGAATATGCGTGATGATCTTTTACTACTCAAGGAACACCAACGGACAACTTCAGGATGAGTGTTCATTACTGTAGGATGATTCCATGACAACTTCACAATGACTGAGGATTATTCTTGGATGCTTTCAGGACAACTTTTAGATGGCTGTGAACTACTCCAGGATGACTCCATGACAACTTTAGAGCGAGTATTTATTACTCCAGGATGATTTCATGAAAGCTTTAGAATGAGCGTGAATTGCTCCTGGGTAATTCCAGGAAACATTTTGATGGCAGCTAATGAATGATTTATTATTGAGTGAGGGCTTTAATACTCATTGAAGATTCTATGACATGAGAACATTCTATGGCCACATCTTCTCAAATCCAGGGCCCATCAAGTACTTTAGATCAACTAATCTGTTGCTAAACAAGTACTCTGAGGTGCATGACCTATGCACCAGCCTGTAAAATAGGGAATTGTACTAGAATGTAATAAATGTACCTTGTTTATACAGTCCAATGAATTGTAAGTAACTGGTAAGGTAAAATATAAATAACCTGAAGTAGGAATTAGCAAGAATACAACACACTTTGAGGGTGATTTACTAAGATTTTGCACCGCGCTCGCGTCACAAAAGTGATGCAATTTTTTTTCCTCCTAATTAACTTTCCAAATGTAATGCAAAGCAGTGCATTGTGATGCTTTGCATTACTTTCGCCATGGCCGGGTACCATGGGTGGTGCATGGGCGTTCCCATGCAACCACCCAAGGTTTCTCACGCTAAACCCAATTTACTAAAAACAGTAGATTGGGTTTAGCGTGAGAACACTGCGCCCATTTAAACTATGTGGAAGGAAGGATGAATGTTTTAATGTATCCTTCCTTTACAGACTTTGCAAGCGTGCTGAACTGTGCAGCACATATGCAAAGTAAAAAAAGCTTTGCACCATGCCTAGCATAGTATTTTTTACAGGAAGAATACCGATCCTGTACAAAACCTATGCTATACTCATGCACACACCCTAACGCTATAGCGCTAAGGTGTGTTCATGGCGCACTGCAGCTGAAATCAGCACCAGCGCAAGGGGAGGAGAGAGCCATATCTTTGAAAATATGGCGCTCTCCTACTCCCTCCCTGTAGCGCAGCGCAGCCTGGAAAGGGGGGGTGGTGAGCTGCATGGAGATTTTCTAAATCTACCCCTTTTGTGTTCAAAAGAAGGCTTTTAACTTGTGGTACTCCCTCATATTCAGTAGAGATTGCCGTCATTCGTGTATAAGACATTACCTGACTTTTTCTAATATTGTGATCTATGGGAAAAGACTAAACAAAACACAGGGTGAAATAAAATTGATCCAAAATGACTTCTAAATGCAATTTTATTGCGCTTAAACACATACCCGATCCCAAAAGGGCTCAGGCTACCATAAATAGAATAGTAAAAATAGACAAGAAATGGTCAACAAAAACTGCCACTGCGTTGTTTGCTTCTGGATTTGCTGGCTTCTTCAGTTCTCTTCTGACAAGGCAGACCTTTATGGAAAGTTCTCACTGCATCTTTTTTGATGTTCATGGTTCGCCAGCTTTTGGCCTTTTACACAGATTTCATAAACTCTGAAAGATAACAAAACAATAGATTAGGACCTTTTATCAAAGAGAGTGCTGCCTTCAAAATGGAACAAGACTATAAGCCTCCAACACTTTGCTTATGGTGAGTGGTCACTGGAGCCAAGGTGATATTAGGTCATTGGTCATGTTGGAGGTGGAGAAAGAAAATGTCCATTCCTGAAGTGTGATAGAGAAAGAAGCAATTTCAGAAGATCAATCTCCTAGTTAAGAGGAGCCAAATAGAGTCAATCTGCAAAGCGTTCTATTTCACTTTTTGATCGCCTGCTCTTCAAAAAAGGAAAGAACACCTTTCTTGCTGTGCCCTACATGGACCCAATTGTTGGATATAGTCTTCAGAGACTGTGTTCAATTAGTTAAGTGACTGTTCTGCCAACAAATATCTGGTCCCCAAAAGGATCCTACACCCAAGTTGTAAAACAGGGCTTCTTACCTACAGATTGCAAGTGCTGCTCAAGTGCAAGGCAATGCTTCGAGTGGTGTGTGCCATCTTCTGCACATGGCCACACTTAGTATTAACATACACACCATCATACTATTTTAAACATAATGTAAAAATATAAAGTAGTAGTCTGTGGGCAGTAATCTGAAATCTAGGCATAGCTCACCTAACAGTGACAAAAATTATGTTTTTAAATCCATAAAAAGAAAGTAGATATGTATAAAATATATCCACAATACTTTCAGATTGGAACAGATATAATATACCAAAGGGAGGAAAAAATAAAGCAACTCACCCTTTGTATTGCAAATGATCGACCCATGGAATATTTTTGATGATGTTGATATTTTGTAGGATGTTTCACCTTGTCAATGCAGACGGCGGCCGGCAAATGATTGGTAGTCATCTCCTTTCAGCATGTGCCACATACCTGAGCTATACAGGAAACAAATAATTTCAAGTGAGCAGATACAGGAAACACAAACAATTTTGGGCACTACAAGTGGAGGGTAGAAAAAAAGTTATGGATTTGGGTGTTGTGAGATATACATCTCTGAAAGTGAGTTGTCATCCAGCTGGTCAAAACAGAATATCCTTTACCGTTTAGGCAGTCAATCTCAGGCTGTACACCTCTCCCTTTTGCTCGTAAAAGTATTCACTCCTTTTTCGTATAAGTAGAGATGGACTAATAGGAATAGGTGTTCTCTCCATTAATGATTGACAAATCATACATAACTTCAAGAGGGCGCAAGCACCTTTATCCCAGTGTGAAATTATGTACTTTGATTAATCAAACAATGATAGACTTCCCTGTCCTGAAAAACAAGTGAAACCAGTGAACTTTAAACCACTTCTGTGCAACTGTTTATAATATTTTTTTTTCTTTTGTTCATTCATATTTTAAAACGTTATGTTAAAAGTGCTTTTCAGTCAAGACAATTAATGAACTACATTTATTCTGTATTACAAGAAAGGATTAAGTCCTAAAAAAGGATGCCTTGGTCACTATGCAAAATAGAATAGGCGTGCAGGCGCATTTTATGCAATTCCGTATAAGTATGCACTTATAAATCTCATCTTACATTATGGCCACTACATTCTCACTGCTTGTGAACTGGTCTTGAAGGCGAGTGGGATGGTGCACATCAGTGATAACAGCAGCATCATAAACTTCACTGTAGGGCAGGTCATTTGACGGGCATAGTCACAAACTGCATTTTGGAATATGTTTTGAAGTACTACAAAATGCTATTCACAAACCTATGTGCAGAGTCTACGACTCTCGTATATTTTTTTTGTGCAGAGTTCTCATCCCCCACCCTCCAAAAACCCTCCTCGGACGGCAGACTCTCCGCATGCGCAAGTATACATATTAGTAGTAAATGTGTGAGGGACAGAGGGAAGTGGTTGGAAAATGGGAAATACTAAAGAGGGGTTAAGGAAGGAGTTTAGGCAGGGACGTGTAACCCCTAGTTTGACCCTGTAAGCACAGTAGTGGATGTGAACATAGGCATAGGGCACTGAGACACAAGGTTTCTTGTAGGTGTACTTGCTCCTCTACCCATCATCAGGGATTCACTAATGGGCAAGTCCTGGCACTTATGACCTATCAAAATGTCTACTCCTTGGGAGGAAGATGAAAGCTGGTCAGTGAATTTAGCTTTGAGTGCAATGCCAATATTGATTTAAGTATGGTCAATTAATTGACTGGTATTTCTGACCTCCTGTCTGTGCAGTACTTTCTGCATGCAGCTTTGTAGAACTGATGAAGCTTTGAGCCATCTATGCTCTATTTAGGAATTTGTCATAAGCCTGAGGTTTGAAAAACAAAAAAATATATTTGCATATTAAGTTTATAATAAATAAACCATATAACCTATTTCCGACAATGTATAGCATTTAGGCATACATTTTATAATAAAGATTTGAAATGTTTATTACTTAAATTGCAACTGGACAGCAGACGCAATGGTAGCCACTGAACATTAAACCAAGCACCTTCTTACAGAAATGAACAGAGCATCATTTGAACAAAAGTGAGTGGCACACAACTAGAGAGCAACAAGCATTGGCAAAGTCCAATTGGCCTTTTCCTGGAAATGCGTTTTAACCACAAGTGTGGCAGCTGCTCAGCATGGCTAAAAGTTGACGGTGTGGAGTGAGTTATATTGAGGTAGAGTGGAGTGCGGGAAGAGATGGGTGGATAGGAGGGGGTGGAGTGGGATTGGATTCGAGATTGATAGGGGAAGAGAGGCGTGGGCTAGATTAGACTACGGTATATTAGAATGGAGTGGGGTAGATTGCGGTGGTGCCATGTGGGATAGACTGAGGCAAAGTGGGGTAGACTGGAGTGGAGCTGGGGAGATTGGAGTGGTGTAGGTTGGGTATATTTGAGTAGAGTGTGGTAGATTGGAGTTAAGTGGAGTAGGGTAGATTTGGGTGGAGTGTGGTAGAGTGCTGGAGGTAGTATGGGGTAGATTAGAGTGGGGTAGTAGACTGGGATAGATTAGATTGTGATATATTGGGGTGGACTGGGGAAGAGTGGAGTAGAGTGTAGTGGAGTTCATTTGGGTTGAGTGGGGGTTGAGTACATTGCAGGGAAAAAGAGACTGGATTGGAGTGAATAGGGCAGATTGAGGTGGAGTGCATCGGGGCAGATTTGAGTGAAGTTTGGAACACTGGAATGGAGTTGGGTAGATTTGGGTAGAGTGGACTGGGGTAGTGTGGTATACTGGAGTGGAGTCAATTGGAGTGGAGTAGATTGGTGTGGTTTGGGTTAGATTGCAGTGGAGTTTGGAGTGAAAAATTGAACTGGGTTAGATTGGAATAGAATGGGTGGGATTGTAGTAGACTGGAGCAGAGTATGGTAATCTTCAATGGAGTGTGGTAGACTGAAGTGGAATAGGGTGGGGTTGATTGGGTTAGATTGAGTGAAGTGGGGTAGATTAGAGAAGATTGTAGTGGAGTAGAATAGACTGGATCGAAGTTAGTGGATTGTGACCCATATAATGGAGTGGTCAAGAGGGGGAAGACACTCATGGAGGTGGACGTTAAATTGAGAGCGGGATGCAGATTTTGCAGGTATTGTAGTGGTTGAAGTATGATGTGACCCTGGGTGATTTGACACGGGTGAGATGGGAGAATCCGAAGAATGGAGAGGTGTAGTTGAGGAGTCTGAGAAGGGAGCGTAACGAGGTAGAGAGTAGCTGAGTATACTGCGATAAAGTGTGATTGTAAGGTGAGTTTGGCGAGTCTGGAGGAACATGTAGTTTCATTTTGTGAGTTTTGCAAGAGGAGTAGGATGTGTGTGAGTACCCAGGGATACTGGATGAATAATTAATTATGGGATAGGCACTGGGGTGTATAGAGATTTGTTTGACATTGAGGAGAGCTATTTCTGAGGGCCGGTGGTTTAGAATTAAATAATACAGAGAGGGAAGGGGTTAGTTTGTAAGCACGTTAATTGGAGTTTAAACCAGGGTAGCACAGATTTTGTCATATATTTCATGAAAAACAACAGCAGTAATGGTGGTTTGCAAATTTAAACTTGGAGTTACCCCTGAAGTAGGGCTACATTAAGCCCGAAATGCATTGGGTTGGAATGAGGAATACTATTCATGATGCATTATGCGTTTGTCATGCTGCATTGAAAGAGGTATGGATGGGCACATCATGGGCATTTGAGCTTTTTGAAAAAGCATGTAACCTTATATGTGGATTTAAACAGGAGAAGCATCTAAAGATTGGAATAAAGAATCATTTAAACTGAATAAAATGGATAACTTTCTTGAGTTGGAGTATTATGGAACATTCATGATTTCGCTGTGCAACTGGTTTGGGGCGTACCACGCTCCAGTATTATGGTACTTAGCAGGACCGTCACATAAATGCTCTCACTTTGAAGTCAGAGAAACAAAAATAAAACACCAGGCTTCCAGAAAGAGAAAGCCTGACATTCGACCTCAGTCTTAGAATGCACAGCAAATGTAATAAGATAATAACACCCCAAAAGACCCCAAAAGCCTCAATGACGGCGCCATCAATCTTCAATCGACTTCAAACATTACGAGTCCTCTTGGCAACTTGATCATGCTATCCGGCGGCTGCCACTTAGTAGCGAATGAGCCTAACAATCATAATACAAACAGCAGAGACAGGCCTGTACAATCATTATATCAGCTGGAAGTTGCACATAACAAATTTCAATATCCCAGCCAATTTGAACCACTGGAGGAGTCGTTGTTTCAGCCCAACACTTACAGATCCACCCCTGCTCCGTCACTTCTTCAATCCAAGGGCATAAGCACAAGGGGCCTATCTTGCACGCCACCTAGACGCCAGTGTCAGAGCAATCGGCTTCCAGCCCCCTCCAGCAACACGGATTACCATGTCCAGGTTTCCAACGAAGAAAACAGCTGTTCTCCAACACCTTCTGTCTGGCCACTCCTGCTCAACACCCTAGACACTAAAAGCAAAGCCATGACCCTCCACGCTAACAAGCTCGACACCCAAGTAGATCTTTTAAACATTTTAGCTATTCACGTTCAGGGGATTGATCAAAAAATACATAGCTTTAATGAGATGATCACGAAGGTTCAGCGAGACCAAGAGACTACCTACCAATTGCGCCACTGCCCTCAAACTATCGACAAACTTGCAGCGGTCCCAATCTTACTAACAGACCTCTTGGGCACCACCAAGGAAGCCCTTTTGAACAATTCTCCCAAGGCAGGGCAAGTTGATGAGGACCTGCTGGTAAAGGATATCGCACATTCCAGGCCCATGGAAGGATAACTAATCGGCAGTACGGGCCAATCTTCGTCGCCAATTTTAGAAAATACATCAGTACCTCTGGCCGCACTTGTTCATGATAATTCTAATACCTCGGCCTCTCAATTTTCCGATAATCACCATCATTCTCCTGGAAGGCCGATTAAACCAACCAAGCCACTAACTAAGCGGGAGAAAAAACGCCTTAAAAAAGCAAGAAAAAGCAAACAATCAAACCATTTAATCAACGCAATTACTGTCCTACCAGAAGAGGGAAGGAAACAAAATACCAACGATGAGGTCCCATATACTTTGGTAGCAACATGCAACAAGGATTCCCCAATCGTCCAACTTGATTCTGTCATCACACCAAGCAGCCCAAATTATACTAAAATCAAACAAACGCTGCCAGATAACTTATACAGTTTATTTAAACCACCAACTAAGAAAGAGAAGCATCATCTTAATACTTCGCCAAAACTAACAGTCAACTCTACATTTTTGCCCAGGACTGAACTGTACCATCCAACTACAAGGAGCCCTAGTGTGGAAAATACGCTTGTACAATGACCGGAAAGACTGTAGTAACTCAGGAAAAACTGGAAAAAAAGGACAAGCCGAATCCGGGACGCAACGTCATCACAAATACAAAGGCCAATAAAACTCCAACACTAGACAATACTAATGCCTCCCCGCATCTGCCTTTGATGCTTCCTGGGCCTACTGAGGGAGCTACCAAAATGGAACAAAGCTCCGAACGTGTGCCGCAGTCTGAGATCTTCTCAGATAATAAAAAATTGGACTTTATCCCCCACTATGTCTCAAGGGGCAACCATGACTTCCTCAACAGAAGTGTTCTGTTGAAGTTATTCAGGGCCCTGCCCAATCTGAGCCACATTAACTCCAGGGACATCAAAAGCATAGGGTTCTACCAGAATCAGCATTCAGTGGAACTCCAAGAATCAACCACCGCCACGTTAATTAACTCCCTCGTCACTGAGCAAATCTGGCAGCAGAGGGCTTCATTTGGAAAATGGGGCATTGAGTTAAAAAAGATCGACCCCCCACGTTATCCCAGTCCATTACACATGCCTAAACAAACAGTGGGCCTGTTAAAAGGCGCCAAAGGCCCGGATAACCAAAGTCCTTTTCCAGGCATAGACTCCACGGTTAGGACAATCACAATCACCTTCATTCACCCTGAAGTCAGTCAGCCCATTGGACTCCGGCACTTTAATAAGCCTGGAATTTTCCAAACCAGGGCATGAAAAAATCCACAAGTCACCACAAATTCACCTAAAGGCTACCAAATCTGCTCCTGGAACGTGTTCGGCCTTGGGACAAAATTAGAAGACCCTGACTTCATGGAGTTTATTATACAATACAAAGTACTCCTCTTCCAGGAAACCGGGTTAATAAAATCTACTCCCCTAGTAGGATACAAGGAATTCCAGAATCTGGCCACAAAGGTGACCAATCGAGGGAGAGCAAAAGGGGGCCTCTCCACCTTTATTTCAACTGACATTTCTGGATTCGCCGTTTCCATAGATCTTGATTCCCCCTGGCTGTTATGTGTCAAACTTGACACTCCGCCTTTCAATAGCTTACTGATCATAAATATTTACATTCATCCCGCGTCTAAACAAAAGCGGGCAAGCATCGACCACTTACTAGCCTCACTTGCCACTTTAAAACTTGCTTACCCCGACGCTAATATCATTCTGTCAGGGGACTTTAACATGTCTGTATTGCAAGAAACAAATATCATTAGGCGGCACACTCTGGCCAAAACTCGACATGACACCCTCGGCAAGCAATGCGCAGCTCACTTGCATGAACTTTCTCTGCGTATGCTTAACGGGCACTGTCCAACTGACACCCCAGCGGCATATACAAGGATCACTCAAAAGTCAGCTTCAATCATTGACTACTCCTTTATAGATCATAATCTTGCTTCTCAGATCAAAAACTTTCAAATCTTGGATAGAGCAGAGAGTGACCATCAACCGCAATCCTTCACACTCCTAAGTAATAACATAAATCCAACTCTCACTAACGCAAAGTCTCAAGAACTCCAATGCTATAACCTCAAACGACTTATCTGGAAAAAGGATAATATCAGTGACTTTATGGCAACATGCATTAGCATTTTGGAGAAATTCAATCTTGAACCATCCAGCATCCGGTCCTGGGAGACATTTACCATTGAACTAAATCAAAATTGGTCCAAACTGGCTATTGGCAAAAAAGCAGGCAAACCGTTGGGGGCAGCATGGTTCACCATAAGCCTGAGAATTCAAAAACAACAACTGAACAAAAACCTACGAAAACTAAGAACACAGGGCTCACCTCCTACTAAAGATCAATTGCTTTTAATTTCCAAAGCCAAAAAAGATCTTAAAAAAGATATCAAGGCGGCCAAGAAAGCATTCCAGGAACATCTTTGGGCGAAACTCCACTACTCTTGCAAACAAAGAGACTCCAAGCTTTTCTGGGAAATCATCAACCAGCTAACTAATGGCAGGCATCGCCACTATAATTCGGACATCATGGAGAGCCCACATCGTATCATTATACAACGAAATCTTCTCCCCAGGCACTGCTGACAGCGGCTCCCAACTCAGTAACAGAGTTACCATTAGAGATTAAACGAAAAACGACTTCCCCTCTGATTCAGATTTTCCCCTGCGGATTCTTAAAGAACAAGTACTGAAAATAATAAAAAAAATTAAGATCTGAGGGTGCCCCAGGGCCTAATGGCCTCCCGAATGCCTTGTTTTGGCACAATCCACCATTCTGGGCAGATTATTTGTCCCCTCTTTTTTCGGACATTCTAACCTTTAACATGATCCCTGACTCCTGGAGGGGAAGCATTCTAAGCCCAATATACAAATCGGGTTCTCGTTCTGATCCTGCAAACTACAGACTGATTGCGTTAATTGATGTGGAGGCTAAAATTTATGCATCAAACCTTTTGGTAGATCTAGAGGACTGGGTGGCGCGAACAAACCTTATTCCCCCAACACAAACCGGTTTTAGGGCTGGGATGGGCACCTTGACGAACATTTCTGCAGTAACACTCATGACCAACCAAGCCCTTAGTACTTCAAGGCCACTCTACGTATGTTTCATCGACCTTAAAGCGGCCTTTGACAAGGTCTCAAGAGCCAGGGTATGGGCAAAAATGCGCAACTGGGGCATCCCAGCAAAGTTACTGGAGGCTATACCCAATCTGTACTCCGAAACGTGGGTCCAGATTAGGAAAGGAGACGGACTTAGCATCACCAAGAAGATCCACACACTCAACGGGTTAAAACAAGGGTGCGTGTTGGCACCGTGCCTTTTTAACATCTACACCGCTGATTTGGACGAGCATCTCCGGTCAATCCAATGTGATCCTCCGAAACTTGGCACAACACCCATATCTAGCCTCCAATACGCAGATGACATCGTTTTACTGGCGCAAACACCAATTGGTTTGCAACGATTAATTACTGAACTCGGAGCCTATACCACCTCGGTCCAACTGACCATCAATCACAAAAAAACTAAGGTGATGAGCTTTAACAAACACCATAAATCTGACCGCAAATTTACCTGGATTTTGGATAAAGGACCTCTGACCGAGGTGGATTCATACAAATAC
The DNA here is from genome assembly GCF_964204655.1 of Triturus cristatus. Lineage (NCBI taxonomy): Eukaryota > Metazoa > Chordata > Amphibia > Caudata > Salamandridae > Triturus > Triturus cristatus. The sequence goes on from NC_140584.1 coordinate 1,154,525,536, forward strand.
CTTGGCTTCCAAATTGATCGTAGACTCATTTTTAAGACTCACATTTCCCAAGGTCACACGAAATCTAAACAGCTGCAGTTTGCCTTTAAAACTTTAAAAAACAAACTTTCAGGTGGCTCCACTGGGCACCTATTAAAGGTTATAGCAGCAAAATTCCTGCCTTCCATCTCATATGGCACAGAAATCCTGAATGGTAAGGATGCTATAGGCCTGAATTTGGAACAGTCAATCCTTTTTAAGAAGCTGTTTGCAATTCCCCGCCACATTCCGCAAGCCCAAATTCGTCTTGAGTATGGTTTAAAAAATCAGATCCCTGACAAACAAGGCATACTAGTCAAGTATTATTGGAGGATGCAGGACGCAGAGGAAAACACACTCGCACATTATTGTTTGGCGGAAATTGAAAAGCAAGATAGCTTCACAAATTCAATTTTCAAAGTTCTGAGGGCCTCCCTCTCATCATTGAAGTTAGAGGAGGCATGGCTTACAGCCTCCACCTACTCTTGCTTTAAACTATTGGTCAACAAAGCCATAAAACGGCATTCCATATTATTAGATAAAATTGCCTTAGCAAAAACAAACACGCCTGGGCCGTGATTCAGTCATACCAGAGGCTGCAACCCCAACCCTACCTGCTGTATCACTTTTCAGCCCAGAAAGAACACTTTTTTACTTTACTAAGGCTAGGGCCATATCCCTCAAAGGACCTGACCCCAAAATGGAAACACGCATGGCAATCAAAGGAATGTCGCCTGTGTGGAGCTTGGGATGAGTCCTTACTGCATCTACTATGCATCTGCCCTGCCTTGGCAGAAATGCGCAAAAAGGACCTTCGGGAGATCTTTAGGAAGGAACAAATAAGAACTTGTAGAGCAGCAGTGATTCACCGTCTTACGGGCTCATCCATCCCATTGTCCTGCAGAGCCATACACTTTTTAAAAAATGCAGCAAGAGATTTGGCCAACACAGAACCCGTTAACCAACTTACGCAGTATTAGATTACCTGGTTTTGAAACCATTTGAAAGTTCTGCTTACATGTTAACTTTTTATACATTTTATAACAATAATCACAATGTATATTCTTGAAAGTTTTATTCATGGTGGTTTTTCCACCCTTTTATGGTTTTTTATGAAATCAAATAAAAGTATATTCTTTTAAAAAGATAATAACAAAATGGAAATGTCTGTTTGCAGAAAGCGAATTCGTAAGAATACAGTAAACCAGGCTTTGGCAACAGGAGCGGCAAACTCAAGCTGGACAGCCTAAAGCAAATAAAGTCAGCTAATAGAAAGCCAGAAAATGTAAGTTACACTCCACAGAGCCAATGGTAAGCAATGGGTGAATGCATTCCTAGGTCAGTAATCTGAATCTCCCCAAGATGTCTTCAGCAAACCAGACAGCTGTGCTGTCTGCCAGACTTCAACCTAAAAAGGAGCTTAGTTACGTAGATTAAAAAAAATATATACAAAGGAAGAGAATGAAACATGGTAGGAATAACAAAATTGTGATGAAAAGATGGTAAAACAAATCGAGAGGAAAGAGTGACTAAAAGTGCAAGATGCAGAGGATAAAGGGCCGAGAGAGGGAAAAAAATGGTGACAGAATGAGTTTCAATCATTTCTTTCGTAAGTTTTAGCCTAGGTGTTTTCTTTAATGTCTGATGATTTCACTAAAATTATTTATGCAATAGACTTAAATTGCAAGGACGTTTGGTAAGGTCTCTTCTTCCACTGGCCTGTTGTGCCATTTTTCATTTTTGTCCCACCCAGTGCAGCACACAACATGGGCAGCGGGTCAGTCAGCTCACTTCAGCTGAATGACTAACTTCACTGTGACATCATTCTTCCTTTCATAAGGAACACAGTGCTAGACAACGTAGTTCCTTTCAGGAACTGCTAAAGCAAGTGTGCTATCTGAGGACCAAAAAAAATCTTAGCTTTATATTTTTTTAGACCAACAAGAACCCTGCAGCTACTGCTAACAATATAGCTTTGCAAAAGAAAGATACAAAACTAGCACCGACAAAGCCAGAAGGCTGGCGGTCAATGTCCGACCTATTTGCTTTGCTAGATCCAGTTTCTCACTGTATTCTGTACCTATAGTGACAGTTTTATATTCTGATAAATAGCAGTTATTGTCGAAATGTGTGATTTAGTAAAACATAAGTGTAAAAACGTGCCATTCACAGCGTTTCAAGAATCAAAGTACCAGTGGTAGGTGGGATGATTGGAAAGACTGGCACTATTATACTGATGGCTACCTAATGTTGAAAATGTCTCGTCCCAGCTGACATACCCAACAGTGACTGAAAAATAGCTGTGCAAACAGCATAGCCTATGTGAGGTGAAAAAAAGCTGTGTTATTGGAAGACAGCCTCAAATCGTGGTAGATAGTGATACCCTAAAAAAAGCCAGAGGACTGACTTCATTGTGAATACCATACCGCCAACGATTGCCGAATACGCAGTCTATACCTAATAAATTGGTAGCACAGACAAGCATGCATCATACCTGCACGAACTACCAGATACTACCTCGAAAAGATCTGGCATTATGGCCAGAGCTACAGTCTTCGGAACCGAGGAACCAGGATCGATGTCCGGCGTCTGCTTGACATCCTGTGATTCTCTGCAAATAAGGTAAGCTTCCCATGCCTAAAGGAAAACACATATGTGACCATGTGTAATATAATAGATGCCCTTGTAAAAGCGCTCAAATACTTTCGGGTTGAGTTCTGCTCCATAAAAATGAGAAAACAAACCAATGTCATATTAGAGAATAAAAAACATACCCTCCTGTATTTTTAAACTAGCAGTCTCTAAAGTATGTGTTGTATATTGATTCTTCATGTAATATGGCTGATAGTGGTCATTAGCCCTTCCTTAGTGTTCTTACCTCCTTAGCCTTCCAGAATACATGTGAGTGTTCTAACTTGTACCAGAGTGTTCTACTCTTGTCAGTTGATGGTATGGTCAGCTGGCCAGGTGTATTGCTCTGCTGTAACCTAATAAACCTAACTTGTAACTACTAAGAAGTGTCCAGCTGCTTACCTCTACCATCTACAACATTTTGGCGACGATTTTGGCTGACCAGACCAGACAAGCAGACCAAGAAGAACAGCGCAGCGCGAGCAGCACCTCGCACCAAGAACCCAAGAAGGCGTTTCACCCAACTCCGGCAAGAAGGAGTAAAGAAACCAGAAACCCGTGAAACGCCAGCATATAATAAGAAACCAAACTTAACCAAAAAGAAGATATGGAATCAGTCCATCTGCTTCCAGTAACTTAAGAAGAAGAAACGCGTAACCGGAGAAACGCCAGAAGACTTGGAAAAACGAAACTTAATGTAGTGAGAAACTAGCTGCTGCCAAAACAACTTAAACGAGTGAAATTCCAAGGTTCCTGTCACTGCTACCAGTAACGGAAATTAAAAGAGGAAATCAGCTTCAAGTAAGGCTAAAAAAATATATATATATACGAGGGAAAGACTTATTTGGAGGTCCTTGGCACACTGCTCCGTGAGATGTTGACTGCTTGGTACCAAGAAACATCTCCATTTTGTGGCTGGTGTGCATTTGTGCCCTTCACTACTTCTTTGGTGTTAATGTGCCTACTCAGTCTATTTTACCGTTTTGTCAGTCGAGGGATTTTCACGTAGCGCTGACTTTCTTTCAGTGATGACGTGTTAGAACCTCCGTCTGTACTAGCGGAGGAACAGCACGCTCCATGTTCACGTACAGTGTCCAGTGTCATAACAAAGTAATAGCGTCTTGTGGAAACCTTTCCTTGTTGCCAAGTTGAGTGCGTCATTGTGCAACGTGAAACCTCACAACACAGCGTCAGGAAGCCATCTTGCGGCTTCGTTCTCTGATTGTACTCTCGGTACCATAGCAACGTTAGTTACTGGAACATAACACCACTGAATGAATTTAATGGAGACACGAAGATAAAACAAGCTGTTTAATTTGAGCAACTTAAACAGTGAGTTATTGCTAAGTGACTGTCGTTTTTTTTTTTTTGTCTTCTTTCTGCATAAATACTGTTTTCCAAAGTACTTCCATGCGTTTGTATCGTACGGAATGAGAGAGAGCCTGGGTGTTCGCAACTCATTCAACTTTATGCCAGAACCGAAGTACGCATCATTTCACATTTAATTGAAGTGAAACACCGTTTCAGCGTCAAATCTTTTACAACACTGCCACCTTGTGGAGCTTTAAATTATTGCCAAAATACCTGTATAAGAAGCAACTATTCTGTTTATACAATTTGGCAGTATGAGGAATTGTCCGTTTCAGAAATAAGAAGGGACAGTACAGTGGTGGCTCAAAGTCAAGTGTCATGCAACAATAGATTCGAAGCTTGTTTAATTTTATGAAATAACAGGAAGAGGCGTTAATGCTTAATTCCACTTACAGTGACTAGAACCCAGAACATAGAACCCAGAACAAAGAGGGCATAATATCCTTGAAATAAAACAGCGGTCAGGTTAACAGTACTTAGAGAGTCTGTGGAATAAAGTAGAAACGGAACCTTGAGTCTAGACTTAAAAAAAAAAATTAAAAACAATTACACTATTGGCAGTATCAAGAGCCTAGAAGCGGTAGTGAGCCAGTAGCTGCTTGTTCAATTAGTTGACAGCGGACCCAGAAGTGGGCCATTGGACTCAAACCTGGAAAATATGGTCCTATGAATAGAAGCTTGTCAACATGTCCCAGAACCACGACCGGCAGTAAAGAAAAGTTCAGGACCGGCACAAAACAAATTTCAGAATTAAGTCTGTTAGAATCTGAAATGGGTCAGAGCACCATTAACAGGGACAAGCGCCCCACAACTAGCATCTGCTCAACACAGAGAGCTCTAGAGCAGGGCGAAGAGTTCAATTAATTGAAAGTGAGCCCATAAGCGGGCTGTCCCAGAAGTAGGATTGGACAAAGGCTGTTCAAGAGGGGACAAAAGTCGTGCAAGAGGGGACAAAGGTCGTCCCACAACAAAGAGTGGACAAAAAATCGTCCAAGAGAGCACAATGCTCATGACTGGTATGGCGACCAGAAGTGGGTCAGAGGACACAGAACTAGGTCTAACGTTCCACATCTGGAAGTTGGTCAGGAAGCTCTTAACCTTAACTGAAAACCAGGAGGGGACAAATGTCTACGGTTTGGACAGTGGGTCCAGAACCAGGAAGTGTACTTTGGGAAGGAAAAGATTCCGCAAGCCAATCCAGGAAAAACTAAGGACTGAGGGAGTGAGCCTTGGACCAGGACCGGGAGAGGACAAAGCTAGTCCCAGGACCGGTAGAACCAGGAACCGGGAGCGGAAAATGGTAGTCCCAGGACCAGCAGAACCAGAAACTGGGAGAGGACAAAGGATGTCCCAGGACCGGAAGGAGACAAAGGTCCCAGAAGAAAAAAAAAGAGAGTACAATGGTTCCAACCTATCTAGAGGGGGACAACGGATGTCTCAGAATCAGTAGCGGGAGTGGACAAATGGAAGTCCCAGGACCGGCAGAACTAGAAGGGGACAACGGATGTCCCAGAATCAGCACCGGGATAGGAAAAAATGTGTCCCAGGACCGGAAGAGTTCATGACCGAGATTCGTGACGACAAGAGTTCCAGTACCACGACAGAAAATCGTGACAAGGGGGTTCTCTGAACCGGGATAAACGTTCCGCGACTAGAACCGGGCCTTATAGCCCACAGTACTCAGACAGTTTGTCCACAAAGAAATTTAATTTAAAGGTAACTTAGAGGCCCGAACCACATCTAGAGGTCCATAACCCAAGAGAAAGAACCAGAACCGAGACACCTGGTCCAGAACTTCATCTTGGACTGTAAGAGAACTGGATCCAAACCATGCATTGCTAGGAAGCAGCGTTTCGAGGAAGCCTCTCATTGTTGCCAAGGAGCACTGCGTTGGCACAGCAACCCTCCCAGAGCGCGTCATCACGCAACGTGAAATTACACAACGCGACGCCAGGCAGCCATTTTGTTGCTTCTTATCAAAAGGGTTAGCGGAACACAATGCAAACGAGCGTCATCGTGCCTGTCTCTAATCTCTATGTTGTGAAGCAGGAAAGAATTTGGTAAGCGAACTCTTGCTTTAAACTGACTCCCTGAATATACGTTGCGAAATCTAAGAGTGACAAAAGCACAAGCACTGCCTGTCTGATGCCTGTGTACTTTGTGAAGAAAAGATTCTGCAAGTTACGCTATGGGCTTGTAAGAGTCTGACGCTTTCAGTGTTGCCATTGAGCTTCACATTAAAAAAAAAAACCTTTACCTGCTTTCTTCTTCACACGTTTTGTCAAGGGATCTGACTTCATATTTCGATCATATACTAAAGTGTTCACTCCTGGTTCAAATCAATGGCATAGTTCTTGGAGGTTGAACTTAGGAACAACAATGAATTGGATGGTGTGTGCACTCGTAAGTGTATTTAAAGTCTGTAACTGTGTGAAACACTTGACAAGAGTGTCACCTTGTGGACTATGAGGTATTTTATTTTCATGAAATCTGTGTTATCGCACACACAGGGAAATTGAGAGACTTGCTGCAGGTGTATGACTTTGTATTACCCAACGCCTGCCACGCTGATAAATTCTGACTTAACAACCAGAAAAAGTAGAGGCTATCATGCCGGTAAACAGAGCACTTTAAGATGTGGTCATAAGGGTGTTGGAGTGACCTAGTGCCATTGAAGTTAAAAAAAAAAACTTAGCACCAAGTAAACTAAACCAGAAATGAGATGGAAACACTCAGTACCAGGGAATTAAAAGCAGGAACATTTCTGACAGCCCATATTGGGGGCAAAAAGCTTAAGATCAGCTTGGAGACACCAGGACCAGATACAGATGGAGGCAAAGACTGGTCCCAGAACCATGAGGGGACAAAGGTCCTTCCAAAACTAAGAATGGACAATGGTCGAGCAGAAGGGACAAAGTTCCTCCTGGAAGAATGAGTAGAATGTCTGTCCCAGTACCAAGATGGAGAGCCTGGACAGAAAGTACAAAAAACGGGTCCCAGTGCTAACACCAAGGATGGACAAATTTCCCAGAACTAGAACTAAGTGGGGGCCCACAACCGTGGCAATGGTCCCAGAACTAGACAAAGCTAGTCACAACTAAGACTATGTGTCCATCTTTTGAAGAGAGAAAACTTCAAGCTAAAATTAAATCTCATAACATCACATGAGATACTGCACTTAGAAATCTTGAAGAGTACCTAAATCTGGAGTTCTCGAAGAGTATCTAAGACTGTAGTATCTGTAAAGCACGGAGGCGTATGTTGAACTGTTCATCTTCAACTTAGAGCGGAAAGTGTTGGTGGACGGAAACAAATTTGAGAGAGTGGACTGCCTTTTCCTGATTTTGTCTGTCTAAGGGGAGTAGGTAATGGTGATGCCTATTAGTTGTTTTGAGTGTTGTGTCTCACCTCACACTTCACTGTTACAATCTTTGTCCCAAAATACTCTTTTGCCTTTGAACTAAAAATAGTTCAAGACGTCGTAGACCTCCTATCTGTCTTAATCCATACTTTAAGCTTCATTTTTGTGATTTGTTTATTTATTTCCTTTTTCTGTAAAGGAGGAAGATATGTTGTATATTGATTCTTCATGTAACATGGCTGATAGTGGTCATTAGCCCTTCCTTAGTGTTCTTACCTCCTTAGCCTCCCAAAATACCTGTGAGTGTTCTAACTTGCACCAGAGTGTTCTACTCTTGTCAGTTGATGGTCTGGTCAGCTGGCCAGGTGTGTTGCTCTGCTGTAACCTAATAAACCTAACTTGTAACTACTAAGAAGTGTCCAGCTGCTTACCTCTACCATCTACAACAGTATGTTGTTTTAAGTTTTATGGAGCAGATCTTGACCCGAAGCGATTTGGGCGCAATTAATACACAGACCAGAAATCCCAAAAAGTGAAAGATACCCAAGGCATTTATTAAGACACAGAAAAAAAGATAAACTACAAGTCAGCTGTTGCAGATGAGCATGGAAACGGAACGCATACATTTTAAATTTCCAAATACGCAGATGCCTAGTATTTGGAAAAATACAACTTAACTGTGCTTATCTCAAAATGAATGCTCAGAGTCAGGTCACAATTAAACCAGTAAGAAGATAGCTGCAGAATTAAATAATACTTTAGAATCGATGCAATGCCACAATAAAAAATAACAAGTGCCCCTCAATTGTTCCCAGGTGCCCGCCATTTCTGACTACAATCCGATCCCACTATTTTCCTGACCATGCTTTTACCTCAAAGCAATTCGGGAACAGAGGATAAATACGACATTCTAAAGCTGTTGGTTACTGAAAAACGCATCTGAGAAGGGCAAAGATGAGCAATCATTCTATTTCACGTACCTGTTCGATTTTCCGGCCGTATCCCTCGCGTGTTCCAAAAAATGTCGGCACAGGCAGGAGACGTTATTTCTTGGATGACGTCTCTTCCGGCGCCACCAGATGTCCGCCCGATGTGCTTTAGAAATGTGCTTGAAACGCATGTGTCCTTTAGGCCACTACATTGGTGGTCCAGCTGTTGCGGGTGGAGGTAACAGTGCGTGGTGCAGCTGCATGAAATCGAGTTTCAGAAAACCATTAGGTTTGAATTTCAGCGTTCTGATTTAGTTTTGTAGAATTCCGATTTTTTTTCAGGAAACCTATAACCTTATATTTATTATCTTTACACTAAATGCCATTAATGGAAGTTGATTGGAGAAGGTATTTCTCTAGGTGTTTTCGATCTGTGCAAGAGTTGTGTTATCACGTGTAGAAGGGAATGTGCAAGAACGATGGAATGGGTGCAAAACAAGAAATGTAACATTTTTTCAAGAGCAATTCAACTGTAATTATTGTACGTGCGCACCAAGGGATGATATTATGCATACATATTTAGAAAAAGAAAGTGAGATTTTTAGAAAAAATGTCTATTAAAGCAAAGGCAATTTGAGGTGAGACACTCTCTCTCTGTCTCCCTCTGTCTCACTCGCTCCGTCTGTCTCTCTCTCTCTGTCTCCCTCTCTCTGTCGCCCTGCCTCTCTCGCTCTGTCGCACTCCCTCTCTCTTCCTGTCTCCTTCTCTCTGTCTCCCTCTCTCTCTCCCTCTGTCTCCTGCTGTCTGTCTACCTCTGTCTGTCTCCCTCCCTCAGTCTCTCTCTCTCTCTGTCTCTCTCTCTGTCTCCCTCTATCTCCCTCTGTCTCTCTCCCTCTGTCTCCCTCCTTCTGTCTCTCTCTGTCTCCCTCCCTCTGTCTCCCTCCGTCTCCCTCTCTGTCTCTGCCTCTATCTGTCTGTCTCTGCCTCTCTCTGTCTCTGTCTGTCCCTGTCTCCCTCTCTGTCTCTGCCTCTATCTGTCTGTTTGTCTCTATCTCTGTCTGTCTCTATCTCCGTCTGTCTCTGCCTCTATCTGTCTCTGCCTCTATCTGTCTTTCACTTTCTGTCTCTCTCTCTATCTCAATCTACTGTCTGTCTCTACCTCTATCTGTCTCAGCCTCTATCTGTCTCTATCTGTCAGTCTGTCCCTGTCTCTGTCTGTCTCTATCTCTATCTGTCTGTTTCTGTCTCTGTGCCTCGGGCAGTGCACACTTACTGTGTCTACACGTCCTCGTCACCAGCCCAGAAACAGCCCCTCCACTCCCACCTCTGTGTAATGTAAAAGCCAGCTCGTTTTCTAACTGAATTTGCTGCTTCGCGCGGTTTGTGTCCTACCACTGGGCCTGGGGTCACATCTGTTGCTGGCTTTAATTCTGACTCTCACCCCGAGCTGTCAAATCAAAGCTCCCCTTTTGCGCCAGTCACCCGTCCATGTAGGTATGCATGCATCGATTATATACAGCGCCAACCTGGCGGCGAGCATTTTTGCGCTGTGCTGCGAGAGCGGAGACCAGGCCTGAGCTCCCTGGCCTTGGCTCAACCCTCTGACTACAGGCTGGTGGGAAACATCACATCACAGGCTCTTAACGCACTCCTCACCCGGCTCTCACTCCCTACTGCCCTCTGTCACCTCACCCGGCTCTCACTCCCTGCTGCCCTCTGTCTTTCTCTGCCATCTCACCCGGCTCTCACTCCCTGCTGCCCTCCATCACTTCATCCGGCTCTCACTCCCTGCTGCTCTCTGTCACCTCACCCGACTCTCACTCCCTGCTGCCCTCTGTCACCCTCTGCCATCTCACCCGGTTCTCACTCCCTGCTGCCCTCCATCACTTCATCCGGCTCTCGCACCCTGCTGTCCTCTGTCACCTCACCCCGCGTGTTTTGCAGCCCGGGCTGAGACAGCTTCCCGGGCACACACACAGCCACACCCAAGTACTTCACATGTCTTTAAAAGACCATTTACTTGTTAATAAGGCTTTGTTGTATTTCACCTCTTCTTAGCGCCCCTGCAGTGTTTGCTGACACTCTTTAAAAAAAAAAAAAAACACAGGTAAGATGTCTGCAAGGTCGGGCTTGCCGGGCCGCGGGCCGTACTCTGAGTACCCGTGCAATAGGAGGTGCTCCACCGTGCTTGGCTGTGCTGTGCTTCAAATAAGATCAACATCATCTATATGAAGATTGGGTTCTGTTTGGATTTTGGTGGTTTCTACTCTTCACGTTCAGTGGCCTCAAACAGTTCCCAGAAGCCATGGAGAGTGGGGTTCAAGATTTTGAACCTTGTGCGCTATGACTTTTACAGAAGATTTGAGGGCCCTGCCCTTCCATGCAGGTTCATGGTTCCAGAATGAGATTTGCTGTTGGTGTTAGACGTTTTACTGAATACATAATTTGAAAGCAATTCATATTATGAGTGACCAACTCGGAGAGTACACACAACAACCTGGATTGTCTCTCTCCATTATTTCATACCGGTCCTTGTTGATTAAGCCGAGGTTCTGATTTTTGTCCTGTTTTTAATGAAGAGGATGAAAGAATCAGTCGCCGTGCAGAAATTCAAACGCGTGACTTGCAATTCCCTATGACAAGCATTGGGCTGACTGAGCTGACTTAGAACAGGAAACCAGGCCAACACAGTTGGAATATTTGCATACGGGTCAAGTGCTCAGTAAAGGCTGCTGTTTACCTCTAAATAATGAAATGTTGTCTTCTATAAGTTACAGCCTCGTACTGCCAGAAACTCTTTCCCACCCATGCAATCTTTTGACAGTATTTTTGTCTTTCATCGTTTTGCCCAGGTTTGCGTTATACAAACACCAAATATATACACTAGACGAGGGCAAAGTAAAAATTAGGTTGCAATAATTGACGTAATTTCTGGAATTTTACGCCATGTACATGAAATTATTCACCATTGAACGTGCATTTTGTGGTAAAAATTTACTGTAAACGGATGTGGACAACAGAACACGAGTAGCTGTTGCTCATGGTGCATTTGTGTAAATGCGTCCTTGCATCAAAAACAGCACAACATAGTACAAAATTATGGATTTGCATTTCAAGTAATTAACACAATTTTGTGCAATTTTGCCATAATTTTGTGTAATTATTTCGTAAAAAAATTATGCAAATGTTACACTCCCTTAAATACATGTACATACACATGATTTAGACATACTATTTTCATGTGAACGATAGAAAATGCAGTTTTAATTGCAAGCAGTGATAAAGTCAATCGGTCTGACTTTTGAATAGTAAAGGGCTTTGTAATTGGTGGGTGAGTAGGTGTATAGTTATTTAAAGCACTGGGATGCACTTTGTATCCATCTCTCTATGTTGTGAAAATAGAGGCAGGTGAATATTCACCCTTTACCCACAAAGTCAGGAAACTTCACCCTCTGTGAAGATGCTGACGCTTCCCAGGTTGACCATGGCAAAGTTTTAGTCACTTAACCTGACATTTGTAACTTGGACTTTTTTCCAGCCTCAGGGTGTTCCAACCTTTGGTTTTCCAAGGTAGGACAGTTGACAGTGAAAAGGTGGAGACTGGGGTGATGTCTATGAGGGTGTAGGACCAAGTGACTTAGCTCAGTAGCAGGAGATGGTGCATATTGTTAGACTCAGAATCTGATTAGCAAACATGTTTCAGGTAGGGTCTCTGTTGGAGACCACAGCCACCCACCAAAAGTCACCATAGTATGAATGGTTTCACACTGCTGCAGAATTCTGCTGAAGCTGCTATTTCTTTTTAATACTTTGCAGTATCACTCTTTGCACAATTAAAAAAGTATGTAAAGTTCCAAGTTGCTCAAGCCTGTAACCCCTTTTTAAAATGTCAAGTAGCAAAATTTCGCAATTTCACAAAACGCGCTGCATAATTTGCATTCTTTGAATTCATACTTTGTTTTACCCAGCTGCATGGTTTAGACAATAATGCCCTATAATTTCGTACTCCATTGCTGCTTAATTCCATTGGCCCTACCTACAATTGATCAAGTGGAATCAAAATTTCAATGTTTCGAACATTTTATTACAATATACTTGTTAATACGGATTATTATAAATAAAACTGACGTAAAATAAAATAAATCAACATATTTAGCTGTGACTTTTTTTCATAGTCTCGTGAAGCACACTGTATGCTAATTTGCATTTAACGAACACTCGTTTAATACCTACATAGTGTTCACTGAGTAGTAATCAGCAAATAATTCTGAAATCACTCAGCAGGTTGGACCTTTCTGACAAAAAATGAAAACAAAATAGTGGGTATATTCTTTGGGTAATCAGCAAATCACTCTTAAAACATCAGGAGCAATGTCATCATGTTAAAAAGAAATGATGTTTGTGGAGATTTGGATGTTTATTTTCAAATCATCCTCACATCATCAAGAACAACTGGACCATATGAAGTAATCAGATACTCGTTCTTAAATCCTCATGAAGACATCAGGAATAGTCACACCTTGTTAAGTCATTGTATACTCATTTTGAAATCCCCCTTAAGTCGTCAGGAATAGTCACACCTTTTGAAGTCATCAGATACTAATTTTTAAATCCTCCTGAAGTCATCAGGAATAGTCACACCTTGTGAAGCCATCAGATACTCATTTTCAAGCAATCCTTGAATCATCAGGCTCAAGTTTCTAAACTCTGCTGAGGACTTCAAGAGCTTGATGATGTCTGAGGATGTGAAAATGACTTCTACAGTAGTTGGATGATCATCCAATTACTCTGGAATGGCTTCTAAAGTAATCCTGTTTGACCTGGGTGGTGTCAGTTGAGGGAGTGGGTGGAGCCAGAGAAAAGTGCATGTGGCCTCCGACAAACATTTGAGCGCCTGCACTTCATATTTTACAAACTAAGCACTGCCGCTCAGTAACTGTTCCCAGTGGTACAGGCAGAGAGAGGTAAGTGATCTCAGTGGTGCAGAGAGTGGTGAATGGTCACTGAGGAGCTGCTCTCAATGGTACAGACTGTGGCGAATGGTCACTAAGTAGCTGCTCTCAGTGGTGCAGATGGTGGTGAATGGTCGCTGAGTAGCTGCTCTCAGTGGTACAGACTGTGGTGAATGGTCACTGAGTAGCTGCTCTCAGTGGTGCAGATGGTGGTGAATGGTCGCTGAGTAGCTGTTCTCAGTGGTACAGACGGTGGTGAATGGTCACTGAATAGCTGCTCTCAGTGGTGCAGATGGTGGTGAATGGTCACTGAGTAGCTGCTCTCAGTGGTACAGACGGTGGTGAATGGTCACTGAGTAGCTGCTCTCAGTGGTGCAGATGGTGGTGAGTGGTCACTGAGCAGCTGCTCTCAGTGGTGCAGATGGTGGTGAATGGTCACTGAGTCGCTGCTCTGAGTGGCGCACAGTGTGATGAACACTTTGCTTTGAGTGTGTGGAAGTCGATGCCAATCCCTTCACCTCCACCAAAATGTGGACTGAACCCTTCAGACTGGAAAAAGAGACAGAGTAGTGAGCGGTCACTGAGTACCTGCTCTCAGTGGTACAGACACTGGTGAATGATCTTAAGCAGTTGCTCTCCGTTATACAGACCCTCTGAGTGGTTAGTTGCAGTTCGCTACCACACAATATCCAGTGAGTGATAGCTCCATAGAGGGTGCAAAAATCAGTTGGGGAGCAGGGCCCCTGCAGAAGAAAAATACGTTTTATCCAATGTTCCATAAGGAACATCTACCATGTGTAAGTACTGCAATTAATAAATGTGATTATAAGACAATGCTTTATACCAATTTAATAGCAGAGCACACTGGAAGGCTCAGGCAAGAAAGTACCTATATTCTAAAAGTGGTAGTTTCAAACACAGAATATAAAAATAACCTTCACTAAAAGATGTATTTTAATATTCTGAGCTCAGGCCTACTAAATTCGTTTTTCTACCATGTTCTGCGGGTCAGTTAGGACTATAGGATGAAGTAGTCCAGACATCCCATTCTGGCCTATGGAGAACAGGTAGCCTTACAGTAGTGAAAAACGAAATTGGTTGTAATTCACTACTAGGACATGCTACACACATCAGAGCATGTCCTACCTTACACATACAATGCACCCTATCATAAGGGTGGCTTACAGGATGCCAAGGGAAGGTTTAGGGCTGGGAAGTGGGTGCACTTCACAGCCAAGATGGCAGTTCTGGACTGCACGCAGACACTGCAGTGGCAGGTCCGAGACACACTTTACAAGCTGCTTCTGTGGGTGGCACAAACCAGTGCTGCAGGCCCATCAGCAGCATTTGGTTTACCAGCCCTGGGCACACTCAGGCCACGCTACTAGGGACTAACAGGTAAACCAAATAAGCCAATCATGGATGTACCAGTTCACATGTCATCTTTACAAAGGGAGCATTCGCGCTGTGGCACTGAATGGCAGTGGCACAGCGCCCAGAGCATCTATAACCAGCAAAAACAGAGGAGACACAGCGAAAAATGGAAGGGAGACCCACGCCAATGGTGCCAGGTCTAACAGGTTGTACTTTAACCTAATGGAGGGGCTCCTGGAATTATGCAGCAGGTGAGGACAAAATTATCAAGCAAGAACAGGCAAATTATGTAGGATAAGGCAGCTCTTTTTGTGTTGGTATTATTTCATTATTTTGCAACTTTTACTCCTCGTAACACTGTATGTGAAAAGATTTCACCTCAATAGGACCTGCTTAGTAACCAAATGGAGCAATTAGCAACTGAGAAATGACCTGTTAACTTTTGCGAAGGAGCACGTTGCAACGTTTGAAGTAACTTTTGATCTGTTTGAACTAGAAACACTTTTTTTGTTCATACCTGCAGATTATGCATCATGTGATGGATTATGTGGTAGATGCAGCAAATCCACAGTTATGAGGAAACGGTGCAGGCACAGAATCGCATAATTGTACTGGACCGGACTAAGGGATTCTCTCTGTCACCGGCACTCCTTCTCCGCACTCTCTCTGCTCATCAATTCATACTTTCGAAGGCGTGGGTGTGTGAATGAAGACTTTAGAGGGATGGAGGGCAGAACGTGTGTGCACATTGCTTTAATGGTTGAGATGACCTGCCTTTCGAACATTGAGTACCTAATATACCTAAGTACCGGGGAAGGGCTCCACACACTGGCTCTATGTGGCAGCCGTCACAGAGGGGCTACCTCGAGCATTGTACGAACACTTCTGTACCTGCTCTTACACTATTGTGATATGTGTGAGAGCTCTGAAACAGACTTCAACTACGTGGAGAAATGACTAAAATTACTTAGTTAAAGCAATACATCTGGTTACCAATAATGCTTTATTCCTGGAGCATCGTTGCCGATTAGTGAAAATCCTTCCTGTTCTGATGGAGGCAGCGACGAGGGCATTGTACCAGGGTCGCATTCTATTTTCAGTCCAGTAATTAAGACATGAAATGTAGCAGAGTTTTAGATTCCAGACACAAGGCTTCTACAATGGATTTGACTCCTAAAAGGACGAATATAAGAATGACGTACATGTACACGGCATACCTTTCACGAGATCCTTAAATCCCTCCACAGACAGCACTACTATGCCAGATGATTTATGCACCTTTTAACTGCCCCATGGGACGAGCAGCGTTGGTAGGGTGGCCAATGTGATCAGGGCAGTATTAAAGTCTGTGACACCAAGGCTGCACAGACTTCACCTTTAATGTACAGCTATAGCCCAAACATATGAAAGTGACTAAAGAAACCAACTGGAGAAAACGCTTTGCTCACTTATATACATCTACCTGCAAATCATCCAGATTTTGCATAAAACATGCATGTTCAGTTGCCTCTTTACATAAAATACCATTCTTAAAAAAACTAGAATGTTAAACGATCAAGGGCTCTCTGTACTTCTAAATCTAATCCAATTTACCGGCCCTCTATAAAAAAAACTAGGACAGACCATCTTGGAATGAATATTTAATAAGTTGGTATGGCCTCGGTCATCTGGAATTTGAATTAAGAAAGGTGGGGGCAGATTTACAATGACTGGCGCATCCCTGCATATCAGCAGGGATGCGCCAGTTATTGTGCGTCACGGCTCCGCCACCATGGATGCGTGAAGCATCTGTGTCGTAAAGGCAGCGCATTGCTGGAGTTGCATCGCAAGCGCGACGCAGCTCCAGCAAGGCTCTGGGGTGCCCTATCTTTACAATGCTGCGTCAATCCTTACGCCTGCTTCAAGCAGGCGCAGGGTTTTGACGCAGCATGGGCTCAAAAGTGACTGAGTGAAATCTTGTAGATTCCACTCAGCCACTTTTAGGAGGTGTTCCTGCGACGGAACGCCCCCCCCCCTGCGCAGGAACGCCTACTTCTGGCGCAGGGCTTTACAACGTGACGCATCTCTCAGATGCGTCACGTTGTAAATACCCCGCAGCATGGCGCTGGTTTTGCACCGCCGCTGCGTCACAAAAGTGACGCAACAGCAGCGTAGAAGAGGCGCAAGGGGCTTGTAAATCTGCCCCCTGGTATGTTAACTAGAGAACAAACAACTGAGCAGTGGGACAGATCATGTGCGTTTTTTACTGAAATGCCAACCGGTCTTCTCGACGCATAGAACCCTACAGATTTAAAGACGCAGCGGCTACTTCTCCTTCCAGGAAAATGTACGGTTCAGGCAAGTGTCATGGACGCTAAAGCCAGTTTTGAGTACACGTTTTTCCACGGAACTGCTACGTTTACTAGCGGGGAAAGGATATATTGCCCAGACTGCAGTGAACATGAGCTAAAAGAAAAGTGACTACAAAACACTAGCCACGTGGATAACTTGTGCTTCTGACATTTTAGCTCCTGTTTGGTTAAGCGAGGGTTATTTTTAAGCATGTTCTAGCAACAGTACTTCTCTGCACATGCATCAACATTGTTTCAGCAGCACCCTCCCCCCTTCACCAGGTGCTTCATCTACCGTATAATACCTATGAAAGGGAATCACGCACGTTACACGTCAGCTATATCTATTAACAGAAATAAGGGAACCCGTCGGAAGAATACAAAACAGGCTTTTTTTTTAACAAACTCACTCAGCTTTATATAACTGCGTGAGGCAGTTTCTATTTTTTTTTGTTTTGCCATCAAAGCATTGCACACTGTTAGCATTTCTGAATGGCTCGATGCATGCACTCGTGGGAAGAACAGCGACGGTATAGTTAAGGGAGGATCCTTTCAACTTTCGAGTCATCATCCAAGCACGGTTACTCATAGTACTGCCCGCGGGCAGCCAGCGGCCCGGCAAGCCTTCCTTGGCAGCCTGCGGACCTTGCAGACATCCTACCTGTGTTTAAAAAAAAAAATAATAATTAAATAGTGTTAGCAAACACTGCCGGGTGAAGCAGCCCGGACTCTGAGAGTCTGCTCTGTGGGGGCCGGGGGATTCCAGTGATTGTCAAAGTGGAGATGCAGGGGCCTAAGAGGTGAAATACAACAAAGCTTTATTAACACGTAAATGGTCTTTTAAAGACCTGTGAAGTACTCGGGTGCGGCTGTGTGCGCGCGCTGGGAAGCTGTCTCAGTGCGGCTGTGTGCAGGGCCAGACTGGCAAGGCCGGGCACCGGGCCATCCCCGGTAGGCTGCCAGGGGTGGGGGCCGGTTTTTTGGCAGGGGGCCGGTTTTGTTGCTGGGGGCGATTTTTGGTCTGGCGTTAGTCAGATAAAATAAATCTGAGAAGTTCACTCGCTCCGTGCTCCGTGCATAGGCAAAAAAAAGCACAATCTCTGGATCTTTCTCACTCATTATTATCTGTATAATAATGCATTGGGAGCATGTCTGTGCACCATTTAATAGGGGGTGGGTCGTGCGCACCTCTCTGCTGCCGTCTGTCTGCACGGTCTTAGTTCACCCACCTTAGGGAGGGGCGGCTGTTGGTGGTGACATGCGCATTGGAGTGACGTGAGGCCAGGTCGAGAGGAGCACGAGCATTCCAGAACAACTAAGCCAGAGACTGAGTGAGGAGGCACAGGCACCCCATAATTTAATTATTTCTAGCACCTGCCTGCCCCTCCATGCTGCCGACTGTCTGCCGCCCGCCGCCCGCAGGTGAGTCACTAATGTTGTTTGTATTTTTGAAAATTGCATTTGCAATCATCAGATTTATCATGGCATTGGCACTGTGGGCCGGGCCGGGATTAAACAAAAGGTATAGGCGGCAGCGACCTCCTGACATGTCTGGGGCGCCTCAAAATATTCATACTGAAATGTTCCTAATGTAAGACGAAAAGATTTCAATAAAACAAATAAAAGACAGTTGCAGGCAGCAGCACTATACCCTGCCTGCTTAGGTGTTTGCGTCCTGGGGAATTAGCACTTTACTGATCCATATGACAAAAACTCAGCCAGAAATCACACATTTGAGGAGGTGCATTAGAGCGTCGCTGTTGGAGTACTGCACGTGCTCTCTACCTACATTCGGGTCACTCCCAGGTCTCACACACTGTGTGAGGTCTAAGGTGGTGGGTGGCAGGGCAGCCTTGTTTTAGCAGCAACGGACCGATCCCTGTAGGCTCTAAAGTAAGGCAGCCTGGACTCACTCTCTGTGCAATATTCAGCACAGAATCTGGTTTGGAAGTATCTAGTCTGGATCAGGAAACTCTTTTTGTGCTTGTGTGCTGTTACCCTAGTTAAAGGAACTTTTGTTTTTAGGTACGGGGTGTTGTAGTTTGGGTCTGGGTTGCCAGTCATGGTAGGTATCAAAGACGGCACTGGATTTGTGTAAGCTGTCTTGCAATCCATTGATCAGGGTCCTCCTGCATTCTCTGCTTCATTCTTTCTCCTTGGCAGCGATGTCAGAGGAGAAGGACAAAGAACGGCAGGCGGTGGGGCATGAGATACAGTATACAACACCAGCGGAATGCCTAACAAATCAAGGGCTGTCAATGTGGACCACTTTCTGAAAAGAAATTGTTTTTTTCCATTATCTTAAAAGGACAACTCACCCAAAAAACACAAAAACGTCAAAACCAGGTTCAAACCCAATCAACCTTCAAATGTGATGGACCCAAATATGTATGAAAACATCAGGCCATATGCATCCAGAATGGGAGCAATTTTACTCTAAGGACTGTTGTCAAAATCACTTCTTTCAGCATCTGGAGCTGCTGTATATGTTTTACAATCAGTGCCTCTCGTTCCATCCAAGTCAGTGAAATACGGTTTTTAATCTCAAAGCTCGCAAGGGGTAAAGGTGTTATTTGCTTTATAGCGCCTCATGGCCCCAACTCCTGTTGTACGAATTTGAAAGTCCACAGTACAGCATAGATCTTATGGAGAGGCGCTGTTGCTTTCAGGTGCATCTTCAACAGATTACTAGTGTGAGGTCAAGCACAGGGATCTCAACGTGCTGGAAGAGGCTAACTAGTGCTTGGGCATTCATGAGAATCATGGTAAAGCACTGAATTTTCCAAAATCAGGACAGGTCAACTGACTATTTTTCAGCAGCACAATCCCAAAGTCCCACATCCTGCCAGAGGCTCGAGGGGCAGGGTTCTTCTTGAGGACAGTGGTTATCGGGATGAGAGAGGGTAAGTGCTATGCTGTGAGGGATCCATTCAAGCATCTGAAGGCAGGTAAGATTGGGCCTCTAAGCAATAACTTCAAAAATAAAAATGCATTAAGCCCATTCTCTGATCACTGCATTCACAAACTCCCGTGCACTGAGCAAAAACACACAGCGGGTGGAGGGTGGGTCGGGGTGGTGAAAATCAGACAGTGGGAGCAAAATACAAACACAGCAATAACTTCAAAATAAAAATGCATTAAGCCTGAAAAAAAATAAAAAAATATTCAGCACAGAAGAACACCGTCCGGTCGCCCCTAGCCCAACCCAGTGAGGAAACGCTGACGCTCATCCTGGCAGTTAGGCAATGAGGGGCACTTGTCACCGGTGAGTTGTGCTGTGAGTGGGATATGGTAGCGAGGGACAGAGCAGTACGGCTGCCACCTTACCCAGGGAATAATACCGGCACTTTCTAATGTTGGAAGATTCTCCAAAAGCCTAGACATGATAAACAGGACTCTATACAAATAGGCCGTATTCCTTTTTAACACTGACTTTCTGCCTTTTATTACTTTATTAGTCACAGACCATCAAAGCAGCTCACACATAGCAATCTGAAACCTTGGCAGCTATGCACAGTGCAGTGTGCACTCCTGCCTCTGCTCTACGGAGAAAAAGCACCACTGCCATTGGTGAGGTGACCTCTCACTCACGTACGGCAGTGGTGCTTTTTACCCACACAGACAGACAGAGGTGCTGTGGTGCAGTAGTTGGATTGAATGTAGTAGTGCATGTGCCTCACACACGCACTACTAAATTCAACCCAAGTTACCATACCAGTCCACCCAGCTACTGCACAGTGCGTGTGCGTGCAGGCTGCGGCCCGCGTACACTTACTTTTGGCGCCACACCCACTGTCTACCACCACCCCCCTCGTGACCAGGCAGGCACTGAGGCACCTGACCTGTCTTAATTGTAGTCATAATGACTGGATAACCAGGTGTTCTTTAAGGTCATCATATACTATTTACTGTGCTTTAAAAGTTAATACACTTAAATTTGAAATGAAAAATGTGCTGTAAAATGCACCATTGTGGTCTGTCTTTTTCCAAAATTTTCTTGGGGGGAGAATCCTCCCAAACCCTCCTAGTAGTGGCCAGGCTCGCTCGCTGCGCTCGCTTGTTGCGTGCCGGATGGGGGCTGCTCTGGAAAAAATTGCCACGGCTGCTTTCAGTTCCCAGTCCGGCCCTGGCTATGTGAGCGCGCTGAGAAGCTGTCTCAGCCCGGGCTGACGGCTGACACACACATGGGGTGAGATGACAGAGGGTGATGGAAGGAGGGAGAGGGAGGGAGAGGGAGACAGTGGTTGACAGAGGGTGACAGAGAGAGGGAGACAGAGAGGCGCAGTCTGGGGGAGACAGAGGGAGGGAGGCAGAGAGAGAAGGAGGGAGGAAGAGGGAGGGAGAGGAAGGGAGTCAGAAAGAGAGAGTCGGAGGCAGAGAGGGAGACAGAAGGAGGGAGACGGAGGGTGACAGAGGGAGAGAGGGAGACAGAGGGAGACGGAGGGAGGGAGACGGAGGGAGACGGAGGAAGGCAGAGAGGGAGACAGAGGGAGAGAGACAGGGAGAGATAGAGGGAGGGAGACAGAGGGAGAGAGACAGGGAGAGATAGAGGGGGGAGACAGAGAGAGACGGAGGGAGGGAGACGGAGGGAGACAGAGGAAGGGAGGGAGACGGAGAGAGACGGAGGGAGAGGGAGGGAGAGGGCGGGAGAGAGACAGAGGGAGGGAGACAGGGAGGGTGACGGAGGAAGGGAGGGAGACAGGGAGGGAGAGGGAGACAGGGAGGGAGACAGAGGGAGAGAGACAGAGGGAGAGGGAAAGAGACAGAGGGAGGGAGAGAGACAGGGAGAGATAGAGGGATGGAGTCAGACAGAGAGAGAGAGACGGAGGGAGGGAGACGGAGGGAGGAAGACGGAGGGAGGGAGACAGGGAGGGAGACAGAGGGAGGGAGAGTGAGGGAGGGAGGGAGAGGGAGGGAGGAAGGGAGACAGGGAGGGATGGAGACGGAGGGAGACAGAGGGAGGGAGACAGAGTGAGGGAGACAGAGTGAGGGAGACGGAGGGAGGGAGGGAGACGGAGGGAGGGAGGGAGGGAGACAGAGGGAGAGAGACGGAGGGAGACGGAGACAGGGAGGGAGACGGAGGGAGAGGGAGAGAGACGGAGGGAGAGAGACAGAGGGAGGGTGACAGAGCGAGGGCGACAGAGGGGTAGACAGAGAGGGAGACAGACAGAGAGGGAGGAGGGTGACAGAGAGGGAGGAGGGAGACAGAGGGAGGAGGGAGACAGAGAGGGAGGAAGGAGACAGAGGGAGGAGGGAGACAGAGGGAGGAGGGCGACGGAGGGAGGGCGACGGAGGGAGGGAGGCAGGGGGAGAGAGACAGGGGGAGAGAGACAGGGAGAGAGAGAGAGGGAGGGAGGGGGAGAGAGGGAGAGGGGGGGAGAGAGGGAGAAAGAGGGGGAGGGAGAGGAAGAGAGAGAGATGTGTGTATGCTGGGTCTGGTGGCTCAGTGGACGAAGGCGTCTGCTGCAGGGACCTGTGTTCAACCTCATGGTCACATTTTTATTTGCTTTAGGCCGCCCCTCCCCCTCTGACCCCACCGGTGCGGTCCTCAGCCACAAACCACACGGTAAATTTGGCCCCCGAGAGAAAGTTTCTGAGTACCCATGCGTGAGTGATTCCAAGGGCTATACCGCACAAAAATAATACAACTTCATCTGAAAGATAAATCTATTATTAACAAAGATCGCATTGATTTAAAATGCAAAGTCACGCTGTAAAAAAAAATAAGCACGGGCAAAGCAGGAGAAAAGACGGGGAACACAATTGCAGTGTCACGCACGCTGTAAAAAAAACAGAACTGCCGCGGGTTTACAAAGTGGGAGGGTTGAGGGGAGATTTTTTAACTTGGGCGTTTTAAGCCACGCCCTTAATTACATTGGCCACGCCACTTTAAGAGACCCCCCCCCCCCCCAGTTTTTGCATCTCACTTAAAGCCCTGATTACACCTACAACAAGCTAGTACTATTGACTTTACCAATGGTTGTTAATTGCATAAGATAATAAGCAACAACCATGGCTTTGTTGTATAGAATATTGAAAATGCTTCAATTCGGAAATGATGAGACTGTGAAAGAGATATAACGAGTCTCTTTGAACTTTCACCAAAGGCAGGAAAGGATGGTACTGCTGCAGAGAGTAGATTTGTCTTCTCACACTGAAGGTGAGGGCAAAATTAAAGAGCCCGATAGAGACCCTTCTCAGCACCTGCGTTTTAGAACTGCCGGTGCTGAGCATCGGCAGGATCCGGCTCACTTAAAGCTCTGGATATACCTTCTGTTTCTGGCGTCTGAAGAAGGCTGCCCTGTGCTTCTGGCGGTGGCACGTTTGACATCCCTTAATGCGTGCATCACCGAGGGGGCAGTGTCAGGCGGGTTTCTCTGATGGATGCGCCGCCCACCGCCGAGCACACCCTTTGCTCTCTACCCTCCTCACAATCTTCTTCTCGCCTCTGCACGGCCGCCAGAGCCCCAGCTAGTTCTTGCTCCTGGTGTGAAACATTCCTTGGCACCTTTGGAGAAGTGTGTCGCTGCTTTCCATTCTGGGACGAGTGAGCTCTCCTGGGCGCAGCCGGGGTGGGCACAAGCAGGGGGTTCAAGCCTAGAGAGAGAGAGCCGTGTGCAGGCTTTGAGACTTTCTGTGCAGAGCTGCACCCTGGCGGCGGGGGTCCTTACAAAGCGGGGAAGCCCAGCCTTTTGAGGACACGACAAGGGCTGCTGGATCACGCAGGGTGTGCGAGGGAGGGGGATGTCGGATCCCAGCAGCAGTCTAATGATGCTGCAGCCAGTGCTCAGAAAGAAAGCATACTAACAATGCACAGACATCCAGTGCTGGGCCAAGCAGTGAGCGAGATGGATTGAGGGAGGGTGTCTGACCCCAGGAGCACGCCCCATGCTGCAGCCGAGGCTAAGAAAGCGTACTCCCCCTGTACAGAGGCCCACTCCTTGGCTAAGCAGAGTATAGGAGGGGGTATATCTGACCCCAGGAGCACGCCCCATGCTCCAGCCGAGGCTAAGAAAGCATGCTCACCCTGCACAGACGCCCAGTCCTGGGCTAAGCAGAGTGTGGGATGTCTGACTGCAGCAGCAGGACCGATGCTCCAGCCGGGACTAAGAAAGCGTACTCCCCCTGCACAGACGTCCAGTCCTGGGCCAAGCAGAGTATAGGAGGGGGGATATCTGACCCCAGGAGCACGCCCCATGCTCCAGCCGAGGCTAAGAAAGCGTGCTCACCCTGCACAGACGCCCAGTCCTGGGCTAAGCAGAGTGTAGGAGGGGGGATATCTGACCCAAGGAGCACACCCCATGCTCCAGCCGAGGCTAAGAAAGCGTACTCCCCTGCACAGAGGCCCAGTCCTTGGCTAAGCAGAGTATAGGAGGGGGTATATCTGACCCCAGGAGCACGCCCCATGCTCCAGCCGAGGCTAAGAAAGCGTGCTCACCCTGCACAGACGCCCAGTCCTGGGCTAAGCAGAGTGTAGGAGGGGGATATCTGACCCCAGGAGCAAACCCCATGCTCCAGCCGAGGCTAAGAAAGCGTACTCCCCCTGCACAGACGCCCAGTCCTGGGCTAAGCAGAGTGTAGGAGGGGGATATCTGACCCCAGGAGCACACCCCATGCTCCAGCCGAGGCTAAGAAAGCGTACTCCCAACCCCCCTGCACAGACGCCCTGTCCTGAGCTAAGCAGAGTGTGGGATGTCTAACCGCAGCAGCATAACTGATGCTCCAGCTAGTACTAAGAGAGCGTACTCCCCCTGCACAGACGCCCAGTCCCGGGCTAAGCAGAGTGTAGGAGGGGGATATCTGACCCCAGGAGCACGCCCCATGCTCCAGCCGAGGCTAAGAAAGCGTGCTCCCCCTGCACAGACGCCCAGTCCCAGGCTAAACAGAGTGTAGGAGGGGGATATCTGACCCCAGGAGCATGCCCCATGCTCCAGCCGAGGCTAAGAAAGCGTGCTCCCCCTGCACAGACACCCAGTCCCGGGCTAAGCAGAGTGTAGGAGGGGGATATCTGACCCCAGGAGCACGCCCCATGCTCCAGCCGAGGCTAAGAAAGCGTGCTCCCCTGCACAGTTGCCCCGTCCCGGGCTAAGCAGAGTGTAGGAGGGGGATATCTGACCCCAGGAGCACGCCCCATGCTCCAGCTGAGGCGAAGAAAGCATGCTCCCCCTCCACAGACGCCCAGTCCTGGGCTCAGCAGAGTGTAGGAGGGGGGATATCTGACCCCAGGAGCACGTCCCATGCTCCAGCCGAGGCTAAGAAAGCGTGCTCCCCCTGCACAGACGCCCAGTCCTGGGCTAAGCAGAGTGTAGGAGGGGGGATATCTGACCCCAGGAGCACACCCCATGCTCCAGCCGAGGCTAAGAAAGCGTACTCCCCTGCACAGAGGCCCAGTCCTTGGCTAAGCAGAGTATAGGAGGGGGTATATCTGACCCCAGGAGCACGCCCCATGCTCCAGCCGAGGCTAAGAAAGCGTGCTCCCCCTGCACAGACGCCCAGTCCTGGGCTAAGCAGAGTGTAGGAGGGGGGATATCTGACCCCAGGAGCACACCCCATGCTCCAGCCGAGGCTAAGAAAGCGTACTCCCCGTGCACAGACGCCCAGTCCTGGGCTAAGCAGAGTGTAGGAGGGGGGATATCTGACCCCAGGAGCACACCCCATGCTCCAGCCAAGGCTAAGAAAGCGTACTCCCAACCCCCCTGCACAGACACCCTGTCCTGAGCTAAACAGAGTGTGGGATGTCTAATCGCAGCAGCAGGACTGATGCTCCAGCTGGTACTAAGAGAGCGTACTCCCCCTGCACAGACGCCCAGTCCCGGGCTAAGCAGAGTGTAGGAGGGGGATATCTGACCCCAGGAGCACGCCCCATGCTCCAGCCTAGGCTAAGAAAGCATACTCCCTCTGCACAGACTCCCAGTCCTGGGCTAAGCAGAGTGTAGGAGGGGGGATATCTGACCCCAGGAGCACACCCCATGCTCCAGCCGAGGCTAAGAAAGCGTACTCCCAACCCTCCTGCACAGACACCCTGTCCTGAGCTAAGCAGAGTGTGGGATGTCTAACCGCAGCAGCAGGACTGATGCTCCAGCTGGTACTAAGAGAGCGTACTCCCCCTGCACAGATGCCCGGTCCCGGGCTAAGCAGAGTGTAGGAGGGGGGATATCTGACCCCAGGAGCACACCCCATGCTCCAGCCGAGGCTAAGAAAGCGTACTCCCCCTGCACAGACGCCCAGTCCTGGGCTAAGCAGAGTGTAGGAGGGGGATATCTGACCCCAGGAGCACACCCCATGCTCCAGCCGAGGCTAAGAAAGCGTGCTCCCAACCCCCCTGCACAGACGCCCTGTCCTGAGCTAAGCAGAGTGTAGGAGGGGGGATATCTGACCCCAGGAGCACGCCCCATGCTCCAGCCGAGGCTAAGAAAGCGTGCTCCCCCTGCACAGACGCCCAGTCCTGGGCTAAGCAGAGTGTAGGAGGGGGGATATCTGACCCCAGGAGCACGCCCCATGCTCCAGCCGAGGCTAAGAAAGCGTGCTCCCCCTGCACAGACGCCCAGTCCTGGGCTAGGGACAAATATGGGTGTGGCTCTAATCAGCAAGGCTGAGCCCAATAACTGAGAGAACAAAGATGCGCCAATGCTGATAAGTCATTCAAAATATCAATTCAACGTGGAAGATAACATAAAACGACCACGAGAGTACTATTTAATAGTATTTATTTCATAAAGTTTTTAATCTGTTTTGTGTGGGACACACTTTTTCGTTTTTTAGGTACACAAATCAAAAGCCGTCAACAATTTATAATGCATGAACACTAAAAACATTTTTAAACAAACAAGAATTTTTTTAACAAGGCCACCTTTTTTGAAGGCAGGACTAGACAAAACTGATCTGCCAAGAAGACAGACATGAAACTTGAAACAAACATTCATACACCACTCCTCAAACACACTTACACGCAAATCAGACACATTTTCCTTCGGTAACCTATTCATTTATCTTCTTCTGATTTACCAAAAGGTCAAACAAACCTGGTGGGATTTTAACAAAACTGTCTAGAGGTGCATAACAATAATTGTAAACCAATACTTCACAATTGAGAAAAATTAATTTGAATGCACCAATCTTTATGTTTTATTGACACCAGTGTTTGTTAACGCAAAACAACAGGTCGACGCGTTTCGAACCCCTTATCCTTGATTGGGGGGGGGGGGGTTCTCCTCAGGACTAAGACTCTACAATACAAAAGAGAAGGGTGTAACTACACCAAAATTAACGTTAAAAAAACGCAAAAGTCTCAGCTTCAGCAGGCTAGTGAATAAAACCAAATAAACACAAATCTTACCCGAGTGGCAGGGTGACTCAAACCTTTTTCAAACTTGACCAACTAAAAGAGCAAGAATGAACTGTATCAGAACTGACATACATAGTGTCTGCATGGGACAAACTCAGAAATAAAATAAGATAAGAGTCAGGGAAGTCAGTACATAGACGTCGTTTACTCACAGCTGTGGCGAAAGTGTTTACTTTAGAGATAGATGAATTTCTTTTTGGAGATATTGACAAATCCCATGTTTGAAATGGAGCAGGGGAGCTCTATATACAAAAAAATAATAAAATGAAACTTAGATGTAGAGCATCAGCATGAATGAACAAGAAATAATAATAAGACTGTTACAGCTGTGGGAGGGAACATACCTTAGTTCTCCCTTTGACTCGTCATGCTGGAATCTCTAACAGTAGGGACGGCGGCGCCGAGTCTGCGTAGAACGAGAAGACGTGTTAATCAAGGTTGATCCGTACCCTAAAGAACTAGTCCGATACTGACGGGAAGGAAAGAAAAGTCCGTGCAGTTACCTTGTACATGACGGTGAGCGCTTGTCTTGCGACAGGATGCGGAACTTTTGCCCAGTGATTCCTTCCGTCTGGCTGTTAAATGGAATTCTGGGTAGTGCGAAGTTATGGGAAATGTAGTTTAGGAACTGCAACTGAACTTGTAACGGCCTTAAAAAGAGTTGGGGGTTCATAGTGCAAGCAACTACTGCACCATAGTGTAAAAAAATCCATGGGGTTGAATCTGAAAGGATTAGATGTTGTGGAGCATGCTCAAAGTGAATTTTTTAAAAATCTCTAGAAGTGCAGGGAAAATCTTGGGGAAACCAAGCTTGTGGAAGTGGCTTCAAGGCAAAATAAAGGGAAGGACTATCCCATTACAGTCTATAAATCTCGGACAGTTCGTTGAGGCCATTGATGGAAGTATCGAATTTAACAATTAGCATCGCTTCGCGTTGCGACAGTTTTAACTCCAGGTCTCCTCCTCTAGGGTTACGTTCGACCTTTGAGATCACCGTCCAACGGAGATCTTGTTCGACATGTGCCTTTTTGTGCCAATGGTTAACAAGAGGAGCTGTCTCAACGTTTTTCCTTATCCGGGATTTATGTTGTGTGATCCGATGGCGCACCTCCTGGTTTGTTTTTCCAAAGTATAGCTTTCCGCACGGGCAAAGAATCCCATATATGAAATATTTCGTCCTGCAGTTAGAGACAGTTTCATGCTTCCAGTGGATACCTTTGTGGGAGAATAGAGATCCTCCAATGGTTTGGTCACAGCAAGAACACGTGCCACATTTGTGGTGGCCTGTTATGGGTGTGAGACCCAACATTTGTCTTAATGAAGGTTGAGGTACTTTATCCAGTGCTGCCCTGACAATATGATTAGCCACATTCTTATCTCTTTTAAAAGCAAACAAGGGGACCGACCCCAAGGTGGAATCCAAATTTAGGATAAGATGCCAATTCTGGTGGATTACCTTTCTCATTTGATTAGAATTAGGGCAGAAAGTGGTGACGAATACCTGGCGTTCTGTGGAAGATCTTTCTCTTTTTGTTAATAATGTTTCTCTGGGAGTCCAGAAGGCTCTCTTCTTGGCCGATTTCACCAGTTCCTAAACTACATTTCCCATAACTTCGCACTACCCAGAATTCCATTTAACAGCTAGACGGAAGGAATCACTGGGCAAAAGTTCCGCATCCTGTCGCAAGACAAGCGCTCACCGTCGTGTACAAGGTAACTGCACGGACTTTTCTTTCCTTCCCGTCAGTATCGGACTAGTTCTTTAGGGTACGGATCAACCTTGATTAACACGTCTTCTCGTTCTACGCAGACTCGGTGTCGCCGTCCCTACTGTTAGAGATTCCAGCATGACGAGTCAAAGGGAGAACTAAGGTATGTTCCCTCCCACAGCTGTAACAGTCTTATTATTATTTCTTGTTCATTCATGCTGATGCTCTACATCTAAGTTTCATTTTATTATTTTTTTGTATATAGAGCTCCCCTGCTCCATTTCAAACATGGGATTTGTCAATATCTCCAAAAAGAAATTCATCTATCTCT
Source organism: Triturus cristatus (assembly GCF_964204655.1). Classification (NCBI taxonomy): domain Eukaryota; kingdom Metazoa; phylum Chordata; class Amphibia; order Caudata; family Salamandridae; genus Triturus; species Triturus cristatus. Next base: position 1,154,554,887 of record NC_140584.1, read on the forward strand.
AAAGTAAACACTTTCGCCACAGCTGTGAGTAAACGACGTCTATGTACTGACTTCCCTGACTCTTATCTTATTTTATTTCTGAGTTTGTCCCATGCAGACACTATGTATGTCAGTTCTGATACAGTTCATTCTTGCTCTTTTAGTTGGTCAAGTTTGAAAAAGGTTTGAGTCACCCTGCCACTCGGGTAAGATTTGTGTTTATTTGGTTTTATTCACTAGCCTGCTGAAGCTGAGACTTTTGCGTTTTTGAGCGTTTTTTGAACGTTAATTTTGGTGTAGTTACACCCTTCTCTTTTGTATTGTAGAGTCTTGGTCCTGAGGAGAACCATCCCCCCCCACCCCAATCAAGGATAAGGGGTTCGAAACGCGTCGACCTGTTGTTTTGCGTTAACAAACACTGGTGTCAATAAAACATAAAGATTGGTGCATTCAAATGAATTTTTCTCAATTGTGAAGTATTGGTTTACAATTATTGTTATGCACCTCTAGACAGTTTTGTTAAAATCCCACCAGGTTTTTTTGACCTTTTGGTAAATCAGAAGAAGATAAATGAATAGGTTACCGAAGGAAAATGTGTCTGATTGTGTGTAAGTGTGTTTGAGGAGTGGTGTATGAATGTTTGTTTCAAGTTTCATGTCTGTCTTCTTGGCAGATCAGTGTTATCTAGTCCCGCATTCAAAAAAGGTGGCCTTGTTAAAAAAATTCTTGTTTGTTTAAAAATGTTTTTATTGTTCATGCATTATAAATTGTTGACGGCTTTTGATTTGTGTACCTAAAAAACAAAAAAGTGTGTCCCACACAAAACAGATAAAAAACTTTATGAAATAAATACTATTAAATAGTACTCTCGTGGTCGTTTTATGTTATCTTCCACGTTGAATTGATATTTTGAATGACTTATCAGCATTGGTGCATCTTTGTTCTCCCAGTCCTGGGCTAAGCAGAGTGTAGGAGGGGGATATCTGACCCCAGGAGCACGCCCCATGCTCCAGCCGAGGCTAAGAAAGCGTGCTCCCCCTGCACAGTTGCCCCGTCCCGGGCTAAGCAGAGTGTAGGAGGGGAATATCTGACCCCAGGAGCACGCCCCATGCTCCAGCCCATGCGAAGAAAGCATGCTCCCCCTGCAAAGACGCCCAGTCCTGGGCTAAGCAGAGTGTAGGAGGGGGGATATCTGACCCCAGGAGCACACCCCATGCTCCAGCCGAGGCTAAGAAAGCGTGCTCCCAACCCCCCTGCACAGACACCCTGTCCTGAGCTAAGCAGAGTGTAGGAGGAGGGATATCAGACCCCAGGAGCATGCCCCATGCTCCAGCCGAGGCTAAGAAAGCATGCTCCCCCTGCACAGACGCCCAGTCCTGGGCCAAGCAGAGTATAGGAGGGGGATATCTGACACCAGGAGCACGTCCCATGCTCCAGCCGAGGCTAAGAAAGCGTGCTCCCCCTGCACAGACGCCCAGTCCTAGGCTAAGCAGAGTGTAGGAGGGGGGATATCTGATCCCAGGAGCACACCCCATGCTCCAGCCGAGGCTAAGAAAGCGTACTCCCCCTGCACAGACGCCCAGTCCTGGGCTAAGCAGAGTGTAGGAGGGGGGATATCTGACCCCAGGAGCACACCCCATGCTCCAGCCGAGGCTAAGAAAGCGTACTCCCAACCCCCCTGCCCAGACACCCTGTCCTGAGCTAAACAGAGTGTGGGATGTTTAACCGCAGCAGCAGGACTGATGCTCCAGCTGGTACTAAGAGAGCGTACTCCCCCTGCACAGATGCCCAGTCCCGGGCTAAGCAGAGTGTAGGAGGGGGATATCTGACCCCAGGAGCACGCCCCATGCTCTAGCCGAGGCTAAGAAAGCGTGTTCCCCCTGCACAGACGCCCAGTCCCGGGCTAAGCAGAGTGTAGGAGGGGGATGTCTGACCCCAGGAGCACGCCCCATGCTCCAGCCGAGGCTAAGAAAGCATGCTCCCCCTGCACAGACGCCCAGTCCTGGGCTAAGCAAAGTTTAGGACGGGGGATATCTGACCCCAGGAGCACACCCCATGCTCCAGCCGAGGCTAAGAAAGCGTACTCCCAACCCCCCTGCACAGACACCCTGTCCTGAGCTAAGCAGAGTGTAGGAGGGGGATATCTGACCCCAGGAGCACGCCCCATGCTCCAGCCGAGGCTAAGAAAGCGTGCTCCCCCTGCACAGACACCCAGTCCCGGGCTAAGCAGAGTGTAGGAGGGGGATATCTGACCCCAGGAGCACGCCCCATGCTCCAGCCGAGGCTAAGAAAGCGTGCTCCCCCTGCACAGACGCCCTGTCCTGAGCTAAGCAGAGTGTGGGATGTATAACTGCAGCACCAGGACTGATGCTCCAGCTAGTACCAAGAAAGCATACTCCCCCTGCACAGATGCCCAGTCCCGGGCTAAGCAGAGTGTAGGAGGGGTATATCTGACCCCAGGAGCACGCCCCATGCTCCAGCCGAGGCTAAGAAAGCGTGCTCCCCCTGCACAGACGCCCTGTCCTGAGCTAAGCAGAGTGTGGGATGTATAACTGCAGCAGCAGGACTGATGCTCCAGCTAGTACTAAGAAAGCATACTCCCCCTGCACAGATGCCCAGCCCTGGGCTAAGCAGAGTGTAGGAGGGGGGATATCGGACTGCAGCAGCATGACTGAGGCTCGAGCATACTCCCCCTGCGCAGAAACCCAGTGTACAGACAGCGGTGGCGGACGGGCCTCTGCACCTTGGGAGACTGGAGAGTCCTTGCCTTTCAAGTCTTCTGTGAAAATGTATGCTTTCCGTAAAATGTCATCCACTGAAAGCGCCACAAGGCGCCCAAAGCAAACTGGGTCTGTTAGCAGTGTCACTGACAGGCCAGGCTTTCGGAGAAGCAAGTTAGCGTGCTGTGCAGCCCGGGCGAGCAGAGAGCGAGGCCCCTGGACCCCTGCCCTGGGCTGCTGAGGCGATGCAGCAGTGCCAGATGTCAGCACTGGGTGCGCAGGTCTGATAGTGGTGGAGGCAAGACTCGTATATGGATGCAGTGCTGAAGCCTTAGAATAAAGGGGGCGAGCAAAGAGCGAGGCCCCTGGACCCGCTCCCTAGGCTGCTGAGTCGATGCAAGCAACGGTGCCAGATGTTTGCACTGTATGCAGTGCTTTAAATGGACCGGTACTCACCGGTACGGAGTACCGGCACTTTTTAATTTTCGCTTCTTGAGTACCGGAACCTCTCCTAGGACAAGGAGAGTACCGGTACTCATGGGGGGCCTTGACACAGGTGGTACGCTTCATTTACTCGTGCCTCGGCAGCACTTTTCAAGGACCCGTGCTGCTTCTGCAATCCTGAGCTGAGTTGCACAGCCTGGAGCGCCAGAACAGCAGCTCTTCTCAACTTGACACAGCAATCTTGTTGTGCTTCTCCAGAACTCTTCCAGTATCCTTGGGTGGCTGATGGGTGTTTGTTAACCATTTGATCCTGCACAGTAGGAGTTGAGAGTCCATCCTAAAACTAATGGAGAGGGTATGGGGCGCATTCGTCAGGGCAGTACAGCTTTTTAGCATACCATTGTTTTAAATTTCTGAAAATGCTAGTTCATCAGCAATTCAAATGAAGCATTTTTACTTGAATGTAAATCCCTGGCCTTGCTGCCCATTTTACGATTACCCTCAAACAAAAAAACACTTGAAAGGCAACACAATTTTTTTTTTACTTTGGTGCATTTAAACCGCTTGTTTTGTATGGGAAACCATGTTTAACCCAAATGCAACAGACAGCTCCATGGAATGCTTTAGACTTTTAGACAGTTATGGATTTTAGCTGGTAATGCTTTTGCATGCTGGGACTCTTAGTTCTCTTTTCTCATTATAAGTAAGGGTTTCTAAAAATTCCAGCATGCAAAGCTTTGATGGCAAAATTCAGAGACGGTTTTGAACATACCCTTAGTATTATTATTAGGGCCATAACCATAGGACAGAAACTTCAGATTATTTAACTTTGCACTTGGATTTCTTGCATATGAAGCTTGGAAAGGCTGAAAACCTAGCCCAGCCCTGGCTCCGCCCCTAGTCCCGCCCCACACTCCACCCCCTAGTCCACCTCTCTTTTTGGTGAGTACCTGCACTTATTTTTAGGTCGAGCCTAGAACAAGCGCATTTGAATACCTGGGTGTCGAACTCAATGCCAAGGGCACCTCACCCATCAAATTCCACACCCTCTACCATCCCCCTGGAGAGCGTACCCTTTTCCCCGAAGAAATAACAGACCTAATAATACGGTTCTCCTTGACAGACACTAAAGACGTGTTCCTGGGTGACCTCAATATCCACTGGAACGACCCAGAAGACTCCACTGCCCAGAACCTATCCAACCTACTTGAAATATATAACCTCAAACAACTCTGCAATAAACCAACTCACATCAAAGGTGCAACACTGGATGCGATCCTTACCAACAATGATCTGGTCTCTCTGAGAGCGATTTCTCCCATTGACTGGTCCGACCACTACCTCGTTCTGTTCAAGATTGATGCACTTGTCTTCCACCAACCTATTCGTGATGACAAACCTAAACACTGGACCAGAAATATCAAAGCAATCCCTTTATCCGAACTCGAATCCAGGATTCATGCCCAACTTCTACTCCAACCCTCATCGACGGCCGATGACCTCACTACACACTTTAACTCAAAAATGACAGAGGTTCTAGACCAAGTAGCTCCTCTCAAACTCAAACAATTGAGGCGAACCAAATCTAAACCCTGGTTTAACGTGGATCTGAATGAGGAAAGGCATCAACTCAGACAAACGGAAAGGTCTTGGAGACTAAACCCCTCGACCTTACACCTAGCGCAACTTAAATCTGCTCGGCAAGCATACAAAAAATACATTTTCAGTGAAAAGGCGTCTTTCTTCCGCAGCCAACTATATCTGGCAAAAAAACAGACCGAGAGAACTCTTCAACATTGTCAAAAGCCAAACTAACTGCACTCCCTCTCAAGAAATAAAAGCCACCAATGAGCGTTGTGAAGAAATTGCCACCTTCTTCACTAATAAAGTCTCGAAAATTGATCAATCCTTCATCCAAACCTCTAACCCTCCTTCCCTCTTAACCTGCCCCACTCTAACCACCCCTGATCATTCAGAAATAGTTCTTACCAAGGACAATCAGGTCTGCCTCTAGCTAAAAAACTATGCGCATTGGTCCGACTTTGAGCTAATGTCGGAAAATGAGGTTTTCAGTATTATTTCTAACCTAAAACATTCCTCCCACATTATGGACCCCATCCCATCCACAATCATAAAAGAACTTAACCACACCATTTCCTCTTTCTGGACAAAAATCATCAACGCCTCTCTCACCTCAGGCTGTGTCCCAGACTCCCTTCACCTTGGACAAATCACACCCATTCTCAAAAAACCAGGGGCCGACCCTACTGATCTCAACAACCTCAGACCTATCTCCAACCTCCCATTCCTTGCAAAAACATTGGAGAAATGCATTCTCCACCAACTCAACAAACACATTGATGAGTTCAACCTCCTCGACACCTTTCAATCAGGATTCAGGAAAGGCTGTAGCACGGAAACAGCTATGCTCAACGTTTCTGACGATATTCACAAGGCGTTAGATGAAGGTGATGCCTGCCTACTCATCCTTATTGACCTATCTGCGGCATTCGACACAGTAAATCATCCAGCGCTTCTGGAGACCATGTCGAAGCGCTCCGGCATCAATGGCACAGTACTAAAATGGTTCACCTCCTTCCTTCAACACCGCTCGCAACAAATTAAAATCAACTCCTGTCTCTCGAAGCCAACAAAAGTCACACTTGGGGTCCCGCAAGGCTCGATCCTCTCCCCGGCCCTCTTCAATCTTTTCATGGAGCCCCTCACAATCATCTTGAAAAAAGCTGGAGTGAATTACCACCTTTACGCTGATGACACCCAAATCTATTTCAAAATCAAGTCTCCCAGCGACATCCAACACCTCAATGCCACTCTAACCGAGATCCAAACTTGGTTCAACGCTAACCACTTAAAACTCAATCCAGATAAAACAGAACTAATCCTATTCTCTCCAAAAAGCAACCATCGTCCAATCCAAGAGTGGCTAAAGAATCTGGTCGCCCTAAACTGCCCCATCATCCTATCCGACTCAGTTAAGTTTCTAGGCTTCACCCTTGACAAGAACTTATCTTTGGAGGCCCACATCAAAAACTCTGCAAAAAGTGCTCTTTTCTCTCTAAAACACCTCAAGAAATTGAAACCTTTTCTTCCCCATGATGACCTCAAGTCAGTAGTCCAATCCCTAGTTCTCTCTAAAATAGACTACGGGAACGCCACCCTAACTGGGACTCCAAAAGCTCACCTAGCCCCTTTAAGGGCAGTGTTGAACATGGCCGCTCGACTCATATCTGGAGTAAAAAGATTTGATCACATCACTCCAGCTCTCAACTCCCTCAACTGGCTTCCCATGGAAGGGAGGTGTATTTACAAACTGGCCTGCATCACACACGAAACCCTTCACTCTCTGGCCCCTAACTACCTGAACAACAAACTGATAAGAGCAGGTCAATCCAGATTGCTGAGAAGCTCCAACTCACTCCTTCTTATTCCTCTGAAACTGAAAAAGAAAACCACACAATACCGATCGTTCTCTGGCAACGCTCCCAGGATGTGGAATGCTCTCCCTAGAGTCCTCAGATGCAACCCCTCCTTCTCCTGTTTCAAAAGGGACCTGAAAATCCATCTCCTTAACAAATACTTTCCTGACCAACGTCAACTAACCTAGACTTTAATATCTGAGTTTTCTCCTCTCTCTTGACATTCAAGGATAGTTGGCGACCAGACTGTGTTAACCACCTTATCTTCCATGCTGTCTTTTTTTTATCCCTGGTTTTGCTTCCTTTCTGCCTGCCTACTATGTAATGCAATTTCTGTCTGTTTTTCTTACAGTATGTATGTAAAGCGCTCTGATACCTACGGGTCAAGCTAGCTCTATATAAAACTTTTAAAATAAAAAATAAATAAATAAAAATAAAATAATGCTCTAACCCACTGAGCTCTGTCATCTTTTGGGTCAAGGAGTGTCGCAGCTAACTGCTCCCTGGGGCAGGGTATAGTGCTGCTCGTGCTCCATGATCTTCACTCCAGGGGCGGGGAAAGTTACAGCTCCTTTTCTTAAAATGGGCAAAAATGTCTCTTCTTGACTCCAGCTTTATTAGGGGCAGGGCATGTCACAGCTCTATGACCTTCTTCTGGTAGGGAACTTCGCCGCCGCTTTATGACCGCTCTTCCAGGGGCATGTCATAGCTCTATGACCCTCTGGTAGGGAATGTCTACGCCGCTTCATGACCGCCCTTCCAGGGGCAGGGCATGTCACAGCTCTTTGACCCTCTGGTAGGGAATGTCTACGCCGCTTCATGACCGCCCTTCCAGGGGCAGGGCATGTCACTGCTCTATGACCCTCTGGTAGGGAATGTCTATGCCGCTTCATGACCGCTCTTCCAGGGGCAGGGCGTGTCACAGCTCTATGACCCTCTGGTAGGGAATGTCTACGCCGCTTCATGACCGCCCTTCCAGGGGCAGGGCGTGTCACAGCTCTATGACCCTCTGGTAGGGAATGTCTACGCCGCTTCATGACTGCCCTTCCAGGGGCAGGAAATGTCACAGCTCAATGACCTTCGACGCTCATGGATTGTCACAGCCAAGTGTGCCTGTCACTGTGTGCAGTCTACAGCAGTTTCTGTCTGTCAGATCGAAAGCTCCTTTAGTGGCGTGGATTGATGGGCCGGCTAATCTGAGAGTTATTCGACACTAATAGGCAAGGTGCGCTTGGACCGCGTTGGAGCAGATGTTTTAGGCCAATTAGCGGTTGTTTCCTGAGAGGAATCCTGTTTACTGCTACAACATGCCAGGTGCATGTGAGTGTGTGAGGAGGGGGTTTCTGAGCCCCGTGAGAGGGGGCAAGCGGCCTGCTTCATGGTCACGCTTGAGTTTATTTATGTAGTCATTACGGTTGTAGCATCACCTTGTGTGATATCACAGGAGGTGATATCACAGGAAATGACATCACAGCGTGTAACATCGCATTTTGACATCACAAAAAGTGGCAACACAACCCATGATCTCACAGGAAGTGACATCAGATCTTAAGCTTTCACATATGTTTAGCAGGTCTATCATGAGTACATTTGAGCGCATTACAATATTTAACAAATTCGATTTTGCATTGAGTTTGTGGCAAAATATTGGAGCAACCTCGATACAAAGTCCGGGCCTCAGCTCATACATTTTTTTTAAACCTTGTCACAAAGAAATTGGCAACAAGGAGAAATGTAGCAGTAAATCTGTTCTGCTCAATTGGTTGCAATGTCTGTATTTTAAAATATCTTATGGGGTTAAGGCACCTGCTGCAGAGATTTATTTTCTGCCAGCTAAATCTCAGGGAGTAATAATAATGGTAAATTAACTCTGGAGGGTATGGTATTTGCTGGAGAGATCTGCGTTTTGCCTAATCTTATATTTGAATCAAACTTGCATAGAGGGTTAATATTTCTCCTGCAAAGGAACTCAATGTAGCCCGCAGAAGACAGATTTTTATTTTATGTAAATGGGTAAGTGGGTTACAGCTCTTGAGAGAGATCCTTTTGTTACTAGCAGTACATCAATTGTAATCATTCTAATATAACACAGGGAGGTATGAAGGACATGTGGCTCCTACACCTTGTAAACCTGACTTTCTTATGTCACACATCCTTTATATTGCTGTACACACATATGATTTATTGTCAATGTGTAATCTGTATGTGTGATGTAAATCGCTTGGACACCCTGCATTGGGATGAGTAGTGCTAAAGCGCTATAAAAGAAATAAAACAAAATAGTGGTATTTAAAATGTTGTTTGTGTAAATACAGGGGCGACCGACGCATCTGACATTCTTACAGCGTATGCATATCACTTATATACAGGGACTGAACAAATTCAAAAGCATTTCTCTCTTAAGTATCTGTGAAGTGATAAGATGTGAGCCTTTGTTTCTCCTCCAGTGCATCTAGGTGTGAGGTTCCCCACAGCTACCAGTCAGGATACAGCAAAAAACAGAGTCCTTATGGCCCCTTTACTTCAGCTTTTGTTTGGGCAAAGCTGGAATCTGATAAGCCCCGTCCCCAGCTGAAAGTGTCCCGGTGTCAGAAAATTACACTGGGATGAGTTCAGAATGTTTTCGTGAATTCCATGAGAATTTGGAAAGGAACGTGGCACTCCGCTGAAAGTGGCCAGCTTTGCGACAGGGTAGACAACGCCTGCTCTCTGGAAATAGTGAGTAGACGGTGTCTACCCTCGACTTGATCCCTTGTTTCCTGCCTCATAGGGAGGGTGCTGTGTCTTCTATGGCTTAATATCTGCTTTTCTTTTTTAGGCCCCTCCTTTAGGGCTGGAGCTGCATTCCGTCTAGGCACTTTTTGGCTAACTAGTGAACAAACATAACAACAGTGGAAACAGCTTAAGACTGGTTGCAACTCGATGTAAATGACTGTCTTTTGTATATTGGTACTTAGTATTGGTTAAATGGAGGGCAGTGACTGAAATCATGTATATAGGTCTGTGCTTGGAGGCATGTACGGAGGTCTGAGGTTGGAAGCATGAATGAAGGTCTGTGACTAAAGCATGTACTGATGTCCATGACTGTAAGCATATATGGAAGTCTGTGTCTGGAAGCATGTACAGAGGTCTGTGGCTGGAAGCATGTAAGGAGGCAAGTAGCCGGGAAGAGTGTATGCAGGTCTGTGGCTGGAAGCATGTACAGAGGCATGTGACCAGAAGCATGTATGGAGGCATGTGGCTAGAAGTGTGTATTTTTTGCAGCTTTCTCTGCATGGTGCATGGCCTTTAAATATGATTAGCTTTCTCCACCAAATGGTATGGTCCAGTTGAATCCATTTAGGGCCCTGCCTTGCAGCCTGGATTTGTTTACATTGTAGCATGCCAGTGAGGTTTTTGGGCAGTCCAGTGTAGGCCACATAGTTAAAAGATGGTCAGAAAGGGCTCTTGAATCCTGGCATTTGGACAGGCATTCGTGCCTATCTAGAGATAGAGGCTATGTGAAGAAAATTATTTATCATTTACTTTTACGCTCAATAGAAATATTTCAGTGTTTCCTCCTCTGAATGAAAGTCCCTCATCCTTGAACAAATATGGATTGGACATTCCCTAATATTAGGTTGATTCACAGCTTTATTTACAAGCAGACGTGAATTTGAGTGTTGTTCATGTACATCTGGAGTAGTATATCCTGTTGTTAAATGACATTATCTATTAGGTGTGTAAGTACTTATATATATATGTTGCAGTGAAATCAGTTATGGTCATGCACCCGGAGAACGGCGATACTAAGGCATTCCTTCTAGTGGACTCAGTAGACCCTATTCATACAAGGATCCTACTATCCAACTCCAGACTGTACCCTGCTTCTCGTCCAGTGTTTTTACTCTTTGAAGAAGGATAAAGTGATCAACTATGTCCAATGCCCTACATGTGCCAGTGCTGCCTGTTGGTCTTCTTCAAGGGTAATGCGAGACCCTCCCTGATGTCAGCCACCATCACTTCTCCATCTTTTCTCTAAGATCCAGTGTGTTCCCAGTACCATTGCTTGTGCCATCTCAAGGTCCTGAATCCTGAATGGAAGTCGAGGGGTAGCTTGTGTTATGTCACACACATTGTCTTGTGAACTCCGTTTGGAGATTTCTACTGTGGTAGGGAACATAGGAAAAAGTACACTATATGAAATGAGTTCTTTCTGCACTAAGGGCGTATAAAGTGATGTAGCTCAGATTTCATCTGGATTCAGGCATTGCTTTAGTTTTGCGTTTCAGACAGACTGCATTTAAATTGGCAGGCAGATTTTGGTGCAAGTGAAAAACACCTGGTACATGAAACATGAAATGAGGCCTAGTCAAATGCTTTTTAAAAGGGGTACTTTTGGTGCATTCAAAGTGAAAGACATGAAATGAGGCCTGGTAAATGCTTTCAGTCTGAAACGTTTGTGCTGAATTAACATGTGTTTTTGCAGTGTAGAGAAACTCGTGATTGCAGTTTCCTATTTAGCTTTAAAGATAATCATGGAATGTGTTCTCTCTTCCCAGCTCCTTTCCATGTAATCTACACTCCCTGTTCCTGTCTTAAGAGACTTTGGATTTGTTGCATATTTAGACAATGCATATCAATCAATCAATCAATCAATCAATCAATCAATCAATATATTTGTAAAGCGCGCTACTCACCCGGAGGGTCTCAAGGCGCTAGGGGAAGGGGGGTCCGCTACTGCTCGAACAGCCAGGTCTTGAGATGCTTCCTGAAGGAGAGGTGGTCTTGGGTAAGACGGAGGTGGATGGGGAGGGAGTTCCATGTCTTGGCTGCCAGGTAGGAGAAGGATCTTCCTCCCATGGTGGTTCTTCAAATGCGTGGAACGGCGGCGAGGGCGTGGCTGGCCGATCGTAGCTGGCGGGCGGGAGTGTAGAAGGTCAGGCGGTTGTTGAGGTACCTGGGGCCCAGGTCGTGGAGGGCTTTGTGTGCGTGGGTGAGGAGTCGGAACGTGAATCTCTTGCTGACGGGGAGCCAGTGAAGGTCTTTCAGGTGTCTGGAGATGTGGCTGTGTCGGGGAATGTCCAGGATGAGTCGTGCGGAGGCGTTCTGGATGCGTTGGAGTCTTTTCTGTAGTTTGGCTGCGGTTCCGGTGAAGAGGGTGTTACCGTAGTCCAAACGGCTGGTGACGAGTGCCTGGGTGACCGTCTTCCTGGTTTTGGTGGGGATCCATCGGAAGATCTTTCGGAGCATGCGTAGGATGTTGAAGCATGATGATGAGACGGTGTTGACTTGTCTGGTCATCGAGAAGGAGGAGTCCAGGATGAAGCCCAGGTTGCGTGCGTGGTTCGTTGGTTTGGGTGCGCTGCCCAGGGCAGGGGGCCACCAGGAATCGTCCCAGGCAGAGGGTGATGATCCGAGGATGAGGACTTCCGTTTTGTCTGAGTTCAGTTTCAGCCGGCTGATCGTCATTCACTCGGCTACGTTTTTCATCCCTTCGTGTAGGTTGGTTCTGGTGGTGGCTGGGTCATTGGTGAGGGAGAGGATCAGCTGGGTGTCGTCGGCGTAGGAGATGATGTTGAGGTTGTGTTGGCGTGCGATGGCTGCGAGGGGGCTCATGTAGACGTTGAAGAGGGTGGGGCTGAGTGATGATCCTTGTGGTACGCCGCAGATGACTTCGGTGGCCTCGGATCTGAACGGGGGGAGGCGGACTCTCTGGGTTCTTCCAGCGAGGAATGAGATGATCCGCTCCAGGGCCTTCTCTTGGATTCTGATGTTGTGGAGGCGCTGCACCAGGGTGCGGTGGCAGACAGTATCGAATGCTGCGGAGAGGTCTAGGAGGATGAGGGCCGCTGTTTCCCCGTTGTCGAGCAAGGTTCGGATGTCATCAGTGGCTGCGATGAGGGCGGTCTCGGTGCTGTGGTTGGCTCTGAAGCCAGACTGAGAGTGGTCGAGGGATCCGTTCGTCTCGAGGAAGGTGGCAAGCTGTCTGTTGACGGTCTTCTCGATGACTTTGGCAGGAAACGGGAGGAGCGAGATGGGGCGGTAGTCCTTGAGGTCGGTGGGGTCTGCTGATGGTTTCTTCAGGAGGGCGCTGAGTTCGGCATGCTTCCAGCTCTCCGGGAAGTTGGCGGTGTTGAAGGAGCAGTTGATGATGTCCCGGAGTTGGGGTGCGATGACGGAGTTGGCCTTGTTGACGACGTGGTGGGGGCATGGGTCGGTTGGTGATCCGGAGTGGATGGTGTTCATCGTGCGGATGGTGTCTTCGGTGCTGACCGGGGTCCAGGCGCGGAGGGTGGTGGTGGGGGGCGTCGGTTCAGTGGTTGGGTGTGTGGTCTGTGCTCCGGAGCTGTTGTGTATGTCGGCGATCTAGCGGTGAAAGAACGAGGCCATTGAGTCGCAGAGGTCTTGTGAGGGAGTGATGTTGTTGTTTTCGGCGCTGGGGTTGGAGAGCTCTTTGACGATGTTGAATAGTTCCTTGCTGTTGTGTGCGTTGTTGTCTAGTCGTTCCTTGAATGCTGTCCTCTTGGTGGTGTGGATCAGCTGGTGGTGTTTGCGGGAGGCGTGCTTGAGGGCGTTCATGTTGTCTGTAGTCGGGTTTTTTCGCCAGGCTTTCTCGAGGGTGCGGCAGTTCTTCTTGGAGCTTATGAGGTCGTCGTTGAACCAGGGGGCTGTCTTGCTTTTGGTCCTGTTGGGATGGTTTTTCAGGAGTGCGAGGTCGTTGGCGCAGTTGGTGATCCACTGTGAGAGGTTGTTGGCTGCTTGGTTGGGGTCCATTGAGCTGGCGGGAGGGTTCTGGCTCAGTGCTGTGGAGAGCTGGTCAGTGGTGATCTTGTTCCAGCTCCTGCGGGGAACCTGTTGCTGGTGGTGGCGAGTCGTGGTTCTTCTGAAGCTGAAGTGGACGCAGCTGTGGTCTGTCCAGTGGAGTCCGGTGGAGTGGCTGAAGGAGATGTGCTTGCTGGAGGAGGAGACTGGGTCAAGCGTGTGTCCGGCGTAATGTGTGGGGGTGTTCACCAGTTGCTTGAGTCTGAGGTTGGCGAGGTTGTCCAGCAGGGTGGTGGTGTTGTTGTCGTTGTTGTTCTCCAGGTGGAAGTTGAGGTCCCCTAGGAGGATGTAGTCAGCGGAGGGGAGGGCGTGGGGGCTGATGAAGTCAGCGATGTCTTCACTGAATTGTGTGCGCGGTCCTGGGGGTCTGTAGATGAGGGTGCCTCTGAGTGTGGTCTTGGGGTCGGTGTGAATCTGGAAGTGAAGATGTTCGGCGGCTGTGAGGGTGTCGTCGGAGTTGGTCGTGATGCGGATGGTGTTTTTGTGGACGATTGCGATGCCTCCTCCTGTCTGGTTGGCGCGGTCCCTCCGGGTGATCTTGTATCCGTCCGGGATGTCGATGGCGATGTCGGGCGCTGAGGAGGCGTTCATCCAAGTTTCCGTGAGGGAGGCGACGTCTGGGGATGTGGTGTCGAGCAGGTTCCAGAGTTCCACTGCGTGTCTGTGGACGGAGCGGGTGTTGAGCAGGATGCACTTCAGGCGGTTGTTGTTGGTGCTTGGCTTGGCGGGTGCGGTACGGGTCCGTATGCAGGAGAACTTGCATATTCAGTTCATAACACATCTTTTTATAATGTGTATTAAGTAATGCACCAAGATTACACGTGGGGCAAGAGTATTTTGCATGAAAAGCTATCTAAAACATTAGAGCATGTTGCTATAAGTATGTATTAACTGCTTGCGCTTTGAACATTTTCACAGGTGCATGTTTTATGCTATGTTGGACATTACACATTTTTGCATGTTGTGCACAAATAATAGAAAAGCTGCTTTAAACTAATAGCTTTTGCTAGGTAATACCTAATACAAGGTATAAGTATGGGGGAGGTAAACATAATGGATTTTATTTCATAAATTAATACTTTTTTTGTGTTTGTTTTGTTTTTGGCCTACCGTAAAATGTCTGCCTGGGAATCCAGCATGGCTGAGAATTGTGCTGAATGAGAAACACATGCACAGAACCAGCTACATTCTGCCAAGTGCCTTAAGTGAAGAGACAAAGGGGTCAAGGCCACAGTGAACTGTAAATTCTTGTTATTGTGCCAATGTACCAGTGTTTGTTCGAAGTAGCCTTCCTGCGTGCGATGTGAAAGGAAGGAGGAAATGGACTGATACATTTTCTGCCTTAATGTTGCATATTTGTATAATTATTAATGGTGAAACAATCAGACTGTATTAAACATTAACGCTTCCTTTGTTAAAACTGGTATGGGTTGGATTTGCAATGAGAACAGGATGGTGAGACCCTCATGTCATCTATGGTAACCAATCACAGTGCGAGTTTTTTCGGAAACTGCAACATTATTAGTGTAGTCAACCAAGAATTAGAGTATAAATAATGACTTCTTTGGAGGCGTGTTAGCTTTAGGGGCTTTAGAGGCTTTCGAAGCTTTAGGGGGCGTGTGAGCTTTTTGGGACTAGAAGAGATAGGAGGAGGAGAGGAGAGGGAGCAGATGGAGGCCAGACATCGTATGGGTAAGGCACGTGAACGTCGCGGGTGCAGCCTGGGAGGAGATTGCGTCCGAGGAGAGACAGAGGGAGGTGGGGTCTTTGCTCATATTTTCCAGAGAGTCCTTGCACGTCATATTTTTGGCAAGGCAGATCACATTCCTGTGCGGTCTGTGAAGGAGGGGCCTTTTCAGGAGCAGCCTCTCTCTGTGAAGCACAGAGACGCAGATGAACAGACCAGGGCAGAGAATGCAGCTGATAGAAAGTGTTTAGATTTAGATGCTAAAACTCAAAGGGCCCGATCCTAAACTTACTACCATTTTGTATTCACAGAAGGCACTTACTCATTTCGGTATTCACAGAAGTTAGGAGTCCTAACTTTAGGACTCCTAAATGCCTTTTGTGAATACCGAATGTCTTAAAATTAGGATTTTTTTTAGTTTAGTAGTAGTATAGTTAGGACTCCTAACTTTAGGACTCCTAAATGCCGTCTGTGAATACCGAAAGTCTTAAAATTAGGATTCTTCTCAATTTAGTAGTAGTAAAATTAGGACTCCTAACTTTAGGACTCCTAAATGCCTTCTGTGAATACCGAAAGCCTTTAAATTAGGATTTTTCTCAGTTTAGTAGTTGTATAGTTAGGACTCCTAACTTTAGGTCTCCTAAACTGAGAAAAATCCTAATTTTAAGACTTTCGGTATTCACAGAAGGCATTTAGGAGTCCTAAAGTTAGGACTCCTAACTTCTGTGAATACCGAAGTGAGTAAGTGTCTTCTGTGAATACCAAAATGGTAGTAAGTTTAGGATTTTGCCTTATGTTAGTTCTGTGAATCGGGACCTAAGTTTATGCTTTGACTAATTATCTAGTTTTGAAAAGATTTATGTGTCTTATGCATTTATTTCTCTGTATGGGAGATTTTTGCCAATTATTAATTATTGATTAGCCTTGCAAACTCACTCTTGAATTATTTTTTTCCTGAAACTCTTTAAAGAGTTCTGACTAACATAGAATTAGGGGTTTTCCCTCCTGTATGCAACCTATAATATGTTTGTATTAATTGTATTTTTCCTATTTTCAATTCTGTAACCTGATTGATATTTGACTAAATGAACAAAGGGTCAGAGAACTTTAACTTTTAACTAGAAAATAAAACCATTTAAAAATACTCACAACTCTCTTTATTGACTTAAAAATGTATTGCATTTTTGTTTTTTCATGTTTATGTAAAGTCTCCTGAAGGTAATAAACAGTGGCAAGGATCCAGTACCTTTACAGCGGTAAATTAGAGGTAAATGAGGTTTTGCATTTAGAAATTGCGGTGAAATTACCGCTGCATCAGAAGGAAGCATATGATATTAGGGTCTGTGTAGTGAAAAGCTCTCAGACAGAACATATTTTCACCCTGTGGGTGTCTTCTTCAATAACTGTCTCAACTCTCTGGGATTCTTCCCCAACAAGTTTTCACCCTCATTCAAATGTTATCCCTTTTGTTGTGTCACCCTTCAGGTGTTATTTTGCAACACGTTTATCACCCCATGGGCATTTTTTGCCGTCAAGCCTCACCTATGGGTATTCAACCCAAAAATGTTGTTACCTTACAGCCATTTATCCCCAAAATGTATCTCAGGTGATCGTCGCTATACGTCTCACCCCAAGGAATTTCTCCCCAACTGTTGTCCTGTTTCATGTGTAGTCTTCACACATGTTCATTTCATATGCATGGAAGGAATGTCCATCCTTACGTGTGTCTGCTCCCAAGACATGTCTTACCCCTCTGACATTCATTTCCAAGTCTTATTCCTAGCAGGAGTCTTCTTAAATCCTAGTTCCTCCAAACATTTGTGACACTCCACAAATGTCCTACTCTAATGAGTGTGTCATCCCTCAGGAGTTCTTCCCTCTGTGAATCCACAGTGGGTCTTCATTTGTTGTGACTGCGCAAATTTATTGAGGACTTAGCTTCATTTACTCTTTAAGCCCCAGCAATGAATAGACTTGGAATGTCAATCATTGAACGCAGGGCTGGCTTTAGGGAAGTGGGACTGGTGTGCTGGCCTGGGGAGGAGGGGGCTGACCTCAGCGGGGCGCTATGTTTAGCAATAACTTACCATTCAAAAACACCTGCTGCAGAGTTCTTTGTGCCTCCAGCTTTCAGGAAGCAATAAAAATGTCAAGATATATATTGTGATTATTGTTCCTGCTGGAGAAAGAAATTGAGTTTTGTCTAGTGGTAGTTTTGACTCACCATAAAGTAGTACAGAGGGTTAATGTGCCTGTTGTAGAGAACAGATACATTACAGATCACAGATCTGTATTTTATGGGGATAGCTGAGTGGATTACTGATTTTGTCACAGGGAAGCTATTGTTACTATAGTTCATAAGATACTACTATAATGTAGAACAGTGACTGTTATGAAATGTCATCAAAAACCTGCATGCAACTGCAAAAAAGGGGTTATATTATGCTTTTTTTCCCCAGTCTTTTGTTATCTATTCCTAATGTTACCGGTAAAAAAATGGTTTGGGTAGGTATACATTCTTATTAGTAATGACAATCTATACCAGTGCTTTAAAACAAATTAAGGTGCCGATCACGATCCTGCAAAAACCGGGTACGAACCGTCGGACGGAGCATATTCTCCGTCCGACGCGTACCCAGTCATCAAAATATACAAACATGGAATTACGATTCGCACGGAAACTCAATTTCCGTACGAATCGTACAAAACCCCGACCGACGAAAATAAACATACAAATGCGATCCGGGAAAGCGCCGACGTGACGTCGGGACGCACGCAGCCTGCCATTCACGAACCAGGAATTACGATTCGCACCGACGTCATCCCGCACGGACAATATTTTCCGGCTGCCAAAAACTGCCGGGAAATCAGGACGACGCGAACAAGGAGGACCTGTACGCGACGGACAGACATGGACCCGAACTTACGTGTCATCCCTGCCCTCATAGCAGTCGACCTCCTCTACAGGTTCCGACGCAGATGCCGCAGAAGGTCAGAACAACTAAGGGAGGGGGGGAAGGGGGGGGCAGGACCAGGGGCAGGCCACAAAACCACCACCAAAGTCACACAGCACACATGCCCTGGACATACCTGACCCCCATGCCCTGGTCACTACGAGGGGGTGAGGGCGTGTCCAGCAAAGCCAGCGTCCGCCACAACGGAAGTGCCTGACGACGTGAACCGGCAACACAACTATACAGGTACGTCCCGTACCCACGCCTTAAGAGCGTGGGTACGAGTCGTACCACGCCCACACCTACGTCACCCCAACAATGGCGGGACGGCTGTACCCACGTGGCAAAGGCCTGGGTACGGCCCGCACAATCATCACATAGCGTGGGGACGCATATGTACGGACCGTACCCCACCCCCGTATGCATGGAGCATACCCCAACCCCAACAGTGTAAGTACGACCCGTACCCCCACCCGCGTACGTATGGAGTGTACCCCCCACCCCAACAGTGTAAGTACGACCCGTACTCCCACCCGCGTACGTATGAGCGTACCCCCCACCCCAACAGTGTAAGTATGACCCGTACCCTCACCTGCGTATGCATGGAGCGTACCCCCCACCCCAACAGTGTAAGTACGACCCGTACCCTCACCCCCGTATGTATGGAGCGTACCCCCACCGCAACAGTGTATGTACGACCCGTACCCTCACCCCCGTATGTATGGAGCGTACCCCCCACCCCAACAGTGTAAGTACGACCCGTACCCTCACCCGCGTACGTATGGAGCGTACCCCCACCCCAACCGTGTATGTACGGACCGTACCCCCACCCCAACAGTGTAAGTACGACCCGTACCCCCACCCGCGTACGTATGGAGCGTACCCCCACCCCAACAGTGTAAGTACAACCCGTACCCTCACCCGCGTATGCATGGAGCATACCCCCCACCCCAACAGTGTAAGTACGACCCGTACCCTCACCCCCGTACGTATGGAGCGTACCCCCACCACAACAGTGTATGTACGACCCGTACCCTCACCCCCGTACGTATACGTCCCACCCCAACAGTGTAAGTACGACCCGTACCCTCACCCGCGTACGTATACATCCCACCTCAACAGTGTAAGTACGACCCGTACCCTCACCCGCGTATGCATGGAGCGTACCCCAACAGTGTAAGTATGACCCGTACCCCCACCTCGTATGCATGGAGCGTACCTCAACCCCAACAGTGTATGTACGTACCGTACCACCACCCCAACAGTGTAAGTACGACCCGTACCCCACCCGTGTACGTATGGAGCGTACTCCCACCCCAACAGTGTAAGTACGACCCGTACCCCACCCACGTACGTATGGAGCCTACTCCCACCCCAACAGTGTAAGTACGAACCGTACCCCCATGGAGCGAACCCACACACGTGTATGTTCTAAGCGTACATATTGTGAAATAGGAGGGGTGTGTGCCTATCACTCCCAGCAGTGCCCAGACGCAGGAGGGGTGGGTGCCTATCACTCCCAGCAGTGCTCAGACACAGGAGGGGTGGGTGCAGAGTCCTCCCAGCAGTGCCCAGGCACAGGAGGGATGGGTGCCTATCACTCCCAGCAGTGCCCAGACACAGGAGGGGTGGGTGCCTATCACTCCCAGCAGTGCCCAGACAGAGGAGGGGTGTGTGCAGAGTCCTCCCAGCAGTGCCCAGACACAGGAGGGATGTGTGCAGAGTCCTCCCAGCAGTGCCCAGACAGAGGAGGGGTGGGTGCAGAGTCCTGCCAGCAGTGCCCAGGCACAGGAGGGGTGGGTGTAGAGTCCCCCCAGCAGTGCCCAGACGCAGGAGGGGTGGGTGTAGAGTCCCCCCAGCAGTGCCAAGACGCAGGAGGGGTGGGTGCCTATCACTCCCAGCCGTGCCCAGACACAGGAGGGGTGGGTGCAGAGTCCCCCCAGCAGTGCCCAGACGCGGGAGGGGTGGGTGCCTATCACTCCCAGCAGTGCCCAGACACAGGAGGGGTGTGTGCCTATCACTCCCAGCAGTGCCCAGACCCAGGAGGGGTGTGTGCAGAGTCCTCCCAGCAGTGCCCAGACACAGGAGGGGTGGGTGCCTATCACTCCCAGCAGTGCCCAGACGCAGGAGGGGTGGGTGCCTATCACTCCCAGCAGTGCCCAGACACAGGAGGGGTGTGTGCAGAGTCCTCCCAGCAGTGCCCAGACACAGGAGGGGTGTGTGCAGAGTCCTCCCAGCAGTGCCCAGTCACAAGAGGGGTGTGTGCCTAACACTCACAGCAGTGTCCATGAAACGCAAAGGGTGGAGTAGCCACAGATACCATGCCCACAAATTTCAGTCAGGTGCACAAAGACCCTGCAGTACATGTAACACATGTGTGCGAGGCTGGGAGTATACGCATGCATAGCGCAGAAAAGAAAACATGTCCACATGAAGTCATGTCAATAGTCCACATACACAAGTACAATGACTACCAAGGATGCCACGAATGATGCAGGTGGAGACATCGCTCAGCATGCATGTGCAAAGTTGAAGGAGTCCGTCACACACCCAGCTAATGTACACACAGCTCAGCGCTAAATATTGGGAACACCCTGCAGGGAAGATGTCAGGGTACACAGAGGAAGGAATACACCTTTGGACAATTTCACCATGCAGCAACTGCTTACATGAACACAGAAACCTAGCTAACACCGTGTGATGGCACACAGATCCCAGGGTCCCCCCTATGACCAGCACACTACTACATTTCCCACACACCCAACACATGAACAACACCCAAAACCATGTAGCAGCCCCACCAACAGCAATACCAGCAAAGCAGTAGTGTTCCAAGGGGAAAAAAAAATTTGCTTTATTCAGCATGAA
Source organism: Triturus cristatus (assembly GCF_964204655.1). Taxonomy (NCBI): domain Eukaryota; kingdom Metazoa; phylum Chordata; class Amphibia; order Caudata; family Salamandridae; genus Triturus; species Triturus cristatus. The sequence continues at coordinate 1,154,575,780 of NC_140584.1, forward strand.
CCAAAAAATCTTGTTTGTAGGAAGTCCAATATTTACAAAGCCCATAGGGCAGTCCAGAAGTCACAGCTGGATGGGGGACACAGTGGGATGCGTGTCCCGTAGCTTGCCTGCACAGTTACATTCCGTCGTCTTCCACAGGGGTGAGGGCATCATGTAGGGGGAAGAACCAGGCACCGCAGGGACAGGAGGGTGAAGGGTAGGCGTCGTGGGTGCAGGGATGGAGGACTCCACCACAGGGGGTGGGGCAGGGCCAAAGGCGGAGGCCAGGATCTCGCTGCACACCTTAGCAAGGTCCTCCAGGGAATCCCCTGCACCCGAAGGAACCACAGGCCCCAAGGAGGGGGGGGTCAGAGGGATGGGTCGCAGCGCCACTGGGGGAGGGTGTGGACGGAGGGGGGGGAATCAACCACCCTGACCGGGGACTTCCTTGACCGCTTGCGTGGTGGTTTCACTGTGGGGCTCAGGGACAGAGCGGCCATGAAGGAGTCTTTGGGGGAGATGTGGCCAGGAGAGCTGAGGGGAGGGGATTTGGAGGGAGTGGATTTGGTGGAATGCGGACTCCCACTCTGGCTGCGTGTCACACGTTTGCCCCCCGACCGAGTGGGTGTGCCTACTTCACCCTGTGTGTGCGTGTCAGGAGGTGTGCGGTGGACCTTCCCTGCTGGTGTGGTGCCTGTGTGTGTTGTGGTGGGTGCATGCTGACGTCTGGGTGTACGTGGGACAGGCATGGGAGTGGGAAGTGTGGATGGGGCAGGGGTAGGGGGTGGGACGTAGCACTGCAGGAGACCCACTGCTGCAGTCAGTGTTGAGTCTATCGACCTCAGCAAGCTGCGTTGGTCAGCCTGCGATGAATGAATGTCCTCCAAGTATGCCTCCATGTTGTTGAGGACCTGGCTGTGGCCATGGAGGACATTAAGGATCGCAGCCTGACCAATCTGCAACTGCCGCTGGATGTCCACAGACTCGGCATTGGCGGCAGCAGTGGAGACAGGGGTAGGGGGTGCGGTGCCTGGCAGGAAGGAGACATGTGGTGACCGGGCACGTTGGGAAGGGACACGAGCAAGTGGGAGGCGGCTGATGGCAATGGAGGGGGCGGGGTGCGATGTTGTGCCGCTGTCAGCTGCTGGTGCAGCCTCCGCCCACTCGGAGAGATCATCCTCGGACCCGTCAGCTTCATACTCTGTTGTGCCAGTCGACAGGTCCCCGGCTTCACTCTCCTCCGCCTCAGTCCCACTTGATGTGCCAGCCCCGATGTCACCGCTGGCACTGGTGCTCGGTCCCTCTGCTCCGTCTGTGCCCATGACTCCCTCCGTGTCCCCCGACGAAGCTGTGGGCAGGGTGAAGAGACAGAAATTAATCATACACCTGTATACATATGTCACATGAGTCCAATCTACATAGGTTACAGTGCATAGCATGAAACAAAAGAAGAGTTACATCTACAAAACAAGGTACATATGTAGGGCATGCAAGACACAGTTGTTTGACCCACCATGCCACTGAAAAACTATGGAGAGCATGACACAATAGCAAATGAGATGGAATGGAATTTTGACTGAGGAGCAAGGCCCTGGGGACAATCCAGCACTGCATCTGCACCACACAGCGTGGCAGGAAATAGGGATGAGCAGGGACCATATCCAGGAACAAGAGGCACATGCAGCATAGGTTATATTGAAAACATGCCCACCATGACTGGCTCACTGCACCTTGAGTGCATGTCCAGACAAACATCACACACTGGCCAGTCCTAGCAAGGAGATATCAGGTTGTGACATGAAGCCCATGCCCGCACCACCCACCCCCTACATGAGACAATTATTTGGAGACACAGGAAGCACTTACATCCCTTAGTCTGGGTGAAATACACATGGGATGCAACAATTCAAGATTGCACACAAAATACCCAAGGTGCGCCTGTCCAAATAATCATGTACAAATGGGCATCATCAGATGATTGTAACAAGACACACAGGCAATGTCCACCTTGAGTATGAACAAGGAAAATCAGGTCAGGCTGTACAGTGGACACTTGTACTACATTTCACGTCAATATACATTTGGCCAGGGGACAATGGCACAGAGCACAACCTATGCTGTAGACACAGAGATTGTCAACATATTCGGATTACACACATGATACCTAGGAAGATATGCCCCTGGGGACAGTAGTGGCCACACAACTCCATGCTCCTTAATGGGAATGACTGCAACACACGCTACCATCCCCGCACTATGCATACCGCACACTCATGCACATCATGTCACATGCCACCACATAGGAAATGCGTGCTGTAAGGCCTCACACTTGAGAGACTAACTCCCATGTCTGGACTCAGCATTAGTGCCAACTGACATGGAACCCACAAGACCAGAACTGGACAGGGCACAGGCAAGGTCCCAAAACCTGTTACACACCACCCCCACACATGATGCTGCAGGCATTGTACACATGGAGAAGGTGCCGGGCTACATAACCTTGTGACGGAGTGACTTCACACAGACCAGGGAACACATTGCAAGGAGGGGAAGGGAGGCAGGAGAGCACTGCAATACTGTGGGTAACAGGATCTGCACAGCAACATTAAACCCTGGCAGTGTATCCATGGAACAGTGCACTTCCAAATACTGGTGAAACACAACAAACACACATGTACCTACCCCCTTCCTGCTGCTGCATCTCCTGTAAGCGCCTGTCCAAGTCTGGAAATACCACCGCCAGCACATGCTTGTGGATGTGGGAGAGACGGCGGCGCCCGCGGTTCTTATGGCTCTCAGGTGAGTCCCCCAGCAGGACCCGTGCGATCCTCCGCGTCCAGCACCGGATATCCTGCCAGCGTTTCCTCACCTGGGACAGGCGCCGCTTGCGACCATCCGCACTCCTCACGGCACTGACGGCGGTCAGCCAGATCTGCTCCTTGGCAGAGGCGCCTACCTGTGAGGATGAACAAGTGACACTACATCAATACACCTGCAACATGTCACAGAGACACATATGAGAACAAATTAGCTGGTTACAACAAGGCATGTCATGCAGCCAACGCATTGCACCTTTGCCGTAGGGACATACTCCTCTGGGGAAGGGCAAAAGCAGTACGTGCCAGTGAAAGTACACCCCTCCTGCGTCTTGGCACTGCTGGGGGGACTCTACACCCACCCCTCCTGCATCTGGGCACTGCTGGGGGGACTCTACACCCACCCCTCCTGTGCCTGGGCACTGCTGGGAGGACTCTGCACCCACCCCTCCTGACTCTGGGCACTGCTGGGAGGACTCTGCACCCACCCCTCCTGTCTCTGGGCACTGCTGGGAGGACTCTGCACCCACCCCTCCTGACTCTGGGCACTGCTGGGAGGACTCTGCACCCACCCCTCCTGTCTCTGGGCACTGCTGGGAGGACTCTGCACCCACCCCTCCTGACTCTGGGCACTGGCTGGGAGACATCAGGCATTCCCCCCCCCTGGGACCCCCCCTACAGTACATAGCATGTGTGTCACACCTGGACACAATGGCAGAAGTCACAGTAAAAAAAAAGGGACACAGTCTGTGCTAGTAGCCTCTGCACTCACCTGATACCCTGGTTGCCCATACAGCAGGGGGTACTGTGGGAGGATCACATCCAGCAATGCCAGGTTCTCCTCCAGGGTGAATGGTTGTGACCTCTCCACAGACCTTGACATGGTTCCAGGGAATCAGGAGCAGCAGCAGTGTGGTAGAATCGAAATATGTGCAGGCAAGTGATCCCTCATGGGACCTGGCTGCCTTATATCTGCCTTGCTGTCCTGTTTCATGCACAGGAGTACAGAGTGATTGGTCACTCACATTTGCATCCTATGTTTCCTCCAATCCCTTCAAACCTAGCACAGTCAGTGGGTTCTTATTGTGTTTTTTTCTTCAGCATGATGTCAACCCCACAAACATATTGCAACAAAGTAGATTCATTCCAACTGACTTCTGCTGTGCACCTTCCAGAACAAATTCAAACTTAAAACTTGGTCTCCATGACAACCAGCATGCATGTAGGCCTTAATACTTGTCCCTCATGTGTCCCCTATGTAAATTTGAGCTTCACACACAGGTACGGTGCGTTCCGGGGCCCTAGGGCACCCCAAATGCATAGCAACGGCCCGTACAGGCTTGTGTACGGGCCATACCACTATGAGTACGCATACGCAAGAACACCCATAGTGGTACGGCCCGTACACGCGTGCGTACGTTCACTATCAATATGGGTGTCCTCGCATATGCGTACTCGCAGTGGTACGGCCCGTACACACGCCTGCACGTTCACTATCACCATGGGTGTTCTCGCGTATGCGTACTCGTAGTGATAGTAAGCGTACAGGCGTGTGTACGGGCCGTCTCACTATGGGTGTTCTCGCGTATGCGTACTCATAGTGATAGTGAGTGTACAGGCGTGTGTACGGTCCGTCTCACTATGGGTGTTCTCACGTATGCGTACACATAGTGATAGTGAGCGTACAGGCGTGTGTACGGGCCGTACCACTACGAGTACGCATACGCGAGGACACCCATGGTGATAGTGAGCGTACAGGCGTGTGTACGGGCCGTACCACCACGAGTACGCATACGCGAGGACACCCATGGTGATAGTGAACGTACAGGCGTGTGTACGGGCCGTACCACTGCGAGTACGCATACGCGAGGACACCCATAGTGATAGTGAACGTACGCACCCGTGTACGGGCCGTACCACTATGGGTGTTCTTGCGTATGCGTACTTACTGACCGTACACATGCCTGTACACTCACCATCACTATGGGTACACATACGGCAGCACTCCCATAGTGATATGGGAACGTACACAGGACCTCTTAGCAGCAGTACGGTGGTTTTCACACATCACAGTGGTGACAGGCAGCACACAGGAAGGAATAGAGCTGACATACTTGTCCATGGATGGACATCAAGGCATTGTCTGGGCAGTACTACATGTGTGGGGCACAGGTGTGAAAGGCTGTGATGTGGCACATGACTCCTGAGTCGAGAAGACACCAGATGTATGATGAGATGTGTACACATGTAATGTGTGACGGTGCAATGTGTGCCAGGCATGCCCTTGACTCCTTTGACATGTGTGCATGTCGTACTGCACACTTGTGATGAGCGTCACTGGCATGGCACGGACACCAACACACGGAAGTGTCCCCTGAGGCCCGGTACAGGGGTTACCACACCTGACATGTCACTACCCACGGTGCACGATGTGACTATGTCATGTATGTGTGGGGCGTTGCCATTAGGTTGATGTTGGAGCTCCCTCAACAGCTGCAGCTGTTGCAGCAACCAACATGTGTCTGTGTGTAGATTGACATTGCACACTGTTCCGCACACCATGCCACATGTGGTATCGGATGTGAGGTGCGTATGTATGCATGGGACACGGAGTAGCGCAACAAGGACATGTCTGCATCCTCTCTATGAATGTGTGGTGAGTCATGACATGTACACCTTCATGGCAAGGTGTGTGGGCTGTCCTAGTGTAATGTCATGTGACCTGTGGCTCTAGTGTTCCGCTACCAGTCTCTGCAATCGACATCCTACTTCTGCTGATGTGTGGATGTATGTCACTCCTGTCTTGCGTCTGGCTGTTCACTTGCACTGGGACACAGCTAATCCCATGCCATGGCATGTGGAGGTTCACAATCTCCGTGTGTAGCTGGGTCTTGGTAGGAGTGTCACCTGGCAGCCATACGTGTCCAGGGCATGTGGCACATACCTGACTCCGTATGTAGCATATGTGTATAGTCAGATTAACATGTTCTCAGTACAAATTAATTGTTGTTGTGGTGCACTCACTCTTCCTTGTCACTTCCAAATTACTGCAGAGCGCCGCCTCTTCCCCGACCAATTCCGGACTTGGCTACCATGCGGGAGAATGACTGTATCCGGTGCTACCGCTTCCCCCAATGGTTGATTCTGGATTTGACGGCGAGACTGGCACCACACCTGCAACCGCTGCACAGGTATCCTACGGCACTGACACCCAAGCTGAAGGTAATGGCAGCCCTACATTTTCTAGCCACGGGTACCTTTCAAAATACCATAGCTCATGTTGGTGGCATGTCCCAGAGCATGTTCTGCCGTGTGCTGCATGATTTCTTAGAGGCCATGTTGATTCACCTGGATGACTTCATCCATTTTCCTACCCCTGAAATGTTGACTGGGGTCAAGCGTGGATTCTATGCCCTGGGAGGGATGCCCCATGTCATTGGGTCCATAGATGGGACACATGTGGCTTTGGTACCACCACAGGCACAGGAGGTAGCGTATCGGAATCGCAAGCACTACCACTCCATCAATGCCCTTGTGGTGTGTCTGTCCAACATGGTGATTTCACATGTCTGTGCTCCTTTTCCAGGATCAGCACACGATGCCTACATCATGAGGCGTAGCAGGGTGCCTGAAATGATGACGCAGCTGCGCAACGAACGAGCATGTGTTGTTGGTGGGTACACTCTGTCTGTCCTGTATTTTGCGTAGACTTCCAGCACGACCGCTTCTCCTGTCCTGCTTATGTCCATGTGCTTTCCATGTAGGGGACGCTGGCTATCCCAACATGCCATGGTTGATCACACCTCTCCGCAACCCCATCACGCCGGCCCAGCTCCGCTACAACACCGCCCATGGCCGGACAAGGCGAGTGATAGAGAGGACGTTTGGCCTCCTGAAGAGCCGATTCAGATGCCTCCACAAGACCGGCGGCGCCCTCCCATATGCCCCGGCGAAGGTCTGCAAAATCTTCATGGTCTGCTGCATGCTGCACAACATGGCAGTTGAGAAAGCTGTGCCACTCATCCTGGATCAAGATGACCAGGACCATCCACCCGTGGAGGACGAAGGGCTTGGCAATGGGGCTAGTGATGTGGAGGATGTGGAGCCGCAAGAGGACATCCGGACTCGGCTCACACGCGACTTCTTTGCTTAGTGGTGAGTACCAGTGTCTGAGTGTGCACGCATTGGTCCCCGTGTGGCATGTGTTGCGATGTGTGTCTCCACCTGCATGTATGGCACGTGAGTCAGAGGTGTGTGTGGGTGTGTCACTGGAGTGATGGTGCCAGTGATGGTTGTATTTCCCCAGTCATAATTGTGACCTAGCATGTTGTCATCCATACATGTGTCGAGTACATGCACATGCAAGTGGCTGTGCTTTTTGTGGCTGACTTCTTGTGTGTCTCTCTTCCCCAGGTACTTGCGCATGCCGTCTGCTGGTTGCATTGTTGTGGCACTGCTATTCCTCATGGACACATCATCGTGTGCTGACTCAGCGTTACACGCACGGACACGTTTGGAAGTCTCCTTAGGGTAAGGGATGCATCAGGGGTGTATTGGGTGTGGCAGTTGTTCACGATGTATGCACACTGCCCCTGTCGATGTTTGGTTCCTCTGCAGACATGTTGCATCACCATGGTACACATTACATGCAGCTGGGTACACCTGAATAGATGGTCAGACTTGTTGACAGTCATCAGTGATGGGATTGTGGAATGTGATGATGGCATCAATGTGTGTAACACTGCCCTCGGACACATACGGTTTGCATTGGCTTGACATGCTGTGGGACTTCCACATCAGCGGATCAATGGTGTATGGCAGGCTCTCCGTGAGCAGCTGGGGGTGTTTCGCTGTTAGCCGACACTTGTGTGCCAGTTCCATGGCTATCACGCATTTGTGCTGCAGAAGGGGGGTGCCAGTGTTGGACCCACATGTTACTCCACATGAACTGTTCATGTGTACTTCGAGTTGCCTCTGCAATCCCGAATACATGACTAATAACGGTGTCCCTATGCCTCCAAGGTGCCTCTTCTCAGTCAATGCTGGTGTGTTGCCACGGTGCATCCGGCATGTCTGGCATGGTTTTCCATGATAGTGGCTATGTGTCTATGTGTCGAGTAGCAAGATGCAAGCTGTTTGTGTGGGATTAGACTGTGTATTGTGCATGATGTCCATGACTGTGTGGGTATTGTGACATGTGCCATCCCCATGCATCCAACGTTGGCCAGGCCACCATTCTCTGCATCCACCGGACTCAAGTTTGCAGGACATGGTTCTGCCACCTGTCTACACATACCTGGGTGCCCCCATGACACTCGACATGATCCCTGACCTCTGCGCATGACTGTTGCTGTACTCAATATGTCTGTCGGCACGGTTGTGCGGCCACCCCCTCAGCTGGTTGGGCCCATCACGGGTGTGTATGGTGCTCCATGTCTGTCTTGCCTAATACACTGTGACCCATGTGTGTCCTGTGCCAGACTCAGGCCCCAGGGTGTGGATGGTTGAAGTCAAAAGAGAACTCAGGCATGGTTAGACTTCACAAGACACATGTAAGGTAATAATGCAACCAGCAGGCATCTTCTCTTCATGGTGTGTCTTTTTATTTTAGTGGGGGTGGGGGTTTGACATGAGGGGCTTTCCGGGTGTGTGGAATCCAAAGTTCACTAGGGGAGTTGGTGTCCTTGCCATTTGAAATCCTCAGAGTCCATGCCACAGTCTTTGTCAACATTGGTCAGACAGTGACCAGCAAGGCCATGTGGCAGAGAATGTCTTTTGATGCTGTGCTGCTGTTGCTCCAGTGGGCCAGGTGCCAGGCCAGGTGTCCTGGGAGATGGTGCTGTGGCGCCGACCCTCACGGTCTTTTCCGTGGACGACCCGCCCTCCTGCGGGGACCCTCAGAAGCAGGCCGTGACGATGTTTGGGATGCTCCATCGGATGTTTCCTCCTCCTCCTCCTGATCCCTCCCTGTGGGTGGTGATGTTCTACGCCTTCTGGCACAGGGAGGGTTGCCCATGTTGTCGACCATCCGACGGAGTGTACTGTGAATTCCCGTGAACACCGTCACGAGCTCAGCCTGTCTGTCCTCCGGCAGAATCCGTGGTATTAGAGGTTCGGAACGGGCTTTATTCCAAGATCAATTTAAATTGAGGAGCTCCATATTCCATCACCACGAAGGTTCAGGAAGTGAAGACGCTACTTTATTGACAGGTAATCATTTTTATACAATAGGCATTACAGTGAAGCAAATGCAGGAGGCGTAACAATTGATAGTAAAGATAAAACATACATGCGTAGCAAAAGTGGGTGTAACTGGGAGTAACTAAAGAACGTCATCAGGTATGATGTCATAATAGGGTGGTTCCATGAAAGAATTTCGCAATGTCAGCAGAAATACTTGGCAGAAATGCGCGCGCAGCGGCATGACGTGTGATTGACGTGCAACTAGGGGGTGAAGGGGACTTGACATTTAGCTCTACATATGGCGACAGAAGTCTGGAGGGTCAAGTCAACCTAATCCCAAATCATATCTAACATCCTATGTTTAAAGAACTATGTTATCCAAAAGAGAGGTCTCTTAGAGTAGAATCTTATTCTATACTGACTATACTGACTATTGGTGCGTGTACAAGCGTCTAAGTGTCTACACTAGATGCGAGGGCAGAAATCTTCCATAGTAACAGGGCGATGAATTACTTGCATAAAGACAGAGGAGCCGGGCCTTTTGCTCGGTAGCTGGAAGAATGTTTACTTAAACTACTAGACAGGAATGCATTGGGTAGGGAGCGGAGCAGATAATTCCGAAGGTGAAATACAGTTTTTGGCAGGCAACAGGCTGATGTCAGGCACCGTTAGCCGCGCAGAGAATGAGACAAAGTTCATGGTCACAGATGCAGGCTCAGACTGGAGCTCTCAGAGGCAGAAGGCAAGAAAAAGCTTGATGGCAGAATCAGGGCCTACTTGCCTGGACTGTAAAATGGCATAAGTGAACCATATAAAGCCGGTGGCCTTTCATGCTTAGGAATGGAATATCCGGCCCATTCATGGCGGATCTGAAAGAGGACATGTTGGCGGTGGACGCACATGTGTTTGCGTCTTCATAACTGGAACTGGAGGGAGCATACATGTACTTGTGATTTATACATGAAACCGTTGCGGTCCAAGATAGGGGACATAACTGATCAGAAAAATCCATATTTCCACATTCCCTCCTTGTCCCCTACTTGCCCGTTAAGAGATATCAATCTTCATCAATCCATCGATCTGTTCATATAGCATCATTTGTTCTTCTTTTTCCTTCTGGGATGAATGAAATCTTGGTGGTGGAATACACGATGTGGCACACAGACCACAGATCGCTGGTCCACATTGTAGACATAGACAGCAACTGAATAGTATGAGAAAGCCAATACCTAGGAAGGGTAGGACCTTCCATCCAAAGGTAGACAATACACTCCAAAACCAACCGGACCAAGTCCAGGTGCCTGGATTCTGGTGTATCTGGCTTACAATCTTATGAAGGCGAGTTATGGCTTTATATACAGATGGCGAATTTTCTGGTATGAAAATGCAACAACTTGATCCGATGACCCTACAAGCTCCGCCCCTATCGGCCAGGATGACGTCAAGGACAAGACGATTTTGAAGCACAACAATCCGCATAGCAGACTGCTCTTCTGTTAAATTGCCTAAGGCGGAAATAGTTTCGTTCACTACTGCTTCAAGGGTTCTGGTTAATCTACGTATCAGCTTACTATTGGTAACTGTACCTATATAGGGAAAGAGACCTTTATTGAAATCTGTGTATTTTTCCCATGCTGTCTCAGTGTAATCGACTATTGGGAGATCTCTCCTTTCTCTATTGTGTACTAAATGAGTATTTCTGTGATAATCAGGAGGAGCTAGGAAAACAGGTGGCAAAAGGAATCCGATGTAGCAGGTACCATCCCAATCTAGTGGCAAACGTATGTATGCCGTCTGACCACATATGAAGTAGGAATGGCGGGAAGCTCTAAATGTAGACTTGCCTTGATCACTAAATTCTATTACAGTGGTGCATCTACTATGGCCCATATGTATGGAACCATTCTTTCTTACACATAATTCACCTTTAACTGGAAATACTGACATGGCGGGCAAAATTGGAGTAGCTTCGGATTCGACATTTAGGATCATAAGATTAAGCGTAAAATTACCTAATCCATATACTTCATTTTCTAGATCAGTTCCTGTTCTTTTGGGAAGTCCCTCCTTGTTAGGGTGACAGACTTTGAGTAAAACTAAGTTCAGATTTCCCCATACCCAGTTATTCTGGTAAACTGCAGAATTCGAATCTAGGAAATTAATTAAACTAAACCATGCTCCACAGGATCCGTTGTGTGTGAACGGGTATGGAAAGAGAGGTAGAATTCCTTTATAGTTCTGGTAGGGAGGGAGTCGACCACATATCCAACAATTTGTACCATTGCTAACCTGATGGGAATGATGTAACATACTAATAAACGTGTTATTGCGCAGCGCAAATCTATAAGACAACTCATGCGGAGGTAATTAACTAAAAGAATGTTCAGCAGTAACATTATAAACATGTCTAGAAATAGGATAATATGTGTGCAACAATATACTTGCAGTAATTATTAAAAGACTTAAGAAAAACAAAATTAATTACGTCACTGTGCAATGACTACGCAGTGATTTACAGTACGCATGTCGTTTCAACTTTATCCTTCTGTTTCTTTCTCTATACAGGTCTAAGCGATACATGTCAGAGACAAATTCGACCGATTCACCTTAGAGAGGACTTAAACAATCAAATTGCCTGACTTGTTGGACCGAAGTTTTAGTTTATATAGTTCATTGTTATTCAGTTCAACCAAAGGAAGTTTTGAGTCAATCGGTGAAGACACGCAAGGTGTGTCGTTTACGTCTGACGGTAGTCCATGAAATTTCTTGATATGACTTGAATGTATCCAGCCTTTTCGACCTTCGATCTTCACGGCTGTCCTCGTCGTTAGTAATACGAGTTGAGGCGATTTCCACCTAGGATCCAGCTGAGACTTCCGATCAAAGTTCCTCACTAAAACCAAATCCCCTGGAATTACGTCATGGGGTTTCACCTCGGTGTTGTCGGGAAAGGCTGCAGCTACCTGTGAACGACAAGATTGTAGTGCAGACATCAAGGAAGCCAAGTAATCTGTCAGCATATTACAGTCAATATCAGTTATTTTGCGTGGTATAGGCGTCCCCCACATATTTGGTGGTCTGCCAAAGATCACCTCATACGGGGATAGCCCTGTTCGAGAGTGTGCTACCATTCTCATGTAAAAGAGTGCAACGGGTAAGGCTACTACCCAGTCGACACCTTTCTCTCTACAAATTTTGGACAATCTAATTTTCAGGGTCTGGTTATGTCGTTCCACGAGACCTGCTGCCTCGGGGTGTCGGACACAGTGAAATTTCCACTGATAGCCTAACAAAAGTGAAACGTGTTTCATTAGTTCGGATGAGAACGGCTGGCCGTTATCTGAGTAGACAGCACGTGGTAAACCGTACCGTGGGAAGAATTCTCGAACTAACTGTTTGGCAGTAGTCGGGGCAGTGTAATCTGAAACCGGGTATGCCTCTGTCCAACGGGAAAGAGCACAGACAACTACGAGAACATATTTGAATCCTCGACATCGTTCCATCTGGATATAATCCATCTGGAGGACTTCAAAAGGGTGATCAGGAGGCTGAAATCCACCCTGTTCTACGGGAATGCTTTTTCCTGGGTTAAACTGACAACAGATCATACAGGTACGAACTTTTTGTTTAGCTGCTGCTCGTAAATGTTTGTTGAACCAAATGTGTTGAATGCTGTCTAGCATAGCTTTTTCTCCTAGATGTGCTGGACTATGTACAGTGTTAATAACGACTTGGACCATTGAATCAGGAAGGAACCACACAGATTTTTCCTTTGTCATCCATCCTTGATCCGTTTGGATCCCTCCTAATTCAGTCCATTTCTTTATTTCGTCTGGTGTAGCATGTGTCTGTATGTCAATTACGTCAAGAGCGGGATCCTTAACCGTCATGCAATACGTTGGTGTCGGGACTATTGTCTTTGTCATGTCGGATGTTTGAGTTTGAGCAGTCTGTTTAGCTGTTCTGTCAGCTAGATCATTGCCTTGAGAAATGATATCAGTAACTTTCGTATGAGCTTTACATTTCATAATTGATATTGCAGTGGGTAGATGTCTTGCATCTAATAAGGCATGAATGAGGGGTCCGTGTTGAATGTGGGCACCGTGAGAAGTTAAATAACCTCTCTCTCGCCACAGCACGCCGAAGTCATGTACAACTCCGAATGCATAACGTGAATCAGTGTATATGTTGACTTTTTTATTTGTGGCTTGAATACAGGCTTGTGTCAGAGCGATGAGCTCTGCGGCTTGAGCTGACAAGGTATTTATGCAATTTGTTTCAACGATTTCAGTGTCTGTTGTGACTGCGTAAGCGGCCACTAGCTCTCCTGTACCTGTTCTCATACATGAACCATCTACATACAACGTCAGGTCTGGGTCTGACAATGGGACGTCTGTTAAATCTTGTCTGGGTTTCGTCGTGATAGTGATAACTTCAATACAATCATGTGCAAGTGGGTCTGTTCCATTTACAGGTAACAGTGTGGCAGGATTCAATGTACTACAACGTCTGATTTCTATATGTGGCTGAAACAATGTTAATTCGTAACCAGTGAGTCGCGCTATAGTCAAGTGTTGTGTTTGTGTGCCGTTCAAGAGAACCTCTACTGCATGTGGTGCTTGTACTGTCAATGGATGTCCTAATACTATGGCATCGCTTTGTCTGATTGCTAAAGCTGTTGCTGCCACTGATTTCAGGCACGCAGGCAAAGCCTGAGCTACGGGATCTAATGTACTAGAAAAATAAGCACATGGTTTGTGTGATCCTGCTTGTTCCTGTGTGAGTACTGACAAGGCAGTACCTTCGCGTTCTGTAACGAAGAGTGTAAACTGTTTATTGTAACATGGTGTTGCTAAAACAGGTGCTTGGCATAAGGCTTTCTTTAGGCTTTCAAAAGCTTGTGTATGTTCCTGAGTCCAAGGGAGAACAGTCAATATGGCTGTCTCCTGTGTTGTCAATTGAATGAGTGGTTTTGCTAGAAATGCATACTGAGGGATCCACTGCCTACAATATGAAGTGAGGCCTATGAAAGCCCGCACCTCCTTTTGTGTCTTGGGTATTGGCATATTAGCAATTAGCTGGATGCGATCTGGTGTAAGCTGCCTTCCCTCCTTGGACAGCGAGTGACCAAGGTAAACAACTCGCTGGACACAGAATTGCAGCTTAGAAGGGGACACCTTGTGCCCCTTTTCGGCCAAAAATTGTAAAACCGTCAGTGAGGCTTTTTCACATTCAGGTTCGCTTCTAGCGGTGATCAGCAGATCATCGACATATTGAAGCAGGGCAGTGTTGACTGGCATGTGGATACTGTCGAGTTCTCGTTTCAGTGCTTGGCTATAGATGCTGGGGCTTTCGGTAAATCCTTGAGGTGCGCGTGTGAATTTAAAGCTACGTCCATTTAAACTAAATCCGAACAAGTATTGGCTTTCCGGATCTATTGGGACGCTGAAGAAGGCATTCTTGAGATCAATTACAGTAAAGAATGTTGCTTCGGAATCAATGGCTGTCAGTAATGAAGAAATGTCTGGGACTACGGGGTATTGTGGTACTATGCATTTATTTAATTCGCGCAGATCAATAACCAATCGATATACTGGCGGGGCTGTTGGATCGGTTCGTTTAAGAATCGGAATTATCGGTGAATTACATACATTGGAGTCAGTTTCCACAACCACTCCTTGGGTAATCAGCTCGTCAATGATTTGTAGTAAAGCCACTACAGCATCTGGGGGTAACTTGTATTGTCGCATTCGTGGAAGTACCACTCCTGCCTTTAGTGTGACTCGATATGGTGTAATGTTCATGCAACCAACATCTGTAGGGCCTTGTGCCCATAAATGTGTCGGTAAAGTCTGTAGTCGGTGATCCATGTCTCGGGACACGTAGTGCCCTTTGAAATCACGTAAAAACAATCTTACTCCTTCCGGAGAACAACATATAATAGCTCCTAGAGCTTTCAAAGTTTTTATGCCTAACAAGTTTTCTGGACATGATTTAGTAAGTAATAAATCTGTAGTTCGTGTCAAGGGACCAATCGTAAGTGGAAGAGGCTGTGTTACTTCGTTAATGATAGGTTTTCCTGAAAAGCCAAGGGAAATATTCTGTGAGCCTGAGAGGGGTGCCCCTGGAACTTCACTACGTTTTATTGTTGTTCGGCTTGCCCCTGTATCAAGTAAGAATTTTCTATCTTGACCTAACAGTTCACTGTGTACATAAGGTTCTTCTTGATCTACAGGGACCTCAATAAGGGGTAAGCCAACTTCCCTCTCTAGGCTGTTTCATGAGTATCGTTGATAATCAGGATAGTCATACTGTGCGGTCTGATACATCTGTCGGGTCGTTGTTTGTGTGGCAGCAATAGGCTGCGGTGGTGGAGCTGGCATAGACTGTTGCGGAGCTGGCATGGACTGTGCATGCTGCAGTGCTCCTTGTTGGTTCTGATCCTGTCTAAGTGGTCGTGGTCTTTCTTTTGTGTTACCTATGGCGATATTATGTTTTAAGACTGGACAATCGTGTACATAATGACCTGGCTGTTTACAATAGTTACATGTCCCTTTTACAGGACCTGTTGAAACACTGGACTGTGTTATACCCTTCTTATGACCGTCAGCTGGCACTGTCTGGGAAACTAGCATTTTCATTTTCGTGTCTTTCATGCGTCTATGTTCATGTTCTTGTTCTTCTCTAATTCTATTGTGATGGTACTGTAGCATTTGTAGCATTTGTGACGGAGTGTTACCTTGCCAGGTACTCTCGAACTTCAATATTCTATTCTTAACTTGGGGCAAGGCATTTTCAACTAACTTTGTCACAAACAGATGTGGATACGACTCGCTACTTGCTTTTATTCCACTATTTATACCAAAACATTTCTCAAATCGGGAATAGAAATCACTAGTGTCTTCATCTGATTTTTGTTTGCAGGCTGAGATTGCACCCCAGTCTTCCTTTTTCGTAGTTAATAAACGTGGCAATACCTGTACTAATAAACCTGGTAGTGCTTTGGTCTTGTCCCCGAGCCCTGAACCTGGACCTCGAGCTTTTTCTTCGTTTTCTAATGCTGTCCAATCTATCTTCTGGTCTCCCACCTCCCAATCCTTTTCCTTGAGTTTTTCGTAAATGCCCGCAGGCATTAATACCTTCAGTATTGTCATAATGTCGGGATAGGTATATTCTCCCATGAGTAACATATCTTTAATTTCACGATGGAAACCCGCTGGGTCTTTGTCATGACTGGGTACCACTTTCTTCATTTCTAATAGTTCTATTTTGGATATGGGTGTGTAGACAAACACACGTTTAAACTCATTGTCATCACCCTTTATCGGGTGCACTTCGCGTAAGGGATTTTGTCTATCCATGTAATACGTCGTTCTTTCCTTGATGGGCAGTGAGACATGTTCAGGACATACAAAAAGAATGTACTGCCTTCTAGATTCTAGTATTTCTCTAATTAACTTAGTACCGGAACCTCTCCATTTATTCGTGAGTAATTCAGTCAATATATCAGGTAAGGGGCCAGGATCGGAGTGTTGGCTTTTATATAATATAAGGAGTTGTTGAATCATATAGATACCAGCTAAACGCTGTTCATCTGGGGCGAGGTTCAAAAACGTATGTGCTAGTGTATCATCACCATATTTTCCAGGACTATCAACCCAGTGTACGGCTGACCTGGCTAATTCTTGTTCGTCCATAGAATCGAGTATATGATAACCCCTTCGTTCTCGGAGTAATTTGTCAGCGGCTTGGAATGAATGTTCGGGGGACCTTATATTTATTATAGGAGTTTGGAATTTTCTATTATTATCTGGACGTATCGGACATATCGGATCAGTAAAGCATCTAGTATTATTGCAAGATCTTCCTCTACCTACATAGGCCATGGTTTCTAACTGTCCTGTGGGCAGTTCTAATTCTTCCTCGTCCTCGTCCTCGGTTTGTTCTGGTTCGTCTACTGCTAATCTTTCCTCGTGTATTCGTTCTATTTCTTTGCGGATCTTTCGGCTCATAGCTACTATACATGCTCGTTTATCGTGTCTCCCCTCTGATATATTCTTACCCCATGTGGTAAGAATTTGCATTTCTTCCGGATTTACCCCTGGTTGATCTTGATTTCTGATCACACAGTTTATGAGGAAACGTAACAGTTCCCCCTGTATTTCCACCTTTTGGTACTCCATGGCTCTGGTAATACTCTCAGGGTCTCGCCCTGACTGAACAAAATGATATATATTTTCTAAATGTGCAGTCATTCCTGGTAGCTTCCCTAAGTATATTGCAGCTCGTCGGAATAGTACTGGCTATTGGCTAATGGCGCCCGAACAGGGACACTTTCTCATCTCACGCGCCGGCGGTGCGTTGCAGGCCCGGTCTCCTGTCACAGCTGGACAGACAACAACGCGTACCCACAGGATTTCCTGTATCTCCCTCCTGCCGAGCGGGGGTAACTGAGGCTGCGATCAACACCCAGACGAGGCGGTGAGAAGTGCGAAGTATCCCGACCAGAGCCTAGCTGAGAGAGCAAGATCCGAGGTATACAGAGGCCCACCAGTTTCCGAAGTTTCCGAAGTTCCGAGTCGAGTCCAGTCCGGTTCAAGTTCAGTTCAGTTCCGAGGCCTTCCGTTCCGAGCTACCCGGTGAGTACCATTATCGGGGAGGCGTTCTGACGTGCACATAGGTTGTGCCGGTCAAGACGGGTTTGGGTACACAAATCCGGTCTGCACTGTTTTAGCAGTGTATCTGTACTGTTTCGCAGTATATCAAGTATGTCTAGTATATAATTCAGAATTACCTAGTTAGTATCGAGTATTATGCTTAGTGACTAGTTCCCTAAATGGCCATCATTGTTTATTCATTAAATGTTAAATGTTAAAAATGTTTTAAAAACGTTCCGTATATTGTGGTGTGAATGACTGTTCATTATTGTGTTTTATGGTATTAAACGTGTTCAAAATTAGGTATCAGATCAGTTCTCAATATGCCGCTCTTTTCGAAATTAAGACAGATCACAACTAGAAAAGGGGTACTCGAAGAAGCTGTTCCCATTCCTCCTAGGGACACTCCAGGGTACTTCATGTATCATAAACATGGCCTAGACGCCATATTATTTCTTGATCTATGGGTAGACTACACCAAGGAATTACCAGAAAGTCAGAGGTGGCCCGCAGCTGGGACCTGGGATGCAGATTGCATTATGAAAGTAGAAGAAGAATTATGGAAAAAGAAAGCTAGACAGTCACAGAAAGATGCCATTGAATTATGGCGTAAAGAATCATATAGACGCACAGAGAAAGCGCTCAGACAGGAAGAGAAAAGTAAGGAGAATTCAAATAAAGTTCGAGAAAGTGTATTAATTGAAGAAGGTACTCGAGTAAAGTCAGAACAAACAGACAGACAAAGAAATGCTCTTGTGAATGGTATGTATCCTCTTCTGGCCGAAGGGTTACCTAAGGCTACTCCGGAGATACCAAAAGACTTGCCACCCCCATTGTTTCCGATAAAAGTACATCCCAAAGGGCATCCCAGATCCGCAGAAGATGTTTTTCTTTCTTCTTATTTAGACGACGCAGCTCCCGAGTATGCAAATGCTGCGCCACATAGACCGTCTGCCGAGGGGGTTCAACGCCAAGACCCTCCTCCGTCTGTACCTCTGCAACAGCAAACCCCGACACATGTTCCGGCAAGCACATCTGTTTCTACATCTGCATCCACACCTATGGTTGCTATATCCCGTTCAACGAATCCTTTCACATCTAGCACCCCAGGTGGTGCTACCGGAGGTACATCAGGCATTTTTTCTACGCCGCCTAGAACAAATAAACTTTCCTTTCAAGAATTAGCCCACCAACGTACGCCCAAACTAGTAACTCCCAACACGCTCAAGGAACTTCTAATAGACTGTAGATATGACCCTGTGCCCGGAAAAGGGGACGAAATGATGCTGGCATCATTACGTATCCGACGAGCTGCAATATACTTAGGGAAGCTACCAGGAATGACTGCACATTTAGAAAATATTTATCATTTTGTTCAGTCAGGGCGAGACCCTGAGAGTATTACCAGAGCCATGGAGTACCAAAAGGTGGAAATACAGGGGGAACTGTTACGTTTCCTCATAAACTGTGTGATCAGAAATCAAGATCAACCAGGGGTAAATCCGGAAGAAATGCAAATTCTTACCACATGGGGTAAGAATATATCAGAGGGGAGACACGATAAACGAGCATGTATAGTAGCTATGAGCCGAAAGATCCGCAAAGAAATAGAACGAATACACGAGGAAAGATTAGCAGTAGACGAACCAGAACAAACCGAGGACGAGGAAGAATTAGAACTGCCCACAGGACAGTTAGAAACCATGGCCTATGTAGGTAGAGGAAGATCTTGCAATAATACTAGATGCTTTACTGATCCGATATGTCCGATACGTCCAGATAATAATAGAAAATTCCAAACTCCTATAATAAATATAAGGTCCCCCGAACATTCATTCCAAGCCGCTGACAAATTACTCCGAGAACGAAGGGGTTATCATATACTCGATTCTATGGACGAACAAGAATTAGCCAGGTCAGCCGTACACTGGGTTGATAGTCCTGGAAAATATGGTGATGATACACTAGCACATACGTTTTTGAACCTCGCCCCAGATGAACAGCGTTTAGCTGGTATCTATATGATTCAACAACTCCTTATATTATATAAAAGCCAACACTCCGATCCTGGCCCCTTACCTGATATATTGACTGAATTACTCACGAATAAATGGAGAGGTTCCGGTACTAAGTTAATTAGAGAAATACTAGAATCTAGAAGGCAGTACATTCTTTTTGTATGTCCTGAACATGTCTCACTGCCCATCAAGGAAAGAACGACGTATTACATGGATAGACAAAATCCCTTACGCGAAGTGCACCCGATAAAGGGTGATGACAATGAGTTTAAACGTGTGTTTGTCTACACACCCATATCCAAAATAGAACTATTAGAAATGAAGAAAGTGGTACCCAGTCATGACAAAGACCCAGCGGGTTTCCATCGTGAAATTAAAGATATGTTACTCATGGGAGAATATACCTATCCCGACATTATGACAATACTGAAGGTATTAATGCCTGCGGGCATTTACGAAAAACTCAAGGAAAAGGATTGGGAGGTGGGAGACCAGAAGATAGATTGGACAGCATTAGAAAACGAAGAAAAAGCTCGAGGTCCAGGTTCAGGGCTCGGGGACAAGACCAAAGCACTACCAGGTTTATTAGTACAGGTATTGCCACGTTTATTAACTACGAAAAAGGAAGACTGGGGTGCAATCTCAGCCTGCAAACAAAAATCAGATGAAGACACTAGTGATTTCTATTCCCGATTTGAGAAATGTTTTGGTATAAATAGTGGAATAAAAGCAAGTAGTGAGTCGTATCCACATCTGTTTGTGACAAAGTTAGTTGAAAATGCCTTGCCCCAAGTTAAGAATAGAATATTGAAGTTCGAGAGTACCTGGCAAGGTAACACTCCGTCACAAATGCTACAAATGCTACAGTACCATCACAATAGAATTAGAGAAGAACAAGAACATGAACATAGACGCATGAAAGACACGAAAATGAAAATGCTAGTTTCCCAGACAGTGCCAGCTGACGGTCATAAGAAGGGTATAACACAGTCCAGTGTTTCAACAGGTCCTGTAAAAGGGACATGTAACTATTGTAAACAGCCAGGTCATTATGTACACGATTGTCCAGTCTTAAAACATAATATCGCCATAGGTAACACAAAAGAAAGACCACGACCACTTAGACAGGATCAGAACCAACAAGGAGCACTGCAGCATGCACAGTCCATGCCAGCTCCGCAACAGTCTATGCCAGCTCCACCACCGCAGCCTATTGCTGCCACACAAACAACGACCCGACAGATGTATCAGACCGCACAGTATGACTATCCTGATTATCAACGATACTCATGAAACAGCCTAGAGAGGGAAGTTGGCTTACCCCTTATTGAGGTCCCTGTAGATCAAGAAGGACCTTATGTACACAGTGAACTGTTAGGTCAAGATAGAAAATTCTTACTTGATACAGGGGCAAGCCGAACAACAATAAAACGTAGTGAAGTTCCAGGGGCACCCCTCTCAGGCTCACAGAATATTTCCCTTGGCTTTTCAGGAAAACCTATCATTAACGAAGTAACACAGCCTCTTCCACTTACGATTGGTCCCTTGACACGAACTACAGATTTATTACTTACTAAATCATGTCCAGAAAACTTGTTAGGCATAAAAACTTTGAAAGCTCTAGGAGCTATTATATGTTGTTCTCCGGAAGGAGTAAGATTGTTTTTACGTGATTTCAAAGGGCACTACGTGTCCCGAGACATGGATCACCGACTACAGACTTTACCGACACATTTATGGGCACAAGGCCCTACAGATGTTGGTTGCATGAACATTACACCATATCGAGTCACACTAAAGGCAGGAGTGGTACTTCCATGAATGCGACAATACAAGTTACCCCCAGATGCTGTAGTGGCTTTACTACAAATCATTGACGAGCTGATTACCCAAGGAGTGGTTGTGGAAACTGACTCCAATGTATGTAATTCACCGATAATTCCGATTCTTAAACGAACCGATCCAACAGCCCCGCCAGTATATCGATTGGTTATTGATCTGCGCGAATTAAATAAATGCATAGTACCACAATACCCCGTAGTCCCAGACATTTCTTCATTACTGACAGCCATTGATTCCGAAGCAACATTCTTTACTGTAATTGATCTCAAGAATGCCTTCTTCAGCGTCCCAATAGATCCGGAAAGCCAATACTTGTTCGGATTTAGTTTAAATGGACGTAGCTTTAAATTCACACGCGCACCTCAAGGATTTACCGAAAGCCCCAGCATCTATAGCCAAGCACTGAAACGAGAACTCAACAGTATCCACATGCCACTCAACACTGCCCTGCTTCAATATGTCGATGATCTGCTGATCACCGCTAGAAGCGAACCTGAATGTGAAAAAGCCTCACTGACGGTTTTACAATTTTTGGCCGAAAAGGGGCACAAGGTGTCCCCTTCTAAGCTGCAATTCTGTGTCCAGCGAGTTGTTTACCTTGGTCACTCGCTGTCCAAGGAGGGAAGGCAGCTTACACCAGATCGCATCCAGCTAATTGCTAATATGCCAATACCCAAGACACAAAAGGAGGTGCGGGCTTTCATAGGCCTCACTTCATATTGTAGGCAGTGGATCCCTCAGTATGCATTTCTAGCAAAACCACTCATTCAATTGACAACACAGGAGGCAGCCATATCGACTGTTCTCCCTTGGACTCAGGAACATACACAAGCTTTTGAAAGCCTAAAGAAAGCCTTATGCCAAGCACCTGTTTTAGCAACACCATGTTACAATAAACAGTTTACACTCTTCGTTACAGAACGCGAAGGTACTGCCTTGTCAGTACTCACACAGGAACAAGCAGGATCACACAAACCATGTGCTTATTTTTCTAGTACATTAGATCCCGTAGCTCAGGCTTTGCCTGCGTGCCTGAAATCAGTGGCAGCAACAGCTTTAGCAATCAGACAAAGCGATGCCATAGTATTAGGACATCCATTGACAGTACAAGTACCACATGCAGTAGAGGTTCTCTTGAACCGCACACAAACACAACACTTGACTATAGCGCGACTCACTGGTTACGAATTAACATTGTTTCAGCCACATATAGAAATCAGACGTTGTAGTACATTGAATCCTGCCACACTGTTACCTGTAAATGGAACAGACCCACTTGCACATGATTGTATTGAAGTTATCACTATCACGACGAAACCCAGACAAGATTTAACAGACGTCCCATTGTCAGACCCAGACCTGACGTTGTATGTAGATGGTTCATGTATGAGAACAGGTACAGGAGAGCTAGTGGCCGCTTACGCAGTCACAACAGACACTGAAATCGTTGAAACAAATTGCATAAATACCTTGTCAGCTCAAGCCGCAGAGCTCATCGCTCTGACACAAGCCTGTATTAAAGCCACAAATAAAAAAGTCAACATATACACTGATTCACGTTATGCATTCGGAGTTGTACATGACTTCGGCGTGCTGTGGCGAGAGAGAGGTTATTTAACTTCTCACGGTGCCCACATTCAACACGGACCCCTCATTCATGCCTTATTAGATGCAATACATCTACCCACTGCAATATCAATTATGAAATGTAAAGCTCATACGAAAGTTACTGATATCATTTCTCAAGGCAATGATCTAGCTGACAGAACAGCTAAACAGACTGCTCAAACTCAAACATCCGACATGACAAAGACAATAGTCCCGACACCAACGTATTGCATGACGGTTAAGGATCCCGCTCTTGACGTAATTGACATACAGACACATGCTACACCAGACGAAATAAAGAAATGGACTGAATTAGGAGGGATCCAAACGGATCAAGGATGGATGACAAAGGAAAAATCTGTGTGGTTCCTTCCTGATTCAATGGTCCAAGTCGTTATTAACACTGTACATAGTCCAGCACATCTAGGAGAAAAAGCTATGCTAGACAGCATTCAACACATTTGGTTCAACAAACATTTACGAGCAGCAGCTAAACAAAAAGTTCGTACCTGTATGATCTGTTGTCAGTTTAACGCAGGAAAAAGCATTCCCGTAGAACAGGGTGGATTTCAGCCTCCTGATCACCCTTTTGAAGTTTTGCTGTCTATTGTGTACTAAATCAGTATTTCTATGATAATCAGGAGGAGCTAGGAAAACAGGTGGCAAAAGGAATCCGATGTAGCAGGTACCATCCCAATCTAGAGGTAGGCGTATATATGCGGTCTGGCCACATATAAAGTAGGAATGACGAGAAGCTCTAAATGTAGACTTGCCTTGATCACTGAATTTTATTACAGTGGTGCATTTACTATGGCCCATGTGTATGGAGCCATTCTTTCTTATACATAATTCCCCTTTTACTGGGAATACGGACATGGCGGGCAAGATTGGTGTAGCTTCAGATTCAACGTTCAGGATCATGAGGTTAAGTGTAAAATTACCTAATCCATATACTTCATTTTCTTGATCAGTTCCTGTTCTTTTGGGAAGTCCCTCCTTGTTATGGTAGCAGACTTTAAGCAAAACTAAGTTCAGGTTTCCCCATACCCAGTTGTCTTGATAAACTGCGGAATTCGAATCTAGGGAATTAATCAAACTAAACCATGCTCCACAGGATCCGTTGTGTGTGAACGGGTATGGAAAGAGAGGTAGAATTCCTTTATAGTTCTGGTAGGGAGGGAGTCGACCACATATCCAACAATTTGTAGCATTGCTAACCTGATGGGAATGATGTAACATACTAATAAACGTGTTATTGCGCAGCGCAAATCTATAAGACAACTCATGCG
Organism: Triturus cristatus; assembly: GCF_964204655.1. Classification (NCBI taxonomy): domain Eukaryota; kingdom Metazoa; phylum Chordata; class Amphibia; order Caudata; family Salamandridae; genus Triturus; species Triturus cristatus. The sequence continues at coordinate 1,154,600,172 of NC_140584.1, forward strand.
GAGGTAATTCACTAAAAGAATGTTCAGCAGTAACATTATAAACATGTCTAGAAATAGGATAATATGTGTGCAACAATATACTTGCAGTAATTATTAAAAGACTTAAGAAAAACAAAATTAATAACGTCACTGTGCAATGACTACGCAGTGATTTACAGTACGCATGTCGTTTCAACTTTATCCTTCTGTTTCTTTCTCTATACAGGTCTAAGGGATACATGTCAGAGACAAATTCGACCGATTCACCTTGGAGAGGACTTAAACAATCAAATTGCCTGACTTGTTGGACCGAAGTTTTAGTTTATATAGTTCATGGTTATTCAGTTCAACCAAAGGAAGTTTTGAGTCAATCGGTGAAGACACGCAAGGTGTGTCGTTTACGTCTGACGGTAGTCCATGAAATTTCTTGATATGACTTGAATGTATCCAGCCTTTTCGACCTTCGATCTTCACGGCTGTCCTCGTCGTTAGTAATACGAGTTGAGGCGATTTCCACCTAGGATCCAGCTGAGACTTCCGATCAAAGTTCCTCACTAAAACCAAATCCCCTGGAATTACGTCATGGGGTTTCACCTCGGTGTTGTCGGGAAAGGCTGCAGTTTCTGGTAATTCCTTGGTGTAGTCTACCCATAGATCAAGAAATAATATGGCGTCTAGGCCATGTTTATGATACATGAAGTACCCTGGAGTGTCCCTAGGAGGAATGGGAACAGCTTCTTCGAGTACCCCTTTTCTAGTTGTGATCTGTCTTAATTTCGAAAAGAGCGGCATATTGAGAACTGATCTGATACCTAATTTTGAACACGTTTAATACCATAAAACACAATAATGAACAGTCATTCACACCACAATATACGGAACGTTTTTAAAACATTTTTAACATTTAACATTTAATGAATAAACAATGATGGCCATTTAGGGAACTAGTCACTAAGCATAATACTCGATACTAACTAGGTAATTCTGAATTATATACTAGACATACTTGATATACTGCTAAACAGTACAGATACACTGCTAAAACAGTGCAGACCGGATTTGTGTACCCAAACCCGTCTTGACCGGCACAACCTATGTGCACGTCAGAACGCCTCCCCGATAATGGTACTCACCGGGTAGCTCGGAACGGAAGGCCTCGGAACTGAACTGAACTTGAACCGGACTGGACTCGACTCGGAACTTCGGAAACTTCGGAAACTGGTGGGCCTCTGTATACCTCGGATCTTGCTCTCTCAGCTAGGCTCTGGTCGGGATACTTCGCACTTCTCACCGCCTCGTCTGGGTGTTGATCGCAGCCTCAGTTACCCCCGCTCGGCAGGAGGGAGATACAGGAAATCCTGTGGGTACGCGTTGTTGTCCGTCCAGCTGTGACAGGAGACCGGGCCTGCAACGCACCGCCGGCGCGTGAGATGAGAAAGTGTCCCTGTTCGGGCGCCAGATCATTGCCTTGGTAAATGGTATCTGTGGCTCTAGTATGTGCTTTACATTTTAGGATAGCTATGGCTGTTGGTAAATGTATTGCTTCCAGTAGGGCTTGAATAAGGGGGCCATGCTGTATCTTGGCCCCATGAGAGGTCAAGAAACCTCTTTCTCGCCACAGAATCGGTGTAAATGTTTACTCTCAGGTGCTTAGCTCTTATGCACGCTTGTGTCAGGGCGATGAGCTCTGCTGCTTGTGCTGACAATATGTCTATTCTTTTAGTCTCTATTATTACAGTATCAGTAGTCACTGCATATGCTGCCACTAATTCTCCCCCCCCTGTCCTCATGCATGAGCCGTCAACATATAGTGTTAGGTCGGGGTCTGGGAGTGCAACGTCTGTCAAGTCTTGTCTTGGTTTAGTCACGGTATGTATTACTTCAACACAGTCGTGTGGTGAAACGCTTTCTGTACTGGAGGGCAAAAGGGTAGCAGGATTCAGTATGTTGCATCGTCTGATCTCTATGTGTGGTTGAAATAACGTTGGCTCATAGCCTGTCAGTCTAGCTACAGTCAGGTGTTGTGTTTGTGTCCGGTTCAAGAGAACCTCTACTGCGTGTGGTACTTGTACTGTCAGAGGGTGGCCCAGCACTATCAAGTCACTTTGTCTTATGGCTAAGGCCGTTGCTGCAACTGATTTTAGACACGCAGGCAAAGCCTGTGCTACTGGGTCTAATGTACTAGAAAAATAAGCACAGGGCTCGTGTTTTCCTGCATGATCTTGTGTTAGGACAGATAGTGCTGTTCCATCCCGCTCTGTTACAAAAAGCATAAACGATTTGTTGTAATCAGGGTTTGCTAAAACTGGTGCTTGACATAAAGCTCTCTTTAATTCTTCAAATGCCACAGTGTGTTCTTGAGGACTTTAGTCTTTTTGTGTCTTGGGCTGGGAAAAACCAGAAATCAATTGAATACGTTCCGGTGCCCACAACTAATTCCCCTGAAAGATCACAATAAAACATGAGAAAAAGGGGAAAGCACCATACCTATTTCCTCGACTTAATTTCTAAGGGGGCTAATTTCTAAGGGGCTTAATTTCTTAAGGGGCTAGCGGGAAGCGAACCTCCTCAGGGGCCAGCCAATATCCTCCAATATCCTCCTCCTTCCCCCCCTTTTTGACAGGAGGAAATCTGAAACAGATTTCACTGCTGTCAAACACTATCAAACCCTGTGTCTTGTCAACACTATTAATCCCTGTGTGTAGCTACTGGGCGTAAGCAAAATTATAGGAGATACACAGCGTATTTGAAACGGCGAGAAATCCTTCAAATTAATGTACAAACCTCATTGTGTTAGCTCATAAGCTGGCCAAATGACATCTCATATGCAAATGTCCCTATTACATGAACCTACACCAACCTGAAGTCAATATTAATGCTAGTAGGCCCTAATAGGAATGCTAAATTACCTAAATATTCGGAAAACCAAGTTTAAGAACAGTTGTTAATGTTGATAATTAATAATTTATCTGCTAAAGAAATCAGTCATTTTGCAATAATTTCCACCTATACAATAAATAGCCTAATTTAAAAACAAGTCAACTTTTGGGGCCACCACTTACAAGAATGAGCTTACTAAAGCAAACTTTAAAAAGGAAATCCTGTCAGATATTTTCTCATTACCCTAAATACCGAGCCTCATTTGTCACTCTGGTGTGGCAGTCCTTATTTAAAACAGGCCTTTCAAGAGGTAAGATGCGAGTGCACAGATCATAATGGTTCCTCAATGTCCAATCTGGAAACATATGACCGAGGCTGCCTGTCTATAAGAGAAAGGCAGTTATGTGAAAAATATTTTAGTCTTGCATAGCCTTTTTCTTTTGTTTCATTCATCTCCAACACCAATTAGACATACACTGATAATGTGTTGTCTGCTATTTTGACAGCATGATAATGGTAATATCATGTCTGTGAATTTTAGTAATTGTGAACAAGTTCCAGCCAAGCGCTGTGCAAAGATTGCCGTCGTCACGACCACAGGAGAACTTTGTATTAAACGCTAAACAGACTGGTCAATACAACACAAAAACAAAACATATATAAAATACATATGCCAAGCCATCAGTATACCAAGCACAGAAAGCATAGACAATTACACTAACATATATAAATGAGCAGCCATGCGCAATTATAGTACCTACAGCTCAGAGGCGAACATTCTGGCCTGCATAATTTGTCAGGCTTATAATCAATAACTGATTTACCTGCCCTATACACCCCCTTCTGAAATCACCGTGTCAAGTCTGACACACAGAATCAGCAATAATAATCAAAAACGAAGAACACACGAACCTGTTTGTTTTCTTTTATAAAAATGAGCTATGCATCTTCGTCAACACAATGTACCCTAATGTCCCAGACGAAGACGCACCTCTCATCTCTCCTCACAGACTTTTAACCACTGGATCATTTATCCAATGCAACTGGTGGCAGCTTGTGGCCACAATTCAAAAATGTCTGAATTTGAAAATCGTTTTTATATAGGCACATAGCCCTTAAAATTCCAAGCAAGAGCAACATTTTACTTTCTGGCCAGAAGCAATATAACAATTGCTAAAAAATAAAACAAATCTTCTCCATAGACATTTCCCCGGGGCACTGGTTTAGCACAGAATAGACCAAGGGAATCTTTCTCGACTTACATTTCTCAGCTGCCCTGTCTTATCAGAGAAGTTAAAAATAGCCCCTCAGCGCGGCCTGAGCCTGGGCTGCCAGCCAACTTTTTTGTTGTTTCGGCTGCAGGCATTACACAGATGCGATGTCAGAGAAGCTTTCTAAGCAGTGCCTCTGTTCTGCTCCTCTCACCGGCCCCCACCTACACTGGCTACAAGGTCAGAATCTGTCTCCGATTTCTGTATCACATACTGCTCTACACAGCCCCCACCTTCTCCTCACTCTGAAGCTGTCAAAGACAAAAAGACTACTCAATTCCATAAAAACTGCAATAATTCGCTCAATTGAAAAATTATTTTTACATACAATTTGCACTCAGGGGGTCATAATCTCACCGACTTGACCCAGCACATTGGCTCACTGGACCACCAAGAACACAAACCTGTATTCTTGAACAATTTGCAAATTCGAAATACCCACAATTCTTTTTTCAAGCTAAACTTTTCAAAAATTACTTTTTCGTTAGCACTTTGTACATTAGGGGTGTCATCAAATCACAGGTGTTGCTCCTTCTCTAGCTACACCCCTCTCAATTTCCTATTGACAACGTAGTCAAATGTTGGACCATGTAAACACCAGCTATGCGCTGTTCATTTGGTGGGTGGCTCAAGAACCTTTGGGCTACTATATCATTATTATATGTATCGTGGTACTTGCGGTGGCACTCTAACTGGTCTTTCTACTGGGGCCACTCTTGCTAGGTCCTCTGAAAGGACGGGATAAATACCAGCAACGTCAGTATTTCTTTCTCTGTCAGCCTGCGCTCATTTTACCTGCTCCACTTCCTCCTGTAACATCTTTTCCTTGGCTTTTCCAGACTCCAGTCTACTTCTCTCTGCTTCGTGAAACACTTACTCTGACCTCCTATGTGACTCCTTGCGCCAAAACTCAATGGCATCCTTCCAAGCTGGTCTACATTTTCTCTTTCATAAGAGTGTTTTGTTGTCTATCTACTTGTTCTGCTTTTACTCGGATACCTTCCTCAACTAACACGTTTTCTCGGGCTTTGTCTGAATCCTCCCTACTTTTCTCTTCTTTTCTGAGCGCTTACTCTGTGCGTCTATGCTATTCTTTACGCCATAATTCAATGGCATCTTTCTGTTACTGTCTGGCTATCTTTTTCCATAATTCTTCTTCTACTCTCATGATGCAATCTGCATCCCATGTCCCAACTGCGGGCCACCTCTGACTAGGTTATGTCAACCTCCCTCTGTCCGTCTCCCTGTGTCTCCTGTGGTAAATAATTTAATTACCGGAACTTAATTTGATGCGGAAAATCTATAATAATAGCTCAGTAAAATAAGAGGCAGAATCCGTGGTATTAGAGGTTCGGAACGGGCTTTATTCCAAGATCAATTTAAATTGAGGAGCTCCATATTCCATCACCACGAAGGTTCAGGAAGTGAAGACGCTACTTTATTGACAGGTAATCATTTTTATACAATAGGCATTACAGTGAAGCAAATGCAGGAGGCGTAACAATTGATAGTAAAGATAAAACATACATGCGTAGCAAAAGTGGGTGTAACTGGGAGTAACTAAAGAACGTCATCAGGTATGATGTCATAATAGGGTGGTAACATGAAAGAATTTCGCAATGTCAGCAGAAATACTTGGCAGAAATGCGCGCGCAGCGGCATGACGTGTGATTGACGTGCAACTAGGGGGTGAAGGGGACTTGACATTTAGCTCTACATATGGCGACAGAAGTCTGGAGGGTCAAGTCAACCTAATCCCAAATCATATCTAACATCCTATGTTTAAAGAACTATGTTATCCAAAAGAGAGGTCTCTTAGAGTAGAATCTTATTCTATACTGACTATACTGACTATTGGTGCGTGTACAAGCGTCTAAGTGTCTACACTAGATGCGAGGGCAGAAATCTTCCATAGTAACAGGGCGATGAATTACTTGCATAAAGACAGAGGAGCCAGGCCTTTTGCTCGGTAGCTGGAAGAATGTTTACTTAAACTACTCGACAGGAATGCATTGGGTAGGGAGCGGAGCAGATAATTCCGAAGGTGAAATACAGTTTTTGGCAGGCAACAGGCTGATGTCAGGCACCGTTAGCCGCGCAGAGAATGAGACAAAGTTCATGGTCACAGATGCAGGCTCAGACTGGAGCTCTCAGAGGCAGAAGGCAAGAAAAAGCTTGATGGCAGAATCAGGGCCTACTTGCCTGGACTGTAAAATGGCATAAGTGAACCATATAAAGCCGGTGGCCTTTCATACTTAGGAATGGAATATCCGGCCCATTCATGGCGGATCTGAAAGAGGACATGTTGGCGGTGGACGCACATGTGTTTGCGTCTTCATAACTGGAACTGGAGGGAGCATACATGTACTTGTGATTTATACATGAAACCGTTGGGGTCCAAGATAGGGGACATAACTGATCAGAAAAATCCATATTTCCACATTCCCTCCTTGTCCCCTACTTGCCCGTTAAGAGATATCAATCTTCATCAATCCATCGATCTGTTCATATAGCATCATTTGTTCTTCTTTTTCCTTCTGGGATGAATGAAATCTTGGTGGTGGAATACACGATGTGGCACACAGACCACAGATCGCTGGTCCACATTGTAGACATAGACAGCAACTGAATAGTATGAGAAAGCCAATACCTAGGAAGGGTAGGACCTTCCATCCAAAGGTAGACAATACACTCCAAAACCAACCGGACCAAGTCCAGGTGCCTGGATTCTGGTGTATCTGGCTTACAATCTTATGAAGGCGAGTTATGGCTTTATATACAGATGGCGAATTTTCTGGTATGAAAATGCAACAACTTGATCCGATGACCCTACAAGCTCCGCCCCTATCGGCCAGGATGACGTCAAGGACAAGACGATTTTGAAGCACAACAATCCGCATAGCAGACTGCTCTTCTGTTAAATTGCCTAAGGCGGAAATAGTTTCGTTCACTACTGCTTCAAGGGTTCTGGTTAATCTACGTATCAGCTTACTATTGGTAACTGTACCTATATAGGGAAAGAGACCTTTATTGAAATCTGTGTATTTTTCCCATGCTGTCTCAGTGTAATCGACTATTGGGAGATCTCTCCTTTCTCTATTGTGTACTAAATGAGTATTTCTGTGATAATCAGGAGGAGCTAGGAAAACAGGTGGCAAAAGGAATCCGATGTAGCAGGTACCATCCCAATCTAGTGGCAAACGTATGTATGCCGTCTGACCACATATGAAGTAGGAATGGCGGGAAGCTCTAAATGTAGACTTGCCTTGATCACTAAATTCTATTACAGTGGTGCATCTACTATGGCCCATATGTATGGAACCATTCTTTCTTACACATAATTCACCTTTAACTGGAAATACTGACATGGCGGGCAAAATTGGAGTAGCTTCGGATTCGACATTTAGGATCATAAGATTAAGCGTAAAATTACCTAATCCATATACTTCATTTTCTAGATCAGTTCCTGTTCTTTTGGGAAGTCCCTCCTTGTTAGGGTGACAGACTTTGAGTAAAACTAAGTTCAGATTTCCCCATACCCAGTTATTCTGGTAAACTGCAGAATTCGAATCTAGGAAATTAATTAAACTAAACCATGCTCCACAGGATCCGTTGTGTGTGAACGGGTATGGAAAGAGAGGTAGAATTCCTTTATAGTTCTGGTAGGGAGGGAGTCGACCACATATCCAACAATTTGTAGCATTGCTAACCTGATGGGAATGATGTAACATACTAATAAACGTGTTATTGCGCAGCGCAAATCTATAAGACAACTCATGCAGAGGTAATTCACTAAAAGAATGTTCAGCAGTAACATTATAAACATGTCTAGAAATAGGATAATATGTGTGCAACAATATACTTGCAGTAATTATTAAAAGACTTAAGAAAAAGAAAATTAATAACGTCACTGTGCAATGACTACGCAGTGATTTACAGTACGCATGTCGTTTCAACTTTATCCTTCTGTTTCTTTCTCTATACAGGTCTAAGGGATACATGTCAGAGACAAATTCGACCGATTCACCTTGGAGAGGACTTAAACAATCAAATTGCCTGACTTGTTGGACCGAAGTTTTAGTTTATATAGTTCATGGTTATTCAGTTCAACCAAAGGAAGTTTTGAGTCAATCGGTGAAGACACGCAAGGTGTGTCGTTTACGTCTGACGGTAGTCCATGAAATTTCTTGATATGACTTGAATGTATCCAGCCTTTTCGACCTTCGATCTTCACGGCTGTCCTCGTCGTTAGTAATACGAGTTGAGGCGATTTCCACCTAGGATCCAGCTGAGACTTCCGATCAAAGTTCCTCACTAAAACCAAATCCCCTGGAATTACGTCATGGGGTTTCACCTCGGTGTTGTCGGGAAAGGCTGCAGCTACCTGTGAACGACAAGATTGTAGTGCAGACATCAAGGAAGCCAAGTAATCTGTCAGCATATTACAGTCAATATCAGTTATTTTGCGTGGTATAGGCGTCCCCCACATATTTGGTGGTCTGCCAAAGATCACCTCATACGGGGATAGCCCTGTTCGAGAGTGTGCTACCATTCTCATGTAAAAGAGTGCAACGGGTAAGGCTACTACCCAGTCGACACCTTTCTCTCTACAAATTTTGGACAATCTAATTTTCAGGGTCTGGTTATGTCGTTCCACGAGACCTGCTGCCTCGGGGTGTCGGACACAGTGAAATTTCCACTGATAGCCTAACAAAAGTGAAACGTGTTTCATTAGTTCGGATGAGAACGGCTGGCCGTTATCTGAGTAGACAGCACGTGGTAAACCGTACCGTGGGAAGAATTCTCGAACTAACTGTTTGGCAGTAGTCGGGGCAGTGTAATCTGAAACCGGGTATGCCTCTGTCCAACGGGAAAGAGCACAGACAACTACGAGAACATATTTGAATCCTCGACATCGTTCCATCTGGATATAATCCATCTGGAGGACTTCAAAAGGGTGATCAGGAGGCTGAAATCCACCCTGTTCTACGGGAATGCTTTTTCCTGGGTTAAACTGACAACAGATCATACAGGTACGAACTTTTTGTTTAGCTGCTGCTCGTAAATGTTTGTTGAACCAAATGTGTTGAATGCTGTCTAGCATAGCTTTTTCTCCTAGATGTGCTGGACTATGTACAGTGTTAATAACGACTTGGACCATTGAATCAGGAAGGAACCACACAGATTTTTCCTTTGTCATCCATCCTTGATCCGTTTGGATCCCTCCTAATTCAGTCCATTTCTTTATTTCGTCTGGTGTAGCATGTGTCTGTATGTCAATTACGTCAAGAGCGGGATCCTTAACCGTCATGCAATACGTTGGTGTCGGGACTATTGTCTTTGTCATGTCGGATGTTTGAGTTTGAGCAGTCTGTTTAGCTGTTCTGTCAGCTAGATCATTGCCTTGAGAAATGATATCAGTAACTTTCGTATGAGCTTTACATTTCATAATTGATATTGCAGTGGGTAGATGTATTACATCTAATAAGGCATGAATGAGGGGTCCGTGTTGAATGTGGGCACCGTGAGAAGTTAAATAACCTCTCTCTCGCCACAGCACGCCGAAGTCATGTACAAATCCGAATGCATAACGTGAATCAGTGTATATGTTGACTTTTTTATTTGTGGCTTGAATACAGGCTTGTGTCAGAGCGATGAGCTCTGCGGCTTGAGCTGACAAGGTATTTATGCAATTTGTTTCAACGATTTCAGTGTCTGTTGTGACTGCGTAAGCGGCCACTAGCTCTCCTGTACCTGTTCTCATACATGAACCATCTACATACAACGTCAGGTCTGGGTCTGACAATGGGACGTCTGTTAAATCTTGTCTGGGTTTCGTCGTGATAGTGATAACTTCAATACAATCATGTGCAAGTGGGTCTGTTCCATTTACAGGTAACAGTGTGGCAGGATTCAATGTACTACAACGTCTGATTTCTATATGTGGCTGAAACAATGTTAATTCGTAACCAGTGAGTCGCGCTATAGTCAAGTGTTGTGTTTGTGTGCGGTTCAAGAGAACCTCTACTGCATGTGGTACTTGTACTGTCAATGGATGTCCTAATACTATGGCATCGCTTTGTCTGATTGCTAAAGCTGTTGCTGCCACTGATTTCAGGCACGCAGGCAAAGCCTGAGCTACGGGATCTAATGTACTAGAAAAATAAGCACATGGTTTGTGTGATCCTGCTTGTTCCTGTGTGAGTACTGACAAGGCAGTACCTTCGCGTTCTGTAACGAAGAGTGTAAACTGTTTATTGTAACATGGTGTTGCTAAAACAGGTGCTTGGCATAAGGCTTTCTTTAGGCTTTCAAAAGCTTGTGTATGTTCCTGAGTCCAAGGGAGAACAGTCGATATGGCTGCCTCCTGTGTTGTCAATTGAATGAGTGGTTTTGCTAGAAATGCATACTGAGGGATCCACTGCCTACAATATGAAGTGAGGCCTATGAAAGCCCGCACCTCCTTTTGTGTCTTGGGTATTGGCATATTAGCAATTAGCTGGATGCGATCTGGTGTAAGCTGCCTTCCCTCCTTGGACAGCGAGTGACCAAGGTAAACAACTCGCTGGACACAGAATTGCAGCTTAGAAGGGGACACCTTGTGCCCCTTTTCGGCCAAAAATTGTAAAACCGTCAGTGAGGCTTTTTCACATTCAGGTTCGCTTCTAGCGGTGATCAGCAGATCATCGACATATTGAAGCAGGGCAGTGTTGACTGGCATGTGGATACTGTCGAGTTCTCGTTTCAGTGCTTGGCTATAGATGCTGGGGCTTTCGGTAAATCCTTGAGGTGCGCGTGTGAATTTAAAGCTACATCCATTTAAACTAAATCCGAACAAGTATTGGCTTTCCGGATCTATTGGGACGCTGAAGAAGGCATTCTTGAGATCAATTACAGTAAAGAATGTTGCTTCGGAATCAATGGCTGTCAGTAATGAAGAAATGTCTGGGACTACGGGGTATTGTGGTACTATGCATTTATTTAATTCGCGCAGATCAATAACCAATCGATATACTGGCGGGGCTGTTGGATCGGTTCGTTTAAGAATCGGAATTATCGGTGAATTACATACATTGGAGTCAGTTTCCACAACCACTCCTTGGGTAATCAGCTCGTCAATGATTTGTAGTAAAGCCACTACAGCATCTGGGGGTAACTTGTATTGTCGCATTCGTGGAAGTACCACTCCTGCCTTTAGTGTGACTCGATATGGTGTAATGTTCATGCAACCAACATCTGTAGGGCCTTGTGCCCATAAATGTGTCGGTAAAGTCTGTAGTCGGTGATCCATGTCTCGGGACACGTAGTGCCCTTTGAAATCACGTAAAAACAATCTTACTCCTTCCGGAGAACAACATATAATAGCTCCTAGAGCTTTCAAAGTTTTTATGCCTAACAAGTTTTCTGGACATGATTTAGTAAGTAATAAATCTGTAGTTCGTGTCAAGGGACCAATCGTAAGTGGAAGAGGCTGTGTTACTTCGTTAATGATAGGTTTTCCTGAAAAGCCAAGGGAAATATTCTGTGAGCCTGAGAGGGGTGCCCCTGGAACTTCACTACGTTTTATTGTTGTTCGGCTTGCCCCTGTATCAAGTAAGAATTTTCTATCTTGACCTAACAGTTCACTGTGTACATAAGGTCCTTCTTGATCTACAGGGACCTCAATAAGGGGTAAGCCAACTTCCCTCTCTAGGCTGTTTCATGAGTATCGTTGATAATCAGGATAGTCATACTGTGCGGTCTGATACATCTGTCGGGTCGTTGTTTGTGTGGCAGCAATAGGCTGCGGTGGTGGAGCTGGCATAGACTGTTGCGGAGCTGGCATGGACTGTGCATGCTGCAGTGCTCCTTGTTGGTTCTGATCCTGTCTAAGTGGTCGTGGTCTTTCTTTTGTGTTACCTATGGCGATATTATGTTTTAAGACTGGACAATCGTGTACATAATGACCTGGCTGTTTACAATAGTTACATGTCCCTTTTACAGGACCTGTTGAAACACTGGACTGTGTTATACCCTTCTTATGACCGTCAGCTGGCACTGTCTGGGAAACTAGCATTTTCATTTTCGTGTCTTTCATGCGTCTATGTTCATGTTCTTGTTCTTCTCTAATTCTATTGTGATGGTACTGTAGCATTTGTAGCATTTGTGACGGAGTGTTACCTTGCCAGGTACTCTCGAACTTCAATATTCTATTCTTAACTTGGGGCAAGGCATTTTCAACTAACTTTGTCACAAACAGATGTGGATACGACTCGCTACTTGCTTTTATTCCACTATTTATACCAAAACATTTCTCAAATCGGGAATAGAAATCACTAGTGTCTTCATCTGATTTTTGTTTGCAGGCTGAGATTGCACCCCAGTCTTCCTTTTTCGTAGTTAATAAACGTGGCAATACCTGTACTAATAAACCTGGTAGTGCTTATAGGAGTTTGGAATTTTCTATTATTATCTGGACGTATCGGACATATCGGATCAGTAAAGCATCTAGTATTATTGCAAGATCTTCCTCTACCTACATAGGCCATGGTTTCTAACTGTCCTGTGGGCAGTTCTAATTCTTCCTCGTCCTCGGTTTGTTCTGGTTCGTCTACTGCTAATCTTTCCACGTGTATTCGTTCTATTTCTTTGCGGATCTTTCGGCTCATAGCTACTATACATGCTCGTTTATCGTGTCTCCCCTCTGATATATTCTTACCCCATGTGGTAAGAATTTGCATTTCTTCCGGATTTACCCCTGGTTGATCTTGATTTCTGATCACACAGTTTATGAGGAAACGTAACAGTTCCCCCTGTATTTCCACCTTTTGGTACTCCATGGCTCTGGTAATACTCTCAGGGTCTCGCCCTGACTGAACAAAATGATATATATTTTCTAAATGTGCAGTCATTCCTGGTAGCTTCCCTAAGTATATTGCAGCTCGTCGGATACGTAATGATGCCAGCATCATTTCGTCCCCTTTTCCGGGCACAGGGTCATATCTACAGTCTATTAGAAGTTCCTTGAGCGTGTTGGGAGTTACTAGTTTGGGCGTACGTTGGTGGGCTAATTCTTGAAAGGAAAGTTTATTTGTTCTAGGCGGCGTAGAAAAAATGCTTGATGTACCTCCGGTAGCACCACCTGGGGTGCTAGATGTGAAAGGATTCGTTGAACGGGATATAGCAACCATAGGTGTGGATGCAGATGTAGAAACAGATGTGCTTGCCGGAACTTGTGTCGGGGTTTGCTGTTGCAGAGGTACAGACGGAGGAGGGTCTTGGCGTTGAACCCCCTCGGCAGACGGTCTATGTGGCGCAGCATTTGCATACTCGGGAGCTGCGTCGTCTAAATAAGAAGAAAGAAAAACATCTTCTGCGGATCTGGGATGCCCTTTGGGATGTACTTTTATCGGAAACAATGGGGGTGGCAAGTCTTTTGGTATCTCCGGAGTAGCCTTAGGTAAACCTTCGGTCAGAAGAGGATACATACCATTCACAAGAGCATTTCTTTGTCTGTCTGTTTGTTCTGACTTTACTCGAGTACCTTCTTCAATTAATACACTTTCTCGAACTTTATTTGAATTCTCCTTACTTTTCTCTTCCTGTCTGAGCGCTTTCTCTGTGCGTCTATATGATTCTTTACGCCATAATTCAATGGCATCTTTCTGTGACTGTCTAGCTTTCTTTTTCCATAATTCTTCTTCTACTTTCATAATGCAATCTGCATCCCAGGTCCCAGCTGCGGGCCACCTCTGACTTTCTGGTAATTCCTTGGTGTAGTCTACCCATAGATCAAGAAATAATATGGCGTCTAGGCCATGTTTATGATACATGAAGTACCCTGGAGTGTCCCTAGGAGGAATGGGAACAGCTTCTTCGAGTACCCCTTTTCTAGTTGTGATCTGTCTTAATTTCGAAAAGAGCGGCATATTGAGAACTGATCTGATACCTAATTTTGAACACGTTTAATACCATAAAACACAATAATGAACAGTCATTCACACCACAATATACGGAACGTTTTTAAAACATTTTTAACATTTAACATTTAATGAATAAACAATGATGGCCATTTAGGGAACTAGTCACTAAGCATAATACTCGATACTAACTAGGTAATTCTGAATTATATACTAGACATACTTGATATACTGCTAAACAGTACAGATACACTGCTAAAACAGTGCAGACCGGATTTGTGTACCCAAACCCGTCTTGACCGGCACAACCTATGTGCACGTCAGAACGCCTCCCCGATAATGGTACTCACCGGGTAGCTCGGAACAGAAGGCCTCGGAACTGAACTGAACTTGAACCGGACTGGACTCGACTCGGAACTTCGGAAACTTCGGAAACTGGTGGGCCTCTGTATAACTCGGATCTTGCTCTCTCAGCTAGGCTCTGGTCGGGATACTTCGCACTTCTCACCGCCTCGTCTGGGTGTTGATCGCAGCCTCAGTTACCCCCGCTCGGCAGGAGGGAGATACAGGAAATCCTGTGGGTACGCGTTGTTGTCCGTCCAGCTGTGACAGGAGACCGGGCCTGCAACGCACCGCCGGCGCGTGAGATGAGAAAGTGTCCCTGTTCGGGCGCCATTTATGTGGTAAATAATTTAATTACCGGAACTTAATTTGATGCGGAAAATCTATAATAATAGCTCAGTAAAATAAGAGGCAGAATCCGTGGTATTAGAGGTTCGGAACGGGCTTTATTCCAAGATCAATTTAAATTGAGGAGCTCCATATTCCATCACCACGAAGGTTCAGGAAGTGAAGACGCTACTTTATTGACAGGTAATCATTTTTATACAATAGGCATTACAGTGAAGCAAATGCAGGAGGCGTAACAATTGATAGTAAAGATAAAACATACATGCGTAGCAAAAGTGGGTGTAACTGGGAGTAACTAAAGAACGTCATCAGGTATGATGTCATAATAGGGTGGTTCCATGAAAGAATTTCGCAATGTCAGCAGAAATACTTGGCAGAAATGCGCGCGCAGCGGCATGACGTGTGATTGACGTGCAACTAGGGGGTGAAGGGGACTTGACATTTAGCTCTACATATGGCGACAGAAGTCTGGAGGGTCAAGTCAACCTAATCCCAAATCATATCTAACATCCTATGTTTAAAGAACTATGTTATCCAAAAGAGAGGTCTCTTAGAGTAGAATCTTATTCTATACTGACTATACTGACTATTGGTGCGTGTACAAGCGTCTAAGTGTCTACACTAGATGCGAGGGCAGAAATCTTCCATAGTAACAGGGCGATGAATTACTTGCATAAAGACAGAGGAGCCGGGCCTTTTGCTCGGTAGCTGGAAGAATGTTTACTTAAACTACTAGACAGGAATGCATTGGCTAGGGAGCGGAGCAGATAATTCCGAAGGTGAAATACAGTTTTTGGCAGGCAACAGGCTGATGTCAGGCACCGTTAGCCGCGCAGAGAATGAGACAAAGTTCATGGTCACAGATGCAGGCTCAGACTGGAGCTCTCAGAGGCAGAAGGCAAGAAAAAGCTTGATGGCAGAATCAGGGCCTACTTGCCTGGACTGTAAAATGGCATAAGTGAACCATATAAAGCCGGTGGCCTTTCATACTTAGGAATGGAATATCCGGCCCATTCATGGCGGATCTGAAAGAGGACATGTTGGCGGTGGACGCACATGTGTTTGCGTCTTCATAACTGGAACTGGAGGGAGCATACATGTACTTGTGATTTATACATGAAACCGTTGGGGTCCAAGATAGGGGACATAACTGATCAGAAAAATCCATATTTCCACACTCCCTCCCTCTCTGTCCCCCTCTCCCTCCCTCTGTGTGTCGGCCTCCTCCCTCTGTCCGTCTCCCTGTGTCTCCCTCCCTCTCTGTCCCCCTCTCCCTCCCTCTGTGTGTCGGCCTCCTCCCTCTGTCCGTCTCCCTGTGTCTCCCTCCCTCTCTGTCCCCCTCTCCCTCCCTCTGTGTGTCGGCCTCCTCCCTCTGTCCATCTCCCTGTGTCTCCCTCCCTCTCTGTCCCCCTCTCCCTCCCTCTGTGTGTCGGCCTCCTCCCTCTATCCGTCTCACTGTATCTCCCTCCCTCTCTGTCCCCCTCTCCCTCCCTCTGTATGTCGGCCTCCTCCCTCTGTCCGTCTCCCTGTGTCTCCCTCCCTCTCTGTCCCCCTCTCCCTCCCTCTGTGTGTCGGCCTCCTCCCTCTGTCCGTCTCCCTGTGTCTCCCTCCCTCTCTGTCCCCCTCTCCCTCCCTCTGTGTGTCGGCCTCCTCCCTCTGTCCGTCTCCCTGTGTCTTCCTCCCTCTCTGTCCCCCTCTCCCTCCCTCTGTGTGTCGGCCTCCTCCCTTTGTCCGTCTCCCTGTGTCTTCCTCCCTCTCTGTCCTCCTCTCCCTCCCTCTGTGTGTCGGCCTCCTCCCTCTGTCCGTCTCCCTGTGTCTCCCTCCCTCTCTGTCCCCCTCTCCCTCCCTCTGTGTGTCGGCCTCCTCCCTCTGTCCGTCTCCCTGTGTCTCCCTCCCTCTCTGTCCCCCTCTCCCTCCCTCTGTGTGTCACCCTCTGTCACCTCAGCCCAGCTTCCTGGGCACACACTGTTAGCAGTTCTTTGAATGGCCCTTGGATTGTTGCTGTGAGTTTGTTTCTGATCTCCAGGCACCCATTGGGTGTAGTGTCTGTGTCTGGGCTGCTGCTGTGGTGGTGTGTGCTGCCACTCTTTCACAGTGTTGGCTGTTCATTAGCTGCTGTCATCACCCCCATGTGTTAATGCAAGGCGTCCGCCATTTGCTGGCTAGTCTTTCCTGTGTGGGGACACACTGTTTGTCTGGCTGTGACCTAGGCCATATGGGCAGAGGGCATTGTTGTCTGCTTCTGAGTTGCACTATGTGATTTTTGGGGCCCACCCTCCCGCCATCCGGGTTACCGTGTCATGTGTTGGTGTCTTCTGTGGCCTGTGACTTGACATTGTCCAGCTGGGTGCATGGGGCATGGTGGCGCCAGTGTTTGGTTGTGGATGACGTTCCCCCCATGTGAGGTGCGTTGTTTGTGTACTCACCCGGGTCTCGGAGTCCTCCTAATCCTTCGACTGCCTCCACCGGCAGTATGGCCATCACCCTCTCCTCCCAGGGATGGTAGTGTACGGGTCTGCGGGACGGCCCTCCTCCAGTGACGTTGGCCTGGTTGTGTTCATCCGTCATCTTGGCTCGGACCCTCCTCCGCAGATCGTACCACCTGGCTTGGCATTCCTGCTTGTTCCTTCTGGTGTCCGCAACAGCATTCACAGCATCGACGATGGTCTGCCACATGGCTGTTTTTGCTGAAATGCTGGTCTGTCTGACCAATGTTCCAAAGAGGTGTGGCTCGACTCTGAGGATTTCATCGACAAGGACCTCCAACTCTCGGCTAGTGAACTTTGGATTCTTGTTAGTGGGCATGGTGAGGGGTGTGGGTGTGGATGGTGGGGGGGTGTGTGTGGATGGTTGTGGGTGTGTGGGTGTGGTTTTGCAGGTGTGTGTGTGAATGTGATGAGGGGGTGTTTGTGAAGGTGTGTGTGTGAAGGTGTGCAAGTGTAAGGTGTGGTAAAGCTTCTAGTATGGTGCTGTAGGTTGTCTGTGGGGTCTGGCAGCAGTGAGTCTGTTGCAAAGGCTCATGGTTTGTGTGTGTGGGCCCTTTTTATTGGTCCATTGGTGGGTGTGGCTGTGTTTGAACTTTGGGTGGGTGTGTTATAAGGAGTGGTGGTGTTTTGGGCCTCTGTTTGTTTTTGGCAGTTGCAGGTCAGTGAATCTGTTGTTTTAGTGGTTGTTGGACATGTTTAGTGGCTTTGTGCCATTCGAATGGTGTATTCTTGTGTCGTTTTGGTTTGTCCTGGTTGTGTACGTGCGTTTTTAGCGTGTGTACGGTGTGTACATGGGCCATTTTGTTGTACAGTGCTGTCCTTGTGTGTGGCTTGGTACGACTCGTACATGCGGTTGTGATGTTGGGGCCTGGGGTGCGCTCCGTACTTAGAATGTTGTGGTGGGGGTACGCTCCATGCATACGCGGGTGGGGGTACGACTCTAACGTACACGGGTGTAGATACATGGGGGTACGACACGAACATAGAGGGGGGGGTAGGACACGTACAGGGGTGTACAAACACGGGGGTACGACACGTACACGGGGGTAGGACACGTACACGGGTGTACATACAGGGGGGTAGGACATGTACACGGGTGTACATACACGGGGGGTACGACACGTACACGGGTGTACATACACGGGGGGGTATGACACGTACACGGGTGTACATACACGGGGGGTACGACACGTACACGGGTGTACATACAGGGGGGGTACGACACGTACAGGGGTGTACATACAGGGGGGGGTACGACACGTACACGGGTGTACATACACGGGGGGTACAACACGTACAGGGGTGTACATACAGGGGGGGTACGACACGTACACGGGTGTACATACACGGGGGGTACGACACGTACAGGGGTGTACATACAGGGGGGGGTACGACACGTACAGGGGTGTACATACAGGGGGGGTATGACACGGGTGTACATACACCGGGGGTACAACACGTACAGGGGTGTACATACAGGGGGGGTAGGACACGTACACGGGTGTACATACAGGGGGGGTAGGACACGTACACGGGTGTACATACAGGGGGGGGGTACAACACGTACACGGGTGTACATACACGGGGTACGACACGTACACGGGTGTACATACACGGGGGTACGACACGTACAGGGGTGTACATACAGGGGGGGTACGACACGTACAGGGGTGTACATACAAGGGGGGGTAGGACACGTACACAGGTGTACATACAGGGGGGGTAGGACACGTACACGGGTGTACATACAGGGGGGGTACGACACGTACACGGGTGTACATACACGGGGGGTACGACACGTACACGGGTGTACATACACGGGGGGTACGACACGTACAGGGGTGTACATACAGGGGGGGTACGACACGTACACGGGTGTACATACACGGGGGGTACGACACGTACAGGGGTGTACATACAGGGGAGGTGTACATACACGGGGGTGTACATACACGGGGGGTACGACTCGAACGTACGGGGGCTGGGGGGGTGTTGGGCGCGTATGCGGGCACATGTCTCCATGGTTGCTATGGGTGTTTGGTGCGGACGGTGTTTTTTCCATACAGTTGTAACTTCTGACGCACGGGATGGATCGTGATTCCGCGGTCGGAGTTCACTTTTCACATTTGTACGGTGATTCGTCCGAGGACGTGTCGGACACATTTTCCGACACGAGGACGTGTGGGGAATTATTCCCAATGCGATTCGTATGGTCTTTTTCCCATGCGAATCGTAATTGGCAGTTTGTACGGCACTTGTACGATTCGTACGGTAAAAAGACCAGATACGAGTCGTACGGGGAAATTTTTTACCGGATCGTAATCGGCACCTCTATGTATGTGATGTGGAAATATGGATTTTTCTGATCAGTTATGTCCCCTATCTTGGACCCCAACGGTTTCATGTATGAATCACAAGTACATGTATGTTCCCTCCAGTTCCAGTTATGAAGACGCAAACACATGTGCGTCCACCGTCAACATGTCCTCTTTCAGATCTGCCATGAATAGGCCGGATATTCCATCCCTAAGTATGAAAGGCCACCGGCTTTATATGGTTCACTTATGCCATTTTTACAGTCCAGGCAAGTAGGCCCTGATTCTGTCATCAAACTTTTCTTGCCTTCTGCCTCTGAAAGCTCCAGTCTGAGCCTGCATCTGTGACCATGAACCTTGTCTCATTCCCTGCGCGGCTCACGAAGCCTGACATCAGCCTGTTGCCTGCCAAAAACTGTATTTCACCTTCGAAATTATCTGCTCCGTTCCCTGCCCAATGCATTCCTGTCTAGTAGTTTAAGTAAACATTCTTCCAGCTACCGAGCAAAGGCCCGGCTTCTCTGTCTTGATGCAAGTAATTCATAGCCCTATTACTATGGAAGATTTCCGCCCTCGCATCTAGTGTAGACACTTAGACGCTCGTACACGCACTAGCAGTCAGTATAGTCAGTATAGAATAAGATTCTACTCTAAGAGACCTCTCTTTTGGATAACATAGTTCTTTAAACATAGGATGTTAGATATGATTTGGGATTAGGTTGACTTGACCCTCCAGACTTCTGTCGCCACATGTAGAGCTAAATGTCAAGTCCCCTTCACCCCCTAGTTGCACGTCAATCACACGTCATGCTGCTGCGCGCGCATTTCTGCCAAGTATTTCTGCTGACATTGCGAAATTCTTTCATGGAACCACCCTATTATGACATCACATCTGATGACGTTCTTTAATCACACCCAGTTACGCCTATTTTTGCTACGCATGAATATATTATCCACACTATCAATTGTTACGCCTCTTGCATTTGCTTCACTGTAATGCCTATTGTATAAAAGTAATTAATTATCAATAAAATATGTACTTCACTTCCTGAACCTTCGTGGTGACGGAACTTGGAGCAACCGATTCGAATCGACCATTGGAATAAAGCCCATTCCGAACCTCTAATACCACGGATTCTGCCTCTTATTTACTGAGCTATTTTATTATGTTTCTGTATCAAATTAAGCCCCGGTAATTAAATTATTTACCACATGAATGGCGCCCGAATAGGGACACTTTCTCATCTCACGCGCCGGCGGTGAGTTGCAGGCCCGGTCTCCTGCCACAGCTGGACGGACAACAACGCGTACCAGCAGGATTTCCTGTATCTCCCTCCGGTCAAGCGGGGGCGACTGAGGCTGCGATCAACACCCAGACGAGGCGGTGAGAAGTGCGAAGTATCCCGACCAGAGCCTAGCTGAGAGAGCAAGATCCGAGGTATACAGAGGCCCACCAGTTTCCGAAGTCCCGAGTCGAGTCCAGTTTCCGAAGTCTCGAGTCGAGTCCAGTCCGGTTCAAGTTCAGTTCAGTTTCCGAGGCCTTCCGTTTCCGAGCTACCCGGTGAGTACCATTACTGGGGAGGCGTTCTGACGTGCACATAGGTTGTGCCGGTCAAGACGGGTTTGGGTACACAAATCCGGTCTGCACTGTTTCAGCAGTGTATCTGTACTGTTTAGCAGTATATCTAGTATATCAAGTATATATATTCAGAATAATTCAGTTAATGTCGAGTATTATGTTTAGTGATTAAGTTTTCCTTAGATCGTCATCATCATTGTTGCTCGGTTAAATGTTAAATGTTAAATGTTTTAAATACGTTCTGCATATTGTGGTATGAATGACTGTTCATTATTGTGTTTATTCGTATTAAGTTTGTTCAAGATCAAGTATCAGATCAGTTCTCAATATGCCGCTCTTTTCGAAATTAAGACAGATCACAACAAGAAAAGGGGTACTCGAAGAAGCCGTTCCTATTCCTCCTAGGGACACTCCAGGGTACTTCATGTATCATAAACATGGCTTAGACGCTATATTATTTCTTGATTTATGGGTAGACTACACCAAGGGATTACCAGAAAGTCAGAGGTGGCCCGCAGCTGGGACCTGGGATGCAGAGTGCATCATGAAAGTAGAGGAAGAGTTATGGAAAAGGAAAGTCAGACAGTCACAGAAAGACGCCATTGAGTTATGGCGTAAAGAATCTCATAGACGTACAGAAAAAGCACTCCGACAGGAAGAGAAAAATAGAGAGAATTCAAATAAAGTTCGAGAAAATCTATTAATTGAAGAAGGTACACGAGTGAAATCAGAACAAGTAGACAGACAAAGAAATGCCCTTATGAATGGTATGTATCCCCTCCTGGCCGAGGGATTACCTAAGGCTACTCCGGAAATACCAAAAGACTTGCCACCCCCATTGTTTCCAATAAAAATACATCCTAAGGGGCATCCTAGAACGGCAGAAGATGTTTTTCTTTCCTCATATTTAGATGACGCAGTTCCCGAGTACGCTAATCCCGCCCCACATAGACCGCCTGCCAGGGAGGTTCAACGCCAAGATCCAGTATCTGTATCTCTACAGCAACAAATCCTGACACAAGTTCCGGCAAGCACATCTGTTTCTACATCTGTTCCTACAGCTACTTCTATAGCTGTGTCCACACCTATAGTTGCTGTATCGCGTTCAACGAATCCTTTCACGCCCGATACCCCAGATGGGGCTACGGGAGGTGCTACCAACATTTTTTCTACGCCACCCAGAGTGAATAAACTTACCTTTCAAGAATCAGCACATTCACGTACCCCCAAACTCATAAATGCCCGCACGCTTAAGGAACTTCTTATAGATTGTAGATATGACCCTGTGCCCGGCAAAGAAGACGAAATGATCATGGCATCATTACGTATCAGACGAGCCGCGGTGTATCTAGGGAAGTTACCCGGAATGACTGCGCATCTAGATAATATATATCATTTTGTCCAAACAGGGCGAGATTCTGAATGTATTAACAGAGCTATGGAATACCAGAAAGTGGAGATACAGGGGGAACTGTTACGTTTCCTCATAAATTGTGTGATCAGAAATCAAGACCGACCGGGGGTAGACCCGGAAGCAATGCAAATTCTTACCAGATGGAGCCAGAATATATCAGAAGGGAGACATGATAAGCAAAATTGTATAATAGCCATGTGCCGAAAGATCCGTAAAGAAATAGAACGCCTACACGAAGAGAGATTAGCGGTAGACCAGTTCGAACAAAACGAGGAGGAAGGATCAGGACTGCCCATAGGACAGTCAGACACCATAGCCTATGTGGGTAGAGGAAGATCTTGTAATAGTACTAAATGTCTTATTGATCCGATGCGTCCGATATGTCCAGATAATAACAGGAATTTCCAAACACCTATAATACATATAAGGTCCCCCGAGCATTCGTTCCAAGCCGCTGACAAATTACTCCGAGAACGAAGGGGTTATCATTTTCTCGATTCTATGGATGAACAAGAATTAGCCAGGTCATTACATACACGATTGCCCAGTCCTGAAGCGTAATATCGCCACAGGTAAAACACAAGAAAGACCACGGCCACTTAGACAGGATCAGAATGAACAAGGAGCCCAGCAGCATGCACAGTCCATGCCAGCTCCACCACAGTCTATACAGTTTGTGCCAGCTGCACCAGCGCTGCCTGTTGCTGCCACACAAACCACGACACGACAGCTGTACCAGACCGCACAGTACGACTATCCTGATTATCAACGATACGCATGAACCAGCCTAGAGAGGGAAGTTGACTTACCCCTTATCGAGGTCCCTGTAGACCAAGAAGGACCTTATGTACATAGTGAATTATTAGGCCAAGACAGAAAATTTTTACTCGATACAGGGGCAAGTCGAACAACAATAAAACGTAGTGAAGTTCCAGGGGCACCCCTCTCAGGCTCACAGAATATTTCCCTTGGTTTTTCAGGAAAACCTATTGTTAATGAAGTATCACAGCCTCTTCCACTTACGATAGGACCTTTGACCCGAACTACAGATTTATTGCTTACTAAATCATGTCCAGAAAACTTGTTAGGTATAAAAACACTGAAAGCTCTAGGAGCTATAATATGTTGTTCTCCGGAAGGAGTAAGATTGTTTTTACGTGATTTTAAAGGTCACTATGTGTCTAGAGACATGGATCCCCGACTGCAGACTTTACCTACACATCTATGGGCACAAGGCCCTACTGATGTTGGTTGCATGAATATTACACCATATCGAGTTACACTAAAGGCAGGAGTGGTGCTACCACGAATGCGACAATACAAGTTACCACCAGATGCTGTAGTGGCTTTACTGCAAATCATTGACGAGCTCATTGCCCAAGGAGTGGTTGTGGAAACAGACTCCAATGTATGTAATTCCCCGATAATTCCGATTCTTAAACGAACAGATCCTAAGGCCCCGCCAGTATATCGATTGGTTATTGATCTGCGCGAATTAAACAAATGCATTGTGCCACAATTCCCTGTGGTCCCAGATATCTCGTCATTACTGACAGCTATTGATTCCGAAGCAACATTCTTTACTGTAATTGATCTCAAGAATGCCTTTTTCAGCGTCCCAATAGATCCGGAAAGCCAATACTTGTTCGGATTTAGTTTAAATGGACGTAGCTTTAAATTCTCACGCGCACCTCAAGGATTTACAGAAAGCCCCAGCATCTATAGCCAAGCACTGAAACGAGAACTCGACAGTATCCACATGCCAGTTAACACTGCCTTGCTTCAATATGTCGATGATCTGCTGATCACCGCGAGAAGCGAACCCGAATGTGAGAAAGCATCACTGACAGTTTTACAATTTCTAGCCAAAAAGGGGCACAAGGTGTCCCCTTCTAAGCTGCAATTCTGTGTCCAGCGAGTTGTTTATCTTGGACACTCGCTGTCCAAGGAGGGAAGGCAGCTTACACCCGACCGCATTCAGTTAATAGCTAACATGCCAATACCCAAGACACAAAAGGAGGTGCGGGCTTTCATAGGCCTCACTTCATATTGTAGACAATGGATCCCTCAGTATGCATTTCTAGCAAAACCACTCATTCAATTGACAACGCAGGAGGCAGCCACATCGACTGTTCTCCCTTGGACTCAGGAACATACACAAGCTTTTGAAAGCTTAAAGAAAGCTTTATGTCAAGCACCTGTTTTAGCAACACCATGTTACAATAAACAGTTTACACTCTTTGTTACTGAACGCGAAGGTACTGCCTTGTCAGTACTCACACAGGAACAAGCCGGATCACACAAACCATGTGCTTATTTTTCTAGTACATTAGATCCCGTAGCTCAGGCTTTGCCTGCGTGCCTGAAATCAGTGGCAGCAACAGCTTTAGCAATCAGACAAAGCGATGCCATAGTGTTAGGACATCCATTGACAGTTCAAGTACCACATGCAGTAGAGGTTCTCGTGAATCGAACGCAAACACAACACTTGACTATAGCGCGACTTACAGGGTATGAATTAACATTGTTTCAGCCACATATAGAAATCAGACGTTGTAACACATTGAATCCTGCCACACTTTTACCTGTAATCGGAACAGACCCACTAGCTCATGACTGTATTGAAGTTATTACAATTACGACGAAACCCAGACAAGACTTGACGGATGTCCCATTGTCAGACCCAGACCTGACGTTGTATGTAGATGGTTCATGTATGAGAACAAGTACAGGAGAGTTAGTGGCCGCTTACGCAGTCACAACAGATACTGAAATCATTGAAACAAATTGCATAAATACCTTGTCAGCTCAAGCCGCAGAGCTCATCGCTCTGACACAAGCCTGTATTCAAGCCACAAATAAAAAAGTCAACATATACACTGATTCACGTTATGCATTCGGAGTTGTACATGACTTCGGCGTGCTGTGGCGAGAGAGAGGTTATTTAACTTCCCACGGTGCCCACATTCAGCACGGACCCCTCATTCATGCCTTATTAGATGCAATACATCTACCCACTGCAATATCAATTATGAAATGTAAAGCTCATACGAAAGTTACTGATATCATTTCTCAAGGCAATGACCTAGCTGACAGAACAGCTAAACAGACTGCTCAAACTCAAACATCCGACATGACAAAGACAATAGTCCCGACGCCAACACATTGTATGACGATTAAAGATCCTACTCTTGACGTAATTGATATACAGACACATGCTACACCAGACGAAATAAAGAAATGGACTGTATTAGGAGGGATCCAAACGGATCAGGGATGGATGACGAAGGAAAAATCTGTTTGGTTCCTTCCTGATTCAATGGTCCAAGTTATAATTAACACAATACATAGTCCAGCGCATCTAGGAGAAAAAGCTATGCTAGACAGCATTCAACACATTTGGTTCAACAAACATTTACGAGCAGCAGCCAAACAAAAAGTTCGTACCTGTATGATCTGTTGTCAGTTCAACCCAGGAAAAAGCGTACCTGTGGAACAGGGTGGATTTCAGCCTCCTGATCACCCTTTTGAAGTCCTCCAGATGGATTATATCCAGATGGAACGATGTCGAGGATTCAAATATGTTCTCGTAGTTGTCTGTGCTCTTTCCCGTTGGACAGAGGCATACCCGGTTTCAGATTACACTGCCCCGACTACTGCCAAACAGTTGGTTCGAGAATTCTTCCCACGATACGGTTTACCACGTGTTGTCTACTCAGATAACGGCCAGCCGTTCTCATCCGAATTAATGAAACACGTTTCACTTTTGTTAGGCTATCAGTGGAAATTCCACTGTGTCCGACACCCCGAGGCAGCAGGTCTCGTAGAAAGACATAATCAGATCCTGAAAATCAGATTGTCCAAAATATGCAGAGAGAAAGGTGTCGACTGGGTAGTAGCGTTACCAGTTGCACTCTTTTACATGAGAATGGTAGCACACTCTCGAACAGGGCTATCCCCGTATGAGGTGATCTTCGGCAGACCACCAAATATGTGGGGGACGCCTATACCACGCAAAATAACTGATATTGACTCTAATATGCTGACAGATTACTTGGCTTCCTTGATGTCTGCACTACAATCTTGTCGTTCACAGGTAGCTGCAGCTTTTCCTGACAACACTGAGGTGAAACCCCATGACGTAGTTCCGGGAGACCTGGTCCTGGTGAGGAGCTTTGATCGAAAGACTCAGCTGGATCCTAGGTGGAAGTCGCCGCAGCTGGTCTTGCTCACCACGAGGACAGCCATGAAGATCGAGGGCAGGAAAGGCTGGATTCATTCAAGTCATATCAAGAAATTTCACGGACTACCATCGGATGTGAATACCACACCTCGTGTGTCTTCACCCATTGACTCAAAACTTCCTTTTGTTGAAAAGAGTAATTCCGAACTTTATAAACTAAAACTCAGGTCTAATCAGTCAAGCAATTTGATTGTTTAAGTCCTCTCCAAGGTGAAGCGGTTGAATTGTCTCTGACATGTATCCCTTAGACCTGAATAGAGAACACACCCGAAAAATGTTGAAACGACAGGCGTACTGTAAATCACTGCGTAGTCATTGCACAGTGACGTTATTAATTTTGTTTTTCTTAAGTCTTTTAATAATTACTGCAAGTATATTGTTACACATATATTACCCTATCTCTAGACATGTTTATAATATTACTGCTGAACATTCTTTTAGTGAATTACCTCCGCTTGAGTTGTCTTATAGATTTGCGCTGCGCAATAACACGTTTATTAGTATGTTACATCATTCCCATCAGGTTAGCAATGCTACAAATTGTTGGATATGTGGCCGACTCCCTCCCTATCAGAATTATAAAGGAATTCTACCTCTCTTTCCATACCCGTTCACACACAACGGCTCCTGTGGAGCATGGTTTAGTTTAATTAATTCTCTAGATTCGAATTCTGCAGTTTATCAAGATAACTGGGTATGGGGAAATTTGAACTTAGTTTTACTTAAAGTTTGCTACCCTAACAAGGAGGGACTTCCCCAGAGAACAGGAACTGATCTAGAAAATGAAGTGTATGGATTAGGTAATTTTACGCTTAATCTTATGATCCTAAATGTCGAATCCGAAGCTACTCCAATTTTGCCCGCTATGTCAATATTTCCAGTAAAAGGTGAATTATGTGTAAGAAAGAATGGTTCCATACATATGGGCCATAGTAGATGCACCACTGTAGTAGAATTTAGTGATCAAGGCAAGTCTACATTTAGAGCTTCCCGCCATTCCTATTTCATATGTGGTCAGACGGCATATGTACGTTTGCCTCTAGATTGGGATGGTACTTGCTACATTGGATTCCTTTTGCCACCTGTTTTTCTAGCTCCTCCTGATTATCACAGAAATACTCATTTAGTACACAATAGAGAAAGGAGAGATCTCCCGATAGTCGATTACACTGAAACAGCATGGGAAAAATACACAGATTTCAATAAAGGTCTCTTTCCCTATATAGGTACTGTTACTAATAGTAAGCTGATACGTAGATTAACTAGAACCCTTGAAGCAGTAGTGAACGAAACTATTTCCGCCTTAGGCAATTTAACAGAAGAGCAGTCTGCTATGCGGATTGTTGTGCTTCAAAATCGTCTTGTCCTTGACGTCATCCTGGCCGATAGGGGCGGAGCTTGTAGGGTCATCGGATCAAGCTGTTGCATTTTCATACCAGAAAATTCGCCATCTGTATATAAAGCCATAACTCGCCTTCATAAGATTGTAAGCCAGATACACCAGAACCCAGGCACCTGGACTTGGTCCGGTTGGTTTTGGAGTGTATTATCTACCTTTGGATGGAAGGTCCTATCCTTCCTAGGTATTGGCCTTCTCATACTATTCAGTTGCTGTCTATGTCTACAATGTGGACCAGCGATCTGTGGTCTGTGTGCCACATCGTGTATTCCACCACCAAGATTTCATTCATCCCGGAAGAAGAAAGAAGAACAAATGATGCTATATGAACAGATCAACGGATTGATGAAGATTGATATCTCTTAACGGGCAAGTAGGGGACAAGGAGGGAATGTGGAAATATGGATTTTTCTGATCAGTTATGTCCCCTATCTTGGACCCCAACGGTTTCATGTATGAATCACAAGTACATGTATGTTCCCTCCAGTTCCAGTTATGAAGACGCAAACACATGTGCGTCCACCGTCAACATGTCCTCTTTCAGATCTGCCATGAATAGGCCGGATATTCCATCCCTAAGTATGAAAGGCCACCGGCTTTATATGGTTCACTTATGCCATTTTTACAGTCCAGGCAAGTAGGCCCTGATTCTGTCATCAAACTTTTCTTGCCTTCTGCCTCTGAAAGCTCCAGTCTGAGCCTGCATCTGTGACCATGAACCTTGTCTCATTCCCTGCGCGGCTCACGAAGCCTGACATCAGCCTGTTGCCTGCCAAAAACTGTATTTCACCTTCGAAATTATCTGCTCCGTTCCCTGCCCAATGCATTCCTGTCTAGTAGTTTAAGTAAACATTCTTCCAGCTACCGAGCAAAGGCCCGGCTTCTCTGTCTTGATGCAAGTAATTCATAGCCCTATTACTATGGAAGATTTCCGCCCTCGCATCTAGTGTAGACACTTAGACGCTCGTACACGCACTAGCAGTCAGTATAGTCAGTATAGAATAAGATTCTACTCTAAGAGACCTCTCTTTTGGATAACATAGTTCTTTAAACATAGGATGTTAGATATGATTTGGGATTAGGTTGACTTGACCCTCCAGACTTCTGTCGCCACATGTAGAGCTAAATGTCAAGTCCCCTTCACCCCCTAGTTGCACGTCAATCACACGTCATGCTGCTGCACGCGCATTTCTGCCAAGTTTTTCTGCTGACATTGCGAAATTCTTTCATGGAACCACCCTATTATGACATCACATCTGATGACGTTCTTTAATCACACCCAGTTACGCCTATTTTTGCTACGCATGAATATATTATCCACACTATCAATTGTTACGCCTCTTGCATTTGCTTCACTGTAATGCCTATTGTATAAAAGTAATTAATTATCAATAAAATATGTACTTCACTTCCTGAACCTTCGTGGTGACGGAACTTGGAGCAACTGATTCGAATCGACCATTGGAATAAAGCCCATTCCGAACCTCTAATACCACGGATTCTGCCTCTTATTTACTGAGCTATTTTATTATGTTTCTGTATCAAATTAAGTCCCGGTAATTAAATTATTTACCACAGTGAGAGAGGGGCTATGGAGAGATGTGGGGCACTTTTGCCTGGTGGTAATGAGGGAATCTGAGGAGAAGGTCATGGTGGGGTGCCAAAAATGATTGTCGCACCAGGCGTCACTAGTGCTTAAGCCGGCCCTGATTGAACTCCCTGGGACATGCCTGTAAGTTACACTATCCATAGGAGTTGTGCAAACCACAGTGGCACACATCGGTCGAGCATGCCACCGGGCATGCACTGGTCTCGTTTGATGTTTAGAGCTATGTAAAGGGTCTCTGATATCGATGCTGCATTAATATTCCTTTGCCGGCTTGCTGGGCAGTATCATGTTGGGAATAATCACATACAAGTCAGCTCAAATCCAGGTCCAGTGCCTAACTGACAAGTTAATTATTGACCTGTTTTAAGCCAAGATGACTGTTTCCTTAAGGGATCTGATGTGGAGATGCACCTGGCTGCGACGGATATAGACACCACAACCTCAGCTTCTTTTGTTGGGCGGGCTCACGAGAGGAAACCTACTACAGGTAACCTGTGCCTCTGTCCAGACCTGACCCACCGGGAGAGCGCTAGAATTTTGCAACCAGGAGGTGGATGCGCTTCGTGATAACTTTGTTATCCAGCCTGAATTTCCAGATTGACCCATAAATCTATATGCTCTGTGAACATTTGAGTTCCATGATTAGGACACAGATGTACTTCACTCAAACTTCACGATCAGCCTCCAGTTAACAGGTCTGTCTACAATTGAGACGCTCTGCTGTGTCATTTTTCATTCAAGACCCGAAGTGAAAACACGGTTCTTTACAATCTATTAGTTCGAGATGAGCATTTAGACATCTGCGAAAACAGATATTCCTCAAAAAAGAACATTCATGTCGCGATTCATCACTAAAAGTGTGCATCACCAACTAAGACTAATCAAATTGACGCCAGGGGTCATCTATATAATACATAATAGTCCTGAAGATGGTCTCACCGATGACTACATAAGAGACTGAAACGTCGACCTGAAACACTTTTTCAAAAATTCATCAACTTAAGGAAAAGTATATATAAATGTGACACTGCAGGACCATTGAATTGTATTGTGTCTCCTCTTGTTACATTTTTTATGTATATTTACAGTACCCATACAACTATTTTGAAAAATATAAATTCTTTCTTTATATATACCCGTGTTCTTGTTTTTGTATATTTGTTTTGATTTAATTCTCCAGTTATGATTGATATTGTTTAAAATGAAACTCAAGAATTAATCTATCAATAAGCAATTGATAAAAGCTTATATCCCATTAAGAATTTTGAAATATATGACTGTGCATCTTTAAATAAATCCCTTGACGGCACCTTTACCTATCCATTTGTCCAGGTGTGGCTGGTGCCAGGTAAGGAAAGAAGGTCGGGAATGGAATGTTCTCCTGACTTATCTGTCCACCGCGGCAGTCAACCTATAACGATGGTGCCTCATGCAGTTCAATGCAAACACTTGAATGGAGGTAGAAGGATACACCCAAAGAGTCAGTAGCCTTAGGTGAGAGATGAATACTCTACTGGTCTGAGCCAAAACCTGGCTGACAAAGCCTCCAGCTAATGTCTGAAGGAGGCCATTGGTTGAAAGGGGCAGACTCAAAGCCCACTTTATGTATATTGTTAGCAATCGGTCTGTTTGCCAGCTGCGCCTTCAAACCCTAGCCCTACAAAAGGCTTGTATTCACAAGCACTACATGTAAAGCATTAGGATCACACATAGTCAGCAATGAAACAAAAGTATTGAGGAACATTTTTCAAAAGCAGTGCATGAAAAGTAATGGGAGTGCCTGGCAAATGAGGGCAGAACCTGGCATGTGGTGTGAGTACCTGTTGTATATAGTAAAATCAGGCATGTGGTGAGAGTACATGGCAAAGTGGGCATGTACGGGGAGTACCTGAGCAAATCATGCCACTAATTTGTGACATTTTTCATTAGCTCAGCCTTCCAGAAGGATACTCCTCCAGAAATGTGTCAAACATTGATATATAAATGTTTGTCCCAGCCTTACAAAACGTCCATAGTTACCCAAACACCCATCGTTACAACCATTGATCACTTGGGGAAAGAGAGAGTTCCATGGAGAAGTCCCCTATATGCAGGATTCATCGTCTCTATGCCAAGCTGGTGCACTGCAGTCCTCTTCTGCTGGTAGAGGTGGGAGAAATCAGTGGCTTTACCAATGCCTACATCCCTAACTTCGAGCAAAGAATGCATTATATTTTGTTTCTGTGTTGATGTATTTGTTGAGTTCTAACATTAAATCTAAGGTCCTTCTAATTGAACTGCATGGTATATTACAACCCGCCCTCTGCACCTAGAACAACTAAAATTACCAGACATAAATAACACACGAATGGGAACAATAATATACAATTGGAAACCAAGGAGTGACTGACAACATTTTATTATCAGATCAATAAAAGCTGCCAGTATTTTATACCAGATAGAAAAATAACTTTATTTTGTAAGCGATAAATGGATGGTCAAACTGAATACAATGGCATGCGCATTATGACACATCACAACAGAGGTAACGGTGAGTATAAGGGAAGGATGCTATGAAATGCTCACACAGCCGTCCTTTCAAAGATAACTCCCGGGGCTTTCCTCATATGAGGTCCAATATCCCTCTTCCCCCAGTACCACTCTGCACACAGCACTGGATTGCCCCTGTGTCCACTTCTTTCTCATTTAGCACACATCAATGTGGGATTAGGAAAACTCCAGTACTGCCCTCCACCTTACCGTACCCCTCTGAGAACACTAGATTGGTCCAACCTTTGTTACCTTTATGCTCCTTCCTTGACTGTCAAGTAATTTTCCACTTCTTGCCAGTCCTCTTTTACTCATGACACTGGACTGAACTAGCATCTATACACTCCCCACCCATCTACCCTTCCTGCAACCCTTAAAGCATCCCTCTTGCCATGCTACCTCTAAATAAAGTAGAGGTGGCCTTGGGTTGTAAGGCAGAGCACCAAGACGCAATGGAAGCACATCTTTTCTTTCGGTTTTGAGAGGTAGCCGACATTCCCAAAAATGTGGGCATGTCGGAGTGCAGCTCAATAACCTTCCTATAATGATTTTTTGACCTCAGGTACAGGTAACCCTGCAGATATTTCCTTGCCAACGTCTCGGAGGACAAAGACCTGCTGATGAGTTTCCAGTCAACCTCCTACGGTCTGGATGAACTTCTGGTGCCTGCCTTCCACATCCCATTGTCTCTACTCTCATCTTACACCTCACTGCACTGAACTGTTTGTGACTCAAGAGGCTCCAATAAGAACCGAACAAAATGACGTCAACACATGGGTATATGGGGAGAAGGCCTAACGGAAGAGTCAATATTAGCACTCCGCTTCCTGAATGTCAATGGTGGCCTTATCCTCCCTCTAATCATGGGATTGTCACTTCTCTATACCAAAGTCTACTTTCACTTTACTGCACTTTCTTATAGCTCCCGCCTGACCTTTCCAGCTGGGATCTTATAGGTCCTCCCTGCAGAATGGGGGTAGCAGGAGTCCCAGGCTTGTTTTTGGCATTTCCAATCCTGCATCAGAAAGGAGGTCAGAGTGTGAGGGATTGGTGCTGGAAGTCGCCATCTTGTCTACTTGGCAGCGTTACCACAGCTCTGCTCTTCATAGCTTTTGGTATGCTAAGCATTGCTGCCTGTCCTAACACAACACATTCAGAGCTCTACGGCCTCAAGGCACTTGATTTTCTAGACAGAGGATTGCAACGCAAGCACAGTGGATTGACCTCCTGCATTCCTTAGCCTCGCTGGGCTTCCTGGGACAAGGTTCTGGACAGCGACCGTGGCAGTGGCACCTTCCCAAAGTCCATGCGTGTGGGCTGCATGACCATTGGCAACTCTTTGGTGATTTCGGAGATCATTTTCTTGTCTTTGCATAGGCCGTTGCCTGGATTGCTCAGGGCTCTTTCAAACTCAATCATTCTGCGCAGTTCCTGAGGTGTGGGCACTCGTTCCGTCTTGCCTCCCAGGTCCACAGGCTTGAAGATGGGCATTGGCAGCGCCCGCTGGTAGGGCAGATAATATTCTTTCGGTGCCTCCCCAAGGCGACCAAGCTTCATGATATTCCAGGGTGACCTCTGAACCAAGAAAAGGACCTCGTGCTGCTTGGTGTAGGTCTCTTTTCGGCGATCATTGGCTTCTCTCAGAGCACAGCTGTGGAGAGAGTGAAGGAGCATAAGTGTTAGAGTCCCTGATCAATAACTGGTATATCATCTTGATGACTAATTGATTTCATTAAC
This sequence comes from Triturus cristatus, assembly GCF_964204655.1. Classification (NCBI taxonomy): domain Eukaryota; kingdom Metazoa; phylum Chordata; class Amphibia; order Caudata; family Salamandridae; genus Triturus; species Triturus cristatus. The sequence continues at coordinate 1,154,634,202 of NC_140584.1, forward strand.
AATGCTTATTAGATTTCATCCCAGGTCTTGGCAGCCTCCATTTTGTTTTTTAAATATGTTTTTATTATTTCCAAAACATAACAATTCAATTATTATACTTAAGCAAGCTGGTGCACATATAACGACAATATAACCTGGTCGCACCCAGGGACAAGTGACATAGCCATAGCCACCATGTACTGTATATCGTTCTTCAATGTAATAATGACAAATGTCAACAAGACTCTTGATCAACAAATGTATTAATAGTAACCAATTGTCAACGAGGATAATAGAAAAGGCATCCTAGCTGCCCATTTAAAAATACGAAACAAGCTTTCCCCTCACCCTCTTGTCCCCCCCCCTCGGTGTGTCACACACAGCAATAGTAATGGCAACGTCAAGGTGTATCAGAAAAGAGCACTATAAAGGTACACTGCAGCAAGGATCAGGGAGTTCCTCCGTGCCTGAGGCAGGTATAGTCAGGGATACAATAGGTATAAACATCAGCTTATTAGCTACACAGTGGTCAGGGCAAAGCAGCCGGGTCACCAGCCAGAAGCTCATCATCTAGATCATCGTCCGGAACTTTCAACAAGACCACTAATGCTTCCCAAGCCCTTGCTGCTTCCACAGCTTTCTCGCTATTTGCTCGATGAGCCAACTGTAATCTAACGCTGCCCTCACATTCTGCCCATTTAAGGAGGTCAGCTTTCCATCTCTGGACGCTTGGGCCACTCTTGGAAATCCAATGTGCTGTAATGTCTCTTTTAGCCCAGAGGAGGCCCAGGTCCAAATACTTACTAGTTATCTTGGGCCCGATTCACAGAACTAACTTAAGACAAAATCCTAAACTTACTACCATTTTGGTATTTACAGAAGGCACTTACTCATTTTGGTATTCACAGAAGGCACTTACTCATTTCGGTATTCACAGAAGTTAAGAGTCCTACCTTTAGGACTCCTAAATGCCTTCTGTGAATACCGAAAGTCTTAAAATTAGGATTTTTCGTAGTTTAGTAGTAGTATAGTTAGGACTCCTAACTTTAGGACTCCTAAATGCCTTTTGTGAATACCGAAAGTCTTAAAATTAGGATGTTTCTCAATTTAGTAGTAGTAAAGTTAGGACTCCTAACTTTAGGACTCCTAAATGCCTTCTGTGAATACCGAAAGCCTTAAAATTAGGATTTTTCTCAGTTTAGTAGTAGTATAGTTAGGACTCCTAACTTTAGGACTCCTAAATGCCTTCTGTTAATACCGAAAGTCTTAAAATTAGGATTTTTCTCAATTTAGTAGTAGTAAAGTTAGGACTCCTAACTTTTGGACTCCTAAATGCCTTCTGTGAATACCGAAAGCCTTAAAATTAGGATTTTTCTCAGTTTAGTAGTAGTAAAGTTAGGAGTCCTAACTTTAGGACTCCTAAATGCCTTTTGTGAATACCGAAAGTCTTAAAATTAGGATGTTTCTCAATTTAGTAGTAGTAAAGTTAGGACTCCTAACTTTAGGACTCCTAAATGCCTTCTGTGAATACCGAAAGCCTTAAAATTAGGATTTTTCTCAGTTTAGTAGTAGTATAGTTAGGACTCCTAACTTTAGGACTCCTAAATGCCTTCTGTTAATACCGAAAGTCTTAAAATTAGGATTTTTCTCAATTTAGTAGTAGTAAAGTTAGGACTCCTAACTTTTGGACTCCTAAATGCCTTCTGTGAATACCGAAAGCCTTAAAATTAGGATTTTTCTCAGTTTAGTAGTAGTAAAGTTAGGAGTCCTAACTTTAGGACTCCTAAACTGAGAAAAATCCTAATTTTAAGACTTTCGGTATTCACAGAAGGCAATAAGGAGTCCTAAAGCTAGGACTACTAACTTCTGTGAATACCGAAGTGAGTAAGTGTCTTCTGTGAATACCAAAATGAGTAAGTGCCTTCTGTGAATACGAAAATGGTAGTAAGTTTAGGATTTTGTCTTAAGTTAGTTCTGTGAATCGGATCCCTTATTCTTGGAAGTATGGGGAAAACAGTGCAGCAGACAGAGACCTATAGTGAGCTCTACATCTCTTTCAGTGATGTCTCGCAGTAGTGTAACTACCTCTTCCCAGTATGTCCCAAGCTGGGGAGAAGCCTACATCATGTGGCGGAAATCCGCATCCTCCGTGTTGCAGTGCGGGCACATTGCCGTATCCGTGTTAAAATATTTATTAATTTTTGTCAGGGTAAGGTACGCCCTGTGTAGTATAAAAAAATGCACGAGTTGGAAACGGGCATTTCTAGAACCTTTCCATGCCCGTTCGACTAGTTCAGCCCATAATTTCTCAGGAATCTCTTCACCCAAATCCCCCTCCCATTTCTGTCGTAGTATCAGTAATGGAGTTAGTGCCTCATGTATCATACACCTATAAAGGCAGGTAACTGCCTTTAAGGTTCCCGCCACTGATACCATGGATTGGCAGACCATTGAGGTTTGTGGCTCAATGAGCCCCTCCCTCCAATGCTTTTGGATGGCCGCAACGTTGAGCAGTCAAAATATCGACTTTTTTTATATCGACCTACATTAATATCGATTTTTTAATATTGTAGGGACAGAATATCGACGTCAAGAATATCGGTGACCAGAATATCGACCTTAAGGTAAGTAATATCGTTTTTTTATATCGTAGTAAGTAATATCGAAGTAAGTAATATAGCAAAAATATCGTCGTTAATTATATCGATATTTATATTAGTGTTATGTATTTTAGCATGTATTTTATATGTATGTTTAACATTTTTTGTAATGTATATTCATTATTTTTAAATATATGTATTAAAAGTTTAGAAATTAGTAATTTTTTTAATGTAAATTTTGTGTTTTAGCATCAGAACGGGTTGTGGGTTTATAGGGGAGTAGGGTGGGAAGTAATTTAATTATAATTAATTAATTGATATGTTTTTATTTATTGTTATTGATTATTAATTTATTGTAAAATAATTATTAATTAATTTGTATTAATTGATTAATTGATACATTAATTATGTTATTTTTCATGTGTAGCGGGTTGTGGGTTTATAGGGGAATAGATTGGAGAGTAATTTGATTATATTTAATTAATTAATATGTTTTTATGTATTGTTATTCATTATTAATTTATTGTTAAATAATTACTAATTGGTAATTAATTTGTATTCATTGATTAATTTATCATTATATTAACTATAATTAATATATTATTTTTGTATTTATTGTTAATTTATTGTAAATTTACTATTAATTGGTAATTAATTTTATTAATTGATAATTAAGTTAATTGTGTTATTTGTTTATGTGTAGTGGGTTGTTGGTTTACAGGGGAATAGGGTGGGAAATAATTTATTATTATTAAGTATTTTTATTTTGTATTTTTTTAAGTTGGTATTTATTATTAATTTTTTGTTAGTTACTTTTTCATTGGAAATTACTCTTTATTAATTGATTAATTGATAATTAAATTAATTGTGTTATTTTTTATGTGTAGCGGGTTGTGTGTTTATGGGGGAATAGGGTGGGAAGTAATTTAATGTTATGTAAGTAAATATTAATTTAATTTTATTGGTCTTTATTATTAATTTTCTGTTAATTAATTATTAATATGTTATTTATTTTACAAAAATTATTTAAATTAATAAGTATGTTAATTTAACCCCTAAGCTATCCTACATTGCCCACACTGTTACACTCACTGGAGTTGGAATAGTAAATATAACCCCTACGCTATCCAACACTTTCCCTACTGTTGCACTCACTGGAGTGGGAATAGTAATTTTTACCTCTACGTTATCCAACACTCTCCCTACTGTTGCACTCACTGTAGTGGGAATAGTAATGTTTACCCCTACGCTATCCAATACTTTCCCTACTGTTGCACTCACTGGAGTGAGAATAGTAATTTTTACGCCTACGCTATCCATCACTTTCCCTACTGTTTCACTGTTTGGAGATGGAACTGTAATTTTTATCCTTACGCTATCCAACACTTTTTCTCTATTATTTGGGTGCCGATTCCGATTACCGTACGACTCGTATCCGTATTTTTTTACGTACGAATCGTACAATCGTATGGAGCGAACTTTGTACGACCCCTACCCCGAGTACACTTGTGCCTGGGGTACGAGTCATACTGCCCCCCCAGCCTCCCCCCTCCCGCGTATGCCTGCACCGTACCCTCCACCCCCCGTATGTGCAGACCGTACCCCCCAGCCCTCCGTATGTCTGTACCGTACCCCCACCCGCGTATGTTCACACCGTACCCCCCACCCACGTATGTCCGCACCGTACCCCAATCCACATATGTCCGCACCGTACCCCCCCACCCGCGTATGTCTGCACCGTACCCCAGGCGTACCCCAATCCTCGCGTATGTACGGTCCGTTCATACATGAGGATTGGGGTACGCCTGGGGTACGGTCCGTACATACGGGGGGTGGGGGGTACGGTTCATGCATACGGGGGTGGGGGGTATGGTCTGTACATACGGAGGTGGGGGGTACGGTCCGTACATATGGAGGTGGGGGGTACGGTGCAGACATACGCACCGTACATACGCACTGTTGGCCTATGAACGGTGCGTACCCCAACAGCGTGTATGTACATATGCAATGTTGGGGTACGCACCATACATGATGACACGTACGATGTGGGTGATGGCGTGTACGTTGCATACCGGGCCCCCTTTTCGTCGTGCATCGCAGCGTACTTAGCTTTTCCGGCACTTTTTGGCTCCCGTAAAACTATAGCCGTGCGGAGTGCTGTAGGTACGAATCGTACTTGCTGGTCCATAAAACGCTGCCTGACTCCATGCGGACGTCGCGTACGCGCTGTCCAGGATCAGAATTGTATGGGGTTTTTTTAGCCGTACGGCCCCAATTTACCTGGTCAACTGTAATTTTCATGAGGGGGGCGTGGCCAACTGCCGGGCATGGAGGACGTGAGCTGAAAGAGCTCCGTCCCATACCCTGACACTTAGCGAAATATCCTGTTCTAATCTGGACCTAGACGGATGGGTCACCCATCCTTCGACAGTGGAACACTTCTGGGACCGATGTATGTATGTATGTATGGCGTATTTGTATAGCGCAGACTGTCACCCGAAGGGTATCCTGGCGCTTCAGACAATTATACCAACACCACACAGAGCAGTCAAAAGAAATTAATCAGACCTAGGAAAGAGAAATGTTTTGAGTTCCTTCCTAAAGGAGGAAAAGTCCCCGGAGCTTCTCAGCGACAAGGGAAGAGTATTCCAATGTTTAGCTGCCACAAATCCAAAAGCTCGCCCACCCATCCGAGCCCTCATTACCTTAGGAATTACCACAAGATGTGCTGAAAGAGACCGAAGGGAGCGAGTGGGCACATACCACTGGAACAATTCCTGCAACGGAACAGGTCCCTGTCCATGAAGTCCTCTAAACACTAAGCAAAGTGCTTTAAAGATGACTCGTTGCGGGACAGGTAACCAATGAAGATCGACTAGTGCCATAGAAGAGGAGTCGGAACGGCGCCGGGACAAAGCCAACTTGGCCGCCATATTCTGCACACGTTGCAGCTTAGCCTCCAAATTAGCTGGGGCTCCCAGCAGTAGTGCGTTGCAGTAATCCAGCCTACTCAATATGGTGCCACGCACTACTTCTGGCCGAACGTGGGCCGGCAGCAGCGGCAGAATCTTCCACAGCATACGAAGCAGCATCATGCAAGTGGCCACAGTTTTATTTACAAAGAGGTCCAGTTGAAGATTGGGCCCAAGCACTACGCCCAGATTTCTGGCGGAGGCCGCTGCTAAAGGAGCATCCGGATAAGAGGTGGGCCAAAAGTCAGAAGGCAGTGGCCGAGGGACCCGATCCAGCGAGCAGTGTAGTACCTCTGTTTTGGAGCCATTGAACTGCAGAGAGTTCTGCCTCAACCATTCCGCAGTTGACGCCATACACTGATGGAAAGTCTCCAGAGGCACCGCATCCTTGCCCTCGATGGAAAAAATTAGCTGTGTATCATCGGCATAGTTAATAACCGAGATGCCGAATGATTTAATCAGACTCACTAGAGGGCAGAGATAGAGGTTGAACAAAATAGGGCTGATGGCAGACCCTTGCGGAACACCCTGCTTAACTGCTTTAATCTCCGACTGGAAAGGTGGCAAGGCCACTACCTGCTGCCTATCACCCAGGTAGGAAATAGTGCACTCATCGGATGCGGCCATGGTGCGCTCAGACTCTGAGACTAGCATAACGCTGTTCCTCTCGATCACGGCTCAAATTGCCAGAGACTTCTAATGTTGCGTTCCGGGATGATCGGGAGTGGTAATGTATAATGATGCTATGTAATATATACTACTGTTGATGACTGCTTTAGTAGGTCTAGTGTAACTAAGCTGTATAGGGAAGTGTGCTAACATAACCAACGCTTTTTCAAATGGGCAATGTGATGTTTGTATGAACTGCTGCAGTTCAGGTCTCCACCCCCCAGGCGATTGCGATATGGCATTTACTGTTTGGAGTCCATGTTGGACTTTTGTTTCAAGTTTGGTCCTCTGATGTTTTATGGGGGAAGCTAGTATTGGGGAGTTTCTATGTTGAGGCATGCGCGGCTCGTATGCCGCTCATGTCTGAAGGGCTTTGGTCTCCACATGTCGCGTGGCCAATACGCTATCTGTACCACGATGGCATTACATAATAAATACACCTACTGCACCTGGAACGTGAAGGGCATGGGCTCAATCCATAAGAGACACTGTGTCCTGGCGCAACTCAATAGAAGGAAGGTTGCTATAGCTTACCTGCAAGAAACTCACCTTAATGCTGATGAGGCAGCCAAGTTATAGAAAAATGGAGGGGGCAACTGTTTGCCACGCCATACTCAGCTTTTGCCAGGGGGGCGGCGGTGTGGGTGCAAAATAATATCCCTTTCAGGCTTCTAGAGCAAAAAATAGACCTTAACGGCAGGTATGTGTTACCTCATGGCTTGTTGGATGGGGCTCATGTGGTTATGGGTTGTATATATGCTCAGAACACTGATCAGGATAGGTATCTAGATGCACTGGGTGTAGCCCTGACAGACTGGGCCGAATATCCCTGGGGGTTGGGGGGCGACTTTAATGCTGTATTGGACATTGACCTGGACAGGTCTCATCCACCATTACACGCTACAGAAAGCAAAAAGCAAGCTGAGGCACTCAAAGGGTGGACAGAGGGCTGGGAAATTCACGACGCATGGCGGGCAAAACATCCAGGGCATAGAGAATATTCCTTTTACTCACCACCACACAGACTGCACACTCGGATAGATAGGTTACTGTGTTCCGGAGCCCTGATAGGATCAGTTACTACGGTACTCCATATGGGCAAAACCCTGTTGGATCATAACCCGGTGGAATTAACGCTACAATGGGGCAAGATTCCAACTCCGATACCGACCTGGAAACTACAGCCCACGATGCTGGAAGATCCGGTCTTCCGTCATGCCCTTTCGGAGGCGATTGCCCATTATTTCTCGGAGAACGCGGGGTCTGCTAGTACTCGCCATATGGAATGGGATGCCTTTAAAATGGTTATCAGGGGAGTGGCAATTAGCACTAAGACAGGAGTTTGGCTTGCTCTGATAGAACGGCTCACTGAACTCGAGGGTAAACTGGCTGCGCTGGAAGGGGAAGCTTTGGGGACCAATGAACAATTGACACAGCTACGGGAGGCTAACATACAATACGCGGAACTCCTCGAGGAGCTGCATGTTGTCGATCACCGGCTAGACACACAGAGACAACACACACAGGCAGACAGGTCAGGGCCGCTGCTAGCACGGTTGGTTCGGAACGCACCCTTGCCCGCACCTATATTGGAAATTAAAAACAGTGAGGATGTTGTGGTTAACACGCAATTGGACATCAATACTGCGTTTAGGGACTACTATGAGCACCTATATGTTCCACTAACTGGACATACTGACACTGATTTTGAACCCTTCTTTGCTTGGATTATGCTTACCAAAGCTCACACAACAGCAGCGTGACGAATTAGCACAACCGATAACAGGGGTGGAAATCCGACAGGCGATTAAAGCTTTACCACGTAAAAAAAAACCCGGAAATGATGGCCTGCTGGTTGAATTTTACGTGGTATATGCCGACTTGCTGATTCCTCATTTACAATGCATATATCACGAGTCGTTGGAAGCAGGTGGGCTCCCCGCTACTACGCTGCAAGCGCTAGTGGTTTCCTTACTGAAGCCTGGGAGGGATGGATTGATCCTATCGAGTTATAGACCTTTAACACTCCTTAACACGGACTATAAAATCCTGAGTAAATTGTTGGCCACCCGCCTCTGTCAGTTTATCCCCAAACTAATACACACTGATCAGTGTGGGTTTGTACCTGGTAGGAACACGGCACTTAACATCAGATGCCTACACCAAATTATGATGGGCACACACGGCACAGGAACTAAGGAAACGGGAACTAAGGAAGGTTGCATATCGCTTGATTTGCGGCAGGCATTCGACTCCTTGCATTGGGACTATATGTTCTATGCCCTCGCACGATTGGGTACCTGATGAATATATTACTATACACGAACCCCAATGCGCGGGCACGCAGGGGTCGGCATATCTCGCGGCAATACACGGTGGCTCGGGGTACCCGACAGGGATTCCCCTTGTCGCCGTTGTTGTTTATCCTGGCGCTGGAACCACTTCTGCACAGACGTTCTTTCTCAAGCTGTAGGGGGATAACGCGAAGTCATGCATCTCACACGGTTTCAGCTTACGCAGATGATCTCATTCTTTATATCAAAGACATGGATGAGGATCCTCATCCAATGCCCTCCATATTTGCGTCATTCCAAGAACTTTCTGGCCTGGCTATTAATGCTGCCAAGTCGTATGCCTATTTCTTTGATAGCTCTGTGAGAAGCGGTCAATTTATGTTCGGCCCCTGGACCTTTCACATAGCGCCTGATACTTTTAAATATCTCGGAATACAGATTTACCATGATGCCACGGATCTCCTAGATGGCAACTTAACGCGCGCGATTACTGCTCTCAAATCTCAGATCCATTTCTGGATCTCGCTGCCCCTATTGGTGGCGGGCCGAGTAACCATCACTAAAATGGTGCTGTTGCCGCGGCTACTTTATTACTTCGCCAATCTACCTATACTTGTACCATCGAGGATTTTTAAAGTATTGAACTCTTTATTGATAGAATTAGTCTGGGGCACGTATCAGCCTGTCAAAACTACAATTAACCACAAAACAAGGGGGGATAGGGGTACCGAACTTGCGCGCATATTGCTATGCTAGCAAACTTGAGTGGCTGGCATTTTGGCTTGCAGGACGTAATTTACAAGAAGTGGATATGTCACTGCGGGACAGGTCAAGGGGGTCATCCACAGGCTCTTACTGCCTCAGGCCTTCATACCAACATCGACACCCCACTTGCTACGGATAGCCACTTACTGGAGGAGCGCAGTGAGGTATACTGGACAGACACTACCGTATGCTCCCACCATTCTGCTGCTAGGTGTCCCCACACGAACGGAACTGGTCACTAACCGTGCTTTACAGGCAAGGACTGATGCGGGCATTGCCACAATAGGAGAGTTCTTTAATTTTTTTATTAATGACTCATGCAACATTTATACGCGAACATGGTGCCCCCGATACACTGTTCCTACTACATTTACATATATCCAGATATATACGCACTACATGGTTAATAGAGGATACTGAACCAACCACGAACACACTACTTACCATGCAATACCTAATGGGACATGGGGCACGCCTTACAAAATGGTTGACTAACAGGATTCGGACTGAAACGGCGATCTCATTACGACCACTGCGCGACAGATGGGAAGAGGACATAGGCCGCGAATGTACAGACAAGGAATGGTACACTATACTGGGCTACCCCAAAAAGGTGTCTCGTAACCCTCAATTTAAATGCATTAAATTGATGTTACTCCACAGAGCCTATTTAACCCTGCGCAGATTGTGTGTTATGTTTCCGGGGGCAAGTGATACCTGCCCACGCTGCTACGCACCCAACGCGGGGCTGATACTCATGGTATGGAACTGTCCTAGACTGGGACACTACTGGGCGACGGTATGTAAAATAATGACGGATATAGCCCCGGTGCGTCATAACGACACACTGGAATACTGTATATTGGGACTAGGGCTCCGTGGAAAGTAGGGTAATCCCATTTATCGGTTTGCTAATCTTCCGCTCCTTCTAGCTAAAAGAGCCATAACCACACAATGGAAAGCCGCTAGGGCTCCGTCCCTACAGGATTGGCATACGTAAGTAGTGAGATGGGGTAAGGTGGAAGGGGCTGAACTAAAAAGAGAGGAGTATAGAGGTCTACGGAAAACACCGATATGGATGAGCTGGAATGCAATGATGGAGGAATGTGCAGCGATAGATATATTATCCAACTAAGGGGTCATGATGCCATCTGCGGGGGTCTTGGACCACTGGCATGGGACACACAGGCTCCTTACAGCATCAGGGGGATCTGTTACTTAATATTGCAGGAATGCACAGTACACCTAGGACAGACTGTGGACCTGAGATACACGCAAATTTTAGATCTGGACATGTGAAAGTGCTACTATAGGCACTTGTTGCCGAGCTTGCGGGGAGAGGGAGGGTTGGGTACGTTTTGTTAGGATGGTATAGATGTGATAGGTCATGATAGATTTGATTAACCATGATATGTTATGCTGGACTTCTGATGTAGGCGAGAATGCTGTGTACTATCCGTAATGTCCTGCTGTTAGAGACTCATTCAACGATTTAAGACTCTCATAGACCCTATGCAATGTGAATGTGTACTCTTCTAATTTGGTTGTATGCATATGTAACTATACCATGTATCAGTATGTTCATGTCTCGCTCTACGATGTCTGGATAATTGCTGTGGAAAATCAATAAAAACAAATAAAATAAAAAAAACTGTAATTTTCATCAGAGTTCCTACAATGCCCACAATACACCTCCTGTAGGTCACACTACTCAACAACTTATTAAGTATAAATGGAACTAACAGGAACTGTATGGAAGTGGGAAAGAATACATTGATTTCGGTTTTTTTCCTACAGCACAAATGCACTAGATTGCAACACCGATATTCCAAATATACCATGAACTGACTGGATTTGAAAAGAGGAGAGTTTTAGAAAGGGAATGAGGAAAATAGACAGATGAGGCTGCAATGTCTAGGAAGCAAAGAGGAAGGCAAGAAGAAAGGGGGAAAAGGGAAAGAGGATGAAAGAGGAGAAGTAACGAAAAAGGATCGATGAAAGGGGCATGAAAGGAAGGGAAGAAGGGAGGAAAATAGTCAAGGAAAGAAGGTAGGGCGCACAGAGCCTCCTATGAACACCCACTCACCCTCATGTATCCACTCTGTAGATCCGCTTTCACTCACCCTCACTTAATCAAACCATAGAGCAATCCTCCCTCACCTTCACTCAGCCAGCCCTTGTGTGTACATTCAAGAATAACTCTCCTTGGATTTGCACTCACTTCCTCTACCATCCCCTGGATCCGCACTCACTCACCCCCCTTAGCCACAGACTCACTCGCACATCTGCTACTCTCCACGGGGCACATTATCAAGGGAATTATCGTTGCTTTAGCGGCACTTTTTGCCGATAAAGCTGCGATATTTTTATCGCCCTATTAGCAAGCCTGCGCTAACATGCGTTAGCGCAAGCTTTCCGGCGTTAGCTGCCGGTTTTTTCATCGCCTTGCATGTCAGCGATATGTATCGCTGACATGCAAGGTAGGCGTTACTTACCTAAATTTCATGGTAAAAATCGCTAACAGCACTTCCCTGTATTATCAAAGATATCCCGCGATACAATAATTTGCGCTAACCTCCGATGTACGCAGGTTTTTAACACCTGCTAAAAACCTGACTAAAGCCAGATCCCCATCAGAAGACCCACAGACACCAAAGAGGTAGAGGGCATATTAACAAGTAAGGGCGATGATTATCGCCCGTGCCAAGTATCTCTTTGATGTCTGTGCGCCATCGCTGCCCATGGCAAGCTATCGCCTGAAAACCTATCTCCTCCTAGACCTTTCCCTGACACTATCGCCTCTCACAGACGTGTTGATAATACGTCGGTATGAAGCCGAAAATTATCAGGGAAAGGAGGCGATAACAAAAGTCCCGATACTTTCACGGGCGATAATTATCGCCCTTACTTGCTAATATGCCCCCATATTCTTATCACTTCTCCTAAACGTCCCTACAACCACACTCATCCTCACTCACTCCCCCTGGCTCCACATTCACTCCCTTACCCTCCTCCCAAGCCCTTCCTCACCCCACGTACCTGCACATTACTAACGCAAAACCTCTAGGGCATTCCCATGTCGCACCATCCTTCGCTACCTCTCCCCACCCCTCAAACCCGCACTCACTCACCCCTTCTCAGCTCTGCTGGACAGACTGAGGTCCCTCCAGTCCGCCGTGTAGGTCTCCCTCCGGGCTTTGTTCTCTTCCTGCACCTGGCAGCTCAGCTCTGCCGCAGTGAGCCCCCCTCCACTCCGGAGGACCACAGTGCGCCCCGACATCTCTGCGGCGTGTGTCCGTCTGTCCGTCCGTCTGCTCCTGGTACCGAGCCCGGGCCTGTCCGCGCCTGTGCTTGTTTTTCACCTGCCTGCAGGTAGCCCTCCTTGCTTGATATGACCAGCCCTGGACTCCTCTCTCTGCCCCTGCCTGTCTCTTCCTCTTCCTGTCTCTCTGAGGCTCTGTCCCCTGCACCTGGCACCGCGCGATTTATACCCCCTCCGCCTGCTGCTATTTTCATGCCCTGTGTCGTAACACGCTATATCTGCAGAACATACTCATCTCTCTTCCAGTTCCCAAATGTTCCATCCCTCCTCCTGGAGGGGGCACTGCCAGTGCCAGCCGTGCTGACAGCAGATAATTCACATCGAGGGTGCTCTGACTACACGTGAATACCCTCCCCCACCCCTCACTCAAGTGACGGCTGGATGCGCGTGTGTGGGCGGTCACTGCGTCATCATAGCTCAGTTCACAGGCCTGTGGAGTTACTGGAAGAGAGGTGTCAATTTAGCGGGTCTGCCGTAAGTGAGATGGCCTTTCACCTCATTTAGCGGGCAAGCGCGTCCTCATATGTCATTCCTTAAGCTTGTAGGGCTTTTAGGAAGGCAGGCACCCCAACCGCAACCCCAAAGAGCTGTGCACGTGGCACATTGGCCTGTGTTTGTTTTACTTTGGGGATGTTTTCAGAGTGGATCACGGAGTTTCATGCCCTTTCGGTATTACGTTGTGGGTTTTCTGTATGAAATTGCGAATTCCAAAGTCAATCAGAGCAGCAGAGAGCTGTGATGTCACCGGGGAATGTTGGCTGGTTTGACAGACAGCAGGGTGTGTTTGGGTGTGGAGCAGTGCGGGGTGAGGGAAGATTAGCCAAGAAGATAACTGTGTTCTGAAGAGCCTTTTCAGTAACCCCCAGAGTAGTTTTTAGGTCGACGTCTACCAGACAGGACACCTGTCTGCTTGTAAGGACATATTGGGACATATAAAAGCTTACTTAGCAATGCATTCCGCGCGTTGCTTACCATTGGCTTTGTGTTCTGTTACTTGCATTTGCTTCCTTCTAGTCTCTGACTTCATTTGTTTTAGCCCGTCTATCCTGTGTTTACTCCCCCGTGGAGCATTGCCTGTTTACCACCTCTCTGCTATCGCTCCTTCTAATTTTCCACGCATATTCCCTTTCTGAAACTATTTTTTTTTCTTTATCGTAAAGCACTTGATGGAGCACGATTTTTTAATATAAAATCTGCTCGATGAATTTCCCTTATTTGCATGTATTTTTAATAAAATACGTGAAACTACTAATATAACACAAGAGTGTATAACATGAGAAGATGTGCACAAGGCATGATAGTTGATCTTTTTCAGCTGAAATAATGTGAATATTGCTGAGTGTTATTCTGTCTTCCTAACTGTAGGAAAAATAAACAAAGATTCTGTCTGTTATTCTTCGTGAAAGTAGTGTAGGCTTTTAGAAAGAATTCGCTCGCTTGGTAAAATAAATGTAGGCCTCAGCAAATGTTTGTTAGGGTATGTGCTGCCGTGCTCCTGTGCTTTCTGCCCTGGACGAAAAAAAGAACTAATACTTCCTTAGAATAAAGAAAACTGTATAGTTCTTTCCTGTCTAGGCGAGGATTGTATGTAACTATTGCTAGATTTATTGTACAAATATATCTAGTTTCTTCCTTCTTCCTCTCTTGGAAGTTGTACAATTTTAGACAAAGAGTGTTTAGAAATATTACTTTGGTCATTGTCAGAAGATGGCCACACCAAGGAGTTTAGCCAATGAAAATGTTTGTAGAGAGTAGAGAAAGTAACATTTTAGGTAAGTAAAAGATGTAGCGTACTATAAAGATTCCTGTAGGAAAATCTTCCTCGGCTTGTTCACAAGATTTGTGACCTGTCCTGCATTTGTGGCATGCCGCATGCTGTGCTGAATCCTGATTCTCTGGCTGGTAGATCCTACAGCTCCTAAGTGACTTTTCGAAGCCTTTGTACTTCATTGGCTGATGGCAGGGCCGGACTGGCCGTTGCGGGCACCGGGCGTTTCCCCATTGGGCCGCCAGGGTGGGGGCCAGTTTTGGGGCATAGGGGGCTGTTTTTGCAGCATAGCTGCAATATCTCCCCTGTAATAAAATCGGCCAAAACCGTCCCTGACACACAGCTCGGCTGTACCCCCAACCCTCCGGGAGGCCGGCCGAGCACTTATTGCCAGGGCCCGTTTTGGTTCCCAGTCCGCCCTGACTGATGATGCTGCCTTTGCTATACTCTAACGGCCATGGAGTTAGCCTTTCGAACTAATTGCACGTTGTGCATTAGTATTTCATCTTGTAAGTGAGCTATTGTTTCTCTGATGTTCTTCTCCTCCTCTCATTCCTCTATACCTGATTTTCTGATGTTTATTGAATAATCTGTGATGATTATTGTGAATCTATACTGTATTTTATGAATCAATCTATGACATTCAAAATATATTGTGTTTTTGTTTGACCATTCATATTATGAAATAACAAGAAAACGAATAGAAAAGAACAGAGTCTGTCTCTATTCCAGAGTCATTGAGTTATTTGGATATGTTTCTAATGACAAATGTTTCGCGTATTTCTTAATTGTAGGTTCTCATGGAGAAATAGCCTTCCATCTTTTATTGCTTAGTCCCTTTTAGCTCTACCAAAGCATCATCGGAGGACCTTTGGTATTGCTAATTGTGAGACAAATGACTTATGGGCCCGTCATTCGAGTTACACTTTTGATTATAATATAATGGTTGATGTGGATAGATAGGTAACAGAAAAATCCCCCAATGCTTCCGCTGCCTCACACTCTCTTTGTGTTTTCCAGCTGTCTTCCTCTTCTGCTTCACGCCCTCCTCCTGGCAATACATTGTTTTCTCTCCATCTACTATTGTCCCTGTGCCCAGTTGCCCTTTGCTCCCCCTTCTCTCTTCGTTGTCATTTGATTGTCCCTCTTCTCTGTTGCCGTAATCACATGCTCACGAAAGATTAATGGAGGTGCGAGTGTGAAATACACATTGGTAAAGTCTGTCCGAGTGATCTGTAAGTTCGGAGCACAGATTACTCCCTGATAATACGTTGTCTCCCATGTCCTTCTCTGGCCTGAGCCGTCTCCATGTTCTGTCTCATACTTTCTTCTCCCCCTAACCGGCCTTCTCTCCATGTTGGTTGGGCCCCCATCCGCTCCGCACCCCAGCCCACTCCACTGTTTTTTGTTGTTGTTTTTAAGTGTTATTGTGCATTTAAAAAAAACAAACCACTTTTGACGTTACTTTTTATTCACCTATCCATCTCAGATTGGTCATTAAAAGGAAAACACATGTATAACTCATTTTGCAGGCACACATGTCTTTTGCCGCACCTATATGACAGACCGGTCGTATCACAGAGTTTATTATTATTATTGTTTTTTAGGTCTCGCGAGCCAAAGGCTCGAAGAGACATTTTATATGTGGGATTTTCAAAGTGCTACCCAGTCTTTTGGCTGGCCTAAACCTTGAGTGCACGATCACATGCACGTGCACAGCTGCTCCTCTGCTCATTGCATTCCCCCTCCCTTCTCACCCAGCCCTTTGATGCTCTGCTCGATTACTTTCACTTTCGCCGCTTTGACCCTTGCATTCCCCCCTCCCTTCTCACCCAGCCCTTTGATGCTCTGCTCGCATCTCCCTCCTCCCTGGGCGTGAAGGGAGACAGAGCCATCCTGCTTGATTAATGGCTTTGCATTCCCATGTGTTTCCGTAGTAAACATGCCCGAGGCGCCAGCCGAGCACAAGGCTCACGGAGACATTCTCTTTACCCTCGTTTTGCTTCCTAGTTAACCCACAGCATTTGTATCCTGCTCATCATCAGAGGTGTCTGGAGGGAGCCTATTGTGTTCTTTGCACTTCGCTCCAACCCCCCATCTTGCATGTTTTAATAATTTTGAACATATTTTATCAGCGCTGCGCCCGTTTCAAGAGCGTTTCACACACTTGTCAGCAGTGCCACTGACTGACTTGCAGTTAGCTACCGTGAACATAGCAGTAACTCGTAATACCGAGGCTTCCATTTTACAGCGCTGTACATTAAACGGGTGCTGCAAGATGTGTCAGTGTGACGTTTAACAGCACAAGTTGCCATTCTTGAGCTTGTCAGAAATGTAAACCTAGCACCCTGCTACTGTGGGAGCCATTCTCGGAATGCTGTGTTTGTCCACGAGTCTTATGTAATGTTTTGCTATCAAACTTGTTTACCTTTATTATAGTTCAGACCGTTAATGTTAGTCTGTCTTCAAAGCAACAAGAATGCCTCTTCTGTTTCCTCCCTCCCCTCGCTACTCTACCCCCACCCCACTCTCTCTCCTGTTCCTCCCCTTTCCTCCAGTGCTGTGTGGGGCGCAACGGCGACAGCTTGTTTAAGCAAAGTAGCAGAAAGCGGTTTTTATTAAACATTGAAAAGTGCGCACCAGACTTAAGCATTACAGAAAAACTCCAATGTGGACTGTTAATGGACAGACAACTCCACCAGCACGAATGCATAGTTTCTTGGTAAAAAACACCTGGATAACCAGTGCGAATAGCCTGCAACATAGGGTTTTTTAAAAGTCACGCCCATTTTAATTTAACATGGTCATGAAATCGGGAGCTGTGGCAAATCTTATTCTCCCCCGAATCAAAAAGAACAACTTTGAATAAAGGACCTGGATGGGTATTTGCGAACGGTTTACAGAATGCAACCGTTTACAATCATAAAGGTATTTAACATGGATAGGAGCGACTTCCCAGGAGGTGCATGAGGGGAGCGTGGCAGGAACAACAGACGACCTCATTACCAAAAATCTTTCCAGTTCCATGTTCTTTATTCTCGGCTTTTGGCAGTTCACAATTTAAAAAAAAGGAAATTGGCAAGAAAAAATCTACATGGGTTCAAATTGCCTGCAAATGATCTTTAAATGTGGAGAACAGCGTGAAGGAAAAGAAAACTTTAAAGCCGACGTTGAACATCGGACTGTTGATTGTTGTTGCTAATTAAAAATAAAAAAGGCTGTACAGACCTAGGGTGTGGATGGGCTTTCAGCTGCATTACAGACGTTAACCTCAGTGATGTGGGTAGTTATAAAAGGTGATAAACATCCTCGCCTCCACACACAATGCACCCCAACACTTGTTAATTGCCCTTGTCACCCCGGAATCAGATCACAAGTGGTAGCGCTGGAATTTCAACTTTTGCCAGAAACACCCCCGAATCTGTGCTTTCCGGGACACATAACACATTCTACACCCACCCTCTGCTGTGGGTGTCATGATCTATCCGACGCAATAATATATATAATAATATTAGCTGTTATGACCGAACTTAGCGGTGTTGTTGTTGTCGACTAGGGCAGGATGAAACGCAGCATCAGCCCTGCCCTGATTTGACCCTGTTGCGGACAGGCTACACACAGATCGCTACAGTGGGTGAATACACCCACTTGGCTTTCTCTCCACGCTATTTATGATGCTCCCTGCCATCCTCACTGTCTGTGCCTGGGTCATGCGAGTGTATTGTTCACAGGGGACTAGATAAATTGCTGTCACTGTGCAGCTCCGAGTTATTTTTATTTGAGCTGCTGTGGGATGCTGCAGAGGCCAGGCGGCATACACAGCTCGTGAGCCAGGGTCGGGCCTCTCCAAAGCTCCTCTCTATTTGAGTTTATTTGGTATACTTTTGTTTATATAGCGCTTGGAATATATCTCTGCCCAAGCAGTTTGGAGCTGCAAACATTGGCCAAGGTACCTTGGCAGTTTCACTTAAATGATTTGTTTATCTGCTTTATATAGCGCCAATGTGTTGTAGTACAGGTGCTTTGGAAAGCACATAGCCCTATGGAAATTTCAGTTGACCAGATTCTGGCGCTTTCTACAGTGCCAACATAGCAACTGAAACTATTAGGTGCCAATAAGCACTTGTGAGAGGTTTTCATTGTTAAATGTCACTTAGTTGTGCTATGTTATGCCTTATATTAGCCTGGCGTTTTAACCACTGCACAGTGCCTTGATGGCCTCTGGGCCCTTCTTTGCGATCTATAAAACTTAGATAAGAAATAAGGGATTGATTAAGGAGGTGCGGCGCTTGCAGCCAGCTTTGCTCTTTTAGTCGCAGTATGTATTCATATGTCAGTGCTAAAGGCTAAGGAATCTGAGTCTGTGAAATGACATTTCGTGTGTCACGATAGACTGAGCAGAAATTGAAGGGCTTGTTTGATTAACTCTAGCGCTACGAGGCCATTCCAGTGATAGAATATGTATAACAGCCACAATAAGTCAGTATGTTGTGTGTTGAAAGTGTTTTTCCTACATCATATTTCTGGGTACGTTCTTTATTTAAGTGCTGGTTTTACCTATCGCTGCGGGACTGCAGAGACGTATCTCTTAGTGTGCAGCAGGTGCAGTGGCACCGGCGCCCACAGTTGTGAAGGGCACCCCACCCCAGTTATGGATATTTTTGCCACCCATCAGGGGGTAGCAGGGACCGTTACCCTTACTGCCATCAGGGCCCGTGGCACTCTTGCTCGCCCATTGCAGACCCGGGGGCATCAACGTGATTTATGTTAAATGAGAAGAGAAATCGGTGGGGGAGGTGGGGAGGGCTGCCTTGACAAATAACTAACCAGTGTTTAGAAAAAAAAAAACACAAAAAAATACAAAAACAAGAGGTGACAGATGGAAGACAGATTATTAGATAGAGAGAAGCATGTTTCTGCTGTAAACCAGAGGGTGAAATACTCCTCCAAGTTAGTGGAAAAAGGCAATCAAAAACTATTTTTTGGAGTGGTCGTTCATGTTTCATAGTATTTTTCAGTTTTTGAATTGTTCTGTAGACATATAACCTCAGCAAAAGAAAACAAGCATTTGCAATGCAATAGGTCTCGCATTTGCAAAAGTTTGAGCTATTGGCATTGTAAATGACAAACCTTTTATCTATGTGTTGGTTTTGAAAACAGATAAATAAAAGGCATTGTCATTTACAATCCCAATAGCTTAAACTCTCGCAAATGCGAGACCTATTGCATTGCAAATGCTTGGTTGTGTTATGTCTGTGTTTTGTTGTGTTATGTTGTGGTGTGTTTGAGTGTGGTGGGTTATGGTCTTCAGTACATTGAACATACAAGGGCACTTGGTGTTTTTTGAGGCGCTGCTCAAATACACTCCACATAAATGCACTCTATGCCACATTCCACCAATCAACATAAATGCACTCCACACCATGACACAATTTCACTAAGCTTAATTTCACTCAACACCACAGTTCCAGGCCACACAATTCAACTCCACACATTTCCAATACACACCACATAATTACACACAAAACCACATATTTCAACTCCACAACTCCACAATCCACAACGTACTTCCAATCCACACCATATAGTGGCACCACCTGAGCACCAAACATCACTCACCACCATCATTTTGCATCACCTAAGCATCACGTCACTCTGCCCTCTGAATCTGGCATCTGTTGATTCTGCATGCCGCACACCGCTGCACGCTGCTGCACGCCGCTGCACGCCACACACTGCTGCACGAAACACTGCTGCACGCCACACACTGCTGCACGCCGCACACTGCTGCACGCCGCACACTGCTGCACGCCGCACACTGCTGCACGCCACACACTGCTGCTGCTGCACGCCACACACTGCTGCACGCCACACACTGCTGCACACTGCTGCATTACTCACTGCTGCATGCTGCACGACACTGCTGCGCGCAGCACACTGCTGCACGCCGCACACTGCTGCACGCCACACACCACTGCACGCCGCTGCACGCCACACACTGCTGCACGAAACACTGCTGCACGCCACACACTGCTGCACGCCGCACACTGCTGCACGCCACACACTGCTGCACGCCTCACACTGCTGCACGCCGCACACTGCTGCACGCCGCACACTGCTGCACGCCGCACACTGCTTTTATGCAAGTTTATGCTACTGACATTGTAAATGACAATGCCTTTTATTTGTTTTAAAACCAAAACATAAATAAAAGGCATTGTAATTTTACAATGCCAATAGCTCAAACTCTTATGAATGGGAGACCTATTGCATTGCAAATGCTTGTTTGTCATGCTGCACGGCAATCGTATCGCTGTTCAACAAGGCTAAACACGTTTGACAAAGCCCACAGGTCTCATAAGCGCGACCTATTGGTTTTGCCAATGTTTGTTTATTTATACTAAACGGGCTCCCTCTGTGACGAGGCTCTTGAATTCTTCACTCGAAGAACCACCGTCTTCTATCAGTGTGTCACTGAGGTGAGAGCTGGACCCTGTAGTTGTGGAACTACTGACGAACCACCAGGATCCTGCTTAAGAGGCACCGAGAAAAAAGTTTAAAGCTTGGTCACTGACCTAAGACAGCGGCATGGAGGACTGGGTGAATGGGTGTCCGAATGTAGTGATTGATTCCTTGTAAAGGAGGCTGGGGACCCTACAGCTACATTGTAGTTAAATCCTGCACTGGGACAGGTGATCTGTAACTACAGGAGGGGTGAAGTCAGAAGTATTTTTTCGGTAGAAAGATTCTCGTCACTCCTCAGGGGAAATGTTTGTTTTTGGATAAGCTCGATGCTGCATTTATTATGGGGCCGATTCCAATGGCCGGTCGGACAGCTGTCCGTAGCCTTACTGTGCGACCGACACGTACCTGGAGCCGGTCCGTCCTGTAGAGTAAGTACGATGTGCATAACTGCCAAAAACACGACCGACACGTAGGCTGTGAATCAAGCCTCATTCTCCGTCCGAGCCATAACTCCTAAAGATGAACCGAGTCGCCCGGAAGCAGTATCCATAGCAGTTTCCGGCATGACAAGTACGATGCATACTTCCTACGCGCCGGACGGGTCGTCACGCACAGGACGTCACAGCATCCGGAAAACAAGCATATCAGCTACGATTCGCGCCACAAATCAATACACGGCTACGAGACGGACCAGCTTGCAGCGGGTACGAGATGGAGCAACAAGCAGCATGTATGACACGAACACATCATGAATCCCATCGCGAAGATCATACCAGTACTCTACATCTATGACCGGATGAGAGACCGAAGCCGACGGCGCAGGCGGTAAGTCAGACACCTACAACACAAACAAACGACATGTACCCGCAAACTGGCACACACACACAGGGGATCCACATCCTGGCCACTAACAACAGCCCACCATAGGGGTTGCATGGCCAGCACCACTAACACCCCCACCCATAGGGGATCTGTTGCCCATCACTACTGCCACCCCCACTCACAGGGGACCTGTTGCCCATCACCCCTGCCAGCCCCAGCCATAGGGCTTATGTTGCCCATCACCCCTGTCCCCAAGCCATAGGGCCTATGTTGCCCATCACCCCTGCCACCCCCAGCCATAGGGGACCTGATGCCCATCACCCCTGCCACCCCAGCCATAGGGCCTATGTTGCCCATCACCCCTGCCACCCCCACTCACAGGGGACCTGTTGCCCATCACCACTGCCACCCACACCCATATGGCTGATGTTGCCCATCACCCCTGCCACCCCCAGCCATAGGGCTGATGTTGCCCATCACCCCTGCCACCCATACCCATAGGGCTTATGTTGCCCATCACCCCTTCCACCCCCACTCACAGGGGACCTGTTGCCCATCACTACTGCCATCCACACCCATATGGCTGATGTTGCCCATCACCCCTGCCACCCCCAGCCATAGGGCTGATGTTGCCCATCGCCCCTGCCACCCACACCCATAGGGCTCATGTTGCCCATCACCCATGCTACCCTCACTCACAGGGGGCCTGTTGCCCATCACCACTGCCACCCACACCCATATGGCTCATGTTGCCCATCACCCCTGCCACCCCCACTCACAGGGGACATGTTGCCCATCACTACTGCCATCCACACCCATATGTCTGATGTTGCCCATCACCCCTGCCACCCCCAGCCATAGGATGGGTGAGGCGCAACACATCCAGCATACTCCAACATCAGGTATGTCCGCAAAATACATCCCCCCAAACATCATGACAACAGTGTGTACTCTGTGACAAATGCCCACAACAGTGATTATGGCTATGAGCATACAATGTAAGTAACAGCACATGTGTGACCAACACATGAGTGTGATATACACAAGGCAAGCATCACCATAGCACTGTGGCAATGTAAAAAGAACACCCCCTCACTGTTTAGAACAGTAGTTAAGTGGGGGCTCACAAAATGCAGCAGATGTAGAGCATTGTGGTGATGGGGACCAAACCCCCCTCATCACAGTGACCAAAAGGTAAGTGTCATCATGGTCAAAGCTGCAAATAACAAACAGCATGTATGATCCCTGCTCCCAAAACACCAAACACTTCTGGGGCAAACTAATGGTTGTGTCCCATACACACAGAGATGTGGTGAGGCTAACAGTGCTGTGAAAACATAACACACTCTCGGCTATGTGCAGACAAGCACCACACATGGGGGCTGACAATGCATACAGCGTACAATGACACAACAGCAGAAGTGACCATCACCAAGCATGCACACATCTCGAAAATAGACACACCAATCAAAACAACATGTGTAGACTGTAGGTGTCAGCTCGCAAACTCACATTCCATGTCAGCAATGGCACCCAACAACCAGGATGAATGTGCACAATGATGTGAAATGACTCACAGGGACAGCATGCAAAATCACAGAAACAGCATCCAGACAAAGGCCCACAACAGCAATACCAATGCACTGGTGAAGATGCACAAACACAAACAGGCAAACTCACACTGCACATCGGACACAACGTGTGTGTGTGTGTCACAGTATCCCCAGGCAACTACACAACACATGAGGGGGGCTGAACCACAGTGACACAAATGTGGACACAGTGCCATACAAAAGTAAACCATCATTGGGACACCCTCAGTGGGCAATCAGGCGTTGGGAGATGAGAGGGAGCACAACAGACACATGTGACACAAGCTGGAATGAACACCAACTAACACAGCAAGAGACTGACTCACAACACCACTACCCCCAGGGAACAGACATTGGGGTGACACAAGCATGCATGACACCTCCACTGTGATGACAAAGGCCTCATCCATGGACAAACGGGAGCTAGGGGACCACCTATGCAAACATTCACATCAGTCCACCATCAACACCACACACCCTGAACTGCAACAATGTGTATCTGTGAAGCCCACATGGACAGGTGACATTGCACATGCACCCATTACAAACACAGGAATGTTGTGAGGAACTAGGGTGCACACACACATCACACAAGGACAGTTCACAACCCTGGAGAATGACAGACATATTGCACAGTATGCGGTACATGGCCACGACCTCAAAGCTTATGTAACCTTCTGAATCCCTGCCACAGTCCCAGGACAATGCAGATGCCAAGGAGAAACACAAGGCACACATGCTGACACCTGCCAGCATCGCAGCCATGAACCCGACAAGTGGGAGCAGTCACACACACATACAAATGTCTCAATCACTGAAAACTACCACCTAGGGACAACTACATGATATTGCGAACAAACAAGTGCCTTGAGGAACCCCGACTGTGTCCCATCTGTGTCTGACAACATCATCACCACTCAGAACTGACAAATCCCAATGATGATACACCAATTAACAGTAGTGTGTCATGCACCCACACATCTGGTAGCCCATTGGAAAAGTAGTGGGATGAACCCAGTACCACTCAGCAAGCATAAACAACAGGAACATATCAAGGGAACACTGTCTGTGTATGAACAGGGATGTGGACACACGCACATGCTCATACAACACACACCATGGGCCCAGGCCATGTCACTGGACAACACACTTACTTGAGGGGACACAACTCAAGTGGGAGCCCAGCTGTGCCAAACATATTCACCACAAGTCCCACTCATGTCTGCAGAACAATTGGTCAGTCAGCCATCAGTTACCACACAATGAAGGCTCTGGTCACAACAGCCTGGGTACTTGAGTCTCCCCTAAGTCATCTGCACATACCCAAAAATATGTCTAGCAAGTTGCACAGAGGCCCCAGTTGCTCCTATTACAATGATGCCCACACCTGTAGGTCCAGTGTTGATGAGCACAAAGTATGTGGAAGTGACAAATTGGACAATGGGAAGCACATCATATGTGCAGGGGTGCAAGCCACAGATGTGACCATGCAAATGAAATGCTCACAGAGAGATGTACACAAATAGTTGATCCTGACACACCCAGTTAGCTGCAAAGTATTACATGGATACCCACCAGAATAGGATACATATCTCGTAGACCACAGGGAGTACCTCACATCAACACATCAGTATTCAACATTGTAAATCAAGCATTACAGGTGCAAGGTCATGTAAAACAACATCAACATAATGTGCAGCTAAATCAAGTACACAGGGATAAAGAAAGAAGCTTTATTCAGCATATTAAAAGTGAAACGTCTGTTCTAACAAAAGGCCAATGGCCAGTCCATGTCCAAATGCCAAGGAGTGAACTAGAGTGACAAATTCAGTATATGAAAATCTAAACATCTGTGCAAACAAAAGGCCAATGGCCAGTCCATGTCCAAATGCCAAGGAGTGAAGTAGAGTGACAACTGTCACACCTTGCTTGCCTGCACTGCTAAGGACCGGGGTCATCCCCTCGGAGGGGCATATATGGGGGCAGGCTAGGCACCGCAGGGATAGGATCAGGGCGCACTAGAAGGAGGCAGTGAAGAGGTGGTGGATGCAGGCGAGACACTTGCAACTGCAGTGGAGCTGACTGAAGTGGTGGGTGCTGTCACAACTGTGGGACACAAGTCAGATGGGGTGGGTGCCGGCACAACTCCAGTGGACAGGTCAGGTGGATTGGGTCACCACTGCAGTGCCCAAGTCAGACAGGGTGGTCGTGGACTCCAAAGCAGTGCCTACATCCATGGGAGCGGAATGGGGGACAGGTGAGGTAGGCAGGGCGGGGGGGGGGACAGGGTCCCCACATCAGTGGCACCAACTGTCTGACCAGGTGTGGAGGAGCAAGTGCTAGGGGGGGATGGCCTTAGCATTTTGGGGAGGGTGTATCTGTGTGTGGGGGAACCCGGGGCAGGGAGTGGCAGGGGAACCTCTGGAGTGGTGGCCTAGGGGATTGAGGACGGAGACTTTGCCTTGGAGCTGTGCGGCGGCGGGAGGGTCTTGCTTTTCTGGCACCGGGGGGACTTGCAGGTGGGCGTCTCGGTCTGACTGCGCCTGAGGGAGGGTGTCCGGGTGTGAGGGGCACTCCCTTCTGTGTGTGGGGACTTCCTCTTCCCCTTGTAATCAGGATCTGCAGGGTCGGTGGGGAAGAGGCAAGGTCACAGAGGAAAAGCTTCTGGGG
The DNA here is from genome assembly GCF_964204655.1 of Triturus cristatus. NCBI lineage: Eukaryota > Metazoa > Chordata > Amphibia > Caudata > Salamandridae > Triturus > Triturus cristatus. Next base: position 1,154,660,120 of record NC_140584.1, read on the forward strand.
GATGGGGTTGCAGGTGAGGCAAGGGAAGGGGGCTGGGAGGGAGAGGTCTCGGAGGACTGTGGAGTGGTTGTGGATGACTGTGTGTGTGTCAGCAAACCAGCCCCTGTGAGTGTGGAATCAGTCCCCTGCGCTTGCTTGTGTGCACGTCTAGACCTTGGTTTGCGGGTTTCTGTGGTTGGGACAGGTAGGGTGCTAGGAATCGTGGGTGGTGCAGGGGTAGGAGGGGTGCAGGACTGTTGGAGGAGGGACACTGCTGCCGTCAGGGAGGATGCCATGGACTGATTGGTCCTCTGTAGGGAAGACGTGCCCAAGGAAATGCCCTCCATGAATGACACCAGTAGTGTCAACAGACCTGTGTGTGCATGGAGGACCTTCAGCATCTACGTCTGCCCTACATGGATCTGTCGAAGTAAGTCCACAGACTCCTCACTCAGGGCAGCAGGGGACACAGGGGCAGGGGGTGCGGTGCCTGGCACAAAGGAGACATGCTCACGAACACGGGAGCCCACAGGGACCTCTGGGATGGGAGCTGATGGGAGGGGGGTGGTGGTGGGGGTGGTGGCGGGGGCAGGGACAGCCTCACTAGCTGGGGTTTGGTGGCTGCTGACACCCGCCTCCACAAGGGAGTCATCCTCAGAGCTGCTGTGGCCCTCAGCTGGGGGGATGGTGCTGATGACTCCTCTGTGTGGCTCAACTCGCCCTCCGTGCCACTGGGTCCACCCGACTCCTCTCCTTCTGTCCCTGTAAGGCTATGTGGCTCCTCCTGAACCATGGGGCTGTCCCCTCCTGTGGCCGTGGATGTATCTGGATAGAAATAGGAAGTAACATAACTACATCAGTCACCTGCACTGACTGCACACACCACAGTGAGTACATCACATCACAGGGCAAGCCCTGGCATCATCAGCTGAACACAGCTCAAAGTGCCAACACTGTTTAGGATAAGACAATTGTCATTCTCAACATCAACCATGGCACACATATCCCTCCTTGACTTGCACACATATGTCCGTTGCATGTTGGATGCTAACACCCCAATGTGCCAACATGCACCAGCCACACATCAGTTGTACATGCAAGTGAACATGTAGGAGTATGTCACTATACACACAGCACATCTCTTGCTACTGACTCAGTACAGGTGTCCGGATGAAGGGATGGGCAGAGACTCATTCCACATGCTTGTGATGCATGCCAGCAACACAAACTATGATGTACTCCTGTCCTGATGGTCAATGCCACAATGTGGTGCATGGTGCACACTTGAACACAATGTAGGCTCACTCATAGCAAGTTAAATGCCATGGCACTGGGATGCCCTGAAAGTCAGTCAACACTGTCTCCTGTCACAGGGGCAGGGTATCCAGACAACAACAATATGCACTGACTCACAATCCTAGCTCTGGGGTGAAGCAAACTCAGCAGATGACCGGCGCACTTGCCCATCCCATGCAAATAACATATCCAGGACCCAGAAGACCCCACATCATGCAAGTCAGACATATGAATGTCAACAAACACAAATCCCTGTACATTAACACATCACAGTCTGCCATGCATGTAACCCAGCTGCATGAAGGACACAGTTGCATACACCATTGTGCGCTGTCAGATGATCATACACCTATATGTCACACAGGTCTTGTCTCTCACAGTCACATCGCAGATGTCATGCTGACCCTCTGTTGTACGTAGCAACAAGCCACACCCTGTTGACACAGAGGCAGACACGTGAGCGCAAATGTCACTGAGCACAACCTGCAATTTCATACACAGGAGTGGGATTACAGAGTGTTTGTAAATGCCGAAGGGGGATGGGAGCACACTGCTACCTCCCAGCACAGTTCGCCCCTTTGCATCCTGGTACATGCAGTTCAATTTAAATGCTTACTTGAAATTTTGCAGAGTGTCTCACCAAAGTTGGTGCAGGTTAGTGCTGTTAATCTCTAGACACATGTGTTTCTGGATTTCATCCTTCTTCAGTGGAGATAAAACTAAATTCTTCTGGGGTTTGCTGATAAAGCTGCCACAATACTCTCAGGTCTCTGTATCCTGGCGCACAGGTGCCTCCCATGAGCTCGTCAGCCCAGTGGCTCAAGGGAGCCTTTTTGAAACAGAAGGGGGATGGGAGCACACTGCTACCTCCCAGCACAGTTCGCCCCTTTGCATCCTGGTACATGCAGTTCAATTTAAATGCTTACTTGAAATTTTGCAGAGTGTCTCACCAAGGTTTGTGCAGGTTAGTGCTGTTAATCTCTAGACACATGTGTTTCTGGATTTCATCCTTCTTCAGTAGAGATAAAACGAAATTCTTCTGGGGTTTGCTGAGAAAGCTGCCACAATACTCTCAGGTCTCTGTACCTCTCCCTGGCGCACAGGTGCCTCCCATGAGCTCGTCAGCCCAGTGGCTCAAGGGAGCCTTTTTGAAACAGAAGGGGGATGGGAGCACACTGCTACCTCCCAGCACAGTTCGCCCCTTTGCATCCTGGTACATGCAGTTCAATTTAAATGCTTACTTGAAATTTTGCAGAGTGTCTCACCAAAGTTGGTGCAGGTTAGTGCTGTTAATCTCTATACACATGTGTTTCTGGATTTCATCCTTCTTCAGTAGAGATAAAACGAAATTCTTCTGGGGTTTGCTGAGAAAGCTGCCACAATACTCTCAGGTCTCTGTACCTCTCCCTGGCGCACAGGTGCCTCCCATGAGCTCGTCAGCCCAGTGGCTCAAGGGAGCCTTTTTGAAACAGAAGGGGGATGGAAGCACACTGCTACCTCCCAGCACAGTTCGCCCCTTTGCATCCTGGTACATGCAGTTCAATTTAAATGCTTACTTGAAATTTTGCAGAGTGTCTCACCAAAGTTGGTGCAGGTTAGTGCTGTTAATCTCTAGACACATGTGTTTCTGGATTTCATCCTTCTTCAGTAGAGATAAAACGAAATTCTTCTGGGGTTTGCTGAGAAAGCTGCCACAATACTCTCAGGTCTCTGTACCTCTCCCTGGCGCACAGGTGCCTCCCATGAGCTCCTCAGCCCAGTGGCTCAAGGGAGCCTTTTTGAAACAGAAGGGGGATGGGAGCACACTGCTACCTCCCAGCACAGTTCGCCCCTTTGCATCCTGGTACATGCAGTTCAATTTAAATGCTTACTTGAAATTTCGCAGAGTGTCTCACCAAAGTTGGTGCAGGTTAGTGCTCTTAATCTCTAGACACATGTGTTTCTGGATTTCATCCTTCTTCAGTAGAGATAAAACGAAATTCTGGGAGGTAGCAGTGTGCTCCGATCCCCCTTCTGTTTGTAAATGCCCTTGAGGGGGCATGACTGGCCAGGACTAAGTGAAACAGTGTTTGGCCCTGGACAGTAGTCAGGTGGCTAAGCAAGTGTGACATACTTGCTATGCATACTCCTGAGGCCCAAAAATTGGAGTCCCCTGTTGCATGGGTTTGTTTGGAATACCCCAGCCACATGTTGCGAGTCAGACCAGCAATTGGTACACATCTCAAGGGCACACACAGATCACATGTCAGATCTCAGGCATTGTGTAAATATTTGACCCATCCATGAAACACACAACAGATTCACGGGAACTGATGCTGACCGGTACCTGAAGCATAGCTGACTGTAGGGACACAGTGCCCTAGTGACACAAGCAACCGATTGGAGGGGCCACACCTGTGGAACAGATGAGGAGGGTGCATCACACAAATGAGGGACCTGAGTTTGGGACTACAAGAGCTACGTAACGTGGAAGTGTGACCAGGGCAAAAGACTGCTATTTGCATGCCAGACATAGTACACAGATCAGACATGGACTCACCCCCTTCCTGCTGCTGTCTGGCCTTCAGCTGCCTATCTAGGTCCAGGAAGACCACTGCCAGGATCCGGAGCATGTGGGGAGTCAGGGTCCGGTGTCCACCCCTCCGGTGTGGAGGTGACAGCTTCAGCTGGACTCCAGCTATCCTCCGGGTCCAGCCCCGAAGGTCCTGCCACCTCTTCTGGCAGTTGCAGATCCGTCACTTGTAGACCCCCACAGAACTAAAAGCCCGGGCGATGGTCAGCCAGATCTCCTGCTTCTGGTGGGCATCAACCTGTGAGGAGGACAAAGTGAAAAGTACATTAACACACATGCCCCAGATTGCAGCAGCACACATTTGGATAGACATGTTATCATCACAAAGGGAAATAAATTACACAGGTAGTGCAACCATGGGGATTGCAAAAGCACATGCATGTCTGACATGTTAACAATGCCTGGATAATTTGAGCTTGCAATAATGCACTTTAGCAGCAGGAAAACTATTCATTGCATGTACCTACACACTTTGGGGGATGAACGCAGTCATTGAGACTGCTTGCCACTGGTGTACACACTGCTAGTACTGCTAGTCAGACAACATGCATAATTAGGAAGGCAGTGGACTGCACACTCACCTGCTCCCCTGGTTTCCTATAGAGCTTTCTGTACTCTGGAAGGAGCCCGTCCAGCAGGGCCTGGTTCTCCTCCTCAGTGAAGGCTGGGGCTCTCTCCAAAGTACGTGCCATAGCAGGAGCCAGAGGATGCATAGACAGCAGCAGTGGTAGCAGGGATGTGGTCCAGTAGCATGTAGTGCAGGCAAGTGAGCTCCCTGGGGGCTAGCCAGCCTTATATCTGTATTGCAGAGGCAGACTCTGTGCCATGTGTCCCAAGTGATAGGTCCAGCACGGTTGCATTCTATGAATCTGGCCAATCCATTGAAAAGTACGACTCGTACATGCCTTCCGCATCGTTCAAATCTTCACCTTCATGGAACACTTGAAATTGCAACATTGTTGTAGGCATCCAACTGAATTTCCAGTGCACAACTTGTACAACTTTTGAATCCGCATCCGTCTCCATGACAGTCCAGAGCCAATGGGTGCGCACGGCTTGTTCAACTGACTGTACAACGCGTATTTTGAATGGACACATGCACCCGTCTCCATACGATTCAATGGCCAAGGCGTACGCCTGTCTCGGACCATGCCTGTCTGACGCGTATGAATGATAGTCACCTGCGTCAGACCTCATTACATTCAATGCTAAAGCATACGCACGGCTCGGACATGACCCGTGCAATGTGTACGCATTGTCACCCGTGTCGGACCTCATTGCATTCAATGCCAAAGCGTACGCACGGCTCGGACATGACCCGTGCAATGCGTATGCATTGTCACCCGCATCGGACCTCATTGCATTCAATGCCAAAGCATACACACGGCTCGGACATGACCCGTGCAATGCGTACACATTGTCACCCGCGTCGGACCTCATTGCATTCAATGCCAAAGCGTACGCACGGCTCGGACATGACCCGTGCAATGCGTTCGCATTGTCACCCGCGTCGGACCTCATTAGTGTGACTATTATATGGATGCAACACACATATACTGGTCATGGACACCTGCACACACCTGCCACACTATAGCATTGGCCACACAGTGTCCCATGACATGTAAGGCTGCATTACCTGGGTGTTTGGGGGTGGCAGAAATGTTTTTTTGGTTGGCACTTTGTGCAGCCACTCCCAGGCTGTGCACGTGTACATGGGGGGCAGAATCCTTTGTGTGTTGTGCACATTACCACTATCATGTGCAATTGGACAGCAATGGACATGAGTCAAGGCCACAGTGTCAGGTTGGATATGTTTAGGACATGTCACATACACCCTGAGTCCTGGGGGTGATGGCATGTACGTCACATTGAGACCTGTAGCCACAATACTGATGTGCACCCACAGTCTGTGTGCATGTTGTGTCTCAGATGTGTCTGATCACATGTTACCAATGGGTGACAGTCTCCACATCCATGTGGTATATGCATCAACCTTGATGGGGTGTGTGTCTAAGAGACGTGCATGTAGGGCCGGCAGGAACAACAGTGGCCACCACCTGTGGGACTTACGCTTGCCTTGTGGTGTGTACGTGCTACGCCATGTCCATTGCTGTGTTGATGTGGCAATACAGGGAGCCTGGGTTTCTTCTGCATGGCAAAGATCTGTGATGCCTGGGAGACATGAGGCCTCAATTGTCACTGGGTTGTGGTTTTTGAACGTTGCAGCAGCACATAGGTTGGGTGACACAGCCAGATTATTGGCCATTGCACTACATGGGACTCATGTGGACATGTGGAATTGAGATGTGAGGTGGTGGTCTTGTAGGTGACATATGTGTCCATGCCCAACAGCACACACCTCAGTACATTGTGTAATGTCATGAACTAGCACGTGATAGTGATCGTGGTCATGGCCACATGGGTGGATGTACTGACAATCTTACTTTGTGCATCTCTGTACTGCAGGGCACCAGCTGTCCATCATCCGTTCCCAGACCTTGCAACCATGCAGGAACGCGACTGCATCAGACGGTACCGCTTCACCAGGCCACTGATTGCGGAGTTGGCGGAGCAGTTGGTGCCACATTTGCTACCTGGCCGGACATACCCTACAGCACTGACCCCAGAGGTGAAGGTGATGGCAGCCCTGCACTTCTTTGCTACCGGTACCTTCCAATACACTGTGGCTACTGCTGGTGGTATGTCGCAAACGATGTTTAGTCGGGTGCTATGCGATGACTTGGAGGGGATGTTGCAATTCCTCAACCTGTATATCAAGTTCCAGAGCCCAGATGAACTCCCTGAAATTAAGGATGCCTTTTATACACTGGGGAGGATGCCGAATGTCATCGGATCTATTGATGGGATACATGTTGCCCTGATACCACCACAGGCACATGAGCAGGCATACCGGAACAGGAAGCACTACCATTCGATCAATGCTCTGGTGGTCTGTCTTGCTGACATGTCGATCACACATGTGTGTGCACGGTTCCCTGGTTCGGCGCACGATGCCTACATTATGAGGAGTAGTCACATTGCAACACTGATGTCACAGATGCCAGCTCAGCATGCCTGGCTTGTCGTGTGTACTGACTGTTTCTCATTGTGTGTGTTTGTCACTGTTGTATTCCGCACTCCTACAAAACTCAGCTACTTATTCATTTTTGTGTGTGTAGGTGACTCCGGATACCCCAACATGCCGTGATTGCTGACACCCCTCAGGAACCCTGTCACACCAGCCGAGATGCGCTACAATGAGGCACATGGTCGGAGCAGGAGATTGAGTGAGCGGACATTCGGCCTCCTGAAAAGCCGCTTTCGCTGCCTGGACAAGACCGGAGGGGCCCTCCCATATGAGCCTGCAAAGGTGTGCAAAATAATCCTTGTCTGCTGCATGCTACACAACGTGGCGGTGTGGAAGGAGGTGCCTCTCATCCAGGATGACGATGACGACGACCAACCTCCGGCACCTGTGGAGGATCCCGGCCTGGGCCAAGATGCCAGTGATGATGAAGATGATGGTGACGTCCGCTCCCAGCTCATCAACGACTTCTTCACCTGAATGTGAGTTTCCAGGGTTGTTATGTGAATGTATGGAGGTAGCCTGGAATGTGTTGAGCCAGCTCTGTTGCTGTCTGAGTGTGTGTGTGTGCCACTGGACTGGATGCGTGCTGTGATGTGTCCATTCAGGTGGTGTGTACTCCACAATAGGATAGTACTGCTAACTAGTGTTTGTGTAGGTGTTTTGCAACAAGTTTTGTGCATGTGTATTGCATTTCTGTCCTGTACTTCTGTGCTTTTGACTGCATCTTGTCTGTCCTTCCCAGGGTACTTTGCCTGTTGTGTGCTCAACACTGACCCCCAACACCCAGAAGCCAACACCAGTGTGGAAGTTGACAATTCCCATCAACTGATGTACCACACATCCCTGGACTTCCATTCTCCAACACATTGTGAGCGAGTGTCCACTGTTGCGTAGAATTACCGTGCAACTATTGTGGAATAAACGTGTTGCTGATGTGTAATGAACCTGTGCTACGCTTTGTTATGTGCGTTGTCTATCTTCCCACATCTGAGTGACATCTGCTTATCTCACCTGTGGACTTGTTACCACTGACTGGGCTTGGTGTTGTGTCTGTGCATGCCAATGTGTTTCAGGTCAACATCATTGTGTGTGATGAGTAACATGGCCATGGCAAGTATGTTTTGTGTTGCCATAGTGGTGTGTGTCCCTCACATGTGTCACATCCCCATAACTCACCTTACGTTGGTCACATTGTTGTAGTATTTGGCATGCACTCTGTTGTGTAGCAGATCGACATCTCCCTGAACATGACAAGTTAGAATCACAACAGAGGCAAGTATGGTGTACTGGTGAGTTTATTTACAAACATGTGTGCGGGAAGTGCACAGGATGGTGGGTGCTGTACAGTGGTTTGGGAATCCAAAGTTCACATTGGAGTTGGAAGTGCTGGTAGATGAAATGTCCAGAGTAAAGTCCACAGTCATCTGATACATTGGCCCAACATGAACCCTCCATGTCATGTGGGCGAGTTGTGTGCGATTGGACAAGGTGAACGGGTTGTGCACAAAGAACATTGTCCAGAACAGGTTTGGAGGCCCTGGGGGATGTGCTGGGACATCTGCCTCTCACATGTCCTTCTTCGGACGACCCCTCTTCTTCCGGGGGGGGGGATCCTCATGTGCAGGCCTCTGCGGTGCAGGGGACTCTCTGCCAGAGTCCTCCTCCCTCCCTGTGGTGCTGGCAGATGGTGTTGCGACAGATGTTGTGGGCACACAGGGGGGTGTGGACAGGTTGGTGTTGATCTGGTGAAGGCATTGTAGTATGTCACGATGCACCGCAGTGATGTCATCCCACTTGGCCTCTATGCGGGCATGGTGGGTGACCTGCTCGTGTTGCATGTCCTTGAGCATCCCCATTACCTGGCCAAATCCTCCGGTGCTATCCTGGTACGCATCTAAGATGCGTGCCAGTTGGGGGTCATCATGCAGTCCAGACCCCTCTGCAAGGCATGCCCTGTGCCTCCCACCCCTCCCAGCACCCCTCTCCACACGGGCAGGACCAGCGGCGGTACGCACAGGTGACACTGGGACCCCTTGGGTGGTGTTGCTGGTGGTGTTGGCTGTAGCTTTCGGGGGGTCCTGTGTCCCTGTGCTGTGGGTGTTGATTGTCCTTGGTTTGTCCGTGTTGGCGGGGGTGCCCTGTCGGTGTCCAGATGCTGGAGGCGTGGGTACAGGGGGGGCAGATGTTGATGCTGCTGGTGCTGCATGATGGCTCACACCGGAGGAGCCAGGTTGGTCGTCGTCATCCGAAGAGGACAGTGAGAGAGTCAGACCAGAGAGCTCAGTGTCCACCAGAGTCTGGAACTAGGTATCCTCGTCATTTGGTGCTGGGTGCCCAGCACCACCTGTGTTTGGAAGAGACACACAATGTGATTTATGTTTCTACATGCATCGTTGGTTCACAAACATGACATTTTCTACTTTTCAAACAGATGCCTGCCTGTACACTGCTTTTTCCCAGCTTGTCACAGACAGAGTTTGATATTGTTGTTGGCCATTTCCCAGCATGGCCTTGTGCTCCCCACAACAGAGCCCAGTGTCAGACATCTTGTCAGTCCCTTCCCACTCCCTGTGAGGCCAGTATGGTCAAGTTTGATCTTGCTGGGGCCATGTGGGTGGGTGTAGGTTGTCTGTGACTGCGACTCCCATCATACTTGTGGGAGCCGGCCTCGTGGCGTGGTCCTATTCCCCCTCGCTAAGCCGCACGAGGTCCCATGCACCTCGGGGCTCCTCCATTTTGGATTATACGTCACTCCACGTGACCACCTGCGTGACCCCGCTTCACCCGGCCTCTGTCCCAGCGAGGCCCGACATCAAGGCGCCAACCCCTGGCCCGGGGGATACCACGTGAACCCTTCCCACTCCCGGCGGAGGGCAGTATCGATGGGACCCCCAACCGTCCTTCCACACCTAGGTGCGATCGCCCCACAGCTCCCTGGGGCCTGGCGCCTCTCCTGCTGGGCGTCTGGCCGCTCCCCACCCGGCCTCTCCGCCCCCTCCGGGCGCAAGGGTCCGGACATCAAAGGGCTCCAGTCCTATATCTGGGGCGACCCGACAACAGGACAACAGTTATATCCCGGAGTCAAGAGCCCTGCTGATCGGATCGCGGCTGACCCTACGGAAGAAGACTCATCCTGAACCCACACTCTGAGCCCTGCTGACGACGTCGCGGCTCCACCGTGCTTAAAGACCTTCACGAACCTTTGGGGCCCTGCTGACGCTGTCGCGGCCCGACCTTGTTGAACCTTACCATCAAAGCCCAGCTGACCTCGTCGCGGCTCGACCGAAGCGGACCTGCCACCGGAGCCCTGCTGACTGTGTCGCGGCTCGACCCAAGCGGAACTACCACCCGAGCCCTGCAGACGCCGTCGCGGCTCCCCACGTCCGAGCTGCTCTGAGATCAGCACTCAAGGTCTGGCGCAGAGCCCTCCCATACCTGGTTGGTACTAAGACTGTCCCGCTACCCTATCCCTCTAACAGACATTGAGACTCTTACTGGATCCCTCGATCCCACTTTAAATATTGAACGTACTACTTCTGATAAAGAACCAGTCAAGCAACTGATATTGAGTCCTGTGTGGTGGTGTTACTGGGCCTAGTACGATCCTAGGAGAAGGACCTCCCCGAAGGGGGCTTCTCAGCGGCGCTCGGCTATACTTTTGCGGTAGGAAGGTACCCCTGGAATAGTCTCCCCGACTCCCCGGTGGTCCACCCTCCAACAATACTCTTGGCTACACCCCCCTTCCCAGCATGCCCATACTTCCTCCCTCTTAACTCTGCTTCCCTGTGAGGGGGTGTGACAGCAATGGCAAGATGGCTGACTGTGAAATCCTGGTGTTTGTTTGGCTACAAGTCCCAAGTGAGCCCCTGTGCTTCACACAGCAGCACCCAGTACCGGGTATCTTTTGCTGATATTTCAATGAGTTGTGTGTCAATGCATTATACCTGGTGAGTTGTGTGCAGTTTGTGTTGAGTATGGTCAGGGCTGTCAGTCCTCCTTCCCATCATGAAACGTGCTTCCATTGTAGGGCGTGCAAGTTGTCTTTCAGGATGTCAGTCAGTGGTGTCCTGCTTCTGATTTCCACACAAGCCCTAGCAGGGCCTTGTGCTCCCCACAGCAGGACCCAGTGTCAGCCATCTTGTCAGTCATTTTCCACTCCCTGTGATGTGGGCATGGTTCAGAGAGGTCTTGATGGGCCAATCAGGAAGGGGAGCATTATCTGTGACTACAAACCCCATCATGCTTTTGGATACACTCACTTCACCTGCATCCCCACTATTCCTTCATGACAGTCAGCTGCACTGTGAGGTGGTGTGTCTGTGGTGACAAACTGTCTGGCAGGGTCTATTTGACTTGGTGCCACTGGCTTGCTCTATTTGTTTGTAGGTTGGTGCATGTCATGACACAGTCCCCAGTCACTATGAGATGGCAGGTATTGTGTGTGTCTGACTGGCATACGCATCTTGGGCTGATTATCTATTGGCTAGTGTAGCTTTGCTTGCTGTGCATGGTTTCACTGTCCCCTTGCCACACAATCTTAGGTATGTTGTTTGTGTACTCACCAAGCTCTGGGATGTGTGTTAGGCCATGGACGCTCTCTGGTGGTAGGATGTCCCGCACCTTCTCCTCCCAGGTCCTGAAGTAGACTGGTTTGGCAGGAGGGCCACCACTGGTGCACTGACTCAGGGCGTGATCTTTTTCGATGAGTTTCTTGACCCTCCTGCGCACGTCATACCAGCTGTTCTGGATGTCGTCCTTTGTGCGCCTTACTGGTGCTTGTGCGTTCACCTTGTCCACAATCCTAGCCCACATTTTGGTTTTCTGTGAGATGGGGTTCCTTTGAACCAATGTACCAAACAAATGTGGCTCTACTCTGATGATTTCGTCTACCAGCACTTCTAACTCACTATCTGTGAACTTTGGATTCTTCTTTGGAGGCATGGTGATGGGTGGTGGTGGTGAGTGATGTGTGTTTGAGGGTGCAAGTGATGGTGGGTTGGTGTTGGTTTTGCTGTGTGTATGTGTGTGTGCATTTGTATGAGGTGCTGATGGTGTGTTATTTGTGTGATGGGTGAGTTGTGAGTGTGTCTGTGGTTGCTGTGTACTGGTGTTTGCTGCTTGCTGTGTCTCCTGTTTGCAATGGATGATGGTAGTGATTGTAGTCCTTTACATAGTTGGAGTTGTTGGTGTGTCTTTGTCCTATGTTTTACTTTTTTTTGGTATTTATTGGCTTTGTCATTGCTTGTTTGGTCCTTTTTTTGTCTTTTTTCCTTTGTGTTTTGTAGGCATGAAGGAGAGGTTCATGTCACGGAAACGGACGCTGCTGTTGTCTCGTGTGGGCTTCTCCACCTCGTTCACGCTGTCTGTCTTCTGTGTTTGGTATGCGACGTTCACGGCGGTCTCTATTGCTTGTGTGCCGGGTTGTCTGTGCGTGTCGGTCGTGCGGCTTGGTCTCCGTGAGAGTCGGTCTGGTTTTACACGCATTGCATCATACTGCGCTAAACGTACATCGCGGGTACGGGTCGGTCGGGTTCATTCCGGGTTCGTGTCGGTCGGTGAAAATCGCGTTGGTTTTCCGGCCGGATCACTATTTTCCCTACGGCTCGGTCGTACGGCTTGTATTCCGTACGTGTCGGTTGTAATTCACACGTGTTGCATCGTACTGCACGGGTCGTACGGCGCTGGTCTGTGTCGGTCGGTATTCGGTCCGGGTCCGTGTCGGTCGGGTCGTTTTGCGGGCGGAATCGGAATTGGCCCCTATGTGTTATATCCCCTCTCCTTCGGCTACCTTTGGAACATTCCAATTGAAGCTCATTCAGAATGTTGGCAGAATATCCTGTCAAACGCTCTGCGAGTCAGATTGAATACATACCTGGTATCTTAGTCCGAATAAAGTCTACTCACCCCACTGTTAGATGTCTTAATTTCTTCACTATGTATCCCACATTTTATACAAACTGGTTTTCCTCCTGTGAGGCGCACTTTTGAAAAACGCACTTCAAGAGCGACGACAAGATTAACGCAGACAGGATTAAAAAAATAGAACAATTATTAAAATGAAAACAAACCAAACCGATACTGTGAATATCAACAATACATGTTACAATGTATGTTGACTCATGGTCTGATTTAGACAAAAGCATACTACATATTTTATACTTTGCGTAATCTTGAATAACAGTGTGACGAAAGTTACTGCTTGACCTGTTAAAAAATATTCTACTACACAGATGAAATGCGTAATCAATGTGTAACCATCACTGTGGGGCTCAATTGACACTCATCCTTTAGCAAACCCCGTGTGACGTGGTTATTAATCACTTTCTCTCAGAGCTGAAAATACTTTGATCTCTTTTACTTCTGAGCTTACAAAAGGTGGAGGCACCCAACATTGTCTAAGATATAGTATGTTTATTGTATGGATCAATTGACATAAGCAGTTATTCTAACTGAACATCGCTAAGAGAAATGCACATTATTCATGGTAATTCATTTGTGCAGTGAAACCCTGATTTCATGTTCTTCAACGAATGGTTCAGGTGGATTCGCCAGAGTGGCTTGTTCGTACCTCATTTCGTCGGGATAATGGAAGCAAGGTATCCCTCTACCTCATTCCGAAGACCTATACACATCACTGAAAGTGAAGTGTCTTTGTACCCCATTCCTAAAACCTGCAGGTATACCACGTGAGGTCTCTTGGTACCTCTCTCCTTAGACCTGCACATATTTCAAGAGAGGACTTGTCGTACTTCTTTGAGCCAGGCAGGTTATTGGGAGGTGGAGGGGAGTCTTTGTGCTACCTCATTCTTGGCGCTAAGGTAGACCTGGTGTTTCGGGTCTGTCATGTGGTTGAACGTGTTGTGCCTGCTGTTAATCCATGTTTACCTGGAGCTTTAGTCCTAGAACATAGACTGACCCTAGGCAGCGTGAAGATTTTGGGGTAACACGCGCCTAAGTGCAAACAAAGGTAACATTGTTTTTGAGTCTACGGATTGCTTGACATCGGGGACTGTATTTCTATAAAAGGTGGAAATGCTGTGAAATGGCCCCATAGTGTACTGTAAAGTTTATGCAGCGATTACTGCCCCTATTCGGGGTTTCGAAGTGCTTGCCTACATGCAGGGTCAGCTTTAGAGCTGGTTGTGCCAGGGTGGCTGTCTTTTTTGACACCCGCACGACCTCCTTCTCCATAACTTCCCTCAATTCCACTCTCCGGCAATAGCCCTCATCTCTCTATAGCCTCTCTCTGACATGTATTTCATTTTTTATAGGGGTACTCATAGTTAACTCAGATCTGTGATCTGCATAGTACACGTTCTTTGCAGCAGGCACATTAAACCTCTGTCCTACTTTATGATGAGTCAAAACTGCCGCTTGGCAAAATACGTATCTCTCACCAGTAGGAACATGACTCACATGGGTTATCTTGACATTTTTATTGCTGCCTGAAAGCTGCTGGACACACAAGGAAGTGCATATGCTTTTAAACCCATAAATTATTTTTAAACCAAGCGCCCCCCACCAAAGCCAGTGCCAGGTGCAGCTGCATTGCCCAAAGTCCTGCTCTGCCTACACGAGAAGTATGCTTCACCGTGTAGGGCGTGTGGTTGGAAGTGTGTTTTCTTTGTTTTGATCCAATGTGAGAAGTGTTTCCATGTTGTGTGATGATAATGGAGATGCGGTTATCTTGTTATGGGTTGTGGACCTTAGCAGTGCGATGCCTGAAGATCACCCTGCAGCGCTTAGCTTTCTTGGTAGAACTCCCCGTTGCTTTAAAGCCAGTGGTGCGGGAACAGTTTTTAGAGTGGGGAGCTGGCCATCGACATCACTTGACTTAAGTGCCTTGATTGTTCTTCTCGTGGTGCTAATACAGTAGCATATTTGTACTTTAGCTCGTAAAGCAACCACAGCTTTGCTTATGTATGTGTTAGAAAGCCTCTGGAACGCTGTGGCATTCTTCCTTCAACTGTACCCAAGCAAGAGTGCCACCAGTGAAATGACAAAATATTCGAAACATGCAGTAAGAGAACAGAATGGTAAACACAGTTCTTGTTTTAAACATAATTAGCAGCTCTTTGTCAAACAAAGTTACCTGTCACGAGACACATTGTACTTTTATTTTTTTTATTTTTTATTGAGCAGAGCATTAGGTTCTTACAATATATGGTATATTTAAAATCATTATAAAAACCAGTTAATACAAAAACTGAAGCGACAGACTCTCAATACACAATAGGAGCAGCTAATCATATACTCATTCACAAGTTAACAATGTGCAATTTTATCTTAAAGAGCAGAAGTACTGAAAAAAGTTTCTCGTGCATCTAAAGTGGAATACCAATAAAGTGCTAGTGCCTTTTTATCGCCAAAAAGCCGTCATAACTACAACATCTTATTAAAAAGAAGAAACTATGACTACACTGATAACATCGTTGGACAATAAAACAGAATACAGAATGCGTCATTCTATAAAGTGCAACGACTAAAAGTATTAGTGCTTCTAAAGTGCCATGAAGAAAGTGCTAATGTCTTATAATAAAAGCTGCTACATCCATTTACCAACCGAGTGTTAAGATCCCTCTTTAAGATTTTCTAATTCACAAATAAACTTCCAATTTTTTTCAAATCTCCTAGTAGCCCCCACCCGTCTAGCGTAAGCTTCTTCTAATTTACGGGTTCTTTTCAATTCATTGAACCATTTCAAGTGAGGGGAAGCTTCACTAGATTTCCAATTTTACAGCATTAGAGAGCGAGCTACCATACAAGAAATAAATACAAAAACTTTTTCGGCCTCGGATAGCATTGATCCTTCTCTGCAAAATCCAAACAAAGCTGCCTCAGCCTCGAACAAGACATTCTTTCCAATTGCTTGCCTAATATCAAAAAAGACTGCTTCCCAAAAGAGCCTCAGCCCTGGACATACATAAAAAGTATGGAGCCATCCACCTTCCCCACCTATCTGACAGCGAAAGCAGTTGTTCTCTACTCCCGGGAATCTTTTTTTTAAGGCAGTCGGAGTTAAATAAGAGAGCCATCGCAATAGGAAGGCCATCCTTTTAAGTTTGCGGCACGTAAAGATGTACTTCCTAGATAACAGATGGCCTCCCACTACTTTAAAGCCAGCCTGCATCCTGTTTCCCGGGTTATTTTGTCCAAGTGGCTCTCTATCATAGGAGCTTGACCCTGTTTCTGTAGCAGCCTATACCAGTTTTCTACCCCTTTAACATTAGCCCCATAAAGGGCTATCACAAGTTGGTAAGGGGCGCCCAATATACCACTGGTGTTTTTTAGCAGATGAACAACTCGTAAAAAATCAAAAAAGGCCGGTTTCCGATGGCTCTCCGCCCTTGCCATTACTTCTTGCCAGGAGATTGGCCTATTTTGAATTATAAAGTGTCGTAGCTCGGATAATCCACAACCTTCCAAGAGGTTTATATGCCTTGATTGCAGCTGGAAACTGAGACTAGTACATTCGCTCAATGTTAGGTACTGAAGGTCCTAAGAGCCTGTCTTTTAAAAAAATGACTGAAGTCCAGATAAGTAGTCTTTTAGCGTTTTGTATCGTGTTTTTTTTGGGAGTTTTGAAATTTTTAAAAACACTTGAGTTAGTGATCCAATTTCTTGCGTCATTATATCTATAAAAAAGCTGTCGCTGGTGCATTTAGATCCCATCAAGCCAGACACCAAATCTAAAAAAGCGGCCTCATAATATGTTCTCAAATGCGGCAACGCCAGGCCCTCTTGTTCTATAGGCAGTTGCACCACAGGTAAATTTACCCTAGGGGCTTTCTTACCCCAAACGAATCCCCTAAGTAGGGTGTCGATTTCCCTACAATAAGACTGATTTATCTTGATGGGGACATTAGTGAACAAAAAGATAAGCAATGGTAGTATGGACATTTTAATCAATGAAACTCTACCCACTATCGATAAAGGGAGTAATATCCATTGTTCCAAGAGCTTCTTTATCTTGTTCTTCATTCGTAAATAATTCAGTTCAAATAGCTGTTGGTACTGGTTGGATACAAATATCCCAAGATATCTTATGGGGTCAGACTTGGTCGCTTGTGTCTTCAAGCAAGATGGAAAAGAATTCAGATCTGCATTAAGGGCCAGAACCTCAGTTTTATTGGCATTTATTTTATACCCACCTATTCGTTCAAAGTTCGAGAATTCCCTCAAAACTGTTTCGAAATTCTCTTTATCGGGAGTCAGGTATGAAATAATGTAATCAGCAAATAATTTGTAGTTTAGCCATGCCAGGGATCGGTGATTGAATAGCAGCATTGCTTCCTAATTTGATTACCAAAGGCTTTATAAAAAAGTAAAGAGCAATGGCGAAAGCGGACAGCCCTGCCTGGTTCCACGATTTATCTTTATGGTTCCTGCATGACTTGAGTTTATAACTACCAGAGCCGCGGCTTCCTGGTAGATATTGCGTAGCATATTAACTACCTGGGCAGGAAACCCAAACCGACCAAGGGTAACAAACAGGGTTTTCCAATTCACGAGGTCGAAAGCTTTCTCCGCATCGACCATTACAATACTTGCCGGAGTTAAATTTGTGTTAAAATAATCCAGGTCATGTATTAAAAACTGAGTATTAGCCGCCATAGATCTACCTGCTATAAAGCCGGTCTGATCTCTGTGGATTGTCTCTTGAGCGGCAAATAAAAAACGCTCTGCCCATACTTTCATCAGAATTTTATAGTCTGAATTCAAAAGACTAATAGGTCTGTAAGAGTTTACATCTACCGGATTTTTGTCTTTTTTAACAAAGGAGACGATTATTGATTCTTTAAATTCAACTGGAACGGCACCACCATTTTTAATAAAGTTAAATACATTTTTAAGGGGGATAATTAATTCCTTAGAAAAAACTTTATAAAACTTGATGGGGAATCCGTCCTGCCCACAAGCTTTTCCCCCAGCTGTTGTTTTGATGGCTGCCGAGATCTCGGTAGCTTCTATTTCCGAACCCAGTTCACTGATCCGGTTATCTGACAATTTAGGGAACATTCATATTTATGAAGTACTCCTGAATCATCTCCTCCTCCACTAAGTATTCAGTAGAGTAAAGGTCATTAAAGTGTTCGACAAAAATCTGTGGGATATCACTGCCTTTAACCACTTCTTGCCCAGTCCGAGGGTCTAAAACCTTGGATATTATTGATGATTCTTGCTTTTTCCTCGTCGAGTTTGCCAAGAATTTTCCAATTAACTGGCTTTCTTCAGAGACCCTTTGTTGGAATATTTGTGAATTACAGACTTCTTCTAAAATAAAAAAATCCCTCAGCTCTATTCTTGCCTGCTCATATTGATTTGGAAGAAGCTGAAGTTCAAGAGCATATTCCTGATCCACTGTGGCTTGCAATTTAGCAATCTTAGCCCTCCGGGTGTTGGACTGGGCAGCCGTAAAGGCTATTATCTGCCCGCGGGCTGCTACCTTAAACCCCACCCACACTGAGAAGGGGGCTGCCGTATTCTCATTGACCTAGAAGTATTCCAAAATCCACTCTCTAAACCTTTTCACCGAATCCTCATCTTGGAGAAGGAGACGATCCAGCTGCCACCTGGGCCATTCCCTGCTTCCTCCCCCAAACACCATTTCTACCCCAACATGAGCATGATCTGAAAAAGGGTTACAGCCTATGCCAGCCTCTTGAATTTGGAGGGATCTGGAGGTAAGAGTAAAATCTATACGAGACGCCGTCCAAAAACGGTGCGAATAGCAAGTATAGAACTCCTTATCTGGATTAATTTCCGCCATGGATCTACCAATTGGTATTCTTGTCTGATTGTTCCCATTAATTTCTTTGTATTTGGTTTTAGTTGTTTTTTGTTCTTATTTGCAGTATCTTTCCTTACATTCTGTATAAAGTTAAAATCTCCTCCGAAAATCACCTGCCCGGGAGCTCCTATCAATAAATCATTGATTTGAACGAGGGATACAACATCATCCGAGACAGGGCCATAATAATTTATAAAATTCAATATTTTCCCATATAGCCTAGTTGCCACACAGATCCATATCTCATGTGTATCCCTATGCACCTGTAAAAATTCCCAGGGAAGTTTGCTCACCGCAAGGCCTGAAGAAGCAAAAAAAAACTTTTGAAAAAACCTTGGGCATAAATAGTTTAGGGGAGTTTGATTTCAAATGTGTCTCCTGAAAGAACAAAACTTGGGAATTTAGTGATATAAGCCATCTAATAGGAGCACCATACTTCTTTTTATTTAACATTCCGTTGGCATTGACTGATAGGATCTTACATTTGCTGGTTTCTGTAATTGACTCTAACTTGTGTGTTTGCTGTACCTTCTGCTTGTGCTCTTACCTCAAACCCTCCCTTCCCACCCCGGAAAGAAAACACCCACCCCTTGAAATGTGGAAAAAACCCTGCTGGCCACACTGCCCACATTTCGCCCCTCCCATCTAACCTCATGGGTGTCATGAGATTACACCCTGGGTGACCCCGCTGCCCCCAAAACCCCCAGCAATACCTACGAACGAGTCCATAGACTGCCTAGCACGACTTATATTTGGAGAAAGGAAGGAAGCCCCTAATGTTGTCATATGGTAATTCTAATTCCAAATATATACCAATATTCCAATATAGACCGATGTCTAGGCACTAGAAAAAGAAATCTAATAGATACCAATGTTCAGCAGTGCCTTTAAAACAATCCTAATTGGCTGGTAAATAAACGCATCTTATCTAAAAAAAATTGGAATCATTCCCCTCCCCATTGCCGTTTGATGCTCTATCTATCTAAGTAACATTGCTTACGCACTGGATCCTGCCGAAATCTCCTTTAACAACACCTGGACTTCATCTAAGTCGGAGAACATAAAAAATTTCCCCTTTACTAACACTCTCACTTTGGATCAATTAGCGATCGAAACTTGAGCACCATGGGCTTTAAACAGATGGAGAATCTTGACAAATTCCTTTCTTCTTCGAGCAGCAGCAGCAGTCATATCTGAGAAAATGCGACACTTAGTAGTCTCATTTACTAAGAACTGCCTCTGCTGGATCACTTTTGTCAAGCTTATTTCCTTAATATGAAAGTCTGCAAAATTCAATAGAATTGTTCTAGGTATCGTGGAATTGGGAAAAGGATGGGCTGGGACGCGGTGAGCTCTTGTAATCGTGAGATCGCCCTCAAACTCAGGAAGCACTTTCTGCTTTATAAATGAATTAACCCAGCAGAGGGTTTGGGAGCCTTCAATCCCTTCGGGAACCCCAACGATCCAGAGGTTGGATCTCCGAGAGTGATTTTCAAGCTCCTCTAGTTTATTTTCCAGATGCCTTTTATTTTTAGCTGCCTCCTGTACTTCTCCAATTACCAAAGTCATTTGGTCCCGCAACACTGAACTTCTAGCTTCCGCCTCCTGGAGTTTAATGGGGAAACATGTCATCACTTCTTCAATTTTCCCCAACCGTTGATGTAAAGAGGCAATTTCTTGTTGTTGCATTTTTTTCATTTCGCGGACCTCCTCCATTATTAAATTCAGCATATCTCTTATATCTAGCTGATAGGCACCCAAAGTCTCTGTATTCTGGCTAAGATTACTTTGTAGATCCCTATTGCTAATACTCATACTTCCAACCTTAGGATCAACTCAACCAGCTTGAGCTTCTGATAATTCTATCCCTTGGGGTCTTGGTTGAAGTTGGGATTGAGCCTGGAGCTTCATTTGGGGATTTATCAATGAAGTATCGATCGCTGTCCTCCTTTCTTCACCGGCTGCTCCTTGTGGCTGGGCTGTATTTTGTGTAGGTGTAGGTATCTCCACAAGGCTCAAGGGGGGGTAGAGATATTGGGGACACAACTAAGTCTTGTGCATGGCCTTGGGTTTGACCTTGATGTGTCATTAACTCTTCTGGATGCTCCGACTCGAGATTAGCTTGAAGTGCTTCCTGCTCTTCACTAGCTGGGTCTAAGGAGATCGGTCCTTCCCCCACTTTAGATAATGGACCCTTAGATGTCTTTGATACTGGGCTAGGGCTTAGGGAGGAAGATTGTGAAGTGGCTTTCTTTTTTTGAAATAATGGAAATTCCTTCATCTCCTTTAATTTTTCCTTTGGGTCACCTAATGTGGAGTTGCCTTGTGGGGACTGGGAAGGAACAGCAGCCACATCCACCCATTCCAAAGTGGCGGCCCCTTGATTAGCAACAGGTCCATCATGTTGCGGAGAAGTGGTGGGAGGCAGCTCCTCTCTGAACTTTCAAAAGTACTATCCAGCCCAGGGGAGTTGGAATTAGGGTTAGGAATTATTCCCTGTTTGGCCCTACGTGCAGCGCCTTTTGCCATTGCTAGGTGTGTTTTTGCCTTAGTGCGGGCTGCAGAATCTGGTTTGGTGGCTGCATTAACGCTCTTTGGAGCTTTCCCATCCTTGCCCCCTCTTTACTTTCAAATATAACAAAGTCTCTCTTTTGATAATTAAATTATTTTTTTCCTTCCCCCTGATTACCTCTCCTTCAGGGTATCGCCCCCCGGTCGTCCGTACCTAAATATCCCGTCAATTGGCAGTTGTATCCAGAGCAGCAGTAGGCCTTTCCGTGCCCAAGAATCTACAGAGGCTCAGAGAAGGTAGAGAGGAGCCGCCACCGCCACCGCCGCCGCTCAACGCCTCAGAGCCACCACATATCTTACTCGCTGGTAAACCTTCTGAAAAGGAGGAAACTGCAGCCCCAATAATGCTCACCAGGGTAGGAAGGTGGTCCTTGTAATTAGCTGTGGCTTTCTGGCTTTTCCAAGTGCTGATACCGCACCCTTATCACCTGGAGGCTCGTCTCATTACAAGCTTCCGGCCACGGTTGTCCCCAGCACCACAGCAGCTGAACGTGCAAAAGCTTTGAGCTAATCAGAAGCTCAGAAGAAAAGAAAGGAAAAATACCGCTTGGGAGACGCTCACTCTCTCTTTATAGCGCCACCAGCAGCCACCAGCCTCTCGGCGTTCTCGGCGCTCTCAGCTCCCCATCAGTTTCCCCATGCTGCCTTCAGAGGAGAAGAAATCTCGCGTCTTGCCGTGTCTTGCCATCGCGCCTCTCAGCGCCCCGACAATCTTAACTCATACCAGCAGCCTTGGAGGTCGGACTCCTTGCCGCCCGCCTTGGGTATCACAGAAACCTGGTGTCCTATCGTCGTCTTTCATCAAATCCCTCCGTATTGCCGAAAAACGCGAAGCACCTAAAGCACGCCAGTCAGGTAGGAATCGCCATCACTAGTCGCTGGGGGAGGAGCAGCGGGTCACCTGGGGCTAGGCGGAGGCGTGGATCTCCGGGTCTAGCCGGGTCCCCAAGACACATTGTACTTGAATGCAAGAATCTTGAATGTTAATTTTCCATCTGAACTCCTGCAAGGATTTATGAGGGTGATGCAGCACCCCCTATGACCCTACTCACAGCACTACTGTTTATTTTAATATCAAAGGATTTTATTGGGGTTTTGTAAATGGAACAGAAGAAAACAGTAACATAAATACATGGCAAGGTACGTAGGTACAACAAACAGATCATATGCACAGGATTAGTTGATAGACCGTAAACTATACAGGAACAAAAGAGAGGTAACTCATACAAAAGCAAAGCAATGACCATTATAAAGTAAAACTTAAAAAGAAGCAGTCACAAAAGAGTTACATCAGCAGGCATGACAAACCTGTAATATGGGGATAGTAACATACCTAATGTAATACCAGGAGCAAATAGAAATCCTACAGAGAATATTGTTCCGAAAAATATAACACGTTACATCCTATTATTAGCACAGGGTGTTACAACAGCCGGCACAGTGTGTTACAACAGCGGGCATGAGAAGCCTGTGATAAGGCATTGCAACATACCTAGTGAAATCTAAGGAGTAAGCAGTTGTCTCCAGAGCAGCAGTAGGCCTTTCCGTGCCCAAGAATCTACAGAGGCTGAGAGAAGGTACAGAGGAGCCGCCACCGCCACCGCTCAACGCCTCAGAGCCACCACATATCTTACTGCAGGGTACACTAATCTGAAGCATATGTTACATGCTATATACTATGAGCACATACTTTTGACGGGCATTGTTCAGGGACGGGATAATCTGACTACGTATAAGTGCATATTCCAGATCAGGTCTGAGTAAGAGGTTGGCTTATGACCGATTAGGGTACTTATGGGGTTTGGTATTGACAAAAGAGCCTAGTGAGCCAAATATATCTTTAACAACACAAAAAGAGCCCTACTGAGGATTGATTGTCTTCTAACGACTATACTCTCCCACTCTAACATGATGTCACTCTAGTACAACCCTAAAATCAGAATATATGGGGAAACCATATTTTGTGGCTCATGGGCATCGAAAGGCTCATTTTCCTAAGGCAATTGGGCTCCCAGCAAACACCTTTCTCCTAAAGAGAACTTCA
Source organism: Triturus cristatus (assembly GCF_964204655.1). NCBI lineage: Eukaryota > Metazoa > Chordata > Amphibia > Caudata > Salamandridae > Triturus > Triturus cristatus. The sequence continues at coordinate 1,154,683,461 of NC_140584.1, forward strand.
AGGGCAATATAACCTGTATGACATAGACTTTTATGACTTTCTCAAGCTCAAAGTTAGTCTGTCCAAATTTAAATACCCCAAAAGAGATCCATCTCTTCTCTAAACCATACTCTCTTTAAACAAGACCAGCCATCAATCCTCCAAGTTTTACCAGCTTTTAAAGCCAAAATCTACACCCCTCACCGCGACACTCCAGAGGAAATGAGATAGTCTAGGGACTGTCCCTCTAGACACCTTGCAGCTAATCTGGAAATCAGTTGTAACCCACAAGGTCTCCCCTTCTCTCTCCCAAAGGAAGTACTGGCTCCTGCAATACACTACTGTCTAAAGTAGAAAACGCAATCAAATTCGTTTTTGGATGTTAATGTGGTTTGAGAGTAAAATCCATAGTGGGAAGAGCTGCTGCCCCTTCTTCTACTGTGTTTCTGCCCCTCCTACCTGTTTTCTCCATCTACCCTGCTGAGATAAGAAGGAGTGACCTGGGGTTGGTGGAAAAGCAAAGCTGGTTCTTCTTCCTGTAGGTCTGGGGTGCTTAAATGTGCCTTTGTTTCTGAAAATTCACATTTAAAGGTCTCCTGTAACCAGACACTACTAGTTGCAGAGAAGCCCATTGAGTTTGTGTACAGAGAGAGACTGGAACAAGGTCGTAAGAACAGTTAAATATAATATACGGATTCATCTCTGTCACTGAGAAAAGTAGGCCTATTACCAATGTTGTGGAAACCCATTTATGCACTATGTATAACTGAAACTTTGAATTAAGAGAATAAAAAAAAACACCTTTAAATGGAGTTTTTTGATTGCTGGGCTGGTAAAACAACCAAGAAGTTACACTTCCTGACATGATCCTGGTGTCTTGAACTGCACCTTCAGGGCTGCAGAGGGTTTATTGTGATGCTGGAAAGGCAAGTTTACTATTGTAATTCCAGTCCTAGGATAATAAGGAAAATGCACTTTCCCCAAACTGTTCCCAAAGTCCTTTTTTATTTTTTTTAAATGATTTATTTTGACAAAACACATTGATCAGATATTTATGATGATACAACATGACTGTGGCTCAGTTGAAAGACGTTACTTCAATACATTATAATGCGTAGCACCCATTAGAATAATTAAGTAATACAAACAATAATCCTAGCGTTTGGGTGCGCCTTTTCCCAATTTGCATTACTCTCATATTTGCAGTCTTGACATATATCTTATATTGGGGCAATGACTAGAGAACCATTTCCCTTGCTAGTGGCATCTCTTTCACCATTCATTAATTTATTTATTTATTGAGTTTTATACAGCGCAGGCTAGACCCGTAGGTATCAGAGCGCTTTACATGAGGATCAGTGAATTACAGGTTACAAGTTACATTTGTTACAAAGCATAATCAAACATAGGATAAAAAAGCGGTATTAAGGTAAATTCGTCAGAGGAGGGGGAGGAAGGAGACAAAACAGGGAGAACGGAGAGAAATTGTGCCCAATGTCCGGCTGGGTAGCCGACGGTCAAGGGGATGAACCAGGGCCGATTTCCTCTATAGCTGTCTGACAGTTCCACCGGGCATAGGCCATAATGCTCAGACTCCGCTGTCAGAGGTGGGGGGGGGTGGAAGGAGACAAAACAGGGAGATGGGGCTAGGCTGAGCCGGATGTCTGGTTGGGAGTTGGAGAGATGAGAAACCGCTGTCCGAACAAAATCCAGATGGGCATTGGGAAATTGTTTCGGTGATTATCAAGGCGCCATCAGCAGGAGGCTCGATGGCCGGGAGAAGCAGGCGCCATAGAGCTGGAGAAGACAGTGGGCCGAACGGGGGCAGGGAGCGGGCACCATCTAAGAGTCAGGCGTTTTCCTGGCCCGATCGTACAGTAGACATCACGTCCTTGAAATGCCCCCAGGATGGAGCACCTATGTAGAGGGGGTTCAGAAGGGATGCCCCAGCAGCTCAGTTTAGGAGTGCCCTGGAGCCTCCGGAGTCCCCCTCAGAGGTGGTCAAGACTGGTCCCAGTCTCCAGCTTGAAGTCAGGCACTGCCTTGAGAAGGCTCTTTAAAGAATAAATCAACCTCAACCAAGTCCCTGGGCTTGATCGCTATATCAGGTGGGATTCCCAGTAAAGCCCCCACTACTTCCATTTAGAAGTTTAGTGCTTCTTGGAAAGGCCCCTATATAGTCACTGTGGGCGCCATCTTGGAGTCAGGCACTGGCCCCTGGTCTCAACTGCATTAAGTTAGGGATAGAGCTTGCTATAACTTTGGGGGCAATTGAGGGCACAGAGTTTGTTCCTCGTGCCAGAGTCATCTGTGTTTTCCCCCTAGAAGTCACCCTCGCAAGCCTCAAGCAGTGCACGCTAAGATCGCACAGTGGTACATGCTTGGGTGTCTCACCAGCTTCTACCCGTTCTCTGCAGCAGGTAAGCCCATTCAAAAATGGTCCTGCAGGTCAGTGGCACAGTGCGGGGGGCGGGGGCGCTCCTACCGTTCCATTCCCCTCTGAAGCAAGCGGAGGCCGGTGGGCGTGTTGGAATAGTTGATCCCAATCCATATTTAAAAGATATCTGCCAGTTCATGAGAGATCTGCAGGATGTTTAGCCCTCTCCAGGGCCCACCGATACTCCTACCGAAGTCCTGGTCTCCCAGCTAACACGGTCTGCCCAGTCTGTTATTGTCTACCCTCCCATGCGGCACCAATGTGTGTCAGGCACTTGCTGCTTCCTGCTCTCCCTCTGCCTCTCCTGTCGCCTTACAAACGAGGTACATGTGGTATGGGCCCCAGTGATTTTTGGGCGACTTTGGGGAATAATGGCGCACTGCATACATCTGATTGTGTATTGCAAAATGCCATGTCTGCATGTCATTCCCCTATAGTAGGAGTTGGGCCCTTCACCAAGAGCATCACCATACAACGCTTAGCTATTAAAAGCCCAATGGCCTCCAACGTTTTATTGGCTGTGTCCACACCCCTATTATATTCCAAGAGAGCGAGCATTGGATCAAATTCCATGGCGGAGCCAATAATGGATTCTAGCTCTCGAAATACCACTCCCCAGAATGTAGCGATCTCAGGACAATACCACGCCACGTGTATAAAATCCCCTGTCCTGATGAACAGTAAAGCTCCCTCGTGACCTATATATCTTTGTAAAGTAGACTAAATCTAGTATGTGTTATGCAAGATACATGATCAAACCAAGTCAATTATTATATTACAACTTTCTTTATTTTTTCATTTACTTATTATTCATCATTTCCTTTTTTCATAACATCTATATCCGCATTGTTTCATTGTCTTTTAAAAGAAGTACAATTGATTTTTAAAAATACATTTTTCTTTTTTATAATAAACATTATTATTCTTAAGACAAAATATTATAAACATATATACTCTAAATACAGTACAATACTTTGGACCCCTGAAAAAAACGAAATGTGCAGCAATATACAATTATCAATCTCGCTCACTCAACTCAAACAAACACAGACAATCCAAACACACATACACATCTGGGTCTTAGGGAGAGACAAAGATATGACCGGTCTCCAAGACCAAGCTATATAAACATATTCAACAAGGTCTGTTCTAGTAAGGTCGACGCTCGTTTCGGTGGGGTTAAACACGATGTAAACCACTGTTATATCCTAGCTATATTGTAGTTTATGACATTCATCTCTCCACCAGTGGAACCCTGTAAGGATGATGTAACATGGAACATGGAATGTTGGTGTATGAAAACCACAGTTGGATAAGGGCTGAGCACCATGCTGGCTGCTCCAGGTGGAGCTGTATTACTCCTGTACTATTGATCTACAATAAATACTCCTAAAACATCTCAACCAGCCTGGAGTGATTACTACAATTTTATGGCGACGAGGATGTGATTCGAACCCATGTGTGCAAAGTACAATGGATTACTCACAGAGATTGTCCGAAGCACAGATGACAATCCCCCAAATTTATTGGGTCTTACCCCATCATCCTGTGCATAACATATGACCTCCAATCGCAGCGTGTCCTTACACGGACATGACATTACATGACTTTTACCTTCACACAGTGCACAATGTCTAGGTTTCAGTCATGGGTTACGTTTACATTTTACTCTACATAGGGTGTCTAAGGTTTTGTTTATGGGTCTCTTGCCCATTTGTTACAGTGCACAATGTTTTTACCTCTTCACGAGGTGTTTCACGTGGGTTGTAATCTAGTGCACAACATTGACCTCTCCACGAGGTATGTTCTTTTTGTTTCTTCAGTGCACACTTTTACCTCAAGTTTTACACGTTGCGAGGCTGCTGTCCCGCATTCTCAATCACACTAGGTGATGCGCGGACTGTTGTCCCGCACATTCATGCTCATTTCTTGACCTCTCTGCGAGGTGTGTTTTGGGGTTTTTCCCTTTTTCCTGAGCTTATCAATAGACCTCCAGTTGAGGTATATTTCACGGTCTTACACCTTCACTACTTAGTGCAATGTAGTGACCTCTCTTGTGGTTACCTCTGCACATTCATATTGTTACCCACATGGGTGTATAGTTTGGTTCATGTACATTAACTATAGTGCATTGGTTCACATTAGACTGGGCGTTTTCCCCTAAACTCTGTTTTCTATTTCATTCTCAACACTCTAGCCCAGTACTTTTCTATATTTTTTTTTACACAAATGTTTATAGTACTATGGAGAAGTATGAGTTATATAATGTATTTCTCTTCTTCTCTGTCTTCTTTTTTCATCATGCTCTGACCTGCCTCTGAGCATCATCTGTCTGGCCAATTGGTGTGCACGTGGTGGTCATCGGTGGTTTTTCCTTCTATTCTTTTCTTGTTCTTCTTTTGTTTATCTATAGAAAGGAGGATAGTATATGGATTGCGTTTATCTGTTTCCTCAGATTCCTGGTTGTTTTCTTCCTCTCTATCTCTGCTTTGTTTCTTCCTGTACTCTCCCCTCTATTACGTTCATCTAGTTTCTACGTCTGATTTTACTTTTCTCTTTTCTGTTTGGAAGAAAAGAGGATATGTTATATCCTAGCTGTATTGTAGTTTATGACATTCATCTCTCCACCGGTGGAACCCTGCAAGCATGATGTAACATGGAATGTTAGTGTATGAAAACCACAGTTGGATAAGGGCTGAGCACCTTGCTGGCTGCTCCTGGTGGGGCTGTATTACTCCTGTACTATTGATCTACAATAAATACTCCTACAACATCTCAACCAGCCTGGAGTGATTACTACAATCACCTTCTTCAGGACCTTTCCCAAATCGTATAGACTCTAACACAAGCAAAAATAAAGAGGTACCTAGAGGATGTAAACAATATATATTTAATTACCCATATAGAACAATGATTTACAATTGATTCGACCAGTGAGGAGAAGGGCATGAGTAAAGCATACCTTCCTCATAGCTAGCACACGCGATTGAAATTTAAAGTATAACGGTATACTATCCAGCATTTGACACAAAATAACATCTGTTAGTCAAGCCCATATATAATATGCACTCTCTTTTTTAAGTACTAGGATATGTGGCACAAGTGTGTTTCACTGTATGATATTATGCATTTGCCCATTCAAAGATGACGCGAGCTGGAGCGCTTGGTTGTTAGATCATCTTTTTGCTGTGATGATGTGTCACGTCACAATACGTCAACCACGTCAATTGATTCCCGCCGGACACTAAGCCATTTAATGGCAGTTTCAGATATCGGATGGTGCCGAACACTGCTGGTATAGGTGGAGACCCAGGAATGCAGACGAATTGAGAATAGGTGAGTGGCAGCGGGATTATATCCCAAGTACTGGTTGTTAGATTGATTATTTTATATGGAGACAGGTCTGCAACAATAGGGAATTGAGACCGACTTTAAGATCCACATATCCCCATGAACCCGTTTGAGACATAGGTTTTTTTTACAAATAGCCTACCTTAATCCGGTATCGTAGGCACTTGTAGGCATATATGTTCAGAGCGTGACTGTTAATGCCGTTGGTAAACTTTTGGGGTAATAGCAGGTCAGTTTGTTTTGTAGATTGACAGTCCCTATATTATAATTGGTAATATTCCCAGTCTGCCGTACCATATTGACTCTGAATCGAAAAAATCACCGTGATACGGAATTCTCTTTCTTGTCAACTGCCTACAGGGACACCATATCAATCAATGCAGATATATGCAAACTTTGTGACTACGTAGGACTAACTCCCTCTTCCTGAAAAGAGCACATTGATATTTACGCCATACGCATACAGCATAGGTGTGTATCTTCCCATACACAGCTTACTGTGTAGCGTAATTCCTACAGTACCCTTCATGCAGGACCTGTGCTGTTTTTGGATAACATATACTGTGGGTCTGGTGTCAGACTAACTCTGTACACCCCTGCCGAGTATGTTAGCCTATTTTTACATTAGCTAGCTCACAGTGCCACTAGAATCTCCTTTTATCAGAGAGATTAGTTTTTGGCAACCTCAGAACACAACAAACCCTGATTCCTCAGACTCGTGGAAACAATATACTACTTATTGGATCAGCAGTACAGTGAATAAAAAGAAATAGTACAGTTCTACCATTTTGCAATAGTCATGAACATATATATGAATATAAAATGCATTTATAAAATATAGTGCATACTCCTAAAATACCTGTCTAGATGTACCTAAGTGTACTTAGCATGTGAGTAGGTGCAAAAGCGCCAATAAGCCTAAGAGCCTAAGAGCCAAAAATCCTGCTAGGATTTAGTCGAACTCCATTACCTGAATAGAGAGAGTGTGGGACTTCGTCCTGGACTTGAGTTGGACACCTCACAAGGGATAGTCAGACCACTGTCAGCTGGAGCGATTGCATGTCGGAGCCGCAGCGTCTCTGGTCAGTGTGTCGGCCTTGAAGTCTCGTTCCCTCTTGCCTATTGATAGCAAGAGGTGCTGTATTTATACAGTCCATGTGCATGTGTTAGCCATTGTTCAGTATGAGGATGACGTTAGAGATTAAACCTTGTTCATAGATAGGAGAGATGAAGTATACCCCCTGGAGAGAGTTCTCATTAATTATTCATATGTGCTAAGGATGACGTCTTAGCTATATCGAGTGGGAAAAACCCACCCTCTGCAAGGAAATAGGTGAAAGGTTTAGTCCTTAAAAGGCGTCAGTCCTTATAAGGCTCTATGGGCCATATGTAGGTAAGACGTGCTTTGCGATTCTCAAACTGCGATTTTTAGGGAATCGCAATTAGAGAATCGCAAAATGCAATGTAGGTAGGAATAGCAAAATATTTTGCGAATCCCACATATTCCTTATTTGCGAATCGCAAATTGAGATTCGCAAATAAGGAATACCTTGCCATTCATTCCTATGGGCTAGAATGCCCATAGGAATGAATGGGAAGACATTCTCAATATGCGATTCTCAATTAGAGAATCGCAAATTGAGAATGCAATTTCAAGGTTGCAAGGGTGTCAATAGGACACCCTTTTGCACCCCTGAAATAAACATGTGTGCACATGTGGCGCACATACATGCGCTAAGGGCATGTATGTGCGCCACATGGCACTTTGAAAAATGCTAAAAAGTGCATTTTTCAAAGAAATCGCAAATTACCACCAACCTGAAGTTGGTGGTAATTTGCGATTCCTTAAGCCAAAATCGCACTACTTGGTTGCTTCCTACATTGCATTTAAGGAATCGCAATTTGGGATTCCTTAAATGCATTTGCAAAATAAGGAATCGCGATTCCTTATTTTGCGTGTTGGTTGTTGTTTGCTACATAGCACACTGCCCAAATTGCGATCGCAAACGCTGAAATTTGGCGAATTTCAGCATTTGCGATCGCAATTTGGCTTCTTACATATGGCCCTATGTCCCTATAAGGCATTCTGTCCTTATTTGGAGTTATGTCCTTCTAAGGCTCGTTCATAGGAAATGAAGGGGAGATGATGTAGGGAAAGTGTACGATGTTCCCTAGACCTATATTAGGGTACCCATTTTGAAATATAACACCCACTCCACCTAATATTCAACAGTAATAATACACAATTGAGATACACATTTATAACGGTGTCAGTGCATAAAATTATCAATAAGTAATTTAAAATGTTTCTAAAAACCTTAAAAAATCATTTAAAAACAGTTTATAAAACGAGGAAAAAATGTTCTTTGTTAAAGTTTGACTTTTGTTATAAAGTTCTGCAAATCACAGTTCTAAATGAGTTCGATCACACAAGTTGAAGTACTGCAAGTGTACTTAGAAGGCCATGCTTAGTTATGGAAAGTGTCAATTTGAAAAAGTTTTTTTGAGAAAAAGAGGAAAGAAAAAGCAGATTCGTTCCCAGCACACGGTGAGCCAGATTCAGATTAAATGTCCTGGCTGGGAGACATAACATTATCGCTGCCTGCTGCCGTAGGGGACAAACATTGTATTAACTCGCATAGCATGTCAAGGGTGCATAGATTAAATTCTGCACTGCCAACAGCTGTTGGAGAGGCAGCCGCTGCTGAACTCAATACCTCTATGCAAATGCTGGAGCTGAAATCCAATTCAGTGGAAGAGGGCACCTGCGGATCCTCGAGGAATGTATTTGTCAAGATGGGAAAACGCCGAAGACAGAGTTGAGCATGGGACCGCAGTGGTTCCAGCCTGGAGTCTAATTCCACCGGGGTCTCCATTAGAGGTGTTAGACAAATGTCCAACTTGCATTCTTCTCTGCAAAACAGGCATCGGCAAACAGATACGATGCAGTCTTCGAAGACTGGTCTGAACGATAGGAACCAAGAAGCACTTACTTCTCGAAGGCGAGGTGCACCCAGATGTTGTACTATGCGCTCACGGTAATATCTCTCCAAGAGAGCTTTTGCAAATATGCTGGCAGATGGTCCATCCATTGCGTAGCAAGTAAACAAAAATCAGGATTCCAGCTATTGCGAGCAGGATCAGAGGTAGACCCCCGAAAATGCTTCCAAATGTAGGGGGCAGTTGGTAAGTATTAGCGCCTGTATTCTGGAGAGGTCCTTGCAATTTGAAGTTCAAAGGTTTCTCGAGCAGAGGTTAACGGCACAGTCTGCTGTAAAAGCATGGCTTTCATTCTGCTCAAATCATCAAACTGTACAAAAGAAACATTCAGTGAAGGCCATAGCGGCACCTCCCTGACTGTATTTGTCGGAGGAAACAATACAGCAAGTAACCCTGGTGTTCACGGTGATCAGATAGGCAATGCCCGGGAGCATCCCACAACAACCCTGATCGTTCAGCATCAAGTAACTCCCATTCAAATGTAACTCAAACGCTGGCTTGATCACTGCAGCTGGAGTTCCTTTCATGTGGTAAGACAGATTCACTATTGAACCATTACAGGCTCCGTGCAAAACGATATCTTGGCACATGAGAGAACCGCTTAAAGTGTTCTTGCAGTTAGTACCACTAAGAAACACTTCTCGATCCCCACTCCGGCATCGAAATCTATATGGTAAATCCCAGGATTTCTTAATGTATTCTTTACCCAATTTTTCATATCTGTCTACCTGCCTTTGCTGAAGGCAATAGTGAAACTGAAAGGTTGTGACCGGGAGAGTGATTTGGTTGTGAATTAGCCACTCTGTTGATGGTAATTCAGCCACTGTGAATGGTAGCCTATTCAGAGAACAAATAGAATAGTAGCATAAATATGGGGCCCAGACCCCAAGACTTTCGATCACGTCTGGGAAATCAAGATGAACCTTTGCCAAGGAGAAGAACCAAGGAAGCTGCAGGAGTTTGGACTGCCCCTCTGCCAGTGTGCTGTTTGATGGGTTGGCCTGCAGTGGTTTCTTCATTGCCAAGGAAAGGAGAAGGAACTTTCAAGGAACTTTCGTCATCTTGCAGAATATTTCTCCAAGGGCTTGAACTTGTGCTTGCCTCCTGCTGAAGTCTCAGGGCTAAAAGACTTCACCACCAGCTCCCCTCTGAATTTCCTTGCTGGGAATTCGGTCTGCAGAAGCCTGCGTGTCGCTTGGAGCTGGAAGCATGTTGCCGCCGCAGAGGCCGTCGCCGCATCACCAGAAAATTGTGTCTTTGCCGCAGTTCCTTGCCGTTGCAAGCGTGTTGCCACCACACAGGTCGCCGTCGCATCACCGGAGAAGCGTGTCGCAGGGCCTGTCGCGTCTCAGCAGTTGTCAAGTCGACGTACGGCCGTTGTTCGTGCACGCATCATCTTCACGTCGTCACATCGCATCAAGGGCGCCATCTTATCACATCGCACTGAAACGTCGCATTGCATTGAGGCGCCATCTTGTCGTATCGCAATCAGGACGCACCCAAGATTGTTGCATCACTTCCTCTCCGGTAAGGAACAGACGCCGTGCCTACTTTGCGCAAGCCCTGAGGAACCGAGGCATCGCCTCCCCCGAAGCATCGTTCACCCTGCGAACCTTTTGCTTATTTTGCGTGACGCATCCCAGGTACTTTTGTGAGAAACATGTCTCATTTATCATCAACTTGAACTAAGTTACTTCTACCTTCTTTAAGTCCATTTTGAGTACAGTATTGTGGATTTTTGTCGTTTGTGGTCTTGTGTTAAGTCTATATAAAGACTACTTATTTTTATAAAACCTGTGTGGTGTCCATCTGTATTACAGTATGGGTTCACAAATGCTTTACACACTGCCTCTGAGATAAGCCTGTCTGCTCGTGCCAAGCTACCAAGGGGGTGAGCAGGGGTTATCCAGGATGGTAATCCCCTTTCCCTGACTAGAAGCAAGGGTCCCTGTTTGGTCAAAGGTACCTACCTCGGCCTACTAGAGACCCCCAGTTCTAACAGTCTGGTTCAAGTGGAACAAGTTCCATAGCATTGTTGCTTAATCCTTCATTCCTTACAGGTGGCTCTTCAAATGTGATGAGTCTTTCTGTTTGAACTTCTTGGATTGCAGCTAGAGGATGGCGTCTACTACAAATGAGTCCACTAGGCCTACTGTTTAGTATCAGCCACATAGTGTGGTTTGATTAAGTCGATTGAGACAAAACTTTTCTCCTTTTTTCCGGCAAGAGGCAGAAGCAGCACAGTTCTTGTTCCGTGTACTGCAAGGACTGGTACAGGTTTTCTGTATGCAGGTCCAAATTCCTTTTTGTCCACTGAACCTTTGCAATCAAGATCAGGTACCCACATTTGTGTCCCAAAGAGAACTTCATATGGCGTGACACCCTCTAGAGAGTTTCTTGGCTGGTTGTTTAATGTCCGTTGTACCCCATAGAGGTGTGTGACTCAACTACCGCCCTTGCCTAATACCCTAGCTGTTAAAGATTGCTTTAAGTCCCGGGTTTTTTCCCTCCACAACCGAATTTCCCTCAGGGTGGTACGGAGATGAGAACCGCAATGCTATGCCCATTCCTTCCGTGGCCTCTTTGTAAGCCCGAGAGCTAAATTCAGGGCTGCGTTCAGAATGTAACGTGCTAACTACGTATGTGCCATTAAAGACTCGCAAATCTTTGATAACAGTTCGGGCGTCAACCGAGCGCTGAGGCCATACCCATAGGAATCTTGAGCAGGGATCCACTGCTACCATAATATATCTGTAAACCCTGCCCGTTTGTAAGGGGCCGCAGTAGTCTGAGTACACACATGCAAGAGGTTTGTCTGATTTTAATAATGACGTCTTTGCCTGGCGTGCAATGGTGGAGCCTTTCATCTGCTGGCAGATGTCGCATTTCAAGACATAGTCCTTAGTTTACTTAGTTAACCCTGTCCACCAATAGCATTGTTTCAGTAAAGAAATAGTTGCTGTAACGCCTGTGTGCGCAGAGCCCAAACACTCATGTGCAGCTAGTATTAAACCATGCCTACGATCCATATTTGGTATTACTCTATCCCCCACTTCAGGAATCTAAGCATATGGAATGTTTTGTGCATCTAACTTGGAGGAGTATTTGAGTGGAAATTTTTTAGGTACTGCTGTGCTGCCTTTGAGTGATGCGATGACAGCTACCATAATATCTCCATCTATTCTCGTTTTTTAACATGTCAGCGCAGCTACGGAAGCCGTGCGTACAGCCCCCTTTGCGGCTTCATCAGCCAATGAATTCCCTGCAACTTGAACGCCATCACGTTGATGACTCAGTGTATGGATCACGTGAGTCCTCGGTAGCTCGGCTTTCAAATCTACTACCCGTTCCCATAGCATATTGTGCTTAATTGTGCCACCTTTTGCGTCCTTAAACCCGTTTTGTTCCCAATGCTGTAAGTACTCATTGTACGACTGTACATAGTAAAAAGAATCACACACGATTAGTATGGGGAATTTGTGATCCATATGTACAAGTGCCAGTATCAGTGCTTTTAATTCTGCCAACAGTGTTAAAGATTACAGGTATCTGTTAGCATGAGCTGAAAGCCATTTTGTACTTGGCAGCCATTTTAGTTAGCTATGTGCTGGCCATTTGCGTTCTCCCTCTTCCAGAGCCTTGCACATGCTCAGAAGGGCTAGCTAGTAGAATGCACCTGCTCCTAGTATAGAGCTGTCAGGCTGATGTCAGCAACTTATTACTCCTCTAACTTGTTGACTGTGCATTTACTGTATGACCATCTATGTGTGTAACTCTTCTCATGTGTACTTCTTTTGAGCCCCTGTGTGGGTATATATGGCCCCTGTTCTCTGTACTCCTTAGAATGCCTCCTACAGTGACTTGAGATTACTGTTGTGACACAATCTCCCTCTTCTGAGGTTGATAAAAAAGATGTCTTTTATATTACAGCTTCTGTGCCAATCTCTTCTTTGCAGTTGGTTAAAAAGGACCAGGTGTATCAGTGAAACCCCTGAGAAGGTTTTGATTTCTTCAACAGAGCTGTGCAATCTCCTAGAGATTGCGTTTTTGTGCAACTAGGATGGAACTTGTCATCACGCATGCGACCTTTAACGATAGCACACGCCGAAAAATATTGCTGCTTACTTCCTAGATCCGTCAGTATAAATAATATATTCATACTGATCAAGAGATTTCTTTTGATAGAGGATATTCTTGTTCATATTGCAGGAATGCCTGTGTTTTTAAACGTTGTTCAAATCTGTATTCAACGTCTGTTGCAGTAAGAGAATTAGCCCATTGTATTTATCTTGGATGTAACGCTTTCACATTTGGGATGCTGGCCTTTGTAACAGCTTCTAAAGCTGGTACCGGGGTTACGACAGTAATGCGTTTCCCCTGAGCCAGTGCTCTTTCTCTTGCTACAGCAGTCTGAACAGCTGTCAGCATTTTTTCTGTTGAAGTGAAACGCATTTCTACATTTGTGTGAAGGTGTGATTTGTAAGCGATTGGTACAGTTTCTCCTTCATTGAAGGTCAAATAAGTGTACCCGCATTGACCCGCAATTATTCGGATCACTACGTGGCATACGTTTTCACGTGTTTGTAAGTGATTGGAAGCAATCATGTCTTCCTGGAGTAAACTAAGCATATTAGTATGTTCTTGTGTCCAATCTCTGGCTGAAAAGTCAGGTTTTAATAAGTCGTAGAAAGGTTTTACCCTTTATTCGTAATCTAAAATGTATGTCCTGCCAAAATTTAGGAGTCCCAGTATTGATTGTAAGTCTTTTTATGATTTGGGAAGCTGGAGCAGCGCACACTTTTCTAAAAAGTTAGCTGCCAGACTTTTGCCTTCACTTGACAGCTCATATCCCAAAAATAGGACATTGAGGTGGGCTATTTTTGATTTTTTAAAGTTAAATTTGAAGCCCTTGGTGGCAAATCCCATAATAATGGTGCTTACCCTGGTCAAGTGCCTCTCTAAATTGTCGTCTGTCAGATAAATATAATCCACATAGGACAACACTTCTTCATCAAAGTTTTGAAGTAACTGTGTTACTATTGCTGAAAATACACCGGGGCTTTTCTTATACCCTTGGGCTAGTCAACAAAATTGTAGTAGGGACCCTAACATACTGAATGCGGTCAGATACCTGCTTTCAGGTGCTGTATTTTGGCAAGAGAAATCCATTTGAGATATCGAGTGTGGTTTTGTATTTTTTGCGCACTATGTTATTCATTAATTTGTGCATGAGTTTAAATGTCAGCAGTCTAAAACTAGACAATATGTATTGTCGGGATTAGAGACAGGAAACAAAGGATTGTTCATTGGAGAGGTACATTTTTCAACAACCCCCTGGTATTTAAGTTGATCTAAGACAGGGGTACTCACAAACTTTCGCTCAGGGGCCAAATTTACAGTGTGGTTTGTGGCCGAGGGCCGCACTGGTGGGGGCGGGGTCAGTGGCAGAGGGGGCGGGGCTAGAACAAAAAAACACTGTGTCCATGAGGTTGAAAACAGGCCCCTGCAGTGGACGCCTTCGTCCACTGAGCCACCAAACCTGGCATATGCACATCTCTCACTCTCTCTCTCTCTTTCTCTCTCTCTGTGTCTGTCTCTCCCTCTCCCTGCCTGTCTCCCTCTCTCCCTCCGTCTCCCTCTCTCCCTCCGTCTCCCTCTCTCCCTCCGTCTCCCTCTCTCCCTCCGTCTCCCTCTCCCTCCCTGCCTCCCTCTGTCTCCCTCTCCCTCCCCCGTCTCCCTCCCTCCGTCCCCCTCTCTCCCTCCCTCCGTCTCCCTCCCTCCCTCTCCCTCCATTTCTCTTCCTCCCTCCATCTCCTTCTCCCTCCCTCCGTCTCCCTCCCTCCCTCTTTCTCCCTCCCTCTTCCTCCCTCCCTTCGTCTCCCCATCGCCCTCCCTCTCCCTCCCTCCCTCTCCCTCCCTCCGTCTCCCTCTCTCCCTCCCTCCGTCTCCCTCTCCCCGTCTCCCTCTCCCTCCCTCCCCCTCTCTCCCTCCATCCCTCTCCATCTCTCCCTCCCTATGTCTCCCTCTGTCTCCCTCCCTTTCTCCCACCCTCCCTGTCTCCCAGCCTCCCTCCCTCTCCCTCCATCCGTCTCCCTGTCTCCCTCAATCCGTCTTCCCCCTCCCTCCATCTTACTTCCTCCGTCTCCCTTCCTCCCTCCCTCCGTCTTCCTCCTTCCGTCTCCCCCTCCGTCTCCCTCCCTCCATCTCTCTCTCTGTCTCCCTCCCTCCCTCTGTCTCCCTCCCTCTGTCTCCCTCCCTCCCTCTCCCCTCCCTCTGTCTCCCTCCCTCTCCCTCTCTCCGTCTGTCTCCCTCTCTCCATCTGCCTCTCTCCGTGCCTGTTCCTGTCTCTGCCTCTACCTGCCTCTGCCCCTGCCTGCCTCCTGCCTTTATCTGTCAGTCTGTCCCGGTCTATCTATATCTCTCTCTGTCTCTGGGCCTCGGGCTGTGTCTACACGTCCCCGACACCAGCCCATAAACAGCCCCCCCACTTCCCCCTCTCCCTGTGTAATGTAAAAGCCAGCTCTCAGACCCTGCTGCCCTCCGTCACCACACCTGGCTCTCACTCCCTGCTGCCCCCGTCACCCTCTGCCATCTCACCCGGCTCTCACTCCTCGCTGGCTCACTCCCTGCTGCCCCCCCACCTCACCTCACTGTCCTCTGTCACCTCACCCTGCATGTGTGGCAGCCCGGGCTGGGACAGCTTCCCGGGCTCACTGGAGAACTTCACGGGTCTTTAAAAGACCATTTACTTGCTAATGAGGCTTTGTTGTATTTCACCTCTTCTTAGTGCCCCTGCAACCATCAAAGCCTCGTTAACAAGCAAAAGGTCTTTTAAAGACCTGTGAAGTGCTCTGGTGCGGGGAAGCTCTCTCATCCCGGGCAGCCAAACACGACGGGGGCCTGTCTCCACTCTATCCTGGAATCTCCTGGCCCCCATAGAGCAGTCTCGCTCGGAGTCCGGCGGTGTTTGCTGACACACTTTGGAAAAGAATATAAAACCAAGGTACGATGTCTGCATGGTCCGCGGGCCGCCAAGGAAGGCTTGCCGGGCCGCTGGCGGCCCGCGGGCCGTACTATGGGTACCCCTGATCTAAGATCTCCCTGACCTGTTTTTTAGCTTCTTGCTTTTTTGGATATTGCCTCTGAGTATTAGGTGAGACTTTTAACGGGATCACGTGGTAGGTTGAGTTCTCATCCCACCCAGCGTGATTTTTGTACAATGCTGGAGCTTGAGCTACTGCCCACTCCTGTGCATATGTATGTTTAAGGTGAATGGGAACGTGGTTGGAAAATGCAGGAAAAATTATACTTTCTCCCCTGGGGCACTCCATTACGAATGCAAGCGGCCAATCTTGTTCTCTAACAGGATGTCATAACCAGATGATAAGTTCTTCCAAAAAGAGCTTTTACTTTCCTGGGCTTGTCCCCCTCCAACCGGAGTGTTATTTCATATAACTTATGTGGGACGCTCACCCTGGTGTCTGGTGTTTCCACCGTGATGTAATTATTAAACTCCGCTGTCACCAGAAATTCCTTCAGGTTCTGTCGAGCTATTGTTACTTCTGCCGCACTGTCTAGCATCGTCAGAGCCCATTCCCCGTTCAGAAGTTGTATCCTCAGAATTCTGGGCATGTCTGATCTTCAGTCCTGCAACTTTCTTTTTCTTAAATTGAGGTTTTGAGTTTTGCTTATCTTCTTTTTTAGAAGTAAAGTCTTGAGTGCGCTGCTTGTCTCTGGACTGTGTGCGCTCCTCTCTATTTTCCGACTGTCCTTCTCTTTCGGAGCTTTTCTTCGAGCCCTAAAAGGAACGAGAGGAACTTGTTTCAGTATCCTGATACCTGTCAGGTTTCCTAATATTCTCCCTATTCCTAAGGTTGCACCTCTTTTCAGAGTACTCCTGTTGAGGAGACCTTCCTCGGGGCTAATATCTCTTGTCTTTAGAGTTTTCTTTTTTATTATCCCACTTCTTTTTAGAAGAAGCAGGTATTTGCTTAGAAGTGTCCTTTTCAGGACTGCCCTGTAGTTGAGGTTTTAAAGCTCTTCCCCCCAAACTATCCCTGCCTAATTCTGCATACGCAGTTTCAATTATTTTGGGTAGTTCATTCTCCTGAATTAATGGAGAGAGCTCCCTTAGACGTTGGCGGATTGCCACTGATGCTGCTTCCCCTTTAATGTTAGCTAGTATTATGGCTGATACCTGGTCATAGTTATTTAATAACTTCATCCCTAAGTTTAGACATGTTCTGCTCCGTACTCATTTTGTATTTGTCTTCATACATCAGGTATTACTGCTAATGAAGGAATACCATGTGTTCTGGTATATATGGCAGCAAAAAATGTACCCCAAGATGTACAATCCTCTAACTGTGGTGTAATCCCCATGGGCAAGCAGATTGTTAGCATTCTGTGTTTTTCAAATGGTGTTGTATTTGGGAATACTGCTTCTAACTGGTTATTTTCTGAGCTACCCAGAAAGGAATTTGTTCACATTTTGTGGGCATTTTGCCCATTACCGCGTGTAATGTTTGTGGAGTAATTTTAGTACCTGTGCTCTGTGTAGGAACTGCATTAGGTGTAATTACTGCAGGTTGGACTGTTTGTGTCCTCAAGACGAATTTGTCATGTTTGTGTAAAGTTTTATCAACTTTTTGTGTTGAACAAGCAGTTCATCACGTGTCATTGTGTCAATGTCAGGATGTGGTGCATAGGTCGCTAATATCGTCCATGTTGCTCTTGGTCTTCCTAAAGGACCAAGCCTTGCTCTTGTTGTAACATGGGGTAGGGCCCCATTAAACCAGAATTTTTTTTCCTGGTAGGTAAGCGGAATCTCAATCTCCGCAAACGGAGTGTAGACCGCTGGAACTTCTTCATGTGTGTAATAATGAAAAGTTTCTGTTATGTCATTTGCTGCTGGGAATGTAATCCATGAGTAGAATACCTCTGTTTAGAAATATTCGTGTGCCTCTATTATGAATATTACTACACCTCCTCTGGGTGGTAACCCATGTTTGACGAGTTTAACTGTCAATGTGTGTCTTACATTGGCTACAATCTCAATTGCATTGGCATTGTCTTCTTCATACTGATTAAGTGCCTGGTTTACTGGGTTTAAGGCTCCTTCTTCGTTAGCCATTGTGTATAGAACACAGACTATTTGTCCAAGGAAATTAAGATAAGGTTTTATGCACAATTTGGGAAAATTTCTTCAAGCTTGATTAACCAACAGCCAATAGATAGGATATCTCGCCTACTCAGCTATGGCAGAGTTTTGTGCCCACCCACTCCAGACGTCTCTAGTTTTGTAAGTAGGGTCTCTGAGAATAAGCACAACTGAGCTACTCAGATTCTACTGTTAAATAAGTACCAAACGTTGGTGGAGCCATATAGTGTAGTTCCTATAGTACCCTTCATGCAGGACCTGCGCTCTTTTTGGATAACATATACTGTGGGTCTCATGTCTGCCTGACTCTGTACACCCCGCCAAGTGTGTTAGCCTATTTTTGCATTGGCTAGCTCACAGTGCCACTAGAGTCTCCTTTCATCAGAGAGATTCGTTTTTGGTAATCTCAGAACACAACAAACCCTGATTTCTCAGACTCGTGGAAACAATATACTACTTTTCAGCCAGCCACTCTCTCAGAGAGATACACAGAAGAAACAGTTGGGCATGTTTACAATAAGAATTTATTGTACCGTTGTTCTTCTCATGTAAAATATATATGCTGCTACAACTGTTACACAGTAGCAGAGATATTGGATCAGCAGTACTGTCAATAAAAAGGAATAGTACAGTTCTACCATTTTGCAATAGTCATGAACATATACATGAATATAAAATGCATTTATAAAATATAGTGCGTACTCCTAAGATGCCTATCTAGATGTACCTAAGTGTACCTAGTATATGGGTAGGTGAGAAAGAGCTAATAAGCCTCAGAGCCTAAGGGGCATATGTATCAAAAACCGTATTTGCGATTCTCAAATAGCGATTTTTTGAGAATCGCTATTTGAGAATTGCAAAACGGGATGTATTTAAAAATTCGCACATATTTTGCGAATTCTTAATATTCCTTAATTGCGATTAGCAAATTGCGAAATCGCAATTAAGGAACACCTTCCCATTCATTCCTATGGGCCAGGAGGCCCATAGGAATGAATGGGAAGTAATTCTCAAATTGCGAATTGCAATTTGCTAATCGCAAATTGAGAATAATTTCAAAGGTGCAAGGGTGTCATGTGATGACACCCTGATGCACCCCTGAAATGAACATGTGTGCGCATATGGCGCACATACATGCCCTAAGGGCATGTATGTGCGCCACATGGCACTTTGAAAAATGCCAAAACATTGCATTTTTCAAAGAAATCGGAAATTACCACCAACTTGAAGTTGGTGGTAATTTGCGATTTCTTAAGGAGAATTCGCGCAACTTGGGTGCGTGTTACATAGCATTTAAGGAATCGCAATTTGCGATTCCTTAAATGCTTACGCAAAATTAAGGAATCGCTAAATTAGCGATTCCTTAATAATGCGATGCAAAAATGGCTCATACATCGCATTTTGGGATTTTGTATTCGCAAACGCTGTTTTTTTGCAAATCGCAGCGTTTGCGAATACAAAATCGCTTGATACATATGCCCCTAAGAGTCTAAGAGCTAAGAATCCCGCTAGGATTTAGTTGAACCCCATTACCTGAATAGTGAGAGTGTGGGACTTCGTCCTGGACTTGAGTTGAACACCCCGCAAGGGATAGTCTGACCACTATCAGCTGGAGCGATTGCATGTCAGAGCCGCAGCATCTCTGGTCAGTGTGTCGGCCTTGAAGTCTCGGTTCCGTCCTGGTTACTGATACCAAGAGGTGCTGCATTTATACAGTCCATGTGTGTGTGTTAGCCATTGTTCAGTATGAGGATGACGTTGGGGATTAAGCCTTGTGCGTAGATAGGAGAGGTGAAGTATACCCCCTGGAGAGTTTTCTCATAAATTATTCAGATGTGCTAAGGATGACGCCTTAGCAATATCGATTGGGAAAAACCCACCCTCTGCACGGAACTAGGTGAAAGGTTTAGTCCTTAAAAGGCATCAGTCCGTATAAGGCTCTATGTCCCTATAAAGCATTTTGTCATTATTAGGAGTTATGTCCTTATAAGGCTCGTTCATATGAAATGAAGGGGAGATGATGTAGGGAAAGTGTACGATGGTCCCTAGACCTTTATTAGAGTACCGATATGAAATATAACAACTGTGTACATAAGGGTTACATATTGAATGACACAAGCATATTGTGATCAAAATCCCAACTCTGGTAGAGTATGTGTTTCTATTTTCCCACAGGAAACTTGTGCTGACAGCTGTGTGATTCCCTTTTGGAATACAGGAAAGGGACGTTTAAACTATAAATATGCACAAGGGTACAGGGATAGTCCAATAATATACTATTATCTTGACCCTTCTGCTTGTAGCAATTATCAAAAGGACTAAAAAATCCCTCTTTTTCTTGTCCAATCTACCCACAACACTAGCCTATCAAGTGGATCAGTGCTGAATATGAAAAATGCACAGTCACTCTATGCCCTACCTACAAATGTCTAGCCTATTCCTTTAATGTGACATAAATCGGAGAACAATTCGGTGATCAGTGCCATCTGTAAGTCAGGACTTCAGCAATCTCTTTTTTTGTTGCGCCTTTGGAGAAGATACACCCATAGAAGGAGTCCACTGCATGTCACTGAATGTGCATAGTATAACTATTATAGTCCTATATCCTCACTGGTCATGTGATCACTCCTTTCTCACCGTGGTGATATGGTAGACCCTATTCTTCTTTTTCTCACCATGGAACTTCTCATAGTAAGTAAGAGAAGATTCATGGACTTCGTCTTTGCAATTCTTATGTTTAAACTCTTTCCTTTCAGAAAGTCTTGCCCGGCTAACAATTTTAGACTTGGGCTTTCTAATTTCCTGGTCCGTGTTGCAATACTGGGCATCTGACCCACTCTTCTTTCTTTCATAAATAATTGGTCCAATCAATTGTACATCATTATTATGTATGGGTAATTAAAAATATATTGTTTACACCCTCCTTTATTTTTGCTTGTGTGAGAGTCTATACGATTTGGGAGAGGTCCTGAAGAAGGTGGTTTACATCGTGTTTCACCACACCGAAACGCGCTTCGACGTACTAGAACACACCTTGTTGAATATGTTTATCTAACTTGGTCTTGGAGACCGCAAATATCTTTGTCTCTCCCTTAGACCCAGATGTGTATGTGTGTTTGGATTGTCTGTGTTTGTTAGATTTGAGTGAGCGAGATTGATAATTGTATATTGCAGCACATTTCGTACTGTACTGTATATAGGAATATTTAAGTACTGATCGACCAAAGTTCTGTCAAGATCTCTCTGGCATTCTATAGGGGTGGGCAGAAAACTCAGCTCCGCCAGCGTAGCAGATAAAGCCAGCCACCCCTGCTCACCGGCCCGGTCCCTGCTTCTGAAAGCAGCCAGGCCGGGGAGAGCCTCCCCGGGCCCTGGAGGACCCCTGTCTCCAGTGCCCGGACCCTCGGCTGGCTTGCAGGATGGGGGGCTCCCGCACCCCGGGGCCTGCCAGACGGAGCACGAGCCCCGGGCCTGGTCCCAGCTTCAGAACCCTAGCCAGGCTGGGGAGAGCCTCCCTGAGCCCTGGTGGACACCCTTCCCCAGCGCCAGGACCCTCGGCTGGCTTGCAGGATGGGGGGCTCCCGCACCCTGGGACACTGGGACGGAGCACAAGCCCCGGGTCAGGGCCCAGCTTCCGAACCCTAGCCAGGCTGGGGAGAGACTCCCCGGGCCCCAGTGGACACCCTTCCCCAGCACCCGGACCCTCGGCTGGCTTGCAGGACGGGGGGCTCCCGCACCCTGGGACACTGGGACGGAGCACAAGCCCCGG